>NW_027185363.1:4250000-4860000 GCF_022577435.1 Embiotoca jacksoni | reverse complement strand
AAAAGAAAACATGTGATTTTTGTCTTTTTCCATTTTTTTGTTACTTTTTTCTTCTTTTTGAAACAGTTGGATTGGTGGTAATTGGATCCATTCGTCACTGAGTGTACATGTGTGAGAGTAATGGAGACAGAAGTGGAGAGCAACATCATGCATACACACACACACACACACACACACACACACACACACACACACAAACACACACGATCACACATTACTTTTCTCTGTAGCATTTTAGTGGGGGAGCTGCTGGGTTTTGGAGGTTGAGCTCCAGTTCATCTGGCAGGCATTGTATTTTGCTCAGCAAATAATTGTCCACAATTTCACATTCCCAGCTTGTGGTCTGTGGACCCCTTTCTCTCTCTCCCCTTTCGTTCTCGGAAGTCTTCATCTCAAAGGAAGATTACATGGTCTGCGGTAGTACATTCATGCAGCCACCATTTTAAATCAATACCCAGGAGAGGGGGGAAATGTGAGTGCATGCTCATCTTAAAATTGTCATTCTGTTTCCAGACTTGCGGTGCTCTATTCAAAGTAAACAGCTCTATACATAGATTACCTTTTTTTTTTTCAAATCAGATTGGCATTGTCTGTTTTTTGTCAGTTGGTGTGACAATTTCTATTCTCAGAAGACATATCACTTATATATAATCGTCTCCTGCCAGCATGGCTACATGCCACAAGTGTGTGTGTGTGTGTGTGTGTGTGTGTGTGTGTGTGTGTGTGTGTGTGTGTGTGTGTGTGTGTGAATTCAGAAAAAAACATCCGTTAAGATTTGTGTACATATATGTGTGCGACATAGAGTGATGCAGAGTGAGCAAATCAATATGCAAATGAAGTCAGTGATGATATTGTTTGTTTTGTTATTGTCACTAAAATTTAAATTGGAAAAACGTGGCGCACAAAACATCCTGACTTTAATGTCTTCATTCCGACTGCTCGAGCGGAGCAGAAATGCAGATACGTCATAGATATTTCCCTGTTTTGGATCAGACCCAAGGAAGGCCAGGCAGATGTTATTTATTGTTCTTTGTCTATCTCTTTCCCTGAGGACAGAGATACACATATACAGATGTCCATAATAACTTTACTTGTCATTTTTTAAAATAGTTCCTTGATAGTGCATTCTTGTCCATTGTTTGTAGAAGTCAGAAATGAGCATTTTATTTGTAGACCTTTTTTTTTTTTTTTTTTTTTTTTTTAATGTTTTTGAAAACAAAAGTAGCATTTCTAAATTTGTGTCGCGACATTTTTGTGTGCGCCTTCACTTGCATGCATGTGCGAGCCTGTGTCTGCACGCCGTGTAGTTTTCAAGAGCAGAACAGGGTTCCAGAGTTCAGGTTTCACTTTTATAGGTTGTCTTCTGCTCACTTGCGGCCGTGGTCAATGTGGACGGTCCATTTTTTTTATGCTCAGAAAGAACACTTTGTTCTGCGGAGGGGAGAATAAACAGAGGTGCCGCTGGAACATGGAGGGGAGCGGGCATCATGTGCAGCATTTGAGGGACTGGTATGGATAGTATAGACGTGGAGAGCATGTAGAGGAGATGAGAAAATAATGCTGTGACAGTTGGCACTCCTTTTTCCCTTGTGTACCCCAGCGCACACCCACTTCCTCAGTATTGGCTGCTTGTGGGAGTCAGAGGTTATGTTTTCGGTCCCATCGAGGAAAAGGGCAACATTACAAGTCCCGTTTCAATTAAGTCTGAGAGACAGATCCGGCTACGTTATTGCTTGGGGGAATAAATGGCACAGGACGAGACTATACATCATTCGCTTATATGCAAACACTTCACCCAAGCCACTGACATTTACTCAATCCCGAGCCTTCTACATTTCTCAACTGTAGGCACATTGTAATTTTGTTTTGATGTGCAGAGGCTTTGGGTCAGCACATTGCCTCAGTCAGTGGCGAGCAGCGAGGAAAAGGAGGATCTCACTCCAAATCCTGCATGATGATTGCCACGTTGCCTGTCCCACAGTACTTCCTGAATAATGTGAGACTGGGTTGAAATTTTCATTTGGAGCACAAATGACATTCTCAAATCTTAGTACTGGTGTGTTCATTGGCTGACTAAGTTTCCAGGGCTGACATTTGAATATATTAATATATTTTCTGCGCCATTTACTTTTTGTATAGCGATTGTCATGAAATCAGGGCTGTGTCATGTACACCTTAAATATTTAATGTTTTTAAGGAGCTGAAATTTGTCGCCACAGCAGTAAATGCTGGAGTAATTTGCTTGGCTATACATGAAACAAAATATTATTTTACACTGTAACATATACACCTCACACAACACGTCGACTTGTGAAATCTGTGAAGTGCATATTGAAAATAAAGTTTATAAAATAGTCTGCCTTACATTAAAATTAATCTGCTCAGACACAAACAAATTAGACTTTAAGTTTTTTTTTTCCCCCCGTCATGTCAGGGAACTGCGGATAAAGCTGTTATTGAAATTTGACCTTTCAAGAAAAAAAAAAAAATCGATTTATTTGTTTAATACTAATTTAAAGCTTTTCGTTTTGTTGAAAAGAAGCTCGAGCGTTTGTGATGCATAACCACTCCCCTTTCAGTCCTTGTCAATACAGGCCTGTGAATCAAAGTGTGTTTGCAGCTTTAACGCCTCAAAAATGCATTTGTCTCTTTATTTTAAATACAGGCTATGTGTCGTATTTCAACAATTAAAATGCAGGAACATACGACACTATCTTCCAACCTATTTTTTGTCTCGTAAAAATTAACAGTTGCATCATTCTTATTTTATAGGAAGCTGCAGTATTGCAGCGTGTTCACAATTAATGATCTGTGGCATAACACCCATTAACACTTTTCTAATGTGACACAAAAATATGGTTAGTATTATCATTAAGGAAATTATGATGGAGCCTTGGAAAAATCCCATTAGCACGGCTGTCAGTGCTCTTGACATGCGGCTCAGTGTGTTGGACTGGGTGTCGCGGGAGCTGGCCGATATCTCTTCTTACTCCATGGCATGTGTCTCTCTTGTTGTCATGGATTGTCTGCCACATGGAGAAAGAGTTCGGATTCAGAGACAATGACTGATTTGCACCACTGATGCAAATGAAATGATACGTGGCTGGGTTGTGTGCATCTGTCTCGTGTGCCTGTACGGACAGCATTAATAATTTTCGGGAAGCTGAATTTGCAATAACTGCATAATTAGATTATTGATTGATGACATTTAAATTTTTCTACTGGCGGAGTTAATATTTTTAGGAATATGATTTGCTTACGCTACATGGCTGTATATGAAGGATTACAAATATTATGCAACATGATTAACATGCTCCTCTATTGCAAATTATTTATGACACCAATCACCAGTTCAAATAATGCTCATTAAGAAAGTTATTCATGTGCAGTGTGTGTCCTCCTCCCTCCCTTCCCAGCCCTAATTGAGGAGAGTTGACCTCTTGACCCGAGCTAAATTGAGTTGTAGTCCCTGTGGCGAGCGTCTCCTTCCCGGTCAGTCAGGGCGGATTACACAGCCATTGTGTTCGGCACTGTATCGTCCAAGCTGGCTGTAACCAAGCAGATGAGTCACGCATATCCAGGAACACACTCAGGGCCTTTTTTTTTTTTTTTTAATGTCTGAAGACAGAAGTGCTGCGAGATACCAATACACACATGCAAACATCATGCAAATTTGTGGCAATTTCAAATTTAAAAGCAAAAAACATGCACAGTATTTATAGACACACACACACACACACACACACACACACACACTCTCTTATACTCTGTATCCTTACACAGCAGGAATTAATTTGATGGATTAGGAAAGTTCCAAGCTCCTGTGAGTTTGTCATCTTTTGCTTAATATTGTCTATTAAATCATTCGTTTTTGCAGTTGTGATGTCTCGTAGTCTGTGCATGTGTCTCTCAGTCTGTTTTTTTTTTATTTAGTTTTTATTCAGTATTTTCTTTTTCTAGTCCGTGTTTTGTTTTTGCATTCTTATTTTGCTCCCCTTTCTGTAGAACATTAATTCATTCCCAAAAAGTAAATATCCTGTCTTGGGAATTGTCACTCACAATATGATGACAGTTGCTCTGTGTTCATTCTTGTGTGTGGCCAGTGTGTTAATTAGTGGCCTTTAATGCGGTGCCACTTGTCGTGGGATTATGTTTTTCCTGCTCCGCGTTTTGAAAATCAAAGGAGCTGTGCTGAAATGGTCCCATGTGTGTTTGGTATTGTACCAACAAAACCTAGCAGCATGATTACAGTTTGTCACCGACTGAGTGATACACTGTACCTTGTCAAACATTAATTAACTGATAGCAGTGATGCTTTTACAACAGTGTGGACTGAGTTGTATTCTGTTGAAGTCATTATGGGGCGATCATGAGCTTTAGAGTATATTAATTAAAACTTCCCAGCTATTTATATTTGTATTGTTATGATTGTTGATCAAATGTCCAGCTAGTATGAAACATCATCGGAGTTTGCCCTTACTTGACAGCTTACCGTCTATGATTGCTCCGAGCTAGCTATTAATTATCAAGCAGACAGGTGCAAATGAGAAAAACAATTTGCACTGTGATGGAAGTTGTTTAGTTTAAATGACAAAACTTTTAATAAGTTCACAGTTGTGACGAATCATCGCAAACTGCTGTAATATTTAAGTTCTTATGGCATTGTAAAATAGAATTTTCTGCCTGAACTGCTTCATCTCACCAACAGGGACGGTAATCAAAACAAAAACTCCAGCTCCCACCACCAATCTCTGATAGAACCATGGGGGATTTATTAGGACCCCCTATCCCTAGCCCATTTAAATGATCCTGGATGCAAGGCGCTCAACAGTGCTAGAGAAACTCATTAAACTCTCAGGGCGTCAGTCACTAAGGCCTCCTTTAACAGGACAAGGTTTCTCTGTTGGCTGATACAGTCCTCTTTGGGGACTGAGGGATACACTTCCATGGTGTCCAACTATGTCTATTCCATCACTTTTAATTGATTTAGCTAATTAATTGCCAGACCCATGACCGTTTGTTTAGCATATTTTTTTTTTATCTACATCAATTATAATTGTTACGAAGGGAAAGATTTCCAATCAGAGACATTCCTGTGTTTGCCTTAATATTGGCATTTCTTTGCAAGGTTATTTTGAATAAAAGCTTCTCATTGGAGTTGCTCAGGAGTTCCGTTTTTGGCTGGACTCGGCCCGACAACGAAACTTAGTTGCTCCGTCGTTTGCGGTCTTCATAAGAAACAGCTCAACACTTTCCTCTTCATTTTTCACTGAGGTTTGACACCCCGCTTGACACTGACTCGCGCTCCCCTGAGGAAAAGGCTTCTGCCACCATAGGATCCTGCCTTAATTATGCAAAGTACAGGATATTTTGTGCGATTTTAAAAGTGCGCCAGTTTCTGCTTTGGCAGTCACTGCCACACTCCCCTACTGGGAGGTCCTGTCAGACTCCCCCTTCCTCTTTGCCCAGGAAAATGAAAGGCTAGAAAGAAAAGACATAATGGAGAATGCATTTCAACTGCAGGGGTGGAACGCAGAGGCGTAAGAAGTCCTCAGTGAGACCCTCATTTTACATGGAACAGGTGGGAGACTCTTTTGTTCTCTTCCCGCTGTTAAAATCCATTTCATTTCTTGTACTTGACATGCCACAAGAAAGTCTCACCAGAAAAGGCTTCAATGTAAAAGGTTCCTACCTTTTTTACTAAACACAAGTCATATTTTTCAATGCCAGTGCTGTTGTCAAAAAGTCAAAAGTGGTTTAGTTGCCATTCGCCTAATGAGAAGATCTGAGTGCCGATCAAGCCGTCACTATTTTGTCACCGTCTCTTTTAAAGAGCAAAAACACTTTGGTTGTTATGACGCATAGAGTGAATATATATATATATGTATATATATATATTTTATTGCAAGTTTTGCATTTAAGTTTGGATCACAGTCAGCTTCAGGAAGATTCATATTTATACTGGAATCTACAAATCTTCTTTTTGATATTCGTCTAATTTAGCTAACCAAGGTAGTGTACAACCTTCTTACTAATGTAGTCATCAAGGTGGTCACTGTTGATGTTGGGAGGATGTTCCATGGGAGACGTTCATTATTCATCACGTCATTACCCAGTCCAATATGTTATTTACGTGGGTGGCTGTTTGCCTTGTTGCCAAACCTCATACATATGAAAGGCTTGTGTGGATTCCCAAACCACAGGTTGAGCTGTCGAAAGCTGCTGAAATCTCTTGGAGTTTCCATATAGAAAATCTCAATAGTAAATAATGAAAAAGAAGGAAATCTCAATGTGTCGAACTTGTTTTTCACTGTTAACTGTTTCTCTCCCTCTGTTTCTCCCCCTTCTCTTTTTTTCTGGCAGTAGAAGACAATGTGACAGAGGACCAGCACAGTCCTGGGCAGACTGCCATTCCAAGCGGTAATGCTCCATTTCATATTTCATCATTTTCGGCTGGAAAGTGGATCATGTGTCTGTGTATGTATGTGTGTGTGTCTGTCTGTAAAATCTTTGTGGGGACCAGAATGATATAAAATATGTGTTTCCTGTTTTTGAGGTTTCCATACTGTAAACTGCACGTGTTTTTATAAGAGAAGGGCAGAGCGGTGTGCTCCTTTTCTTTGTTTGTGTGTTTACGTGCATGCATGCATGCAGGTGTGCTTATAGCTGTCCTTGTGCTTCTGTGTGTTCTTGCCATTTTTTGTTTTTTTCACACTCTTTGTTTCCCAACCCTCTGTATGATGTAGAATAGAGCTACGCAGATGAATGTGTCCTGTCTCCATGCGTGCCATTCACAGTGGCCCTCCAGGAACAGAGCGGTAATTCAGGTCAGGCTAGCAGAAAGCCCCCTATGAATGAAGCCTGCTCCTGACGCACCACACTGTATATTTTCATTTCATTTGTCTCTGGTAAAGGTTAAGTCTCAGGCGTGGTTATTTTAAACCCGATATGGATGGTTTTGCCCAGCAGGCTGGGGACCCTGGGTACTCCTAGGCTGCCACATTAGTCCAGCATTTACCCGTAGCTTTTTGAGTGCTCCTGAGCTGAGCGCACCATTACAATAGATCCTGCTTATTAGTACAGCATTATTATTTTTTATGTTTGTGATTTCTGCAAAGCTCTGCCTGGGTATCTAGCAGGTATTTAAGGTTAAGTGTGCTTCTTGAACAGCACCGTATTTAGACAGAAGCAGGTCAAAGCCTCAGATATGTTGCTGCCCGGAAAGTGTAGTTTCTGACATTTGGTGTTTTCAGCCATCTCTCCTTTGTGTTTCTGATTAATCCTTTACTTTTGATCAGAAATTCCTATAAACTTTTTTGTTACATTTTTGTTTATCCTCGAAAAAAAGCAGAGCAATATTTATCTGCTGCTGTGTTAATGTTTATTGATAGGCATTGGTGGGTGGTTATGTGAAAAGAAACTTCCTCCTTAGCCCCTCCAACCCCTGCACAAGGGATGAAGGACTGGGCAAAAGAGGCAGACTTGCCTCGGAGACCTCCTGTCATCCAGAGCCAAAGCAGAGCTAATGAGTGTGCCTGATTACAACGACCCCCTCAGACACACGAATCTCCCCTCTCCCCATCCCTCCACCACCTCTATCTCCAGAGTGAGGGGAGACAGCCGCCACATGATCGATGTCTGCCTGTGGAGAAATCAGGAGGGCGCACAAATTAATTTCTCACTTTCCTCATTTGACTTCGTCTGACTGATTTATTTTTTAACCCCCTCTCATGATGCGGCTCAACGAATGGTCAATGAGAAAACCGTGGTTTGTAGCAGTAAACTTTTAAGATGCTGCAAGATTTCCCCTGCTGAGGTGTCACCCCCAACTTTAAAAAGGTTTCTCCGGGACTTGTTTGTCACCAGGTCCTCATCGTAGCAGCCGTAATTTGTCCTTATGGTTAAACCACTGCCCAAACAAATCCTTATAACGTCAAATTGAAAAGCAGTGGAAAAGCTTACCTGACATTCATGCATTTGCCACTTTGACGGATGGGGCTACAATAGCCATTAGACTTCTGACAAGCTAAAGACTTAATCAGACATGGTGTCAAGATCAGCCTCATAAGTAGACCCCCAGTTGTGCTCTTCTGTGACTCTGCAAGCATTCTGCAGGCCCTGCATCCTGTTTCTCATTCATGTTTGATATGTGGCGGAGGCAAAGGAGAAATGCTAACAAAAGAGGCCCTCTAAAAGATAGACAGTGTTATGCATAGTATAGAGGGGCAGGAACAGTGTGATATCTGAGATTTAATGAGGCAGTGCGCTTTTTTACCCAGAGAGTCTGGAACAGGCTTAAGATCTGCTGCTTGGCTTTACCACTGCGCTGCCTGTGTGTAATTATAACCACATGCTCAGTGCTTTTCTTCTTTTTTATATATACATCCCTTTCTTTTTTTGCTCTTGGCTATGTCAGATTGAAGTTGTTTTGTTTTTTTGGGGGGATGAGTTAGTCAGCTCTGTCAAAGTGGAGTGGACTGAGGCAAATAGAAGAGTTACAGAGATCTGAAGGGGTGTCTGGGTGGCTAGGTGCTGTAGCGTAGTGTAGTGTAATGGTGCGGCGTCTGAGACTCCGAGCTCTTGCTGGGGTTGAGGCTGCCCACAGATCAATGTACTGCAGGGCTCACTACAGCAGGAAGAGGAAAGGACTCTTTCACTCTACCACTTCAGAAAATCATATTCTCTATTATTCATTTCCTTTGATGTTTTACTGCACTAATGGCATAGCAAGGCGCTCCGTTCAATATTATCACTCCCTGTGAGAGCGCGAGTAAGACAGGGCGAGGAAGAGAAATAGCATTTGCCATGTTCAAATGTTGTTTCTCATTCAGTCGCTTTGATTTCCACTCTTCTTTGTGTGCTCATATCTTTTTTCAGTGCAGAGATTTTAATGGTGGATGATGCCGCCTGTATACCTGTGATTATATGTGCTGCCTCCTTCATGCAGTGTTCTCTGTGTTGTCGTCGTTGTTTGTTCTTGCTCCTCCTGTAATTGTTTGGCACCTTTTCTCTCTCTGTGCTACTCTTATCTTTATCTCAGCATGCATCATAAAATTTTCATAAATATACTGCATGTATATTTCTAATATGTAACAAGGTGGGAAACATGTTCCGTCAGTGCATCGCTTTGAGCTTGTAATGTGTTTAGTGCTATAAGAGAAATGGCTTTTGACCAACACCTCTGCTAATCTACTTTCAGATTTGAAATGCATCAGATTATAACAGTAATTAGCCCTTAATATGAATCTGGAGGAATTGAGGGAGACAAATTGCATGCGCAGACCATATGAACACAGCCCCCTCCCCACACACACACACACACACACACACACACACACACACACACACACACACACACACACACACACACACACATGTAAATTCCTGACGATCGTTAACAATCTGGCAAGTGTCAAGCTCACAGCCTCGTCGTCGGATCATGACATTCTTTAATGATGGGGGATCAGTGGATGTGACGGTTTAAGTGGAGAGCCCCAAATCCCATCCACACAGAGGAGGATACACTTGGAGGCACATGTGGCATTAGAATGTAGTGTGACCTATATATGGTGGGTGCTCGGCAAAAGTTTTAGATTTTTAAATAATGAGGTGCCGGCAAGCGTGTGAAGGTTATTCAATCTTAATGTCCTCCTATTTCTGACAGCCTCCCTCACTCTGATAAAGGAGCGTGCTCACCTTTGATCAGGCCTGCCGACACGTGTCGACAGAAGCTGCTCGCTGGTTAAAATAAATTCTTAATTTGAACTTGGGGGTGGTTGGTTGTAGGGTGGGTTGCCAGGGAGGGGGCATCATAAGATCAGAATCTCTGGAAAATTATGGGGAAATGAGGAGATGGGTGTGCTGGTAATGATGTTTTCAACACCAAGTTCTTTTCAGTGCACAAAGAAAGCTCCATCGGGCTAAACCCTGATGGAGCTTCACATACTGTATCTAAAGCAAGAACTTCGCCCTCAGTGATTTTATACTTTTTGTGCTCAGTATGTTTCAGCTCAATTTCATTTTAAACACTCGTATCCTTTACTATGTTCATTTTTAAATTTGCTTAGTACCCACAACAACTTCTCCACGTCTCTTTTTCTTGTTGTCGGCATTCAATATTTTATTTAATCTTTTAGCTCAAGTTAGAAATAAAATCTCCTGTGAGGTTCAAGGCAGGGTTCACGGTGAGAGTTAACTTTTTAGATTAAAATTCTGTTGAGTTCAGGCTTTGCAGTTTGGCCGGACTCATCGCTTCATATTATTTCCCTCTGTTCTTGTGTGTTCATGCCCTTCCTCTCTCCCTGTGGTCAGCGTCTCCACCTGTCTCAGCGTGTGGGCCAGACAGTTGGGGGTGAGTGTAGGCTTCCCTGCTAGGGACCATGGGTCCCTGGTGGGGCTAATGGAGCAGAGAAGAGAATATCAATTAAAAGGTTATAAATATTTAAGAGCAGAAATATTCAATAATATAAGGGTGGGGGGTCCAGGAGAGTCTTCAACTCACAAGATGAAAGTTGTAGGCATGATAAATGTCACTAGGCACCATAAGAGACCATAAGTGTGTGTATGATGGATGGATTTGGACTCAGACAGATATTACATGGCTCTAAAGATGTCAATCACCATTCAGATCCTCACATTTTATCAGGGCAGTATTAATGGGCTTTTAGTACCATCAAGATTGAAAATTCATCCTTAGAAATCTTTCAGTACGATCTTCATTATATCCCCCATGAATAATTTCTCAGTCACAGCTATGATCATCTTACTTTGAGCTGCCCTTATCAGAATATGGATCAGCGGTCAATGGAGCTTCTCTCTTGTCCTTACCTATACCAATATTAAGATGATTATGAAAATTAAAAAGGGCAGCAGGCCTGATGAAAAATTCTCAATAAGTTGCACATCTTCTCCCAATATTCTACATGTGATTGTCAGTCATTCCAAGCATGCTGGTATTGATCTGCTGTCCAGCCTGTAGAGACTGGTAGAAGAGGATGTCCTGATCTGATGGATTACTGTATGAGGCCCAGAGGCGCAGGAACCTCAGTATTGATGTGGCTCTTTAATCCCAGGGTTGGACGTGACCTTGCAGTGTCAAACCTAATGCCCCCCCCTCCCGGCACACACACACACACACACACACACACACACACTTTCCAAACTGCCCCCCCACCCCACCCCCCCCAAACATGTAGCAGTTTGCACTTCCAGCGTCGCATCACAGTGGTGCTCTGCAGGTCACTCAGCTTGACCGAGCATGCTGACCTAGCTTGGATTCACTGGAAGTTGGAGCTGAAACTTGTCACCTGGAACAAGAGAAAACGAGGGAGTGAAAAATACACTCACACATGGATGAAGCTCTTTGGGTTTTATAAATTTCCCTGGTTCTCTGAATTCTTTTTTCTTGTAGTTGATCTCTTACCTCTAAAATAATATGAGAATGTCAACCTAATATGAAACATTTAACTAACTACATCAGCATTCTTCCTTGAGAAATGTAATTTTATTTCTGACAAATCATAAAATGCTTAAATGTAGCCATCAGTTGTTTTCTGTGACAGGACAAACATGTAATATTTGAGAAATGTATGATTTATGAAGGCCTTTGGAAAAATATAAAATCAAAGTCTTAACCTCCTCCACAGGCCCACATGAAGTGTTCACATTTAGGTGCATATTGTGAATTCTGTGTCTGTGTGTGTGGATGAATCATAAGTCTATATTGTGTGGCTTTTGGCCTCAGTCAGAAGTGTTTCCCCCAGAGCAAGAAAGGCCTGCATCTGTGAGGATTGGGTTGGGATTTTCATTTTCTTGAAACACCTTCTGTTCTGTTCTGCATGGTCCCACTGGGGACCACAGTGCTGATATTTTTAGAGGGCATGTTCCGAGAGCCTCAGTCGCCAAGAGGGAAGGACAATGGAGGGTGTGATGTTACATCAATACTTGCCGCAAGTGGGGGAAAGGAAAAATCCTGGGTGGCCTTGATGAGTTCTGGACCGCCTTTCCTCAAGGAATTTCACAGTTAAAGAGCACCCTACAGAAGAAGGACTTAAAATGGCTGCCCCGGTGTATACACACCCAATATATGTACATCCACTCCGGCACACACCGGTGCCACACACTCCTCGTCCTTTAGCTCTTTTAACTGTGTGCTTGGTGAAAAAAAACAGCTTTCTCCCAATGTTCCCCTCCTGAGTTTCCGGACAAGCTGAAGAACACTTGCATCAGTGGGGCTTAAAATGGCTGCCAGTGAAGTGTAAAGGCTCTTCTCTCCCACGAAGCCTTACCAGGGTGACCTGATTGTTTGATTTTAAGTATGGCTTTTTAATCAGTCTTATTGTTAAGTGTAATGGTCACAGTGGGGGAGAAAGAGTCCTGCAGGCCACTCCGCCTATTTCTAAGAAAGCTGTTCCAAGCTGCATTTGCTTTGGTGTGCTTCTGAATGAAGACATTTACGGTACGCTGCGATTGAGTGACACAAGGTTTGATTTCCTGTCCGAATATTTTAACACCACGTGAAGAACTTCAGATTACACTGGCAATTTGAAAGATGGCTCCTAGTCCAGGTTCAAGGTAGTCAGACGCCCACCCCTGGCACTGCGGCAGCACAAAGCCAACAAGAGACAAAACTGCAGATGGATTGAAGAATATTGATGTGCGCGACCCGCGGCTGCCTGCGAGCAAGGCTGAATAATTTAGGGAAGTGTGTCGTGACGACAGCCTAACACACACCAATCTCAATTTTGTGTGTCTTACTGTGCTACACTCCATACATCCACAGTTCTGGTCTAGATGTCTGGATAATATGGCAAGGTCCGTCTCCTTTGATGGATGCTGACTGATGCAATTCAGCACTTGCTGGCAGAATTTCATATTTCTTTGGTCCAGCCAAAACTGCAATCCAGGATTTATTAACTACACATATTCCCATCAGTCTACTTTCATATACTGAAGTTTTGCTTGGGAGAAGCAGGGCAAACACAACGTAAAACCATTTCTAATAACAGAGGTGTGTGTGTGTTAGATTTGTGTGTGAGCATTGTACCACCTGTATATCTCTCCCTCTCACCTGCCCAACAGTTCTGTTATGGCATGAGTGGTTGAGTTACAGAGGCCCAAATTGAACCTGCATTTTTATTACAGCTTTTATTATTGTTTTTATTAAATCCAGAGTCTAGAAATCCAGTTTATTGTCACCCAGAGGAAGCTGTAGTGCCTCAGCGTGTGGGTCACCCCTCTGACTATGTGGTGCTGTCATTTCCTGTGGCTCGGCAGATCCAGAGTCCACCCTCGAGAGGGCGGCGGAGGATGGTGAGACCGGGCGTCTGAGGAAGAGGCTGCTCTCTCCAGAGGAAGGAGAGGAGGGAGAGGAGGACGACGAGGAGCCTGCACTGCACAGCTGCGACAGCTGCCGGCAGGTGTTCGAGTCGCTGAGCGATCTCACCGAACACAAGATTAATCAATGCCAGCTGACAGGTAAACAACGTTCAGCCCACCGAGCCTCCCCTCCACTCTGCCACTCAGCTCTTCTCCCACTCCCACTCTCGCACTATGCCTTCAACAGAGAATATGCCACACTATGTGTGTTAGTACACTGCACCAAGGGGAGCACAACACCAGACTACCAGTTTCCTTGGTAGATATCCAAAAACACAGCTCTCACACACATAGAACATTATTTATATGTGCTGTACATCAACACCTACAGGTATGACATACCAACAGGCCTCCATTTGTCCTTAAATATAGATAACATAATGTGTATTGATAGCATGGGCATTGTGTCCTTGTCTGTTTCAGTGTATCATTTTATACAGCACTATACTAATTCTAACATTACACTAATGGTGAGTGTGAGTAACATGCAGCTTCTAGATCCCACAGTAACCAAACCACCAACTGGAAACAGATCCTTGCTCCAGGAAAGTCCCTCGGCTGGTCCCAGTGCTAGCTAGCCGCAGTAGTAATACCTAGTGGGACTGAAAGAGAAGGATGCCATTGGCAGACTGTGTCATTGACCTGTTGATGGATGAATAGGACTATAAATACCCTGACAAGGTGGCAGACAGAACTAATGATGTGAACTGAAGGTTTCCATGTGCTTCTCCTGGACTTGCTGTCCTCCTTTACATGTCCTGATGGGCCTGCATTGAGAAACACCATCTGACACACATTTCACAGACCTCATCTCTTCCCATCTTCACAAACAGAATGTAAACTAAAATGTATTAATCCTGTTTGTGATGTAGTATAGAAGCTGCAGTTTATGAGTTCAAAGAAAATGTAAGAGATGTTCAAGAGAGCACTGGTTTAATGTTTCTTCTGTTTACATTCAAGAACAGTTTGATTTCATATTTTGCAACCCACATTCAGCAAACCACAAATTATAGGTTCGATATCTCACGGGTTTTACAAAGATTTTCCATTAACTGTAAGACAGCCCCAGGAATCCAGTCCTGTGTTTGTTTGTGTGTGTGTGCAGTACGGGTGTATATGAGCATGCATTCTGCAAAGCTTTTGCTGGTATTAATTGAAACAGAAATGCATGCATGTTCATTGTCGGAGTGCCTTTGTATGTACAGATGTGTGCTTACATGTATGTGTGCCTCGGGTGCGCTCATGTGTGTTCAAATTCAAAAAAAGTGTCACTCAGTTAACTAAAGGTGTGAAAATCAATGTACTGTTCACTTTGGCTGACTGTCATCCAACAAAAGCATTCATTGGTTTGAGGGAAACTAAGTGCAGAACCTCCTGTTACCCTTTTTTCAATGTAACACCCAATTCCATCAAGCCAATGCAGACGTGTGGACAGTCCGTTTGGGGAACCTGGACATTATTTAAGACATATGGCGACATGCTCCAACACCACTTGAATTAAATTTCTCTTTTCATTGTGCTAATTTGGTTGTGTAATATCCAGGAAATAGTCATGTTATAAAAGTGAAGCATTTGATCCGAGGGCAGATCGTTTATGTTCAGCAGCATTTTAGTGCCGTCATGACCGACTCAGCCATATTTTTTCTATAATTAAGCCTGTTTTTTTTTTTATAAATGTCAATCTTACGGACAAATAACTCTTAATTGCTCAATGATGGGAAAAAAAAAACACAGTTTGGATAAGAGCCCCTGTGGAAACCAAACAAAAGAATCTAATTGCCATTAGGGTATTGTGATTGTGCAGAAACACTCTATTAGTATTCAAACACAGTGGGAGAAAAGAAACTTCTAGATGGCATACTAAGTACTTTGAATGTGTGTGTGAGTATGTGTTTGTGTATTCTCTGGAATATGGAGGGATATTTCCTTTGTGGCATTATGTAGACATCCATGACCAATTAATCTGCCTTACATCAAGTCTCTACTCACAGATGGATCCTTTATTAGAGCCATTTTCTAATCAACCACCAGCACCTGCTAAACTCCCCCATTTTTACAATTTCAAATGTTTTATTTTTGGTAAACAAATTGCAGAGCTTGACTGGAACCAATCCACATATGGAGATTTTCTTGCTAACAGAACTCAACTCTTTTTCTCTCAGCTAATAGCCCGTAATCATATACAGTGTATTACCAGAACCAGACATACACCTACTACCCCACATGTTTCTTCTGGGCTTCATTATGCTTTGTGTCTATCTCCAGTAAAACACAAGTTTCACAACAGGAGTAAGACAAAACAGACTAAATAAAGTCTGAACAGATTCTAACTGCATGTTGACCACGCCCGATGGACAGAGAGAAAGAGAAAGATGTTACATGCCACCACGATCAATGGCGGCCATTGTCTTCCCCCGTCTGGCAGAGGTATAACACCTTTCCCTGCACTTAAGCCCTGACCACTGCAGTGCGCTAAGGGAGCGCATGGGTATGGATTGCCTCGTGTCCCCGATGCGATCGGTGCTATTGATCTCGCTAATGCTGGACTGCGGAGGAAGGCGAGAGCCTGAGAAAAGGGAGCAAGGGAGAAGGAGGAAGATGGGGAGAGTGAAAGAGAGAGAGAGAGAGAAAGGGAGAGAGAGTGCTGCAGGAATGCGTCCCCAGGGAGCCCGTCTTGGGCTGGGGCAGGGCTTCAGGAATGCTCCCCTGGAGATCCCAGTGAAGGCTAGGGCAGGGCTGGAAGAATGCTTCTCTAGAGAGTTGAGAGTGGAGGCTGGCTGGGGCAGGGCTACAAGAATGTTCCCCCAGAGCACCCCTTTAACTCTGGGGCAGAAGTGGAGGGGCTCTGTGGGGGGAGAGCGCTCCTTCGTCCCCCCTCCGGCTCCAGGATGGCTGCAGATCAGGTTTCCGTGTGGGGATCAGCATCCTGCCGACAGGGCTTTAGGCTGCCCTGGGGAGGAGACAGGAGGTTGAAGGCATAGCTATTCCATAGGCCTTTCCAAAAACACTTCACAATTGCTTTGTCTCACTATCTCACTGTCTCACAGTATTGTCTGCACACCCTTGTATTGTTACTGATCCGTCATGGAGAAATAAGCAGTGTCTGTAGTTTGACTTTTGTTCTCAGTTGGCACAAGACATGTTCATACACTAAATATGAGATTGCAGTGGTAGGCAAGGAAACATGCCTTTGGACCTGCTCGCCAAAGAAATACTGTGCTCCTCATCTAATTTTCGCTTGTGTTTACTAGCTAGCCCACACTGTAAATAAAAATAACACCTCTAGCTGAGAGTTTAATCCAAAAGATTGCATTTTCGCACAGCCTTTCACTGTCACTTCTTCAATTCCGTGTCTCTGAAGGTATTTGAATAGCCCAGTGCACACATGGGCTGTCAGCCTGGTGGCCATTCTTTCATTACGGGTCCAGCTCCCTTGAGCAACACCTTTCCTTGTGTCCTTCACTAGAGGAGGGGCATGGCTGCTCCCCCCAGAGAGATCTGTGCCCTGCTATTTTAACCCTCTGTGAGATGACCTTTTTAATAAGTGTCTTTCTCTGTTTTCCTGCCGGCCACTGTGCGAGCAAACAGAGCATGTCTTCTGCTTCCCTCAGATAAAGGAATCAATCAGAGAGGGTGCAACAGAGGAAGAGAGAGAGATAACTGGGCCATATATGGATTTATATTATGTAGATTTCCCCTTTCTTCATCCCCGTAGACGTTGCAAAATGCACTCTGCTTCAATAAAATACATTTCAGATTTATGAGAAAAATACAAATGAAATACTCATACTCAGTGAAAAACAATAACATCCCCCCCCCGTCAATGCAGAGGATGCTCATATGATAGAAATAGTTTAAACATATTTCTAATATGAAGTCTGTGTTTGCGATGGGGAACCAGACACATTTCTTTAAACCCACTGATATATGTTTTCCGCCTTCTATTCCCAACCACGACATGTTTGTTTGAAGTGTTTGAATTCATTTACATCAAGTCTTTGGGTCAGCAGCATGGAAACATTCAGTAATACCCTCCACTATGAACAGACTCCTGGCAGTCCATGTTTTGCACTAACTGTTTCCAACGGGCTCCTATTGGTTGCACTGTTTCCCTTTTTTTCCAGCGAACTTTGTGTATTGATCCAACAGCTGCTTTGTGGCTGCCAAGAAGAATGTGCCAAACTGCAAAGACTTTATTTGCTTCAAAAGGGCTCACATAAGAGGAAAGCGACATGAGCAAGACCTGATTAGCCGAACTCTGAGCCACTGCCGTTCATCAGAAATTCTGCTGTGTTTTTGCCGGGGTGTCTTGCGACATCCTGGTACAAAGAGCAGCACACTGATTACACGGCTTTGAAAGGAGGAGAGGCGGTCAGGGGAGAATAGCTACTTCTGGCACAACGCAGCCACTGAAAAGAGACCTCATGCTAGAGTGAGCTCTCACAATTGGGCTTGAGTCTTTCCTGTGTATGTGTTTGTATGGAGGGCATGTTCTGTGTCTATGGTAGAGGGAAATGGAGAGAAAGAGAGGTAGAGAATGACAGCGAGAGAAAGGTAGTATTAAAGTAGATGTTTGACTCCATGGCATAACATCCCTGTGCGTTTCCTCTTTGTGCAACAGTGCCAGTAACGTTAACAGGAGTGTCATTAGAAATTCAAAGCATATGCCCTCGTGAGGACGCCCTCATTCTTTCTCCTCTGTGCTTCACATCGCACACATTATGCACTGTATAAAGTATTTATTGGTCTTTGTCAGACGAGAGCTGCATTTTCTGCCGAAAAACAATCAAAATAAGAATAGAGGAGCTCGCGTTTTATGCTTGCATTTGTGTGTTTAAGGGATACATGACAACGGCCAGCACTATTCACATCCCCCCCCTCTATCTCACACACTCCGTCGCTCACGTGTTTGCTTGTTCAATCAGTCATCCGCTAAAGCATGCAAATACGCACACACACAGTCACGTATTAACGAGCACACGCACACATGCTCACTGGCAGCACCTGCGTGCTTGCACTTTGCATTTTAGACGACACATAATTCATCGCCCGAGAGGCTAAACACACGCTGTGACTTCATCCAGTTGACCTCTTTCTTAAGTAGGTAGCCACAATAGTAGGGATGACATGTGGACAAAACAGAGATAATCTCATGCACTCTCCCTGAACTACACACTGACTCAAAACGCTATCTGAACGACATTGTTGTTATCCCCCCTCCCTCCACGATGTAGCATCTCTTTGAAACTACTGACTTCAGTTGCACGACAATGACCGGCCCATAGAGCGGTTGTCTCGGTTTCTCTTACACTCTCTTCATCTCTCCGTGGCCCTGGCTCTGCCTGCTCTTTGTTCACTCTCTTCCTCAGCCTGCAAGTCTTTTTCAGCGGCACAAGCAGAAGAATGGCACATTAAATCTTAATAGGACTGCGTCTGGCCGTGTTGAATTGCAGAGCGTGTTAAGCCGGCGCTTTCCTCCCCCTTGGCACACGCTCGTGGAAGTGGAAAACAATTGAATAAAAGAAACCGCTCCCTCCCTCTGTAACACAAGTGACTTCGGCTGCTCTGCTGAAGCTATGAAATTGAACTGACTCCAGCTCGCAAATGGCTTAAGCCCTCACTGAGGAACTGTAACATAAATGACATTAGTCCTTTTCAAGATGCATAGGCATATGTAGAAGGTACGTGGAGGATTTACCTGACCACCCACAATGAAGCTGTAGCAATATTCCCCTCCGAGTGACAACTGGAAATACTCACAGAAAACTCAGTGCTTACTGCATATTCTTCAAAATAGCTTGTTGGCTGAGACAAATAAAATCAGAGAATAAGACAAAACCAGCCAGAAGAGACAAGTGAAACATATTGAGACAAGGACATAGAAAGAAAGAGGAAGTTTAGAGGGAAAATAGGAGCGGTAGAAAAAGACAAAGAAGTCGAGAGAGGCTCAGTCAAGGTAGAGGAGGGCCAATCTTAGCAGCAGCAGCAGCAATGTGAGTCCAGGCTTGCTTTGTAAGGCAGTCAGAGGTGGTAATTAGCCAGTGATGAGTTGACTGGTTGTGTGTCCAGTGCGCGGCACTGCTGGGTGGGGCTGTGGGAGGTAGATAAGGCCAGCAGTGGGCTTATCTCTGAGAAGGACAGGCACCAGGCCTGCCAGGCAAATCCACCCACAGACCAGCCGCATTTTATTAACAACATCATTAATGCCAGACAGGTTATGTGCGGTGGCTCGGAAGAGAGACAGGAAAAAGTAAAAAACAAATAAAGTCTCAATTCCGGCTTGGCCGGCCAGTCTAAAGTACATAGGCACCGGTTGACGTGTCTTGAAAGCAAGGAGCTTGTGGAGATGTTTACCAGGTAGGCAGCCAACGGAAGGGCACGGAGAGCGAGCTTGGATCTTACCTCTGGGTTTTGCTCACTCTCCTCTGGGTCCCCAGAATTCAAATGATTTTCTTTTTTCTCTTTCAAACGTGGGACTGCTCACCAGAATAATGATGAAGCCGATACGGAGAAACATAACTAGGCACAAAGAAATGGCAAAAATGTATTTAAAAAAACTTTATGGACATTCTGGACTTCAGTTTTCAAACAAATGCTGTCTGAAATGTTGAGATTATTTTTATTCTCTTCTCTGACTATTCATAGTTCAATCAGGTGCACAAGGTTTTGGTTTATTTTTAGCTTTTTAATTAATGTAATGCTCTAAAATGGATGCATTGTCTTTTTTTATACATTTGTTGGCAGTAATTCAATTTCTTTTGATCAGATGGCTCTCTAACAGGTGTTGGCTGTTTTATGTGACAAATGAGCCTCGCTTGCTCTAGTTTGATTTGATAAATAATCGTGTCAAAAGCACAACATGAACAAACACTTGGTTTGTAATTAACAGTTTGGCATTTGATATGCTAATACAAAGAGCCCTCAGTGGCGTGTTTCTCCATGATAATCTACACCAGCAGTCAACAGGATGTGATGTGGGTTTCAGACGAAGAGAGGTTCACCAATCAACATGTACCTCATTCACAGACACCTAAAAGAAACATTTACAGGCTTTTGAATCATGTTCGTCAATACTCCCTACTGAAAAGGCCACAGGATTTTTCTTATGTCTGTGTGGAAATGTACTGCACATTGATCCCCATAGGGCTTTTTCCTTAGATGGCTTTTGCCAAACTCACCAGTAATGGGAGGAAAGGAAGGAGGGAGACGGAGGGCGGTGGAAAGAGTGACCAGTCCGACAGGTTTATGTCTCCCTGCAGGCTGAGCTCTGTGGAGTGGGCCCACAGGAAGGAGCAGAGCCAGCTGTGACGGCATCCTGCTAGCCACTGTGGTTTCGGAGCTTTTGGGGCTACACTATCACCGACTCAACACTTCCCCCCCTCTCTTCTTGCCCCTCCCAGGGGTTGTTTTTGTTGGCCAGGGGGTAGTGTTTGGGTCGGGGCTGCTACAGCGCTCTGCGGAATAGCCACTCCTATATTTCAGGATATGGGGAGTTAAGCCACCCACAAGGACATGGATTCTCAAATATCATGTGAAGTAACACGTTTGTTCCTTTGTGCTAATTGCCATTTTCAGACTGGAAGGTGGGTTCATAAATTTAGCTTTATGGGCAGGATGGGTGTCGTTTAAGGTCTCCAAGGCCACCAGCTGGACCCTGCTGTGGCAGAGGGAACAGCATGTGTCGGTACAGAATGTAATAGCCAAGCCGTGCCGTCAGGTAATAGAGACATGTCCTCTTAATGTTAAGAGCAGTTGACAGTGGGGGTCCAACACCACGGAGAATGTAACGGTCATCTAATCTATTCCACCTCCAACCTGTCTGGCTGATCAATCATACTGGAGGAGTCAATCGATTTGATCAGAGAGCCTCTCCTAAGAGATGACCTCCCTTCGAGTGGCTGGGATTCTGCAAAAGGCTGCAGATTGTGCTGGTTTGGTACATGTCTCTGCGATAAACCAACATATTAAAATCCCTGATTAAATAGTAAATCACCACCTGTGGCAGCCATTCTCTAAACAAGCTGCTGATTTAAGAACATCTACTTTTACTGTCTCTTCATTCATTCCATATGCGCCGCATGTACAATAAAATCAGATCAACAAAATCCTGCAAGACTGACTGACAGCCAGGAGAGATTGGGCCGTAGTAAACAGAGTGGTAATCTTTATATTAGGACATTATGTGCCCCCAGTCAAAGCATGATGCATCTTTCTCATCATGAACTTGGTTTGTAGAACATACCCCACAAACAAAGTCAACAGACAAAACCATCTTGTGATTGGATTTTAATCCAATTGCATTATTATTCAGGCCTCCCATTGGCCATTCATTACTCTCACATGGAGCCTGTGTGGGTTCTTATCACCCAATCAGGCTCAAGACTGTATTCTGGAGAGCATGCTTTCGTTTGCATCCTTTAAACCCTATGAGCCTTGCCTCTCTCTGGGCCCGCCAACGGAATACCTAATTCCAAAGTAAACTGATTGCTCTCTCCAACAAGATTACGCTGTGATGATGTTAGCCAAATGAGACCGCTATTCAGATGCAACCGGGGCAGGCAAGGATGCTTACCGCAAGATGACTGATCAGCATGTTAAGAGAAACAAGGTTGGGTAAAAAAAAAAAAAAAAAAAAAAAAAGTCGAGAAAACGAGGGATAGAAATCGAAAGAGTGTGAGAGACTTGTGTGCGTGGGGGTAAGCAGAAATGTAATTTGCTTCTCACCTCAGGCGACTGGGCTCTGAGGCCAGTAAATATGCAAACAAGCTGAGCCTGGCCATCAATATGAAGACCCTAGATGATTACTAATCTCCACCGCAGAAGTAGATTGAGGTCTGTTCAGCAGTGCCATGCAACATGAGAGGAAAAAGGGAGGTTAGAGTCCAACCTCCATCCCAATGTTGGCCCCCAACATTATGCGCAAGTCAGACTTGTGGGTATAGTTGACCTTCATTTTGAAAAGTAGTAAACTATTCATGATGCGTACAAATAAGCGATACAGCAGCAATCAGAATATATAGGTGTCTTTAGACCTTTATTTCAAATGTTTTGGAAGAACAAATGAATTATATCGTGAATATCATTCAGAAACTAATGCTATAACTTCTCAGTAACTTTGACCCTTGTTCCCGACTCACCCGTAATTTCATCATGGAGAACTCCTTGTCTGATATGAGCTCTTAGACGTGCAGCACAGTAGTTTACCAGCCCATTGTCATTCCCCATCCGTAATCCGGGATAAAAAAACCTATGGGACACGGACCAGTCTGGAGTCATTAGGTGTGTGCGTGGCTTACACAGACAGCCAGATAAAGCAGATGCCTCGGGATGGCCAGGGGTCATCTCTCTGTGAGAACACACTGTTGATGTCCTTGTTTCTCTCTACCTCGTCTTCACCCACGTTCCTCCTCTCGCACTTCTTCATCAACCCTTCTACTCGCTTTTTCTTTCGCTCCCTTGATTGCTCTGCACAGTCATCACAAACACAGAGGTCTGTGTTGGAGCTTAACAGTCGAAGAACCTGTCAGCTAAAGGGAAGGAGGAAAGACAGACAGGGGAGTTGTCTGTGGCCCTAGGTTGAATGCCTGAGGGTGTACTACGTGTGGAGGATAGTTAGTGCAGAAGGACACACCGCAGTCTGCAGGTGAATCCTCTCATTTTGGGAGACTTAATGCATTTGAATCATCACCTCTAGGGGGAAGTGTTATGACTTTCCGTTACCTTGATATAAAATGCAGCAAATGTTGCGTTTTTTTTTCTTTCCTACTGAATACAGCAGGAGGGCCATGTAAGAGGAATATATATTCTAAGAATGTCTTCCCAGTCCTAAACATAATTGACTATTCCTTGTATTTTAGAGTGTGTTTCCAGCATTGAGCTTTACCCTCTGCAGTGAGTGCACAAGGCTTGAGGATGTTTACCTGGCATGGTGCCTGTTGTAGCTGCCCTCCTGTTGAGGAAAAGCAGGTCAGGCTATAGCTTTGTGTTTGTTTGTTTGTTTGTTTGTGCATGTGAGTATTTTTTTGCAGGTGTGTTCGATCATGAATGTGTATATCTTTGTGTATGTACGCGCGGGTGTGTGTGTGTGTGTGTGTGTGTGTGTGTGTGTGTGTGTGTGAGGAAGAGGGGAAGATCATTAGGATAGAAAGAGTCAGAGAGCGCATTATATTCAGCGAGGAAAAAAAGCAAGATGTATCTCCAATGTAAGGATTTATTTTCCTGGAGAGTTTAGGCTGGTCGGTTGAGGGATTGGTGGGTGGTGGGTAACTGGGCTCTCAATTCAACTGAACTATCCATCTGCTCAGCCATCAATCTTCCCCCTTTCTATCCCTCTGTTCATTTACTCATCCATCCATTTATCCATCCTCGCCCGTGGCCAAAGGGCCATGTCTCTTTGTGGCCCTGATAATCTGGAACAATTTCCTCTGCAATTTATTTCCTAGCCAACCACCCACCTGGTCAAGCAGCATCAGGCTTCTCAAGGTAGAGCCACTCATCCCAGCAAGCCACTTCCCACCAATCACATCCTGTTTCTTTTCTCCTCAAGCCTCAGATCTTTTGTCTTTTGTGTTTTGAAGTTTCAATTCAACAGCGGAGTAATGGAGTAACCTTTCCTCCTGTCTTTACAATAATGTCTGACACCACTCAGCATCTGTTGTTTACCTCTAATTTTCCAACCCTCTCCATCTTTGTTTTCTGTTATCATCTTCCATTTTTATCCATAGCTCTCTCTCTGCTACCTCCCCTCTTTCTCTTCCTTGCTTTCTCCCTCCCTCCATCCTGTCATGGCTCCTCAGTATTCTGCTGCTGTCTTGTGTGGAGTGATTTTGCCCAGACACGTCTGGCTCTGGGTAAAGTGCAGTCCCCAGAGAGCGTGCTCCGCAGCCCCCAGGTCGCCAGCACCATGAATACATTATGATCCCCATTTCCATCCTGTTGCCACGGCAGCACTTTTTGAGCCGCAGGGCGATTAAGACGTGTGCTGTCGATACCCTGATAGGAGCAGAAGTTGGATCTGGATGCTGGCCTTTGATCAGATTTCATCCGCCCGGCTGCTATTGGTGGCTTTCAGCACAGGAAGACAAAGAGGAGATCTTGTAGGTTTTTTTATTGGTTTGACAAGCTCACCTGCTGTACATAAGCATACCATGCATCCATCCTCCAGCTCTTTTTTCCTTTTTTACCACCTCTCTGCTCTATCTCCGTCTTCCCTGCCTGAAACCATTTCTCTGCCTTATTCTCATTTCCGTTGCTCCTCCCCATCACCACAGTTCAGCTAAGGCAGCATTATACGCAGTCTCTCTCTGCTCTATGATATTCCGCTATCCTCACAAAGGAAGCAACTCCCTTACCTTTTATTGTTTCCTTTTTTTCTTTGGGGGATGATGTATAAAACATGGTGCCTCAGGTAGAGGATGTTGGGTAGGAAGCCATGTCCCCCTAAATGGCCAGCCGTGTGCATGCGCCTAACACTTCACTGAGCAATCTGTCAACATGTCAGCAACACATGTTTTGTAAAAAGCCTCTGGTGGGAGCCAGGGGAAAAAAGGCACTCCTGCCAGACCAGAGAGGAAATGCTTTTTTCTCCTCTATGCAGTGGATTTTCTATCGCTGGTGCTCAGTCCCACGGGCCCCCCACCACCACCCTCTCCTCCCCCCACACATACACCCGTTGTCTGCACTTCAGAAATTTGAACTGGGGACCCTCGAGGGGGTTTACTGGGAGGGTGGGGGAAGGCTAGGAGGGAGGGGCTCCCTCTTTTTCAGAGCGTATGAAATTGTGAAGGTATATTGTGGCAGGTCCCCAAGCGGTCTTTTCTAATACCTGAGTTTCTGGCGAAGCTGGAAATTACCAGCGGCTCCCCCGAGGGATGGCTTTATCCACACCAGGAAGGGGAGCAGAACTCAGTGGGGAGGTTACTTAATGCATGGCTGAAATAAAAGAATTTCTGAGAGACAGAGGCTGAAAAGCTAGCTTTTTTTCTTTTTCACCCCCCCCCCCTCACTCTTTTCCTCCCCAGTAGTATAGTTTACTACTCTCTGCCTTCTCTTGAAGGGTTCTAGTTTAATAAACTTTCAGAGGATCCTGCTGGTGCAGACAGCTAGACAAATACCCTTGTGTGTTCTCTTTTGTCGGAGATACAGCTTTTTGTTATGTTCTTGCAAATTTGATTTCTCCCTCTGTCTTTCGTTTTCTCTGCCGCCCTCTGTCTCGCTCTCTTTCTGCATTTGTCTTCATCTCCCTTGTCCTCCTCTTGCTTTCTGTCTCCTTCTTTGATTCACGCGCGCATACACACACACACACACACACACACACACACACACACACACACACACACACACACACACACACACACACACACACACACACACACACACACAAAGTCAAACTCTGTCTCTTGTGGTTGAGTTTATTGTTTGGTCTGTCTCTTCGTTCTCCCCCTCTGTGCTCCCTTTTGTTTTCTGTATGTTTTGTTGTATTGTGCAGAGAGGCTGAGATGCAGATAGAATGCAGACAGTTTGCCCTGGGTGAAGAGTGTGTGCAAGCACCCTTGGTATCTATTTAACAAAACACATTCATTTATTTACAAGACCAAATGTATAAAACTCCTCCTACTGTTAAAGCAAAGGGGATGAGGTATTTTTCATCAAAGAGATTTAGAGCAAGATGGTTAGGGCGCGATTTTCTCTCCGTCTGTGTAGTTATTTTCTACTGACTGTATTCCAGGGTGCCCTTTTCTTTGATAATCAGCACCTGTATTTAATGTCTATGGATCATTAACCTTGCCATGTTCATAACCTCAAAAAACAACATAAAAATCTCATCCATGTATGAAATGCCTCTGCCTGTTTCTTACTCCCTCTGTCTTCCTCCCCCTCTGCTGTTGGTAAATAATTCAACCTTTTCCCTGTAACAAGTTCTGGCCTTAATAGGGAGCAGTACCTGTAGTTGGGATAAACAAGGCAGCCGGCCTCACCAGCGAAACAGAGGGATTTGGGCTTCATGAGGGCAGAGGAATAAGTCGTTTCCTTCTGAAAGGCAGAGTAGACTGGCTGACATTAATTAAACCCTATAGGATAAAGGTTATCTGAGGCCTAGCAAAGCAGAGACCGTGCATGCGGGAGGTTATGTCTGCCGAATCCTAATCAAGACTTCTTTATAAAGCGACATGTGTGGGCTCAGACATGTCTAATATGTTTGTGATATTGCTACCCTAAAGTTTTTTTTACTCGTGGAGCAACTGACGCAAAACATTGACAACATTTCATCCAATTGAGGAACGGCACCAAGATATTGGACCTTCCATTTTCAGTTGCAGATACAAGCTGATAATCCAAGCAGATATTTGTCAAAGACTATGAGGAAGAATCCAGCTACCTCCTCCGCTACGTTTCCAATGTTCAGTACATTCCTAAAAATAGAGACCGAGGCAATTTTCTGGAGAGTTCCAAGTTTGGAAAACATTGTGTTGCCCACCATGCTCTGTGGTGGGAGGTGTGCCTCCTCCTAAGATCCTCCCATGGTGGACCTCTGACTTGAGTCACCTGACCCGAGCTTCAGCATTGCACTGGGGTGCCAAGGCTCATGTTTTACAAATTACCCAGGGGGCCGTGCGCCACCTCTGTACCCATATTTTTTTCCCTGCTGTATGCATAGTGCATGGGATTATATTCCTCAACTCCAGCTCCTCCCTCAGATAATGAACAGCCCCAGAGATGATGGTCACCTCACTAACCCAAGAATGCTAAGGACAATACAAATTAAGGAGGGGAGAAAGCACCTATTGGATTCCTCTGTTTGAGCTGGATGTATGCTGGTTTAAGAAAAGACTAACATAATGGATCCTGCTTGTTGCTGGTAGGCCTCTAGGTGTTATATGTATGATCTTCCAACATCTCTTTCTCCCACTCTCCTCCTGACTCCTCAACTTATTTGCATGCCAAATTGAATTAAAGGTCACCTTACTGATAATATTCTGTTGATATTTAAAATAGCCAAGTAAGCCACAGGATGAGTATGCCGTTTCTACACCAGTGACTGCTACTGTAACAGTAGCTCTTGCACTCTAATAGTAAAATAGTACCGTCTCCTCCTTTCGTACACCGATAATGGCTGATGTCCTCTCATCTACAACGGCCCTAGGAAAAGTAATTAGCTGATATGGATGTTGCTGTCAGTGATAAATGATATTGGAGGACTATTGTATTCACTCTTCTGAATGATGATCCTCGAAATGGGTTCATCACAGTAAGCTGTACGTTCAGATAGACGCAAGATTACCACATACAAGAAGGAACATTCCTTATTCCACAATATGAGGACCCCATGAAATGGCAGCAAAACTCTCCTCTAATATTTGATTTATTCACATAATATTGCTTCTCATGCAGAAATCGAATGTAAGTCAAACCAAGCATCTAAGAACTTTCCTCATCTTTTCCTGTATTGAATGGATGATAATTCATGTGGGGGTTTTGTTTGGCAGTCACACCAAGTTCCTCTCCTGAGAGAGACATAAATAGCCTCCCAGGTGGTGGTGTATAACTAAGTAAATGGTTACTAAGCCCAGAAGTGCTGGGCCTATGTAAATCAGGAGGAAAAGTATTTGTTGAGGTGTTGGAGTGAGAGGAGGGGATTCAAGGATGGACCTCACTAATCTCTTTTAGGGATTTTTCTACTGTGACCCTGAAAGTTTTCCACTAAGTACGTCAGCCTGCAAACTTTTAGCAAAACAATCTAGGGGAAAGGGTTTTTTTTCAGCTGATAAATAGATAAACAGGAATAAATCAATGTGAAGTGATGGATGAATAAGTAAAATGCCCTGTAGTCATTTGTCTGGTTGTATTCAGGCCTCATATTCCATCCCTGCTCTGCAAATGAAGATGAGGGCGAGGGCTGCGAAGAAGAAACCGCTTCATTCAGTGAGGTGTGTGCGCGTTTGTTTGCGCGTCTTAGTGTGTTTGTGTGTTTTTATACTACTTTTAGTATTAAGATATGTTGATGAGCTGCCTGGATACCAACAGAAAAACAATAGGAGGGGGAAACAAAGCAAACCCCTAAATCTGTCTGCCATTTGCGCTCACATACTGTACACACATGTCATGAGTATTCTGGCACAGTTACTGGGCCAGGGAAGTGCTGGTCTGGGGCCTGGCCCATTCTCCAGAGACCCCCCTCCCTCCTCGCCTCCTCCCTCTCCACCCCCTTCCCCCTTCCTGTGCAGTCTGTGGACACAGTCTGAGGCGACAAGGTTGCACAACAGCTCTCAAAACCTTCACTTTACAACCATGATCATAAAGAACAGTCTGCCATTAGAAATCTGTTTAAGAGGAAAAAAATAATTAGAAGGACTGTGATAATTGTGTCAAGGGGGACATAGATCAGACGAATTATGGGAAGAACCAGAAAATCTTGCCATGGCTTTGCAGTTGGTTCATTTCGACATTGATCCACCCTTCCATCTGTCATCCTTCTCCTGCGCTCCTTCTTCTGCTTTCCATTTCGTCCTTTCTTTCTTTCTCCCCATTTCTTGGATTTGAGAGTGGAGGAGCCTTCTGGCTTTAACAGAGAGGGGATGAAGATGTTTATTCATCTGGAGGGTATTAGAGCCATGATTAAGGAGGGGAGGGAGTAGTGAGGCTGATGCGACGTCTGCATTGCTCGTTCATGGGCCGCCTGCAGAATTCTGGCCAACATACCAGGAAAACAAGAAATGAAGACGAATGAAAAAACTTGTCGTGAAATTCGATTCACTCGGGAAAGGACAGAAGTTTAAATTTTAGTTGTCTCGCTCGCTCGCATGCTCTCTCATTCTCATTCTCACTCCATGTCCTCACAGCTAAGCTAATTATTAATAAATGCGGTTTCTGTTGAACCTTGGAGAGGTGTCAGCACTGCAGTCACTGAGGGTTAAGAAATCTTGACATTTAAGACAGGGATGCATGAAAATACACCGTCTTGCTTGAGTTGATGCTTGTTTTTCTTCCCCTCCCGCTCTCGTCTCCACGATGCATGTTTTCTTCTCCCTCCTGGGCTGTCTCTAGTTGTTTTACCACTGACAAGCTGGACTGGTATTGAGGAGATATCAAATGAAGCCACAGTGTATTAATCAGGGGAACCAAAGGTCATGGGTCAAGAGGCAGGGTCAGGGTTTTCTGATAAATGCTAATGCTAAAGCTAACACAAGTTCATTGCCAGGTCTGTTTGTCCGTATGCATGTGATTTTCTTCATCCTTTTGCAGAGAGAAAAACGAGGTGATGATATAAGAATTTTTATGGGCATTTGGCAAACTGACTGCGCTTTTTAAAAATATTCCCAGTGTACTGAAACCAAGTGTCTGAAGTTAATTCTTACTTGAAGTCGAGCCCAAGTTTTATGGGTCACTCTGAGGTAGTTTGATTAAAAAGAATTAGACCCTATTTTCCGAATTCACTCAGTGCTGTGTGGGGTTTTAGGTAATGGATAGCGTTTCTTGAAACTTGCAGTGCAAACTCTATTTTAATGAAGCAACCATACAGTAACTCAGCATATTTCTATATGCACAACATTTTTTTCTTTTTCGAGCTGATCACATAAATCACATTTATGTTAGTAACTAAGAGTGGGGAAAAATAAAAGAGCATCCAAGTAAACTCCCGCGCAGTGAGGAAATACAGTAATAGTAGCAGCATAGTAGAGCACAATCCTGCAGCATCTCTCACGGTGGCTGACTGGCTGACTGGCTAGCTGACTGTCCACTGGGTCCTGCGCCTGGTCTGCCGCAGTGTTGAGGGAACAGTACACACACACACACACACACACACACACACACACACACACACACATACATAGAGGCACCCCTGCCTATTGAAGCCCAGCCCATTCCAGTCCAGTCCCACCTGGCCCAGCACTCCCTTAGAGCCAGTGCAGTGAGGCAGGCGGTGAAGGGCCATGCTGGGGGACAGATTGCCGTCCTCCTCTCTCCCCCTGGGAGGCTCACTGTGGCTGCTGGTCCAGCCAAGACCTGAGGAAGAGCCTCCTTCCTGTTTGTGCTGAAGTCTACCTGAAGTGGTCAACTGTCCCTCGCTCTCCACACCGTTAGCCGTTCAGTTGTAGGGGAGATGACACCACAGCCACCACCCTACTCCCACACACAAACTGTTCCAACTACATCCTAAACACAGCTCTGATCATCTTGCTCTGCATCATCTCTTGGTGTTACCAAAGCAAAACCATTACAATGGCTACCTGCTTTTCATAAAAAAAAAACTATACAGAAAATTAAACTTTATCAAAATAATTGTGAAGTTTGCGGAGTTTATTTTTGCATCTATTTAACTAATGGCCATTTATTTCTGGTGTGAAATCACTATATCCAATGTCACAGAGCTAAAGTGAAAAATGTTTTTAATTTCAGTGTGATCTACTTTGAATAATTTTAACACTTCAAGTAAAATTTAACTGCAACACTAAAACACCAACATAAGCCATCATGCTCACCCACTGTACTTTGAATAATAACCTGTTATGAACCCCAAATTCACCTTTTTTGAATAATGGTGTAATTAAATGTCTCCCCTTTCTTATCCTCTCATTAATTTCTTTTTTCTCATTTAAAAAACAGACTTAATTTTGAAAGCAGCGAAGTGAAGTACTCCTGACAATTGAATTTCTTGTTAACCCTGTCTATGTTACTTTGCCCTGCCCAGGTAAAACACTTTGTTCTCTAAGAGACTAAAGGCAGGGCCAAGTAACGATACAAGACTACATTCAGACCCGCTCCACTAACTGGCTCATATTACGTGTTCCACACGTTAGGACTGATCTGGGAAAGTCTGCTTTTAACTTCAGTGCACCTGACTCCTGGAACAAAATACAGAATCTCCTTAAAATACAGAATCTCCTTATTCCTTTTCCACATTTCTGCTTGATTTTAAATCTCCAAACCTGTGCTTGTAATTGTTTTATATAACTGTATTTTATTCCGTTTTATCTACTCAAAATACATATCTTATATGTTAATGCTTCTTATATAACCTTCTTATGTTATGTTTTTGTTGATTTTAAGTCATCTTTCAGGTTAATCTTCCTTCATTTAACAGTAAATGGTTAAGTATAAGCTCGACTGTGGTACAATCTTATCTCTGTCAAATTGTCTTATTGCTGTGATCACTGCCATTGTTTTTATTTGTTGTTTGCTCTGTAAATGACTCGAGGTCATTGTAAATGAGGGTCACCCTCAATGATTTCTCGAGTATAAATAAAGGTTGAATGAACATCCTTACTCTGTAAATTAATTTTTTTTTTATCAAGACCTTTTGTTGAAATTATGTTGTCTAAATTATAACAAATTAAAGATAGTTATCAAATCGTAAATTATACAGCAGTTTTACAGTCTTGTTCATCCCTATCGGTGTGCTGCTGACCTCAGTGACCCAACAATATGCGTTTGTTATGGAAGATAAGAAATGTGTTACCCAGCTGTAAGTCATCTCTGACATGCTTTTAGACTTCAAACACTGCGGTTATGGATTGTTACACAATGCCAGTTTTCACAGAAACACAATGAGGCAGACCATGCACACAGCACAAACAGCCTACTTCATTTTAAGAAATGTGAATATTGATTATTACCATTAGTATTGATTGCAGTTTGTCCATTTTGGTGGCAAGACATCAGTGTTGTAAGGGACGCCTCTTTATAAGTGATGAAATTCCCACTTTTTACTGTGTCTCACTATCACAAAAAGGAAAAAGCCTAGTAAAGGATGACTGGCCGCCCTACTTTTCTTCCTCTGGCCTTCCATTTGTCTAACTTTCCTGGGATGCCACTGGGGCACTGTGATTTCTGGGACAGTGACCAAGTGCTCCTGTCTGAGCTGGGGGACGTGGGTAATGTGGACAAAGTAGTTGACAGTTTGCCGCTTCCCCATGGTTGAGAGACAGAGCCATGAGGGCCAGAATAATGGACACCCAGACCACAGAGTCAGGACAGCGCTTGATGTTCCAGCTCTTTGTGTCAGGCCCTGCGTGAAAAAAATCCCCATTGACTGCAGTTTGGGGGTGTGCACAATTCTCCTCCATGTTTGTGTGTGTGGATGTGTTGTGCTGTGCATGGACATGATGTTAGGCCAGAGTAACTTGCTGCCATGGCACTGATGAAACCGCGGGAAGTGAATCCTTATTTCATCTAATGTTTTTCTACCTTGTCCAGTAAAAGACAGCATCCTTGTTCGCTGATCCTCCAGTCGTCTCGCACAACCCCTCCTTCTCATCCTGTAGCATAGTGGATTTGATTGATCTGTGGCAAGGGGGGAGAGGGACCTGACATTTCTCAGTGATGTGTAAAAACATATTGTGTTTGCTAAGAAAAAAAAGAGGAAAAGAGAGAGACAGACTGAGTATACACACAACACCCACACCCACACGCACAGACAATACAGTATCTGAGATAGGAAATGTAAAGGTAAATAGTCGCTCCTTTAACTACTTGTGCGTTAATCAGCTGCACGGTGCAAATAGCCACATCGAGACATTTGGCACTTTTTTTTTGAACGCTACAGGGAATTATCAGTGTTTCATTTTGACTGGATTTGATGTCTTATAACACGGATGTAGCAGGACGACTGTGAGTAAAGCCCAGCACTGGGCCTCTTCCAATAGCTCTGTGTCCTCTGAGCTCTCGGTCTTGAATCAACTGCGTGATTTGTTCATTTGACTGGATTTGTCCCAGAAAAAAAAAACCCACTCCTCTCCACCCCCATCCCCACCTCTCTGTCAGAGAGAATAGAGTCTTAGCTAATGTAAAAAAAAAAAAAAAAAAAACCTCTTTTGCCACCTCCTGTATTAGATCTTAAGTGATTGTGTCACAAACAGGGCCGTACATGATAACGTGTTGTTCAGACACACTCTGCTATTTGGGCATCAGAACAGGAAAAGTGTTGAGATGACACATGCATTGTCTCATGGGAAAAGCTCACTACTTTTCCCAGTAACTGTAAAAAGATCCCCTCTCTGAATATGAAGTGGGGTCATGGTGTTACATCAGACAAGTTGTCAGCTTTTTGTTTATTCAATGAATCCCCAATCCCCAATGTGCCACAAATACACTCACACAAACACATCTCTTATGACAACCACTGCGTACAGATCTCTGGTACAACACACAGGAAGATAAGGTTTGGCGGCTGAAAGCTTGGCCATGCTTTGCTTCACTAGAATGGCTTTTGAACAAAGTCTAGCTTGCTATAGAAGTGGCAAATGAGTGATAGCAAAAACACTTTTCTGATAAGATAAGGTCCTGGACCTGGATAAGAGTTTGGCTTCCTAAATAGAAGAGATGCACTCTATTGCTGTCAGGCAATGATAAGCCATCATGAACGGCTTCCAGCACCTCAGACACGACGGTCCGGGCACCGGCAGTGAGTTATTCCCAAACCACGGTCCCTGAAAGGTTTCAGGAGGGTCTATTACAAGATAACAACAATAGAATCACAATTCAAGAATTATGTCAAGCATTGTACAAAAGTGAGCTATGAGAAAAGCCTGCCAACAAATGTAAAAAAAAGTACAGAGAATCACAATTCAAGAATTATGTCAAGCATTGTACAAAAGTGAGCTATGAGAAAAGCCTGCCAACAAATGTAAAAAAAAAGTACAGAAGTTATGTAAGTAAAGTGTTTTTTTTTTTTTTTGTTTCTTTTGCATTATTGATTTTTTGCTCTGTTCAAAAATATAGGTTACAAAGTGCTTCACAATACCAAAAAGGCCAGGTCAACTGAGGGATGGATAGAACATCACAAAACATCTTAAGCATCTAATAATTTTGCATAAAAAAAATAAACAATAATTTTTTTTTGCAGTTCTTTGTGGTATTTTATGGTTGTAAAAAGATATCCGTAACATTTTAAAATAGCAAGACAGCTGTATGTCTGGGTTTGTGGGTAACACAGAATATCTTTGCAAAGCATCATAGATTTTTATGACACTTTGGCAAAAGGCCATTCCTGTTTAAAACATTTCTTAGAGTATTTACACCAACAATTGTTAAACCAAGCATCGAAGCTTTAGCCCCAGTAGATTTCATTTGAGCTTTTCTGACTGTTTCAGTTTTGGCAGAGATACATGATGGGCATTAAGATTCCCATTTCTATAAGAAATGATTCTGCTAATCAAACTTTTACATTTGTTGTACACTTTTGCAGTCTAGTCTTCACTGGAGGGGGACTTTATTGGATTTGAATATGAATAACTTTGTACAAATAATTTATTTATTATGCTGCTGCTGCGCACAGTGGACATTAATATATTTGAGTTATTGGCAATTCAAAAATCCTTCTTTCATTGCTTCTCTGGTATTACATTTAGATCATACTATCATGGAGTGGTACAGATCTACATACTTTTGAAATCAATTGCAATAATTATTTTTAAATTGTATGCTCCATTTAGTTTTTAGAAAACAGAATTTTTTTTTTGCCACCATATGTATTATTGTCCAAAGGGACACAATGTCATTAAGAAAATTAATGACTAACTATGGAGTTTTTAAATGCATTAATTGTATAAATAAAATAATTCTTCAGGGGTTTTGAAATCTCTGCCTCTGTGTACAGAAATGGAAAACGTACCTGTTCCCAGCATTAAGGGTCCTATTTGAACAGGAGTATTTACTCTGGGAAAGGGTTCTATAAATGAACATAGAGGAAGTGGTGCACAAAGAGTAGTTCAGACTGGTTTAGAGGAAACTGAGACCTGCGTGTGAATGTGGAATTTCTAGTGGTTACTTCTGCAGTACAAGGAAAATTGTTTTTATAGAACTGCAAATGTCTTTATGAAATGCATACTTTTAGACAGACCCCTTGAACATGTCAGGCAAAGCATTATTTTTTGTCATCTTTTTAAAAATTCTTATGCACCATAACTTAGAAATGGAATTTCTATCTCCCCAGTAAAAATGGCCGCGACACATTTTATGCCATCCCCTATAGGGTCACTCCAAATGAGCTTGTTTTCTTCCATATATGAGACATTTAAAAAAGAAAGAGCGAGGGGGTAGGGACAAAACTCCCAGAGAGGGACAGGCCTTAAGATGGAGGTCTTCCTCCCAGGACGTGACAGGCTGTTGGCTGGAGGATGCTCAGGAAGGCCTTGGCAGACCAACAAAGACAGCCCTTCAGCTGCAGGGTGTAGTTTTTCAGGCCCCAGCATCCCCTTTGGCAGCAGCACAGAGAGTGCTGGCGTGCACAGGCCCCCGGCCCGAGAGACAGGGAAGTAAGGCCCGTTCTTTTATTTACTCAGGCTGCTGCTGAGGCCTGGGCATTTCTTGTCTGGGTGAAGAAGGGAAAAAAAAACAAGTTTCTCTCTCTCTTTCCTCTTGAGGTCTCCCGAGGAAGATTGCTCTTTCATCTACAGTTGTTCACACACTTGTTTCGGCCACTGCCGCTTGTATCTGTGCATTCTATGTGTACATGCTATGTGTGCACGTGTATATGTTTGTTAATGTGAGTAAGTGTGCAGTGTGTATACTCATGTTCTCTTGTGTGTATTACAAAGTCGCTGTGTGTGTGTGTGTGTGTGTGTGTGTGTGTGTGTGTGTGCGCGTTGGGAGGTGTGGGGCGGGTGAGAGATAGAGTAAAACTGTGGTAATTGTACAATTGTATCTGTATGTGCATTACAGAAGCAGGAATTATGTTTCACATACAACATATTTGATAACTGGTGTGATGATACTCTGGGTGGTACAATAAGTGCAACCCAGAGGCAAATTAATTAAATTATTACACTGTAATATTATGAATAGTCTGTTTTATGATATACAGCGTCTGCAATATTTCACAAACCTGATAATAACAGATATTTACCCATCTAAACATTTTCTCTCTGCTAATTTAACTCAGGCAATGTTTGTGACTCCCACATGTCCCCCACAGATATGACTTTATGTATGTCTGTTATTAGACTAAAGCACTAAATAAATAATATACATCAAGTAAACAAACAACAAAAATGGAATGAGGTTGTCCTGACAGCTAAGCAATGTCTCAAGGCAAAGACATCCTCATTTAAGACAGTAGAATTTCATTTAGCCTTGTATACGGGCCCATTTATTTGTTTGTTTTATACTATTGTCTCGAAGCCAATATGTTTGACTGTAAGGCATTGGCTGGGGTCATTCTTCTTGCACTGTCTTCTTCTCCTATACCCTGAGAGGCAATATGAGATAGGGCAGATCCGCCCCCTCTGTGGAGGAGGGCATAGCACTGAGTCACCCATCCTCCCTCAAACTAGAGAGAATGAGAAAGAGAGAAAACATTGAGGCATGTACCAGAGATAAAGCAAGTAAATCAGGCAAGGTTCACTCCTTGAGTGAGATGTGTGTGCAGAGTGGGCGCCTTGCCAGGGGTGGGAGGTTTCCGGGAGGGCCACGGTGTGGAGGTGGGCTCTCAATGTGCCGCTTTCAGCAGTTTGGAGGGGCAAGGGAATGGCCTCCGACCCCATCTGTTTCCTGAAGATAGGCCCTGATGGGGGTAAGTGCTCAGAGAGGGCATGATATCCTGACAAAGGGCAGATCTCCCAGCAAAAACAACAGAAAGGGGGAGAGAGAGAGAGACTTAGATTTGTCAGCTGAAGTAGAGTACAGAGGTTGGATCCTGGAAAGAGCTCATGGTTTTCCTTCGTCCCTCTCATAAATCTTTGCAGTTTCCTCTTGTTTTTCCCATTCCAAGTTATGGCCTTTTGACACACTTTTCTTCTGAAGGGGTTGGGATTACGTTGTTTCATTTAGGTAAGGAAGTTCACAGCACTTAGAATTCGGCAGAGGGAAGAAGTGGTCTGCAACCTTTTGAACTTGTGGAAAGTAGCGCTCTCTGTTTTCCATTCATATCACTGTGCAGACTACAGTGAACCAGTGGATTGGAATGTCGGCAAAGAAGAGATTTGAATGGGGACACATTAAAGTAATTGTAAAAAGCACGGGGACTGTATTATCAGCACTGGTGTTCCCGGGTCATTCTCTGCACCTGCTTGTCCTTGAGTGAGATAGTTAGCCACTCGGTTGTCTTTCCCTATCCGTTTCCCTGTTCCCTCCTAGACCCCCCCCCCCCCCCTCCCAATGCATCAACACATGGCACATTCATCCATCCAGGATCAGTTGCCTCACAGCTTAGCACAGACCACACAGACAAATAAGGTAATAATGCATATCCTATAATCTGATATCTATTGACTGATGTTCTGAAAGGCCACTGTTTGAAAATGAAAATCATCCTTTTTGCAGCAGCAGAGTTCCCAAAGGCTGTGCGTAGCTCTGATCTAAATTGCACATTTAATCTTCTCTTTCATTCTTGAACACTGCTTTTGCCTGTTTTTCTTTTGTCTTAAGGTCATTCCAAGGGCTCTTGTTTTCCAAAGATATTCTAGTAATTGTTCAGAAATAATAGAAATGTTCTAATTTACCTCATGCAGGGCTTACATCCTAAAGTACACCTATTGTCTTGTGTTGGCTTTAAATGTCAGAGAAATTGTGTTTTGAGTCACAGTGGGCTAAGCCATTACACGGCCACATACAAGGTTAATTGTAGTAAAAGTATTTCCACTTATTCTCTTCTCTAATTATACTTTAAATTGCATATTTAAATGTAACTTTTTAGATAACACCTAAGGAGAGGTATTGTTTCCGCTGAAGTAAAAATGGTCTACATTGCAAAGAATTTGAAAGTCATGCACCATAACCTTATAATTACTGACAAATAACACCATGGTGGTCCACCTTTTCTGTTCAAAAGAGTGAGACAAATGATTTACTAATACAGTCTTACGGAACACCTCTCCAACTCACTCTCTCCTTCTCTTTCCATCTTTTCCCCCCTTGCCCCATATACCCTCTTCCCTCTATTTTTCAATCTTTCTGTGTTCTTCTCCAGACGGTGCCGATCTTGAGGATGACCCATCGTGTTCTTGGCCAGCATCATCTCCCTCCAGTAAGGATCAGACTTCTCCAGGACACTGTGAGGACTATGATTTCGGCGAGGACGAAGGGGGCCCTGGCCTTCCATACCCATGCCAGTTCTGTGACAAGTCCTTCAGTCGCTTAAGCTTCCTCAAGCGTCACGAACAGAGCCACGGCGACAAACTCCCGTTCAGTTGTACATTTTGCAGCCGCTTGTTCAAACACAAGCGCAGCCGAGATAGACACGTGAAGCTACACACTGGTGATAAGAAGTACCACTGTGGAGAGTGTGACTCTGCCTTCTCCCGCAGCGATCACCTCAAAATCCACATGAAAACTCACGCCTCCAACAAACCCCATAAGTGCCCTGTGTGCCGTCGAGGCTTCCTTTCTTCCAGCTCTCTCCACGGCCACATGCAAGTACACGAAAGGGGCAAAGATGGCAGCGGCTCTGGCCTCTCTAGAGCTGATGAGTGGAAGCTGAAAGAAACCCGCAAATGCAGCCGTTGTGAGGAAGGCTTTGATGTCCCTGAAGAGCTCCAGAGGCACATCGCAGAGTGCCACCCTGAGTGCTCTCCATCAGAGGATGGAGGGCTGGGTGCTACCCTGCAGTGCATCTACTGCCATGAGCCCTTCAGTGATGAGGGCACCCTGCTGACCCACATTGACCAGGCCCACAGCAGAGACAGAAAGGGCCACACCTGTGCTATCTGCTCTGAACACTTTTTGTCTGTTGAGGACCTCTATGCTCACATGGACATCCACCAGCTCCCTGAATCTAGTAACCATAGTAACAGCCCTTCCTTGCTGACTGTGGGCTACACCTCTGTCTCTAGCACCACTCCTGACTCCAACCTCTCTGTCGACAGCTCCACAATGGTGGAGACAGCACCGCCTGTGCCCAAAACGAGGGGAAGGAGAAAGAGGGCTGCTCAGAACACATCAGAAATGGGAGGACGTTCTTCTAAACAGCCTAAAGTCTCCTACAGTTGTATCTACTGCAACAAGCAAGTATTCTCCAGTTTGGCTGTGCTCCAAATTCATCTACGAACCATGCATCTGGACAAGCCAGAGCAGGCTCACACTTGCCAATTTTGTTTGGAGGTTCTTCCCTCTTTACTAAATCTGAATGAACACCTGAAGCAGGTCCACAATGCAGAAGACCATGCCGCCCTGTTAGCCAGCTTGCCCGATGCCCTCCTTCAGTGCAACTTCTGCCCAGAGGTGTTGAGTGACCTAAACGCTCTCCAGGAACACATCCGCTGCTCCCATGGCTTTCCCAGTCCCGTGGCCAAGGAGAGCAATGCCTTCTTCTGCCCCCAATGCTTCATGGGGTTCTTGACAGAGGCTACCTTGGAAGAGCATGTCCGTCAGACTCACTGTGATGGGGGAAGCCTTCGCTTTGACTCCCCCTTGGCTGTAACTCCCAAGGAGCCTATAGTAGAGGTGTACTCCTGTTCGTACTGCACCAATTCTCCCATATTCAACAGTGTTCTGAAGCTCAACAAGCACATCAAGGAGAATCACAAGAACATTCCACTGGCTCTAAACTACATCAACAATGGGAAGAAGTCCCTGCGCACCCTCAGCCCCTCCTCACCAATATCTGTGGAACAAACTGCCATGTTAAAACAAGGCGGCTCAGCCTCACGCACTACCAGTGAGTTCATATGTAACCAGTGTGGAGCCAAGTATACAAGCTTAGACCTTTTCCAGACTCACCTCAAAACTCATTTGGATGGTCTGCAGCCTCAACTTACCTGTCCACAGTGCAACAAGGAGTTTCCCAACCAAGAATCCCTGCTGAAGCATGTGACAATTCACTTCACTATTACCTCCACGTATTACATCTGTGAGAGCTGTGACAAGCAGTTCACTTCAGTGGACGACTTGCAGAAGCACCTTCTTGACATGCATACTTTTGTGTTCTTTCGTTGCACTCTATGCCAAGAAGTCTTTGACTCAAAGGTATCCACGCAGCTCCACCTTGCTGTAAAGCACAGCAACGAGAAGAAGGTGTATCGCTGTACCTCCTGCAACTGGGACTTCAGGCACGAGACTGACCTACAGCTGCACGTGAAACACAGCCATCTGGAAAACCAGGGCCGTGCCCACCGCTGCATCTTCTGTGGCGAGTCCTTTGGCACAGAGGTGGAGCTCCAGTGCCACATCACCACCCACAGCAAGAAATATAACTGCCGCTTCTGCAGCAAGGCCTTCCATGCCATTGTCCTTCTGGAGAAGCATTTGAGGGAGAAACACTGTGTGTATGAGGGAAAGACACAGAACTGTGGTGCTAATGGCTCTACTGTAAGTGGTGGAGATGGTAAGCGTAAAGAAGATGCTGAGCTACAGGGCCTCTTAACTAACAGCCATGGTCCAGGGGCGGCGGTGGTATCTGTGGTGGAGTCCCACAACAGCCATGATGGAAGTGAGGAAGAGGTGGACACTGCAGATCCGATGTATGGGTGTGACATTTGTGGGGCATCTTACACCATGGAGTCACTCCTCACCAACCACCAGTTGAGAGATCACAATATACGTCCTGGTGAGAGTGCCATGGTGAAAAGGAAAGCTGAAATGATCAAGGGCACCCACAAGTGCAATGTCTGCTCCCGTACCTTCTTCTCCGAGGCTGGGCTGAGGGAGCATATGCAGACCCACCTTGGGCCTGTCAAACACTACATGTGTCCCATCTGTGGGGAGCGCTTCCCTTCCTTGCTCACCCTGACTGAGCACAAGGTCACCCATAGCAAGAGTCTGGACACAGGCAGCTGCCGCATTTGTAAGATGCCACTGCACAGTGAGGAGGACTTCCTGGAGCATTGCCAGATGCACCCTGACCTGAGGAACTCCCTGACGGGTTTCCGTTGTGTTGTGTGCATGCAGACAGTCACCTCCACGTTGGAGCTCAAGATCCATGGTACTTTCCACATGCAAAAGACAGGCACAATGTCCGGCAACCAACCTTTGGTTCGCAGCAATGCCATGTCTCATAACCCATACCACCCCCAAAAACTTTTCAAGTGTGCCTCTTGCCTCAAAGATTTCCGGTCCAAACAAGACCTGGTGAAGCTGGACATCAACGGACTGCCTTACGGACTGTGTGCATCCTGTGTGACGGCCGCTGGCTCCAAGAGCTCCAGCCCAACAGTGAATGGAGGACGGCAACAGCAGCAGCATGGTGGAGCCACCACTCCAGCAACCACTGCTGCCGCATGGATCCAGGGGGAGAGTCTCAGTCCTGGAGATGGGAAAGGCAAAGCTGTTTCTTCATCGTCTTCATCCTCTTCCACATCATCATCCTCCGCAGCCAAGACGCGGTGCTCCAGCTGCAACGTGAAGTTTGAGACTGAAGCCGAGTTGCAAAACCACATCCAGACAGTGCATCGGGAACAGGGTGGTGACAGCAATAGCGGGCAGCTCAAGACTCCCCAGGTGTCCCCCATGCCCAGAGCCAGTCCCTCACAAACTGAAGAGGTATTGTTGTGAATAAGGTTAAATAGCGAATAAAAAAAACAGGCTGACATTTACACATTTTGTATCACCATATTAAATTTGAAAAGCAAAAATTATTTCTAGTATGTAATGGTTTTTATTAAAACTGGACTATAATCCCTTTCCTCTAATTTACAGAAGAAGACGTACCAGTGCATCAAATGTCAGATGGTGTTCTACAGTGAATGGGACATCCAAGTTCACGTGGCCAACCACATGCTGGGTAGGAAACTCTTTCCCTTTCATCTATTATGATTTCTGTTGCACTCCTGCAACAAAGTCATAAAATACTTGTGCTTGTGTAGTATATTGTAGTTAATACAAAACTGCTCTTCCACATTTCCTAAAGTATTTCTAAAATGTAGCATAAATATAAGCAATCTGGCTTTTATACTAGGTGTGTCATATAAATATTAAATTGAATGATTTTGTGTGACTGTCATAAATACATCACACAAATCCTTAAGGAAAATTCTCCCAACTTCACAACAAATATTTGATCCTTTTAATCAATCAATTTTAGACATAGTTTTTTCCTACTAATTTTCAATTTTCAAGATGAATCACATACAAAGGATTGATGTGATATATGTAATAAAATATTTGACCCTGTCTCATTCAGGCTTACAAGTATCTGGATCACATCACCAAATAGGTGGAATTATTTTATTATTTTGACCATCAACTGCATCCCCAGTGTTGTGCATTCATAAACCTGTGAGCTTCATTTGTCCATGCATGTGAATGGTATAATTTAGTACGTGTGCATGCTTGTGAAGCAGAATCTCTCTACTTCAAACCACTCTGTAATTAAGGTAGTTTGAAGTCGTGGAAACATACAGATTATTGAAATATTTTAAATGCTGAAAAGATTTTATTTAAACTGTTTAAAATTCCAAATATTATCCAACAATTTCAAAAAATCTCCACATTGCTGCTGTATTTTTTGTTTGTTTGTTTGTTGATTGTGTCTCTTCACATAAGAACTCTGTTCAGATGACTGAGATCTGAATACATTTGGTAGCATATATTCATGCTCTGTGCCTATAATGACGTCAAATCAACTGAAAAAATGGACTTCATGACTTAGACTTTATATGTCAAAAAATTATACCAAATTTTGCATTTCCTTTCATGAGATTTCTAAACTAAGAGTGCAGGTTTAACACAAACCTCCACATTTTCAAAATGTCTTCACTTTTGTTGTCATTTGTATGCAGGCAGAATAATTTATAGGGAACAGACAATTGGAAAACAGGTTTTCTTGCCTGCAGTAAGTAGGCGTCTGAATTCCGGTCTCACGTTCCTTTATTCATTCATTTATTCAGCTCGTTTGGCGGCTCTTTCATTACACTGCATTATCTGTTGTCTTCAGTGGGAGAGAGACTCATTGATCTGGAACCAAACTGCCTCTCTGTTTGGGACACGCTTCTAGGCGCAGGTGAATTTAAACACGGTGGGCAATTCTATCAGGACCGGTAGGCAATTCTATCAGGGACCCACTGTTTGTGCATAAACAATCAGAAGCATGTGATTTGTGATTTTGATGCTGCGGTGTATTTGCAAAAGAGAGAGACGAGCTGAGAGTGTGTAGGTGTGTATTTTGTATTCATCTTTGCGATCTGCTCACCCACTAGTCTACTGGGGGTGCCTAATACAGTACCATGCCAGCATTAGTCCTTTCTCTCGCAAAGGCAGGCACGGAGCACACTGGGAGGGTAGAAAACAAACCCCCCTACTGGTTATTTTATGTCTTTCAGCCGCACAAGCACACAGTTCCCCCATAATAGTGGAATTCAGACAGCTTAAGATAACAGGAGGATAGGTGATTGGGTTATTGTCTGATGTCTTACTTCTCTGATATGCCATTGCTTTGTATTCAACATGATCACGGCTTTCATCTGACTTCTCAAAAGGGTTTCTGTTAGATGCATTTGTTTTGTGATCTCTAAAATATGGAAAAAACAAAACTCATCATAATATGAACTTGTCAAACAAACAAAGAGGAACAAAACAAAAAGGGAACTGAATAGAGAAAAGTAAAGTAAAATGAGTTTAACTGACGGTGCATAAAGGAAAACATGCATTGTGTTAGCTGAGTTATTGAGGCAACCCAGTAGCTGAGTGGTTAGGGTGCATACTACATGGGTGCAAAGGCCCTGAGCGGTGAGTCTCCGGTTTGATCCTCACTTGACGTCACCTTTACCGCATGTCATTTCCCTGATTTTCTGTCTATCTCCACTGTCACTATCAAATAAAGGCATAAAAAGCCCAGGAAATAATCTTTAGAAAAGTGTTAGCTGTCTTACAAATGTTAATCTTGTGGTCTTGCATAGCTTCAGAAGAATTTGTCCCTTTTAATGTAGAATATGGTCAAATTCAATCCAGCCAAAAATCACTGCAAAAGCAAGTTTGGGCCAAAAACATAGAGAAAAAAAATACTCATTTGGAAAGGCTCTAAATACCTTCTCTACAGAAAAAAGGGACACTTTCTCCTTTTAATGGCCATCTGCACAGGAGAGGGGAAACAGGGGGCTGGGGTCATCGCCGCTCAGCTGTCAGCGTTATTAGCGTAGGTAATGGAGCAGACGCTGGATTCATAGGGGTGTTGTTTTCATCCATGCCCCGCTCCATGGTGTCAGTTCACACTGATAACTCTATATATAGTGATGTGCCGTGACATAACCATACTGCTAAGTGTATGGAACAACAAAACCTGAGCCTGTCTCACCCAGACGAGTCCATATTAGCTGCCTTTGTAATACAATAGTCTCCTCAAACCAAGTGCAATGAGCCTCCACCCTCACCTCCTCCCATCAGGCCGTGGCTGCTTCTTCTGTATGATTGCCAGCACATTTTGATGCATGGATATTACACTCAGATGATGACGGTCCTGGTTCAGACATAAAGGGCAGTTGTGGTGCTCAGCTACTCAACATTTACTATCATAATGGAGGTAAATGAAAGGCAAGGAGGAGGCCGTGGGTGCAGTAGGGTGTGTTGCAGACCAGCCCCAGCCAAGCCTGTGAATGGCCCCACGTGTCTTAAGATGGAGGCTGCAGCCTGCTAGGGCCCAGATGGATCAGTACACATTTGCTGTACAGCTGGTCGCTCTGTTTGGGGACCTGGTGTGATACTCCTATGGAGAAAAAAATGATATCGCCACCATCCAAGGAGCAATTTAATAGCAGGCCAGAAGACAGCTGGCCACTCTTTAGTTTAGAGTTTTTTTGGCATGGCACACTTACAGAATTGAGGGTGTCCGATTTTTCTCCAGAGACACACAGATTTATACAGCTTTCAGCTGTTGCAGTCACTATCAATCCTTTCATTTTCTATTTATCTTTAAGATTAGAACACAAATCTGTCCATCAATACGGTTTTCTATTTTCATCTGTAGTAACTGCATTGGAAAAGATATTTAAAATTATAGTGCTTTCAAAAAGTCATCTTTTTTTTTTTTTTTAAGAGGACCTTTGAAGGTCTTTCATTGACACAAAAGCCTGTTTGGTTTTATCAGCATGCCATCATGCCACCCCATTGCTTCACTTTGACCCCAGTGTAAACTATGACATTTGGAGCCTCATGGGGGGCACGTTTGGCCCATTTATCGCACTGTTTCAAATGTCCCTGTGTGGATTTTCAGAGCCCTGACATGTTTTGAAGCATGGGCTCTGTCTTAAAGTGTTTTGAAGGTGAAAAGGGGTTTTGCTTTTTTTTTTTGCTTTTGTTATATCTGCTTTCAATCTACTACTCATCTCACTCCTAACCATTCCAAGCATCTACTGCCAAGGTGGCAGTGCTCAGAAGGAAAATTGTAAACAAGCAAACCAAACCACATCCCGGAAAAGTGTTTTTGGGGTCACCTCTACAGATTTTTTGGGTTGGTGACAGCACTGAGCTTGAAGCCAAGTCAGGGAGGAGCTTTCTCTCACAGAGAGGAGCCGGTGGCCTGGTCGGCCCAGGCAAAGGGGGGCACTGGAGGGGTGGAAAGGTTTGGGGGCGGAGAGGGAAAGGCACATTTGCTGTACAGCTGGCCGCTCTGTGTGAAGCAGGCACTGTGGGCCGTTACAGAGCTGGAGAGGAGAGCGAGTGAGAGGCCTTTAGCTCTCCTCTAGTTTCTCCTCCTCCTCTCTGTTCTCTATCTCTTCATTTTCCTCTGTCTTAGTATATAGCTCTCACATTTTCATATTAGCTCCAACCTGGCAAAACACACTGTGCTGGCTGTTAGTGGTGGAACCAACAGGAGGCACACTGTAACAGTATTTGAAGCTGAAAGCCTTGTTTTGTTTCTTGCTAAGGGCCGCAAATTATCCTTGACACATATCCTCTTGTCTTGGGCCCCTAGAGCAACTTGGCCAGTGTATGTTGATTATATGGTCTCCATCACTGTCTCTGCCCTGGTGGCAACACATTTACTACTCCATTAAGTGCTTTTTTTTTTTTTACTCCTGATGCATAGTGTTATTGTGAATATAGTGAATGTGTTATTTTCATTCTTTGTTTCTTTTCCGATAATCCTCTTTGATCAGGTCTGTCTGATGGTGTTCCCTCCGTTTCTAGGACTCATTCATATAGAGCATACAAATGTAATCTGTTAACAAACATGACCAAACACTCCTCATTTGCCTCCTAGGGGGCTGGATCAGAGTCAGAACTCAATAAACTACACAGAACAGGAACAGGATCAATCTTATGAAATAAATAAAAGAACAAGTTTGGACCAGCTACTGGAAACAAAGGAAACCATGCATGCCATATAGTGAGTGTGATATCTGCCTGCTTTTATTAATTGGTGATTAATAACGCCTCTCTGTTCGTTAGCATAGTCACCTCCCGTGCAGCCAAGTGTGTTGCTGCTAATATGCAATTATGCGCACCTTACTGCTCGTTACATTATACCTCTCCCTGACTAATGTGGGGTCCATGAGGAGAATAAGAATCAGAGTGAGCTGCAAAAAAGAGTTATCAATAAGATGCTCACACTCACTGTCTTACTTACCTGTCTGGATGGAAAAACGAGAAAAGGAAGAAGTTCCTTACAAATTCCTCAATGTAACCAGGAGACTGCATTAAAAGTTTTACAGCATTGCAAAGACTGTTTTGCTCTTCCTGGTGTTTTTGTTGTAAAGCAGAGGTAATTGACATCACCATGGGGATGCTCTGTTGCTAGGCCAGACAAGCTCAGTCTGATGTGGTCCTTATCTATTGATTTTCCTGACATTTCCCCACACCTCACAGACTAGGCCAACATGTGAGAAAATATCTGATGCTCTCAGTTCATACAGCCTGTTTGTACAAACTCCGAGCGAACACTTGCTGCCCCTTACTGCATTGCAATTGGTAGGTTGATGTCACCATGGCGACTTGGGGCAAATTCCTCTCAGTGATTGGCTGGTTAATTACTATACAACGTAAATTACAATCTCAATACGATAATTTAGATTTGAATAACTTATGCATATTTAGATTGAATTTAAAGACGTTGTCTATAAGTTGGGAACTTGCACAACCTGAATAAAGGTAGCCTCCTTCTGTCCTTCTGCTATGTTTTATTGATATCCAGAAGAGATGTCTCCTTTAGAGTGTTAATGCCAACCCTTGTTCTGAAGTGAAGCCCATAAATACTGGATGATCAGAATTAACCTCTGCATTACTCCACCTCCCCATGGTCTCTGAGATGTCACCAAGGCCGGAGGTGCATGCGCACCCCTGGTCTGATGGGGTTGCTTAGCAGTCTGACTGGAGGGGGGCTTATGGGAGAAGTGCAAACAGACAGTCCTGCCTTAGTAAAGGTCAGAGCTGCAACCTACACCTCTCAAATCCCAGTTGGGCCCTGATGGGATTGGGGTTCCAGGCGTGCCTAGAGATGCTTGTGGTAAGGGAGAATTACAGTGAGAGCAAAGTGGCCCGCAGCCGCTGAACTGCATTGCTTTTAGAGGTTGTCGGCACCAATAGTAGTGTGACAGATCTGACCTAACTTTGTGTAGTGGCTCTTACTTGGTGTGTTTCTGGAATGGCATGCACACGGCGACACCGGTAGCTATCATATGCTGCTGAATAGGAAAGAGTTCCAGTGTTGTTCTCTAACCTGCTGTTAAGTACACTTCATAGGGGCAGGGAGGTTTGTTTTAGAATACAAACAAACTCCAAAAGAGTTCGGTAAAAAAGTTTTAGCTCTCTTTATGGAGCACAATGGTGGTTTTCCAAAGTACCATGTAACGAATGACTATCCTCATCAAACTTTGGCTGTGTGAATGGCAGACAGGGGAGGAGAGGGGAGGGGAATAGGGTTCTGAAAGGCCCCCCAGCGTCAAAGCCTTAATAATCATGTGAGCAGCGCTGGACTTCATTACCCTCCTGTTCGACAGGCCGAGTGCCAGCCTGGATAGCTGGCTGGCTGTGGCAAGGTCAACGGCGGAGGAAAAACCAGTTACTGTGTTACTCTGGAGCGGAATGGAGAGGGGCGGCCATCTGTCAGCTCAGGCCTGCCATACCCGCAGAGCAAATGGACACGGGCGGCCAGAGGAGAGGCCACAGACACCCATAGAGCTAAACCCAGTGAGCATAACACTGAGGCATGGACACAGATCTAGCCAAAGAGATGGGCCTTGGTAACACTAAAATACATACAGTATATATACACACACATAGAGAAGATATGGCTATCTCCAAGAAATTTGGCAGCAGTTTGTCTGTGTTTATGCATGTTTGTTTTTAGTGTTAGCACACTGTTGGGCCCCTTACTGTTTTAAGTCCAGATGGCAAACCATTTGATAAAAAGTTGACAAAAGTTTTGCTTTGCTTGCCAACGGTAAATGTGTTTAATCATAGTGCTTCTTTATGAAGACAAACTTCTTGTGAACCTACGTGCAGAAACTGTAGCCAAGTTTGGGATCCAGTGGACTCTTGTTTTCTTCCTAAAGACAACAAAAATACCTCAGTTTGCATTATTCTCGGATGTCACGCTCGTTCATATCACATTCTGGGTTTAGTGGTTCACCTTGCGGCCTGTTTGTCAGTGTCTGAGTCGCATCAGCCCTCTCTGAGAGGACCTTTACGATGCCCTCTGGCCAAAGTGGAAGAACCCTCTGGAATGTTCCAAAGCTCTCTTAATAGGTTTCAGGTGCTGCGGGCCACCAGCCAGGCCCCTACCATCACCCCACTCTGTGTGTCTTGTGTGATACGACTCCCTGTTCAACAGTCAAAGCACCAACATTTCTCCTCTAAAACAGAGAGGGCAGAGCTGCAAAATGGATTGTTTACCGTTAAATCTTTGCTTGTCTTTACAATCTGCACTCTGTATTTTCTCTGTCTTCGGTGCACATTGAGTCTCTGAAACATTTAAATGCTTGTCCAATTAAAGTAAAGCAGTTTCTCTCACAGATGTGGTGGAAGTTCAGGCAGAAATTTGCATCTCTACCATTCCACAACCCAGCGCAACTAAAGTTCTCTCTTGTTTTCCTCCTGCACCGAGAGTACCGAGCCCCCGGCTTGAGCATCAACATACTCCGGAAAACAAGGAGATGGTCCTGGGCGATTCCCCTCACATTAATGGAAATCACACAGGAACTCACTAGATGAAAGCTTTATTAGTTATTAAGGTTTAATGTTGATATCAGTACTTATATGTTTACTGGAGTGCACGGTGTTGCTGATGTGGAATTGTCAGAGAGGTGCAGATTTAGTAAGGAATTAGTGTACACCCAGGATTTAATTAAGGGGATCTATTTCCATCTTGTTAGAAAGAGATAATGTGAGTACTGCATGCTTCATAGGTTACCATATTAAATGCTTCTTCCTGTAACAGCATTATATCAACTACAGTAGTACTTGTTATGTCCATTATAGAATGGAAACAAGATGCTAAATTTGCCTGGAAGAATTACAGGCAGCTAAAAGCACACAAGTTCTCTCAGCATGTTTCAAATCACATTTTTTGTACTTCAAATAATATTTAGCTTTATGCCTCTCTGTCTGATCACATGCAAACACAATGATAAAAAAAAAAAAGTGACATTGCTGCATTGAAGGTAAAATGGTTACACTTTCCACTCTCTGCATAACGTCTTGTTCTATTTCTAGCATGACGGTGGAGTGTGAACACTGAAGCGACATGGCCTCTTTGTCTCTCCATTTGTCCCACCACTGCCTAGAGACGTAAACCTTAAGCCACTCACTCTCTGATTAATCTTTTAACATTTATAATTACTAATTAAGTTAGTAAGAGACTTTTAATGTAGTCCTCCTTCAATGGGGAGCAGAGAGGACAACAGATCATTAGCTTCAATAATGAACGTGGATGAGACAGATAATGGCCTGTGATAGGTGAATACTGACAGTTATATTAAATGAGGCGAGTATATGGGAAATACTGTGTAGCGCTTCATGGATTCAAAGGCACAGGGAGACACGGTGGTGAAGTGCTCCACTAACTCAAAAAAAAAATCTGTGAGGCGTAAGGAAATTTGTCTTAAAGGTAGTTTGTACTAATTAAAACATACAAGTATGTCAGTGATGCATTCATATGCAGAATAATGTAGGTTCCGTCTGCGTTGGTAATTGTATCAGAGCTAGTTTTAAGTACAGATTTCATTTATTGATTCACAGCGGTTTCATTGAGTTTTTGTTCTCCCTGATGTCGTCGATGTATCTCATTATCACATTATTACATTAGTGCCTGCATTATACTGGTGGCTGTAAGTTGCTGGCCATTAAAAGAGTCATTTCATCTCAGTTTTTTTTTTTTTTTTTTTTTTTTACCTTAACGATGATGCTACTCTGGCACATTCCGTGAGCCTTCCCACTTTGGGGAAGGTGCTTATGCCATAATGATTGTTATCATTAAGAAGATATTAATGTGCTTAGTGTTTGCGACCCAGCTGCTCATCATGGCCTGAGCTACCTGCCGGGGAGGGAAGAGAACTGCTGCCAAAACGGACAGTGCACGTAGGCCACCGCCCACCTGTCCAGAGGTTTCAGGGTCGGTGGAGGTCACACCTTACCTCCCTGCCCTCTGCCGAACTAGCAGAGGGATGGCTCGGAACATAAAATTGGAGGAGATGAATTGTGTTATGTGGGATGATGTTATAAAGCGCTAATGAATGACTGGAAGTCATTTTTTTAACACCCGATCATGATTGTAAGAATCTTCCTCTTACACAATACCAGCATACATATTAATTATAGTTATGTTACTGCTGTGTGGGGAAATGTATGTTTTCCCCGCAGAGATCCGCGCCACGTAATTATTCATTGCATTAAAATATTGCTATTATTTCAGGCCATACCAGCAACAGAGCATTAATACGAAATGTGTTTGCATTGAATTAAGAGGGTTTTTTTTTTGTTTTTGTTTTTTAAATAAATCGTCTAGTGTCCTTAATTGTGTTAATCAGCCAAAAAAACTGACTTCTAAAGTTTTTATTTTATTTTGTTTGTTACAGCAGAACTCCAGTAACTCCTGTTTTTGAAGCCTCATACAAACATAGATAGACGGTGTTGGGCTGAAAGCAGTCTGGCTCAACCTCCTCCAGTCTCTCAGTTTCAAATTGCTGCTTCATTAGGGCTTGGAAAAGAAACCCGTGGTTACATTTAATCAAACGAATCGGTATGGCAGACCAACATAATCAATCACAATCCTTATCCAATATGCTACATTCTGTAACTACCAAGCTGGCTTGGAGAAAAGTCAATTATAGCCCCTCTCTCTGCTCCTCTGCCGGGGTTGCTGTGGTATTATACTGTTTCCGCAGTTATTTTCATTATGCAAATATGGACTATGTGCATCTCCCACATACAACCTTTTCCTATTCATACAGTTATTTTTCCCTTTTATACTGCTACTTCTTGTATGATACATGGACTGTGGGTTTGTCAGAGAATGTGATGTGCCATATCTGGAATAATCAAATTAAGTATTAATGATTTTTGCTCTCAAACTAACAGTTGTGTTACACAGTGGGCTGCAGTCAGTGGTGTTGTTCATATTTCATATGTTTTGCGTCAGTATGGACCTGTTTTCACTGTTTCCCTCTGTATGAAATCATTCACTGTTTGTTTTCTATACAAGTTCTACTTTCTCACCCCATATCCTTGAGTATATTTACGTGGATGCAAGGCTCATGCTACTTCATGCACAAACACTGTAAACACGCTGACGCACTGCACACACTCATCACTTAATCTGTCAATCCATTTTCCTCTTTTCCTCATCTTGTGTGTTCTCTCTCCCTACCTTTTCACTTCAGCACACGGCCTCGCGCACAATCAACTCGCTCCACATAATACACACAAGCACGGAAGCGCACACAGGCACGCACACACAAGGTAGCTTGGTTGGTGGGGGCCACGGCTGCAGCTCTTCTGCGCAGTCCCAGAGTGGCTCCCGGGGCTCGGCTGCCAGTTGTTTGCCAGCGTCTCCGGGTGGAATTCATTCAAATTAAAGCGGTGGAATGAGGCCCGAGTCCCAGAATGCCTCGTCCCTCTCCTTCATCAGCATTCCGCCGATGAGAGTAATTAAAGCAGAAATTAATTCTGCTGTAAGCAGAGGAGCCACAGAATAACTGATATTAGAGGCTGGATGATGAATGCTTGGCATCAAGGGAGGTCTCAGGGGAGGAAGGGGAAATTCACAGATCTCTTTTTCTTTCTTTCTTTCTTTCTTTCTTTCTTTCTTTCTTTCTTTCTTTCTTTCTTTCTTTCTTTTTTTCTTTATTTCTTTATTTCTGTCTTTCTTTCATTCGTTCGTTCGTTCGTTCGTTCTTTCTTTCTTCCGTTCTCTCTCTTTCTTTCTTTTTTCTTTCCCCCTTTATTTCCTAACATTTAGCTTCTCCTCTTCTCCTCTCTGCCCTTTCTTGTATTTGTATTTCTTTGGTTTGCATTTTCTGCATTTCTCTCTTTTCTCTGTTTCTCTCTGTGCATCAGCTTATTACTTGTTTCTTATCTTTGCATTTCTTTCATCCTCCATGGCAACATTTTGTCCTTCCATGCTGCCTGAAGATTTTGCTCCAAAGAGCTGAAGCCATTGGCTTTAAGCATGACTGAAGACATTGCCACTGAGCTTCCTCTGCTCAGTAACAGTATTTCACATTCTGTCAGCGCTGGTGTTCACATTTTCAGTCATCAGGCATTTTAGAGTGCACTGATGCTGCAAATGGTAGTGCATTGTTGTTTGTCAACAGAAACCAAAATGGAGAGCGATTGTAGTTGAATTCTTTGTTACCAGGGGCACCATATTGAATGTTGAAGAAAAAACATTAATCTATGTAATTGTTAATCAGAATGTGAGCAACAGCAGAAATACAAAATTATTGAATTAGACTGTGTTTAGAGTGGCTTGGAGCTAAACATTGAGTATCATTTTGAAGACAAAACTGCCTTTTTTCTCAGGCATAGTTTGAGACCGAACCTTGAAGCTCTCCAGATGAAGTGATATTCTACCCAGGATGATTCAGTGATCCCCCGTGTCCCCTGACGCTTTATTTTTGGAATAGCACATCTTTAGCAAGAGCAGTCACAAGACTGAAAGACAAACAACTGAACTCTTGAAACAGTGAGGCTGGAAGAGGCTGTCAGTGTTTTTCTCTCTTAGAATCAAATGGAATTGAACAAAGGTTAGCTCTTTGGGGTTTTATGGTAATGTGATATACGATGCTGCCATGGAATTTGCCAATGCATGTCTTAGCACTGTCTGACTCTAAGGAAGCAGTGAATGGTAATTACGCTGACCTCTGCCCCTCCCTCTCTTATTCTGCCCTCTGGGTAAAAAGCCTGAGGAGGTAATAAACAATAGATAGATTTGTCTTGTTTGTATTGCAGCTGCTGCACTCTTAATGACACGTGAGATTGGTCTCTATTTTGAAAATAATGCATGCCAAGATCTGCAGGTAGTTATATTGCATTTTTAATTGGTTTTGTGCAAGAATATCTCAATCAGATGTAAATGAATGGAAAGCTCAACCTGAGAGTTACTGACGGTTATTAAGAATTTAGCAGGCTGGCATGGAGTTGAAACACAGAGTGAATGATTAGAAACCATAAAGAGACCCAAACGCAGAAGAGATGCAAACTGGCTGAACCCGCCACAAACCTGTTGATGAGGGCAGGTTTGGAGGCAAACAGGTTGAAAAGAAGACCTCCTTGCCCTGTAATGCTACATTAAGAAACTGGCTTTTTCTGTTTCCAGTTTCATTTTTGTATTCTTCTTTTAGATATAAAGCATGGAGCAGAAATAGTAATCATACAGTAAAGGCATTTCCTCTAAATTATTTAGCAATGGTATCTTTTTTTATAGCCACAAGGTTTACCTATGGACCTTACTAAAAGCTTGGTACTTTGCAGCAGTTTTCTGAGTGTATCTCTACAGTGGATCATATTGCTGTAGCACATGATATTTGTCTCTCATTCAAATGGTGCTGCCGTTATGAACAGGCAGGGCACGTCTTGATGTCTGCCATCCTGGAAATAGTGGCAGCATTGTTTGTTTTGTCTACTGTGTTCCATATACCAATAAAAAATACACTCAAAATGAAACCTCGGTGTAACGATGACCTTAAACGCAATGACACTCCTTCCCATAACATTGTCCTGTCCAATAGTCCAGAACTCCCCTAAGAGGCCTTACAGCAAGTCTAGGAGGAACCAAATGAGAGAGAAATCGATTACTTTCCTCTCTCCACTGTCTCTGCCCTGGCTGAATTACTGAAACAAGATGCTGCACTTAGAGGAGTCTTTGGAGAGGCAGAGGGAGAGAAAGAGAGGTGGGGGAGAGAGAAACACTTTTAGGGACATGGGTGCCATTTAGACTAGGACCATCTTCTCACAGAAAGCCACTAAAAGCAGTGAATGATCCTCTTCCTGTCACTGGCTGGGAGGTGGTTAGCCTCCTGTGGTTAAGTGAATACTGGACTCTCAGTTTTGAGGTCAAAGAAAGATCATTAAAAATAATATTAATTTCTGAAATCTAAGCAGGACAGTTCCACACATATACCTGTATCCGTTCATCCTTAACTCAAGATGAGCACATTGCAGTTATGGCATGGCCAAAAGCACGATGCCAGGCTGCATGGACCCAAAGGGATGTTGTTTTCAGACTTCATAATGTCAAATGGGTGTTGTTTAACATCCACACCAGGTTTTATTGTCTGAACTATGAAGATGAAAATGAAGCCCGCTCGTTTGGTAGACAGAACGTGGTGCTTAAGGGACCCAATCCCTGTAAGTGCCATTAAGTGGAAATTGCCGTTCACATATTCCAGTGGTTTGATTAATTACACTCTCTCATGTGCTTTCATAAAGGCCCAATGAAATATGGGGAGCAAATTGCATTGTGTTCCTGTATCCTGTTATGTAAAAGCAGTTTAATTATTGACACATGTTTTGCCACCTGGCAGGGGGAAAGGATGGTTGGACATGAATAGAAATCGTACAATAGATATTGTGGAAGGGCAGAGCTAGCACTTGAGATGCCATGTGTTTCTGTGTCTGTTACTGAATTTATGTCCCCGTCTTCATCTCGCCTCAGGTTCTCCTGCTGAATAAGAGCAAAGAGCAGCCGCCATCAGCTAGATGTGTCATAGTTGTGAGGGAAGCATTTTGTGAAAGTGACTGCACTTTGAAACCTGTTTAACTCCGAGAGGCAGGACGGCTTTTTGAAAGGTCTCTTCTAATAAATATGTAGTTAATGCGATATTTTGTGAAGGCTGGATAGTCTCTCCAGGGAATTAAAAGATCACTGCTGGCTTTGTGTGATATCTTAAGATAGCTCTTTTTGATCAGAGTAAAGGCTTAGGCGCTGCTTAGCTACTGACACACTGCTACTTTGAACTCAAGGAAGCAGTGTAAGAAGACAACAAGCGAATTCACAGCTTCAACATAAATGTCTTTATTTTCCTTTTCTTCCGTATTGCTTTGTTGCTGGACAATGTTTTTCAAAAACAGTGCCCTCTACTGCTTTGGAGACTTGCACTGCTTGCCTTCTGTTGGAGCCAGTAGTGCTTATGCAGCACTCTATTCTGTATTCTACAGTGTATGTGGAGGTATTAGCTCATAAAACCCTCCTACTGTCATATGAACCCACTGCTGTCCCTGAGCTCTATATGAACAGCAGGGCTCTGATACTTAGTCCCAAGCTGTTCCTGTTTGCCCAAAACGATCAGGCCTGGCCTCGTGCTCTCTACCTGATCTAGTTGACTGGGCTGTGTAAGTTAGGTAGGCAGTCCCTGTCTCCATCCCCCTCCTCCCTCCCAATATGCACTTGGACCCGGGCTCAGGCTGCACCTTTTGTGTTCCACAGGGATAGGGGGGCCAGATGGAGGAATTTGATTAACCAGCAGTGGAGGACCAAATGTTCAATTGGATACAGAACCAGTTGGAAGACGGGAGGGAGCGAGGGATGAGGCGGGGTAGAGGGAGAAATCTAAAATGGCTGGTCATGTGCGCCGGCCAACACTTTCCAAAGGGGAGCCCAAACAGACACTGAGGTGTAGTAATGCAGAAGCCCTTTTCCAAGTACCAGCTGGGCCTTTTAGGAGCCTCTATCCCCACAGCAGACACTCGGCAGCCTCCGAGCAGCTTGACTTTACCATATGTGGAACTTTTTTATGCTCCACCTGGTTTCCCCAGGGGACCTGTGCCGCTGGGACGCCGGAGGCAGGTGAATTGCTCTTAATGCAAGGCACTGAATCACTGGGCCAACAACATGAGGGAAGTGCCTGGGGAGAGGAAATGGATCTGCGGAAAGACTGGCGCGGACTGGCGCGACCTTGGAGCTAGTGCCCGCTGCGCAGCAGAAAATCGCGTGACGTGTCAGTGTGCCTTCCCTTTAATCCACACTTTTATTTCTTACATAACATTATGTGTCATTTTACAAAGTGTTTTTTTTTTAAAAACTGAATTTATACTTCCATTCTCAGATTTGATTTAGGGCCTCTGTGCCACTACCCAAGTTTCTACCCAGCTCTCCGATTTCTCTTTAACCATTTTATTCTCCAGCAGCTGTTTTGTATAATTTTCTACTGATTGATGTAGATTTTGCAGTATTGGTGGAGCAACTGTATATTGGCTGCAATGCTTCCTCTAACATGACTTAGTAACATCAGTTGCTGTTTCTTCTCCCTCGCTTAGTTTTCAGTGTCCAGACTATCAGGACAGGTACTGTAGGTCGGATGGACGAGATTTTGGCCGAGACAGTGGGGGTGTGGTCACTCTCCTGCCTGCACCTGTCTTACCGAGTCTGTGGCACAAAGCCAGAGGTCAGGGGTCACCACAGGGGGCTGTCAAGGTCAAAGGTTTATCACTCTCCGAGGGGTCCTGGAGCCATCACTCAGACTGTACCATACACACAATCTGGCCAGTTGAGTTTTTTTTTTCTTCCCCCACTTTTTCTAATCCTTCCAAATGGCTCGGGCAAAACTCCTGACAGCAGCAAGAGAAACAAACTGTGGGGTGTGGAGCTCTAAGCCATCAGCTGGAGATTTCACTTTGAAAAGATTCTCTTTTACTCACTGCCCTTTCCACCAATCAGAGGGCTTGCCAGAGTCCAGGCACCCAGAGCAGCTGCCCTCTGACCCTGCCAGCAGTTGTTGGTTTATTTCCTTTTTTTTTCTTTCTTTTTTTTTGGGGGGGGGGGGGGGGCATTTTCGAGAGGATGGGGCTGCTTTTGACAGGTCAGGCAGCAGGACTTGGATGAGGTCTTTAGCAAAGACAGCCAGAGAGGGAGAATTTCACAGCTCGAGAAAAGACACAAGCTACCCCGAGCTGGTTCTGCAGCTCCAGTATTACACTCAAATAACTGGACAGGTTGTCATATCCATTGAGACATGTGGAAAATGGCCCATTTTGGGGGGAAAAGAGGGGCCATTCATGCAAAGTCAATTCCATCTAGCAGACAGAAATTCCTCGATATCCCTGTTTTTGCAGCTGTGCCCGCCGATCAAATTACACCCACCCTCTTGTAACACCCACACCTCCTTCTGCCCTTTTTTGCTTGTTCCCCCCAACTTCGTATGAATGTGCCAGGAGCCACAGATGGGTCTCCCACTCATTGGGGAGCAGTGATAAGGTAAAGAGACATAAGAGGGCGTGTAACCTAGAGTTTTACCTACCCGCAGCAGTAATTGGGGCAAAGCCATGGAGCTTCCATGGGTCAGTGAAGGGGCCAGTCATGTGAGGGGCACGTAGGGGCAAGCAAAGGAGGCACATCCCCAGAGAAGAAGTACTAACCGTCATGCTGTAGCACCAACTCTGACAGACCGCAGGGAATGGACCCGCCGCATCGAGCCTGTCAGCTGTTCCAGCAGCGCAGAGCGATCGTGGAGCCCTCCACTGGGACTGTATTACTGAAGGCTTTTCTTCTCTGCCTCTGTTTTATTTTTTTGGGTGGGGAGGGCAGGGTTGCAAGTCTGTGTGCAAGAGGGGGTGTTGAGGGGTATAATTTAGAGCACAGAGGGAGCTTCGTCTCTCCATCTTATGATTTGGAGGTGAAGACAAGCGCCCTCGGGGGCCCCCTGTCAGAGCTTTTGGGCGCGCTCAATGCAGACTTCAATAAAAACACACAAAAAGAATTCCCCCACAAGGGCGCCTGGCTGAATTGCTGACGCCAATGTAAAAGATTCAGTTTTCTGTGAATCATTTAGTACGCGACCCTGAGCTCTGCACAACGTGACAATAACAGGAAACCCCCCTCTGTCCTCCTCATCATGAAAAAATGAGAATTGCAACAAACCCAGAGAAAGCCGAATTATTTTTTTCACATACAATTTCACACATCGATCACTCTCTGCCACTCCTCCATTTTCCTCTTCCCCTCCCACCTCTCACTCTTCTTTTTCCTTCTTTCTCTCACTGTATTCCTGTCATGACAAATGTCAAACACAGTCAGCTAGGAGAGTGTTTTTTTCTTTTTGGTAACCAAGAGCTTGCCAAGTCGAATGTGCGCTGGGACAAGACTGCTGCAGAAGCATCACATTGGAGCATCAGCCTCAGATATTTCTGTGAAAGTAACAGAAATGTTTGAAGGTGTTGTCACAAGCTCACAGGTTCCTGCTGTTTGTGTGCACCGGAGGGAAATGGCGCCTTCTCAGCCCTTTTGTCTCCTCCCTCCCCATTGTTGTTTTTAAACTTATTTCTCTGTTTAGTTGTTATCACTTTTATAGTGGTTAAGAATCTCAGCATGGCTGTTTTTGCGGGTTTTGACAGAGGGGGTCGGTGTTATAGTCAGAGTTAAAATTAGAGGAGTTGCTTTTCTGTGACTTGGAGACATGTCATCTTCTAGAAGCAGTGGGGAGTCTGTCAGTCACAGCCATGGTGTGTTTTAATCATCTCTGTCCCACTTGGTGAAGCGCTGACGGTTAGAGTGAGGGTTCCCTCCCCTGGACAATACCAGTATGCTCGAATCTCATACACTCTGATGTCAGACGTAGCAACCAGTAAAAGAATATGAGACGTTTCTTCCTCAAGTTAATCCTGCAAATTCAATGGGGGAATCAAGCAATGTCTGGTGAATCTGAAGACATATCACAAGTGTGTTTGAAGGGTTTTGTGATCTTTTAAAAGATATGACAGCTGGAAGGAGATTGGCAACAAAATAGCAGGAGTTTGTCACTATAATAAGAGAATGAAGCTGATGGAATAATCAAAACCCACGACATCTTAGAAGCTTAATGAGCAGGGGCTCCCCCCAAGCGAGCAATAATAATAGTGTTTTGTAATTCTATAGCCGTTTTAATAATACTCCAAGGAATGTTAAGTAAACATTTCTTTGTAAAGAAAAGTAGGTTGACTGCAAATTATATTTTCCATACTGTAGCGCTGATGACGAAAATAATATCTTTGAATTGCACCACTCTGAGAGAATGTGGATCCCAGAAGCAAAGAAGCTATGTAGCCAAGTTGGCCTGTAGATTCCCTTAACCCTGCGCTGAATTGGCGATTACACTGCGCCCATCCAGCCCACACGCCTTTAACCCCAGCCCCAATCTGAGCATGCTCCCTGTAGTCCTCTCCAGGGATATGGCCTCTCATTTCTGAGAGCATCCTCTGACAGTCTTAACGGACAAGTAGTCTCTCTACGAGAGCTCTCGCTGAAAAGACCACTCTTGGTATGTCTGGAGTAAGTACTGCTTTCTCCGTTCTCATCTCAGACCCATCTACAGCAGTATTTATGGTCAGAAATTAAACGTTAGATGGCAGTCAACACAGAAAAGAAAGGAGGAAAAGAGAGGAGGTACTTTTTATACCACACTCACTTTAATGTAAACAAAAGAGAATGTAGAACACTTAAGATTGGTCAAAAAAATGTTTGATGGTGTCTGCATTACAGAAAAAATATTGTGATTACAAAATAAATTATAAATACATTAGAGTTGTGAAATGTGAATCTTAAATATCCTTTGTAATTGCAACTGGAGTCTGGAGATTTACATCTTAGACATTTAATGTTCACCAAAGTGACGTACGCCGCTAAATTCAGCTTTAAACAGAAGTACTTAGAAAAATATTCCTTCAAGCCCCCAAGCAATTAGTCCAGCTGCCTGCCTTTGTCCACCTACCCATTGTGTTCTTTGTAAAAACCATTCTCATACACCTTCACTTACTCCATCCTTTGAGACGCCATTGGAAATCCAGGGCTCTGAGTTGAACCCACAGTTGGTTTAAGTGTAATGAAATGTATGTCATGTCTCTGGCTCTCTCCCTCTGGCTTCCCCTCACCCCCTGGCCCCCTGAAAGCACTGCCTTTGACAGGAAGGCCTCTGTGGCTTCTGCTGCAGTGATCTTTAGCCCCTTCAGGTCCCATTGACTATTTAGGACGTCCCTGCGATTTGACGGTGGACTCAACCATTCACGCATGCTTCAGAGCATCGACTGAGGAGAAAAACAGACAGATAGATGGAGTGGAAGCCTCGGACAGCTAAACCAGCCCTCTGGGAAATCCAACCCTGATGCCTGGCCGCATTTAAAAAGAATAACCTCTGCTCTGTTAGTATATATTAATGTTTCACAGAGTATGCTTATTGAAAAACACCAAGTTGTCAGTGCTTATCACACACACTTGGGGCCAAGCAATGTGCACATTTACTCTGTGGTTTACACTGTTTATCTGTTCCGTCCTATATTGTACACATAATAGAAACCATGGCAACAGAAGTCAGGTGCAGTTTCTGGAAAAGGATCCAAGCTGAGCCATTTCAGATGATGCACATTTAAATTTGAACATATGTTGATTCAGTTCCTAGTATCTGTTTATTTTTCATATATTCAATCTTTATGCAGATGAGGGTGAACACATCATGCATAGAACACTTATGTCGTATCTGCGTGTGTGTGTGTGAGTGTTTATGAGGCCTTTTATGTGATTTACCTGAAGCTTTCATGAGTGTGTGACTGTACGTATGTGTATGTTTGTTCCCCTGCGCACATCTGTGCGTAGACGTGTGTCTGTGCATGGATATTGCAGCTCAGAGAGAGTGTGCATGTCCACTATATTAGACAGAGTGTGCGAGGGGTGCCTCAGCATGTGTGTACTGCTGTCTGTTCGGAGCTCTCTGCGCCAGCAGGGTGCGCCATTCCAATTTACCCATCAGCCATGGAGGTAGGGGGTAAAAGCGCGGGGCATCGCTGTCGGAGATTTCACATTTGAGGGACGAGATTACCAGTCAGGGGACCCCTGTGTGGAGGTGATGAGGGAGGGCGACTGCAGGGGCACAGTGTGGGGGAGTTGGGACTGTTGGGGGACGGGGGTAGTGGTGAAAGGGGGAGGGGGAGCAACACAGCCCAACACCACCCTGGAATCTGTGGGATCTCTGTTTTCTGGGGAGCGTAGCTGCCAAGCTGCACATCTGTTTGACACCAGGCGCTGTGGTATGGCAGTCAGGGGCTGTCTGTCCTGATTCACATCTCTTTGCTCTCTAGTTTGTTGCAAGGATCCAGACGACTGCTGAAGCTCCATCTCTTTAGAGATTCTTGCAAACATAATGTAAAGTAGGTTTTAGAAAAAGAAAAGCAAAAATGATAGAGAAGTCTTACTTTCATAAGAATATACTATTTATCCTTCTATCTCAGATTTTTCATGTACATTGCACAGGAAAAGATTTGTGTATCCTAAAACACTAGAACATAGTCACAGCATTATAAACCCAGATAGTTACCTCGGGCCCACAGACTGTGTTTGAGTGTCAGCCAATGGCTGCTCCAGAGACCCTGAAGTCTGTTGGGGAGACAGGACATTCCAAACAGCATAACTCATTCCTTACACCATCTCTGCTGCCATTAGTTAATTATATGCAGGTGTTTTCCTTTCTCAGGTTTTTTGTTGTAGATCTAATAAAAATGTAACCATAAGTACATAAAGCCAGAAAGACAGCAAAAAGTAAGGGGGAGACAGTGTGGAGGAAGTGGCTGAATGTGCTGCGTGAAGCAAATTATTGCCCCCATGTAGATTCATCAGTTCTCCCTGCTGGATTAAGGAAGGGCCTTTCTAATGAAGTTCGCCCCGTCAAAATGAAGGGACTAATTCTGATTTAGCTGAGGTAATGAACTTCCCCTCTCCTAGTGAGAGCAGCACCATGGGGTGAGGATAGAGGGGTGGTTGTGGAGGGGGGTGGGGGCAAAGGAGAGCGGCGGCAGGAGAGAGAGAGAGGCAGGTCGGAGACGAGACAGGAGAGAGACATGGAAGGAGGACAGATAGAGCTAGGAGGGAGCGAGACAGCAAGGTGGAGAATGAGAAAAAAAATTATGCAAAACGGCTGTCTCGTATTTGCTGAGATGTATTAAATTTCCAGTGCGGATGCCTGTGTTATATAAAATTATGTTAATGTCTTGTGGCCCGCTGCGAATGGCGGCTTGCTGGTCCTGAGCATGCGTGGCTGGCCGCTACACGGAGCGCACTCAGTGGGACTCAGCTTTTCTATTAAGGAAAACCTCTAGACACCTGATGATGAATTCTCTCTCACCAAATGTTCCCCCTTTTTTTGTGTCGAAAATATGAGCGCTTTTCTAAATGACTTTGGAGAGCCTGGCGTGGCGCTTGGCGGCCTGCATCGAGCAGGGGGGAAAGAGGTGTGAGGGGGGGGGGTCCCTCTGCAGCAGGCTAGGGGAGTCAATTAAGGCAAGCACTGATAATTATAAGCCGGCAGAACGCAGGGGCTGGCTAATTGTACAGTGTTCCATGCCGCGAGCCCAGCCAAGGGGCCTCTTCTCAACGCTCTCCTTCCCTGCTCCTTTGTGTGGACCACAAACCCCATAGAGCCACATACCTCAGCCTGACAATGCCACAGTGAGGCCAGCAAAAAAAGCCGGGCATGTGCCCATAATTAACTTTTTACATTCAAGCCGCTCACTCTTTCCAGACCTGAAAGAGAGTCTGGTCTATATTCACACTTCATCTCTTTGCTCCTCTTTGCTTGCCAAAAAGTTTTTCTTCACCCATTGTACTGTTTCTTTGTTTGTTTGTAATTTTTCTTTTCTGACTTTGCGCAGCAACTTTCATTGAGCACAGAAGTCTTGGAAAGTCAGGGCATAGTCACTTGACCTTTATTTCCTTCGAACAAGAAAAAGCCCAGCAGTTTAGAATAGGCATGTATAGAGAAAATTAGAGCATTTCAGTGCAGAATGATGTTTGTGTGGCTGCAGGGGGTCCGGCACTCCATGCAATCCATCTCAGCAGCCTGCACTGTTTGTCCCCAATGGACCACCGTACCTGCCTGCAGCTGCAGCGCCTACATATCATTCGTTAACAAGTATTCGCCTCTCGCCTTTGTTGTGTTGCATTTCTCCCTTATCTTTTTTTCTTCTCTGCCTCTGTGACCTACGCACTGTTCATTTGACCGAGTTTTAGCCATTGTGGGTTTTAGCTGTAAGAATAGCAGGTAACATGGAAACAAAATGGCATACTATTCTTCAAAGACCGCTGTAGCTCCAAATCATGCTGAAACTCCAGCTTCATCTGGTTTTAACAGCTAGTTTTCCTTTGGCAGACTGAGGGGGTGATACATTAAATGCAGCGCAGTTTCAAATCAAAATCATCAAAATCAAAGTCTTTTGCCCACTTTACAAGGCCTTCCAAAATGTCTTGTCTACAGGATATATATGACACACATCATGTATCATTTGTGCACATTTACTTACTCCAATAAAAAAATATACTTTTAGACTCACAAGTGTAACAACAAAATCTATATAATTTACTGAATGAGATGCAACAGTTTAAAGTGATGTGGAAGGTCTACAATTATGACTCAAAAATGCTTGTAAGCCATGCATTGAGACACACAAAGTCCAGAAGGGTCTAAATACCAGGCTCCGCGTAGGTAGTGACACATGGATTCAGCTGTTCTATCATTTACATATCTGGCCTGCGTCCTTCTGGCATAAAATGCTTTAACGTAATGATGATAACAATAATGCAGAGTAAAGCTGAATATTTTTTTCAACCCCAGCTTTATTATTATTTGCGCCAATAATGGCTATTGGTTTTAGTTGCTTTAGTTTTTATTTTCTTTATTTTCGAGTACAATTTTTTTTTCCAAACACATGTATGGGGACGTTTGGCAAATAACTCAACTCGAAATGTCTGCTCAGTGTGTTCATGGAGAAGGAGAAGTGTCCTTATGTTTTTGTCCCTCATGTTTTGTGAAATCCAAAAGGTGTTCTAGTCGGCTAAACCTTTTGTAACGTCCATTCAAGCGTTACGCATGTTTATCTCGACACAAAAACCTGTCAGTTTGGTGTTTCTACCTCTGGCCCGGTAGCCAGGGGAGCTGTGAAGCGGTTAATGTAGGCGCAGAGTGGCTGATCCTAGCAGGAGCCTAGCCCTGCTCTGATTAGCACCTCCAACGAGCTGCCATGCATCAGAGCTGACATTCTCTCAGAGTCATGTTCCCCCAGAATCCTTTGCTCTTGCTGTGCGAGGGCGTCACCACCACTGACATGTCACAGCCAACAATCTCACCTCACCCCTCTCTCTCCCTCTGGAGGTTGGAAAACAGCATCAGGCATGCTCTGACGTTGGGACCCTGACATGGGGGCTTTGGTGCTTTTCTTTCACTTTCCTCTTACAGACACAGAATATGCCTTTTATATGCCCACTTCTCTACAGGAGTAAAGCTTCTTCCTTTTATGCTGTAGTAGTTCTCCAATATCCTTTTATTAGCTAGCACTCAGACGCATTTCCGTCACTGTTTGTAGAATACATAACTCTTTGATAAAATGTGGGGAATTTTTTACCATGCCAGGATTAAATCTTATACTTCAATTTCAACATTTTGCACTTGATTCACTCTGTCCTTCTCGAACTGTGGAGGCAGGAAATAGACATTAGTAATGTTCCCCCCAGGCGCCAGTTCTCCAATCAGCTTTGGTCCAGGGGGAGTCCATCCCTTTGCGCTCCCACCTACCACCTTCCTACCCCCATTCTCCAGGCCTTAATGGGCCTTGTAGTACTTCTGAAATGAGTTCGTTCCTTATGAGCAGTGCTTCTACCTCAAGAGAGCGCACCACACGGAGGTGGAGTCAATTTGTATTCACCCATAATTCCCTGGGCCTTAATCACTCTGATTTTCCCCCCATTATCTGTTAATGGATAGTTCCCGCGGAGAGAAGAGAGAAGTAAACCCACCTACTGTTTACAGGCCTGAAGCTGTCTACTCTGCTACCATCCACAATCCCGTAGTGGGTTGTATATACAGCAGTGAGTCCGCTGAAAACCAAATATTCTTGGTTTATTAACATATAACTCCAACAACAATCTAAATAGTATGAGACAGATGGCAGAATAGGAAGCAAACTCCTGCTAAAGGTGAAATTCCTCATAAACAAGATTGTTCCAAGCGGGTATTTTGGTTTTTATGGCAAGCTTCGGCAGTTAAGGATTTCAACTTTGCATTGACCTGTTAGTGTGAGAGGACTTGCTTTGATTACTGGTTGTTCTGTCTGTTGCTTTTCCAAAACAAATCCATCCCCCACCTTACTACTAAATATTCCCAATTTATTCTCCCAGTTGTTTACTCATTACTTTCAGCAAAGAAGTGCCGTGATTGATGTCCTTAATATCATCTGCTTTGGTGACACATGCAACATGGGTAGCTCTAAGAGTGAGCTTCACTATGCCCCAGAGAGGAGTACAAACCTAAGTATCAGATTTTTCTTGTCCAAAGCCAAATGCTTAGAGTGATCCTGAATTCCCCTCTAATTCAAACTGCTCTTCGGTAGAGCTGTTTAAATAGAGTAAGGGGCAGTGGTGGTGGGGGGAGTGGCGGTGTTGGAAGCTGAGGAAGAGTTTTTAATTAAGCAATGCCCTGCGTTATACTTAATTACACACTATTATCAGAAAGTTAGACTGCCTTTAGTTACTTTAGTTTCCGTCTTTTACTCACTGTCAGCTGACGGCTGGGCATTTGCATTCTCAAGCAAAATAAAACATCTATTAAACTCAGACACTATTACCACTGCCTTAAACGTACAGAATTCAATATGCTGCAGTTGTGTCGTTGTTACATAAAGAGTTCACTAAACTATGCAAGCCAGACCTGCAAGCCCCAGCGTCCCAAACAACCTTCAACGGCACATGAACTTCAGCCTGGATAAAAAAAGTAAACAGCGCAGAGAAATAAAGACCATTCTTTTTGAGAGTAGTTTTTCCTCTCTCCCTCTCCCTCTCCCTCTCCTACCCTCCACATGGGAGAGATATTAGGCGTTTGTGTTTTAAGGAGCTGTGAAATACATAAACCATGAGCCACAGGAACGCGAGGCCCTGTGGATATGCAGATGGGCTTACTTTGCTGGTGTCAGGGATGCTTAGAGGGAGCAGACACAGGAGCAGTTCTCATCTAAAGGATTTTCTTAGGAGTGCGGAGGGACAGGGTGGTGGCAGTGGAGAGCACTCAGGAGACTCGGAAACAGAGAGTGGGAGGAGGGAGAGAGAGGGAGAGAGATGAGGATAGAGAGAGAGAGCTGACAGTCCCCTGTGGCCCTGTAACTATATCCAGAGTCTGCTCGGTGCATAGAGAGGGGAGGGGGCTCACGCAGGGCCATGCTGATTGGGCAGCCCTGGAGAAGGGCTGGGGGAGCAACAGGAAGTGACCTCAGCCCAATGAGGCAGCTATAGGGGCGAGCAAGCTGACTTCCTCCCTTGGCTCTCACTAAGAAACACGCTGCCAGCCTGATTCAGCCACTGCTGAATACAATCCCAGCCCTAAACAGGCTGCATTACGGGGGCTAACAGAGCATAATTTACTCCTGATCGGCTCACTGTTAAATATCTTTTGCTCCCTCGATCTCTTCTTTTCTTCCTGCCTGTTTATTGTTGTTACCCAGCATTTTTGGGGTTGTCATCTCGGATAATATGGTGTCTAATTCATTTTTAAAATGATGACAATGACAATAATCTGTCTGTGCAGCCAAAGTCTGGTATAAGTTATAGAGTGTTGTCCTGAAACTCAGGAAGTAGTATCACGAAGTCGACTGGCGTTGTTGGTTTTGTTGACAGCAAGAAAAACATAGAATAAACACCAGCCCTATTCTTTGAATGTGAAGCATTCTGAATTTATATCTCTTTGCCATTTTCCCCTGATGCACCTGCTCACAGACATAAACACACACATGCAAGCACGCAAGGTCAGTCAGGCAGGTGCAGAGTTATCTGCCTAATGAAGCAGGCCAGGTCTCCAAAGGGACAGCATTGTGCACTGGGGTCAAATGAGGGCTGCACATATGGCAGAGGAACAAATCTGTGAGTGCTGCAGCAAGCTTGACCTTAGTGTACACCCTTACACAGATAAGCAAACTGAATGGTGATCAAAGAGGACAGTGATCCTCTTGCACGGCTGCGTGGATGCACTCGTGCCATCTTCCTCCCCCTGTTTCGCTGCTGCCTGCTGCTACACTCAGATGCACATGTAGGCTGCCGAGTATCTCATCTGTCAAATGCATGATTTCAGAACACAACGTCAACTCTGTCCCTTTCAAACTAGGATGGGCTGCTTTGATCGGCTTTTACCTTTTGCAAGAGAGACATGCAGGAACGCAGTCTGTGAACTCTACTTAGGGTTTGTTTTTATGCTGCAGACACTCTCTCGTGTGATATTTGATGCCATATGTTCATGTTACAAAACAAAATGACAAGAAATGTTTTACAGTGAAAAGTTCAATATCTATACACTCCCACTGTTTCTTTTGGCACCGCAGGAGATGTTTCCATTCCTGCCTTTTTCTAGAATATAAGGGGTCATTGTGTTGTCACTATTACTCGATATCATCGGTGCAGAAGCTGAGATACTACCAACTTCTTTACACTACAAGTAAAACAAAAAGTCAACTGAAATTATTCATATGGGAAAATGATTTTAATATACATTTTTGATCGTCAGAAAATGTCATTAGCGCATTTTAAGTCAGTTAAAAAAACGTGTCACATGGGCTGTTCGTAATAATTCTAAAGATGAAAATAGAAATTTGATGATGAGCCAACAAAAAATATGAAACATTCAAAAATATGAAGGTGATCTCCATACATAGTAACTCTAACCAAACCATGAGGTTCAGGTGAACTTTTAGTTGTGGAAAGGCAAGGAGCTTTATAAAGAAGAAAAAAAAAAAAATGGAAGAATTACAAATCAGAGGATACCTTGTCCATTCAAGGTTACTATTCTCTAGTTCAGCACTGGTTTCCAGCGGACATGTTTTGCCAGATTTGCCTAAAGCACCTTCAATTAACCCTCTACTTGGATCCTCCAGGACTCGAGCTGTGCACAGCTGGTTAGGTGGATTGTGTATACACTCTTCTGGTGCCCAGGGCCTATGTGGTGGGCACTGGGCTGTAGAGACCTGGGGATAAACCCCTAGATGAGTCCCCGAGGTATCCACCCCCACCCCGTTGCTTTAGCAGGCCTAATGTCAGGCTTGGCAGGAGTTTGATAGAGCACCAGTCTGGCCCCGTAGCAGAGTGTACGGGCCTTTTTTATTGATGCATTGGAGATGGGCAGTTCTCTCGAAGTCTGAGTCAGCAGATTGTTGTGCTGCAAATAAGTACAGAAGCCTACAGTTGTGACATTTATTTAAGCTATCAATGGCTGCAGCTGCGAGGTACTCTAATGTTGAGATGTGCGGGGACTCTAATGCCAAGCAGATAAACTGTAATCTGTCTTGTTGCACGTGAGAATGTTGGAAAGGGAGAGTTGTTTCAGCAGCCGTGAGAGTCAGTGTACAGTACGCACTGAAGAAGTGAGGAGACTAGAGACATAAAAATAAGGTTCTCAAAGTAAAAGCAATAACCACTTGTTTGAAATAACACAATTTGACTGTCTTTGATTTATTTTGATTCACAATCTGCAAAGCACAAACGACTCTTTCCTCTTCCATTTGGACTTCCATCAAATTTGGTTTAATTTGCAGACACTAAAAATAAATAATTTTTCATGTAAGTTAATCAAGAAGATGACGCTCACCATGTTTGAAGCGCAAGGCCTCGTCTGAGCGATTAGGACCCCGGCTGGTCATCCAATTTATGCCTGATGGGAGCAGATCACACGTTATATTTTTTTCTGTCTGAGTCATGAAAAGCACAGACAGGAGTCTTTGCCACAAATTTGCTGAATTTAAATCTCGTGATAAGTAAAGGGAAGAAAAAAAAAAAAAGGAACACGGCAGAGTGAGACCTTTGCTGCTCCTCGGCCATTCATGCTCTGCTTATTTTTCCTCTTATGGTTTTCTGTGTTTTTGTTGTTTCTTCTCTACAGAGGAAGGATTGAACCATGAATGCAAGCTCTGTAGTCAGTCGTTCGACTCACCAGCGAAGCTTCAATGCCACCTGATTGAGCACAGCTTTGAGGGCATGGGTGGAACCTTCAAGTGTCCGGTCTGCTTTACAGGTGTGTATTGTGTTTGTGTGCATGCAAGCATGTGTGTAACACAAGCCCACTGAACTAATGGAAAGATTACAAAGTTAGTTTTTGTGTCCATGTAAACTTTTCAGAAACATTTACATTTTCAACAGAGCTTTTCCATGCATCTTTTTTTTTTCAATGTGGAAAGGCAAATGGGTTCTAAATGAGTTGGGAAAGGTCAAGCAAGCGGGCCAAGTAAAGCTGAGAGCAGTTTGCTGCATGTGGCTTTTTATTTAGTCAAATTGCCTCCAAATCAAGGCCAAAGACGTGTCATGAGGTGAGAGGGGGAGAAGGGAAGAGAGCAGGGGGGGAACAGTGCGAGCTGAGGGGAGATGGGGGATGGAGGAGTGGGGAAAGAAAAGGAGATGTGCTAATTGTGGATGGCAGTGGTGCTGATAGCTGTAATGATCTCATCTGTCTCTGTGCGTGGAGGTGGAAGGACCGGACTCCTCCTGAGAGGATAGCGCCCTCCTTCAGTGTCAACAGGGTTAACTATCTCTATAATGAAATCTGCAAAGTCGTTAACTTCAGCTCTTCACTCTTTCTCCCTTCTCAGCTCTTTACTCTTCCTCACACTTTTTGGGTCCTCAGCTCACTTCCCCCACTTGTGCTTCCTGAATCCCACCCCCACCCCCGCCCAACCCCACCCAACCGTCGCACACAAAAAACATTTGCCTCTCCTGCACTTGTTACAACAATTAACATTATGAGTTCACATTTCACATTTTTGCTCAAAGTATTTCTTTCACATCTTTTACCTCTTCATCCACTTCACTTCTCAGTTCCTTATTCATTTTCCATCTGTCTCTCTGCTCTGCTCAGCTCCACTCCCCTCTACTTTTCCCGTTGCTGTTTTGGCCTTATCTCTCTTTTAGGAGAAGCCTATTGATATTTCCCTACCCGAACCCCCCTCCACCCCTCACAGGGGTCTGGGCATTTAATATACAGAGCATGCCTCCTTCATCTGAGCCTTCATTTTCCACCGCCGGCTTTGACAGACAGGTCCCCCCCTCTCCCTCTGCGTCCATATCGATCACGGCGCATGAGAGAGAGGGATGCTGGGAGGGAGAGGGGAGGAGGGAGAGACCGAGTACACCCTCAGGACAGCGGTCGCAGAGCAGACAGACAGATGGGTGAAGGCCTATGGTAGTGGGGAAGGCAGGCTGTGGAGAGTGGAGGATGAACTGAAAGGCCTCCCTCTGTTGGGGATGCAGGGGACAGGCAGACTGAAGTCAGAGCACTTGGAGGAAAAGAAGCAATTGAGAGATTGGCTGACAGCTGTCCTTGAATATATTTCTTCAAGCTTCGCCTGGCATAAAATAGAGAAAAAGCACTTGTTTAAACAAGCTAACATAATCTAATTTACAGTTATAGATAAATGTGCTAACAGGATATTTTTTGATTATGTCTTTAATTTGATTAGACTTATTTTGTTAGTTTTAACATATGCAGTAGTTGAAAGGTATAAAAAAAAAAAGTTGTTCTTGAGGGAAAAATAACAACATAGGAAAAATAAGATAGTTCATCATAGTCTTTCTTTCAAATGTTTACATATCAAGAAATTACATTAATACACTATTAATTTGAAAGAGCAAACATTTTTAGAAAATGCGAAGTCACCCACATCATTTTTTACCCTGCATATGTTAACGAACACATCTGACAAGTCACAAAGTGTAACAAAAAGTGTTCAATGACCAAATATGTCTTCCTCTTTTCTTTCTAGTAGTAAAGCAAGATTAACTTTTTATGTTTATGTTTAAGCTCTCTCAGCTCTTCTTAAGGTAAAGCACAATATATTGAAAAAGTCAACACTGCACAGCACAGGAGGGAAATTCTTTTACTAACATTTAATGGAAACCAAAATGTCCTTCACCTCAACTAAAGTGCTTTTGATGTCTATGAACATAAACACACGTGTGAGTCAGGATGCAAACTCCTATTCTCCCCCATATACTGTAAGATGATTTGATATGATTACAAACTGTTTATGTAAACCAGCTAATAATAAATGGAGAAAATTGACATTATTTCTCTCTCAAATGCAGTGGAGTACTTTTCATACTGTCAGCTTCTCAATAATATGTTTTATCTTAGCCGGAATCTTTGCATGCACTATTTCAAAAACTTTATTTACAGATAAAAAGCTTCCCTAATATAGACATAATAAGTCTGAACATAAAAGCAAAACTTTGATCAAACTTGGTGGTGGCAGTGATGGGTTAGTGAATTCACTTGATTAACGAGGTTACTCTTTGTTTAAAAGACCCCAACCCCCCACCCGCTTCTCGGTGCCCATGTTTTAGTTTGATCCACCCCCCTGTGACCCAAAACGCAGTGGGAGGTAGAGAATGCCTGTCATTCTTTGACATACCTGATTATCCTCAATCGACACCGAAGGGAATGGTGAGAGGACAAACCATGCCACAAAACAGACCGCAGGAAAGTGTGAGGGAAAAGTAAGTTGTAGACAGTCGGTGAGGAGAGACAAAATAGAGGAGAAAAGGAGACAAAACTTAGAGGAAGCTGAGAAGGTTGCAACTGGCAAGTTTGTATGTGAGATGAAAGGAGGGAAGTGGAGGAGGAAAAGAGAACTGTGTAGGGGAGGGAGGGTAAATGGAGAGAGGTCCATAAGCCCCTGGATGATGAGAGAGAGGCTGACTCTCCCAGGACAGATTTGACAGGTTTCAGAAGTGGGGGAGCCTGCAGCTAGAAGTGTCTGCCTGCACCCTTAGGAGCAGCAGCCAGGGCTGGTGTGGAAATTGTGATTGGGAATATGTGCTTAAGACAAACAAAACAGAAGAAAGTGTGCCTGATGAAAGTCCTATGTGTGTGTGTGTATGTGTGTGTGTGTGTGTGTGTGTGTGTGTGTGTGTGTGTGTGTGTGTGTGTGTGTGTGTGTATACACTTTTCTTTTACTTATGTCACAGCATGAAGTACAAACTTGAAAAACTACAGGATGCACTGTTTTCAAATCCAAACGAGTTTGACAACTACAGTAGTTTAATTAGTTTTTTGTTTAGTTGCTGCACATGTTGTGCTGGTGAGTGATGCTGGAAATACGACACCTTACATACAAAAAAAAGGCTTAGCTTTAACTCCAAATTAGCAGTTATCAGCTTGTAGCTCCAAATCAACGCACACAGCCGCCTTGTTTGTGTTGCCTCAGAACAATCGGATCGGCCTCTGCATTGTGAACTGTTGGATTAAGCAGAAACTAACACATGTAGGATAGATGAATAAATAAATTAGATGGAGAAAGAGGGAAAAAAGGATAAACTTATTTTTCCTCCCTGCACAAACAGCTTAGTATTGGTGCAGTGCAGCCTGCAGAGAGCACCACCCTGCCAAAATAAAGATGAGCTGGGGCCTGTAGTAAAGGAGACGTCTGCCATGGGCGGCCCCTGAGATCTAATCAGAGGGCTTAATATCCCCCACAGCGAGGAGACCTTGGCCCCTCAGCCCCCTCAGCCCTGACACCCCTGACGCCCAACCCGGCTCAGCGCTCTGTTCAGCTCCGCTCCGCTCTGCTCTGGCTCCACGGCCAACAAACTCCACAAAGTTCCCTCTCCCTTTCTCTCTGTCTCTCTCTCTCTCTCTCCCTCTCTTGCTCTCAGCAGGGAGAGACACAATGGCCAGCCACTGATCCTGTTTGGATGTGGTTTTGGATTATTTCTTCCTCGTTTCTCTGTGTCCTCATTTTAACCCTCCAGGAAGACATGCCTCTGTTCTTCCTCTAAATGAGCAATGCAATGGCATATTTTATATGGGACTCGTGCTGCCAAATGCCAATACAATGTCTCTCCATTGCCCATTTCAGCTTATCCCTTTATTACACATTGCATGCTAATTTGAAAAACAACAATGAAGACAATGAAAGATTCTAAATTTGAACTTTGCTCTTTATTAAAGGGTTACCATTAGCTAACACTGACTTTTGCAATTATTTCTAGTAAACATAAATACAACCCAAGCCTTTAAAAATGCTCCAACTGACCCATATAAATTAGCTAAAAGGTTATTGAGCTCCCATTTACATCTTGAAATCTTTTGTTCATTCGGTATTTATTGTTTTTACAGTAGACCTGAAGGTGCCAATAGAGCATTTTAGGCCCCTGGTACTTTAATTCAGCTGTCACCGTCCACTTGCGTATAAATGAATGCCAAGCTATAAATTGATAAAAGCATAGCTGATTAAATGTATGTCTTGTTGGAACTGGACCAGAAACGCATGTAAACAGCAAGAAACAGCCGACTTGACATCTCCGTTGTGTTTGGCCCCATTGTACAGTATCTGAAGGCCCCCCAAGTCTCAAATCCATTTTTATTTTGCTGTATTGACTTTTTCCTCCTCTTGCCAAAGACATAATGAAGGCTTCCTGCAGCTGCTATGACCTGCTTCTGTACAGTATATGCAGACAAAACACAGCTAAAGAAAAGGGCTATTGTTTATCAGCACATTTTTTTCTTTCGGAGCATGTGTTCCCCACAAAGAAAATTGTGATCGTTTTTGGAGCGCAAAAGAAGCACAAATATGCATGATAGCCGGGGCCTTAACCTTGAGTGGAAATGTATTGTGACCCACTGTAAAACCAGCCATCTATCAGCAGTTATGTTTATCTTCATATTGCTGTGGTCATTAGTTTCAGAAATGGACCATGGAGCTGTTGTTTGTTCATTAGAGGAGGTTTGTTCATTTCTGGTTAACATGTTGCCATGTTGCAGAGACAGCTGTCACCCAGCCATTAGCAGTTGGAAAGCATCACCACAGTATGTCTGCTTTGGATCTAAACTTTTATTTCCCAGGTCAGGAGTGTGACATTCACTGAGATCGAATGTGGTCTCAAGTCTGCGCAACTCAATAATTAATAACCGCTCTCCCATGTGAGCTCAAATTGGGACACGTTAAAGTTGCAGAGGCCCCGCCACGGGGCTGCAGCGACCCCAAAGCCATCTCCGGCAGACACCTCACCTTTTGTGGCTGCGCTTTTATTTTCTCCCCCTCTCTCTCTCTCCTTGTGGCCCTCGGTGCATGCATTAGAAGAAAAGTTATTTTGAGCTGTAAGAAATTCAAATGAACCCCCCACATGCTAACTTTTCCAGAGCATCCAGACCTTTGAGATTAGAGAGCCATCCTTAAAGCACAAGGGTCTGGGATAACAAACGGCATGTTTGAAGTGCTCCTTGGAGAACGCACAAGACACACACACACACACACACACACACACACACACACAAGACACACACACTCGGGATGCACACAATTGCATCCCCCTTAGCTTTTCAGCGCGGACTATGGCTTAATTAAATCACAAATGTATGGTATATGTTTTAAGTGGCAGTGAGTTGTGTGTTTATATGATGGAGAATGTAGTCTGAGTCTGCATGAATAAGTAGTGCAACACCATGAATATTTATATTGTCAATATAATTAGCGATGTAGACTAATGGAGGCCATGTTTTGCACTTGAAGCCATGCCAATTTTTGTGGTTGTTTATTTTCTGGCTTGTTGTCCCCAAAGTAGCACTAAATATAGAGCATCATTATTCCCAAAACATTATGCATTCCCTAGCTCTAGTGCCATGAGTATGACCACTCTAGTTTCACTGTTAACATCTAAATTGTTCTATTTTTTATATTCAAATTAATATCTCATAACAATGGTTGTTTTTTTGTGCGCGTTCATAGTGTATTCATTTGTTTGCAATTAAGTAATTTTCCTTGCCATTTGACATTGTCTTCATGCTGTTGCACTTTGGAAGCAAAGTGTAGAGATGGTAAGTCATTTGAAAATGATGTATGCATTAAAAACTGTACGCTAATATTTATGCATTCATTCTCCGTCCCCTGTCCTCAGTGTTTGTCCAGGCCAATAAGCTCCAGCAGCACATCTTCTCTGCCCATGGACAGGAGGATAAGATCTACGACTGCTCGCAGTGCCCACAGAAGTTCTTCTTCCAGACAGAGTTACAGGTGAGCCTTGGGCTGGTGCAGCTGAAGGGCCACTGGCAGAAGCCGCGACTGCTAATCACACGTGACAGCTTAACAAACACTAAACACCGCTCACCGCACTCCAGCTATCCCCTCCATCCCGGCTGGGATGAGAGACTCAGAAGGAATTATTTCAGTCCGTTTCCAAAACTCATTTGTGATGTGTAGATATGATTTGATTTGCTTATTAGACCAGCAGAGCACTAAAATATCTGGAATTAGAGGATTAGTGGAATGTTCGTTTTTCAAGAGGTAATTACATACAGTGCAGAGGCAAAAACACAGTCGAGTCAATATGCCTGCATCTCCCCTCCTAATCACAGAGGAGGCCTCGTGGCTAAATATGAGCTTTGTCCTCTGGGAGACCGTATCTGCCCTTCAACAAAGTTAGTAGTTGGACTTATGAACTCGCAATGTTAGAGAGATAATCCATTTTCTAGCAATCTTTTTCTCTGGTCCTCGGAGAACCTGAAAAAATGAAACAGACCTTATTATATTATTTCACTGTGGTGGTGTTTTCAAGCAGCTCTATTTTGTTTGGGGGATTCTCTATTGTACACAGGGCACACTTCTCATATACAGATCTTTTTCTATTACGTTTTGAAACTAAATCATTAAAATATGAGTAGTCTATAACCACTGTGTCTAATCTAATCACTGAAATTATTCTTAATTCACCTTAAAGTGCTCAGATATACCAACAGCTCCTGACCACATCCTCCATCTACATCCATCTGAAAGTTGGATTAGAGGCTCTACATATTAGCTGGTAGCCAGAGGAAGCGTCCAGGGCTTGGCTTCCCATTGATCAGCAATGATTTTAATATTGAGATTCAGGTTGTAAACACAGAGGCGTGCATCTGCCAGGAGGAAGGTGAATGTGATCATTATCTGCTGGTCATTTGAGCACCGCAAACATGAATAAAACAAGTCCTGATCCTCCAACATCCAACTCCACTGCAGAGAAGGTTATTTAACAAGCTTCGTACTCCACCAAACTGCCAATGTGGAGGCCTTTCATTCACTTCAAGCCCTCCTATTTATCACATTTTCATCTCTCATTGGTACAAGTGTTCTCTATATAAGCAAGGGTTGTAGCTGGTACATGTAAACAATCTCCAGTCACCTGGGGATGTTTGCCTACTTTTTTTGTTTGACATTTTTGGGGAATGAAGTGATCTCCACCTCCCGCAGGTGATGTTTCATGCATGATTATATTGTTTTACTCTCTGTGTGAAGAGACAAGAGCTGAACATGAAAGACCTATGGCACTCTGTTGTGAAACAGGGAGTTATGAAAGGAGAGCAGGAATGAGCTTGGGGGATGAGACAATCATTATACTCAACCTGTGCCATGCTCTAAAGGCAGTCCCATGTGAGTGCCAGCTCACACTCTCTCAAACAAATATGAAGTACTTATAGATACATGTAATGTTTCTGGTAGCATTAATACATAGAAATCTGCAATCAGACAACTCTTTCTCAAAGCTTTCTTGAGTTTTGTTTTTTTCGCGGGCCCGTTTTTATTGTCGCTGAACTTCGTAATGTTAGATTTGCTTTCTTCTGTCTGTAGTTAAAACCTGACAAACAGTGTAGGTCGGAGGCTTGTTTTTAGTTGTTGTTTGTTTGCGGTTGCCATTTCCCATGCATCACACTTCAAAATGTCTCACTGACACGGGGCAGTCGTTTGTCAGTCTGTCTGAAGTGGAGCTGTCTTCCAGCAGCGAGAGCTCTCTCTCTTTGCCAGGTCTTGAGTTTGGAGTTTCTCCCTATTTCTCCCTGACACTCTGGCCCACTCGCCGGCTGCCTGGGCTCCTCATCTCTCACAGTAGTCGGAGGGGTCAAAGGGCCAGTGCAAGCTGGGAGAAGGAGCGGCGAGAGGGAGAGCTGCCACGGCAGGTAAAGGGAAGCAGGAAAGATATTTTATTAATTTGCTGCTGAGAACCTGAAACAGACCAAAGGCTGTGACAGGTATCCAGTGCACCACTCCACATTCTCCCCCACTGCCTCCCCCCGTGAACTCTACCCTGCGAGGGGCTAGCCAATTTTCGCCAGCCTGTCGAGATGGATGATGGGAGAGCATCCGTCTAATCAGCCCTCCTAGGACCCCCCGCCCAGCCGCCCCCCTCAGACCGACCAGATTGACTGACTCCTGGGCCTGTGTGCCCCAGAATCCAGATTCCAATGGAGAATAATCTCTCTCGCTCTCACTCTCCATTCCTCCTTTTTCTCTCTTTTCGCTTTCTTTCACAGACAAAAAAAAACAAGCGGTGAGATGCATAGACCACCATTCCCCTCAAAAACTCTCCAGAGGACTCCCCTCTGCCATCACACACTCTCCCGCAGCCTCCACCCTGCGCATCCCTTTCCCTCACCCCATTAAAATATGGAGCAAAGTCTAGATATTTCATGAGGTACTGATAGGGAGGGCAAGTGGGCTGGCTGTGCAGCGCTCTCTCTGACCCTCAACTACGACCAACCCCTTGAACAACCAGCTTCACTATATACTCACACGCAAATAAGATCCGTTGTGCTCTCATTGCGGCTTTCCCCTTATGAGAAAAATGTCCCTGGGTTCTAGTAAAGGCCACATAGCAATGTGAAACTTGATAATAAACTTCCTTTTCCCTTTGTGTTGGCTTCAGATACACTAGCTTTTCACATTGCAGAAGAAACTGAGCCACTGACAATGCTGCTAGGCTGGATTAATTAGCCAGATTCATTAACTGATGGATGCGCAGTATTAGCCACAGCTTAAATCTGACATTTCTCTGACTGCAGTTCATTTGTGATGAAACACACAAGTTTCAACTGTTGCAGTACACTGTCGGGCTGCAGTCAGAGGATTCTCTCCCAGCGATCCCAATTCCTCCAAAGACAAGACAATGAGATTGAAGTTACACAACAGTGAAGATTAATTTTTTTGCTTGAGATTCCCTTGTTTCTTTTAAGATGGTCCGTGTTTTTATTCCTTCCATCCTCCAATTTCTTTATCATTCCTTGGAAGTGACATGAGATTGTAAGTCGTGTTAAAGTCGTGCCATGATCGACGGAGGAGTGGAAGGACTGGGGTACTGTATGACTTCCTCCCTCTTCTCAGACGCCCGCAGGACACGTACCTTAATTGGAGTGTCTTTTAAAAAGATTCCTTCAAAGACAATCCAAAGCTCCCTGGCCTTAATGAGTGCTGAAAGTGACAAGAGCACATCTGCATCATGTTCTACTTCCCCACTCAAATGAGATTCTCCTCTCCCTGTGTGATAGCCATTATTGCCAAGCTGTGACCAATTCCACTGTTTTAATTAAGCATATTTATAGGCTTCACGGTCACCAGGTCAGTGTAAACAGCTATGCATGTCATAACATCTGTCCGAGACGCAAAAATAGGTAGAGAAGGAGAGAGATGGACACTTGGAGAGAAAGGAGGGAATAACAGTGCAACAGGGGAAATATGCATGAAATGAATGTAGCGACAAAAAAAAAAAAATCAACGTAGTTCATTCTTTATGCGTTTTAATGCATGGATTTAGTCATGTTTGTTCGACGAATGTTGTCTCTTATAAACAGTATTTTAGGCCTTTTCTTCCCCCTCTTCCTTTTCATGAAGTATTAAAAATGGCATTCTTCAGCATGAAGCACGGAGACCTAATTCCCCAGAACTTTGTCTTTCTTTTTTTTTTGCATGAATTATAAAATATGCCCCCAAAAACGCCCTAACTGCCCTGAGTCCCAAATGTGACGCACAAAAGCAGAGCTTCATGTGTTTGTCCCTAAGTGGCTCTCAAGCACCAAAATTTTTTCTGAATATTTTGATCTGCCAAGTGTGACAGCTCCTCACGCTTTTGAAAGTTGAATATATATATATATATTTCCTTTTATATGACAACTTGTTTTCTTCTTCATCACCCCAGGTGCTCAGAATTCTGTCACCATTTAAAAAAAAAAAAAAAAGTTACACTACAAAATAAAAGAACAATGAATTAGACAAAATAACGACGGCTTGTGAGGCGCCATCATTAATATTTAAGCTTATTTATAATTATGTACAACACTGTACACACACTGCTCTGCACTGTAAATGGGGACATAAACACCCTTAGATGACGAGTGATGTATCAGTGTTCTAGTTTTGTAGGTGGATCAGAATTAGACAGCATGACAGACCTAATGATCCTGGGAGGATATTCTCTGTCTCGGTGTGTGTGTGAGAGTTATGTTTGTGTGTATACATCTGTGTGCGTGCTGCGCGTTATTTGTCTTTGTCTCTGTCTCTCCCAGGGTCTGATATGTGCATGCAAACACATTGTCTGGAGGGAGACATGACAAAAACTCCCAGAAGCCTTTGAGCTGTTCTTTTTTTCTTTTTCCTCTGTTGCACCACTGGGGAAAGTTAAATCCAAACAAAAAGGAGACGCTTGGTGTATGTGCTAGAATCCATCACCGGATCTCTCCCTCAAACATGTCTCCTTTACTTTTCTTAGTTGACTTTTTCAACAACTTTGATGAATACAATTTTAAGCGCTTCTCAGGAAATTCACTACTGGTTTAATCTAGCCTCTGTAGTGATTTGATTTTCAAGTGTCTATTATGCTGTTGATGTTAACAAAATGCAGCAGAGGCCAAAATAAACAGCATTAGAACAATTATTCCCCCTCGAATTTCATATCCACACATCATAATACCAAAGTACTTTAACTTCAGATTTTGAAAAGCATGTTGAATGACACCATTGATTGGCCAATTAAAAGCTAATTTTATGATCCGCTCCTCCATTTCAGTAGGGAGGGGGAAAAAAAAGAGCGTGCAGATCAGATCTTGCCATCTCATAGTGGCTTGGAAACGCAAGAGAAAATTTAGTCCTCAAAAAATCTGCGCGTTTGTGAAGTGGCATATCTACTGTACCAGCGCTCTAAAGGCAGGGGGGCGCTCTGTAGTATCCCTAGTCAAAGTCTGTCCCTGACTGAAGTGGTTAAATGTGAAAGTAATTGTGTTTTGTTTCTGGGACTGACATGTGGAACCCCATGGACCCCATCTCCCTCCCAGTGACAGGCAGAGATCCTCCCCCCTCGCTCTGTCTAATTAGAGGATGTAGCCCAGGGCTCATGTCCCAGGAAGACCCATCCCCCTCCCAAGATGGCTCCCCTAAGAAAGCCCTTAATTGGGTTCTTTAGTCATAGTCTTCATTTTGGCTGGAAAGGCATCTGTGTGTTGCTATCACCTCAGAATACAATTTGTATCGCTCTCTTGTGTTTCTTTTTTTTTCCGTTCTCTCTTTTTTTTCTCCCTCTCGCTGGCCCTCTCTATTGCTTTTCCTCGCTCCCTCTCCCCTTCTCCCACTCTCTCCTCACTTAATGAGGCCCCATAATAACACAGCAGTTGTGCAGTTGTTTTGCTACCTCAGTCAAACAGCAGGATCACTGCATAGTGTGTTTCTAGTACCATTCACTTGTCTACTTAGACAGGGTAATGAGTATCATTTGGAGCTACAAAGCACCAGCCCTCAAAAAAGGTGGTCCGTCATCTCTGGTTACACCTCAGAAATATTTGGTTGTGGTTGTTAGACATCTAATCAAAGCATTTCAAACATTATGGGTTATTTTTTACAACTATTACGTGTGTGTATACGACTGCACACAAAATGACACATGTGGACGACACTGAAATCCAGTTGACAACTCCACTCGTGCCTTGTGCTGTTACTGTATGACCATTACTCCCTGGGCACCTTCAAACAAGACAGTCTGTTACCAAGGAGACCAGGCCGGTTGTGGCCCAACAGTGTTTGGGGTCAACCCTCCCTACGGCCTGATAAGTGATGACTGTGGAGAATGCCAACTGCTGTATTATTTATTTATTTGATTGTGTTCTTCATTGGCTAAACTAGCCAGCAGTAAGCCTGGCCTCAGGTCAAAGCAGGAAAGGATTACTCCCTCAGTGGACTGGTCAACAGTAGGCAATGCACAAAGGGAGGACTGAGTCAATACTGGACCGAGTTCAACACACCATTAAAGATCAAGACAGAATGCAACACTCCTGTCTCTCCCCAGAGTAGTTTCGAACAACAAGAAAACGCTTCGCACGGCGACAGAATTTTCACAAAATTATCTGAGACATAGTGGGGTCATTACCGATCCAAGTCCACTGTTCATCTTTCAGTCATTACACAAACAGAAATGAGCTTTAATATCCAAGTGATTGCATTGCTTAAAATCTCCCTACAGCGTAGAGCCTCTTAAAAGATCACAGGTTCTTTGTTTTAGTATCATTTGGTGACGTTCTCTTATGCCTTAATTAAATTCCTGAGTGATGACTACGGGTACGCACAGGTCTCAGTGGTTTTGTGCACACTCCCAATGCTCCACATGCAGCTTTGCAGACTTACTGTATGTCAGGCATGCAAGGTAAGAGAGAGAACCTTAATCAGGGCTTAGAGGGGGATGTTTCTAGTTTTGACTAGATGTCAAGTGTTTGATCATTGATAAACTAAAAAAGACACTTTAGCTGCAGGATGTGCATGTTGAACTCTAATGAAATGGTTTCCATGGGTGTCCTCAGGAAACTTAGCTTAGTAGTTGCTATATGACAGCACAGAGTTGCTTGTCAATTTTCAAGAAAAATAAACAAAGTACAACACCAGCGAGCCAAGAAACAAAATGCATGGTCCATGGTCATTCAGCATTCGAGACAAGTATGTTGTTCATCAGTGAATGAATGGCCACATTTTCTTGGCAGGGTTTTTTCATAGCATAAGGCACCTTCATCAGGCACGGAGGGCAACGCTAGTTGCACTACAGCTCAGGCTAGAGGCTCCTCTGTGTTGTCCATGACATCGTTGGGGACAGCTGGTTTGTCTGTCTCCATTGGAGTTTTTGGTCGTTTTTGCTGACATACGAGTAACTTTTTCCATTTGAGCACGCTAACTAGCTACATCAGCCAAGTTTACCACCTTAGGACACGACACCTGACCCCTCACCCCTTACACACTCTTGAGAGTCTCCCGTAAGATTTCATGTTGTACTTACTAAAAGTCAGAAACAGAAATATTTCTGTCCTCAACAAGGAAACTTACAGTATTAATACTATTATAAATAACATTATGACATTTTGCTATCATCCAGAGAATGTTTTCCTTCAAGCTTTGTCCATATTTAAATTCACAAAATGACATGTTTTGTTTTGTATCTGCATTTTTTCCTGCCTTACTATGTACGCATTACATAGTATGCCATGTAATGCACTTTTAGCATAAAAGCAATTTTATCATGCATTGTATGAGTTTATAATTTATCATAATAAGCAGTAGTTCAGGAAGATGATATTATAGGTAGGCATATGGAAAAAAAATTGAAAAATGGAAATGGAAAACCTATTTATATATATATAAATAGGTTTTCCTATATATATATATATATAAATAGGTTTTCCATTTTGACTTTGGTTCTTTGTAAACACTAGGTCAGTTCTATACTTTTGTAAAATGGTTAATTTGTTTCAGAAGCCTTAAAAAGTAATTATTGCTCACTCATCTCTTTAACCACTCGATAAAGCCTGGGTTTAATGTTACATGCTGGATAACACCAGGTAGAAGAACAGACACAATGTACTTAACATGTGCTCAGCAGGTTTTTACATTATGCTAATCAAACATTGTTAGTGTTGCAATTAGGCTTTACTTCTTTTCTCTGTGATGTTGGACAATCTAAAGATCGTCTTTAATACAGCGAGATCAGATGAAAGTGAGAATGTGCTGCTAGTCGACTGGCCCTCCTCTGCAGAGCTGATGTAAGAGATGCACCTCTGTTGCCTCACTGGAGACCGGGTGCTATCGATGGAGACCAGAGCAATGGGGAATGACATAAAGAATGATTAGTTAATAAATCAGCTCCCCAGCCTACTTACTCTTTCCCAGTCTCCACTCTCCCCCAATCGTTCCCCATTTTTTTTCTCCCCCCCCCCCCCTGCTACAGCGTTAAATTCCTCAGACGTGTTGCACCTGTTTGCATGGGTACACAAGACCCCTGCCGGGTGTTCTCCCTCCTCTTCCACTACCCCTGAGGGCGTTGCAGTAGGGTGATGTAATCAGATGAAAGTGGTGGTTTAACGGTGGCACACAGCTGGTGAGAGAATAAGAGAGGAGGAAGAGGTTCGCTCCGAGCTAGTGCAGCCAGTCTTCATAAGGGAGGAGCGGGTGCACGTTATTGATCAGTGCAAAATTTAATTTAGTGGAGAATTGACTGCTATGGTTTACCTGAACACTGCTGGTAACTGGGCCCTGCAGCAGGCCTGTGTGGCCAGCAGGTGGTTGAAAGGATCGAGGAGGAGATTAAGGGTTGGATATAAGGGAAGGAAATGGATGATAAGGGGAATGGCAGAGTTTCAGGGGGAATAAGATGGCATTGAAGGAGGGAGTTAGGATGAGAGCTAAAAGGCTTAATGGAGGGCATCTAATCCTAAATTGCAGTGATTCTAGTGTGACACCATTAGTGACATCTTCCTTGCAGGAGCAGTGGACATTTGGTCATTTTCTTGTGAAAGGAGTAATTGTGTGTTTTATATCTGATTTCACATTTGTGGTTGCGCACTGGAGGTATTTTACCTATCCAACGCTTGTGCAGAGGCACTTGAAGATCTTGACAAGGATGAAGATTGGAAAGTGAATTTCCACACTCCCTCCCCTCTCCCTTCCTTCCACACTCCGTACTCATACACAGAACAGTTTATAGCTACTCTGCAGAGTTCAGTATCCACAGAGATAAAGGTATCAGTTTCATTTTCTTTTAACGTTTTTTTCTCCCTCTTTTCCTCTATTTCCCTTTAGTCTGCATGGCTGCCACAGCCACTGAAGTCGTTTAACACCGTCCTTGAGAAAGCCCTCAGTGAGAAAACTCCTGGCATGTTTAAGGAAAAGGTAGAATGCAGTGTGTGTCAGACAGAGCTGGGACATGCAGAGGGGGGAGCCATTCCCCAGAGGGGTTATTTTCCCCTCTAATAGCTGTTACGAGCCCTACATTATATCCAAGGAGCTACATTCCTTTGGGGTCCACAGACACACACACACACACACACACACACACACACACACACACACACACACACACACACACACACACACACACACACACCTAGACGCACTGGCACACTCACACAAAGGCATGCACACTCAGTTGAGCACAAATTTTCTCTCTGTGTTTCTCTCTCTTCCACACACACACACACACACACACACACACACACACACACACACACACACACACACACAGGGGCACACACTCTCAGTTCTAGCCGCTTTGCTCTCCCCGTGTCAATATCCTGCCATTTGAAGTCACGTACTGCAGGGGCTTCTGGGAGTCGCCGAGGAGCCAGGCTGACGGGTAATGGGCCGCATTCATTAATAAGGTTGCCGTGCTCCTGTCCCTCCTCAGCAACACCAAGGATGTCTTCACCGGGGGGTAGGGGGGTTGGTGGAGTGTTAGGAGGGGGAGGAGATGAGGTGAGGAGAGGGAGAGAGAGAGAGAGAGAGAGAGAGAGAGAGAGAGAGCATCCCGTGGGGAGTCTCCTCCCAGACTCACTTAAAGGAGCTTTATTTCAGCAAGAGAGGAGAGAGGGAAGCGGAGGAGCTGTCCGGAGCCGCCTCTTTAAAAAAGGGAGAGAAGGGCCCAGGCGGGCCACGCTAACCCGTACAGGGGTCACAATCCGACTCCCCGTCAAACAGCTTATTACCCCACCTGTCGGGAAGTAATCGCCCTAGCTGAAAGGAAAGCTGTCGAGGTGTTTAAATGCTTTATATGGAGGCAGCTGAAAGGGTAAAGAGGGAAGGAATGAATGCAAGGGGGGCTAATAGTCGTCTCCTAGCGCTGCCCGAGGGAATCTGCACCAACAGGACTGAAGGTGACTGCTTTGGTAAACCTTCTCTCTGAGGTTGCAGTAATCATTCTCTCTCTCTCGCTCACAGTTATATTTTCAAAAGCAAGTTAGGTACTATAAATGTAATTTCACATGCTTTGATTACTTATTTCTGCGCCTATGTGTAGGACAAAAATGTATGTGTGCACTGAGGTGTGAGTGTATTTGTGCATGCATGCGCGTTGATGTTTTTGTGACAGGTGTGTCTAGTCCATGCCAGTTTAGAGAGTCCAAGGCCGTGTTTTAAACAGAGCGCAGCAAGTGGGGCATGTAGTTTGCATTAAAGGGATTAGCAGTCACTTCAAAAGATGACCTGGATTCAGCCCACCAGGGACACCAGTTACACACCCCCTGGTCCACGCTCCCTTTAAAGAACCTGGCACAGCTGCCCCACTACAACCACTCTCGACGGTCTGTGTGTGTGCCTGCATAAATTTGGGAGATACAGCACAACAGAGTGATATTGTCAGCTTGTTATCCTGTCATAGTGAATTGTGCACCGTTACATACTTACACAAGTGTGAAGGATCAAATCATTAACGGTCTCACCTGCGCCTGAAGTATTTCTCAACTTATTTTTGTCTCTGCACTGTAAGTTTGCAGCACATTTAATGCATGCAGGCACTGGATAAACAGGACTCCAAGGACGATATTCCATCAGGTGTGTCAGTGCCTTGTTATGGATTTGTTGCCATGGCTACAGCCTTTGATCGGGAGGCAGGATTTCTGAGGAATGGGATGTTATCTGTCAGTGGTCTTGTGTCTTTGTGTTAGACCGGGACTTCACTACGCTCAATCCCGGTGCCAACTGCTATTGATCCACGCGCCGATTTGACTCCCGTGCAAGTTAATTGGATCTGGATAATAAAAACTTAAAAATGGCGATGTTAAAATGTCAAGATGTCTTGTCCGTCACAACATTTGTGATGAATTGTAAGGTGTGAAGACATTAGTGGCCTTGGAACAAAAGAAAAATGATGTTTAATGAAAGGAGAAGGAGAATTAAAGCTTTGTCTGCAGTATGTGATCATAATGTTCCTCCTGTTTCTTTTTGTGTCCTTGCAGAACCACACGTTGACTCAGCACAGCAGTTAACATGGCAAAGCTCAGTGCCGTGGCCAAGAACAAGGATCACATGACGCACAGAATAATGTCGGACCGCCAATTACCATCAGTGCAGTTTCCCACTGACTGTCTTGCACTGAACTTTCGATTCAGTTACACCACAAGAAACCATGCCACAGCAAGAAAAAAGCAAAGCAAAGAAAATAAAAGAAAGAGGGGGAAAGAACATAAAAGAAACCTCTCTGTTCTTTACTAACCATTATTTCAAAAAATAAAGAAAAAGCCAACTTGTTTGTACATAGACTTCTTCATGTGTTGCTTAACTAAAGCTATATTGCAATCTTATACAGTATTTGCCAATGTACAGTTCAAAATGTTTGTCCAAAAAGCGAAGGGGGGAAAAAAGTTTAATGACATTGTCAGTCAGACGAGATGGGACACAACCAGTTGTGTAAAGGAGAAACAGGGTGCCGCTGAGAGCAAAGGAAACTGAAGGAACTGGCAAACGTTGTCGGGAGGACACTTTTCATCAGCGCCACTCCTACTGCGCAGTACGTCACTCTGTATCCTGACATGGGCAATCATTATGGGTTAGAAAAGCTTGATTCACCAGCATAGGCTGAAATCTTGTCTGTGTGTCCATCGTAATGTGGCTGCCAGAGGACCAGCTGCGAACAGCGGTGCGACTAATCTGCACTGCCTGTGCTGGAGTTCATACGAGAGGTGGTGAAAAAAAAAATAGAATAAAAAACAACACAGAGAGGAGAAAAACAGGACAGGGGACAGGATGCTGATATATGCAAACGCAGTGACACAGATTTGGAAAAGGCTAGTTCCTCTGGTTGGCTCGTGAACAGAGGCGTGAAGCTCCCATGTGGCTCTCAGAGCATGGGGAAATCTCCAGCCCACTGATTCAACCTGTACATTTCTGTTATTAATGTTTACTGCTCGTTGAAGCCTGGAGATTACTGGAATTCTTTTTTTTTTTTTTTATGTTTTGTTATCGCTACATATTTTTTCACAATGGGGGAGTAAAATCATTTGAATTTGGGGTTATGAAGACTGAATACACTTTGAGTCTGTCTCGGGGATATACCGTAGTTCCAAAAACTCCGTCCCTGGCTCTCCTGGAGAGTGCCCAAGTTCTCCTCTTGTTTTGTTGCCGTGTCCCGTCGCTCCCTGCTCAAGCTGGAAGCCACTGTGGCGTCATACAAAACTTAATCCATTCTGTTCTGTAAATGTTTTGCATTCATTGAACCTGAGATGCACTTTTGTATGAAACTTTAATGTTTTGACATTTTGATTGAGAATTGTTCGTACACCGTTTACAGGAAATCACCATCTCCTGCAGCAAAAGGACAGTTATCTCCAATGTTATTAAAATGTATTGTACAAATATGGAGTTCTGCATTTGGCAGACCTCGTTTTTTGTGTTGCACATGTGATGGAAATATTAAAAACTGTATGAGGAAATGGCTTCAATGTCCCTCCGTCTAAAAGGCTCATGTGTATCTGTATGTTAATGTATGTGTGTGTGTGTGTGTGTGTGTGTGTGTGTGTGTGTGTGTGTGTGTGAGATAACACAATTAACCCGTCAGACAAGACCTATGACGGCATAAACACGATCATCATCAAAAGCTTACGCCGCTTTTTCTCATCGTATCAAATTGCATCCTATTTTTCCTCGCTCCCTCGTGGCTCTCACTAACGAACATCTGAGCATCTTAAGGGAGGTCTGTGTTATTAATGACTCCATTACCCATCACCCTGTGCGGTCCCATTCTACACACCCTTGCGCTAGGTCTATTTAGGGAGCCTCCAGCACTCCGGGGGACCGAGGAAAAGATTCTTCTGCCTTTGCCGAATGGGACAAAACCCGTGCAGCAACATCTGTCTGTCTCAGCAAATGATTCATCAGCGGTGACACACGGGCGGCATAACATTTGTTGAGGCTTTCAGTTTTGTTTTGAAAAGGCTCGGCGCTGCAGCTCACAGCACTGTAACTGTGAGTAACAAGAGTGTAAACTAATGCTTCATTTGAAATGCACAGCAGATACTGCATTTCAATTTTTACCGTAAATAGAAAATGCTGCATTCTTAAAGGAGCAGTGTGAAGGATTCTATAATGACCTGACTTAAGAATTGCTGTGTCTTCATTGCCTCAGAATGAGTGCTTCACAACTACAGTATATGGGGAGTAGGTCTTTGCCCACGTTGCGCCCTGCCATGTTTCTACAGTAGCCCAGAAGGGACAAACCAAATACTCGCTCTAAAAAGGTCCTTTTGTGTTTTTCGCTAGTTTCGGGGCGAACGGTGCACATTTCGTTGCAATCTGCCCCTTAATCCTACACATTGCTCCTTTAATTTTGTAATAAGAGGAGAAAATAATATTCTTATGCACACAAAAAACAAAAAATATACAATTGTGATTCCTTTGGTTGAAGATGATAAATCTCATTTGTCACATCAATGATCACATTCATTGTTTTATAAAGCATCTGTGTAATCCAGCTGCGTGAGACTTGTCTTATAGAATTTTTCTATTCAGACATAATATTAAATGTGCATGCTGTTTGTCATCTATTAGCTTTTATTACATTACTATAATAAGGATCAGGACAGGGCCTCCTACAGTGACAGACTTCCACAATGAAGACGCGACGTCTCGTCCAAATCAGAGATGGTACAGCCCACCATTAACTCTCATACCAAATGCAAGCTGGGCATCCATTAAACAAGTTTGCTAGCATCTCCCCGTGCCAGGCACTTTTAATAAGCTTCAAGGGCATTTGAACGGGTCCAGAACTTTGCTTTGCCAGAGATGGACTGGCCCATATCATCCATTACATTAAATTGGGTGGCGGCCTCCAGCTCATATTTATGATTTAATTAAATTCACTTGTGAGGCGTATCAGAACCACTGCGGCCTCCCTTTTAACGCCAGCCTAAGCAGCAAAACATGCACGCACACACACACACACACACACACACACACACACACACACACACACACATACACACACACACACACACACACACACACACACACACACACACACACACACACACACACACACACACACACACAAGCGCGAATGCATGCACAAGCGTTGTGTTTCTGACACTCGCCCAAGTGTGAGACTTTGTAGGCGCTTTGGCAGGGGGCTCTCAGGGGTTCATTTAAAGCAATATAATTACACAGCCCCCAAGTATTCTTCCATCAGAAAGCAGCTGAATGGATGGCTTGTTCAGAGATAACTTAGCCGGGCTGATCCTCTGTGGTGTCGTCGCACTGAACATAACCTCAATGCAAGTGGCCCTGAATGCTGCTAAGAGCCCGGCCAGTCCTCGGTGAAACTGGGCAGTTGGGCCAGATGTTTGGCAGTCGCTGAAATGGCATTGTTCTTGTCCAGCATTTAGTTTTTTTATTTGACAGCCATATACTCAGTCCTCTGGAGGAAAAGCAGCGGCCCATGGTAAGACTTTATTAAAGAATTATGAGATCTTTCTGAACCTGTGCAGTGTGTTGCCATCGATGAAGCTAAAAATGTGGCACTTTATCCCGTATGAACAACCCCCACAAATATGCATTCAGTGCTTCTCCCTTGTGTTCCAGTGTCCTTGCTATTGCTCTTCTTTGGTGCAAAATTTAGTTTGGTGAAAACTCCACATTGTTAGGCTGCGCATTCCTCCCACTGAAGGAGACCTCAGAGACCTCTTATGGCATTCAATATGTGCGCCCAAGCGTGAGATCCAGCTCCATTTGGCCGGGAGATCCGCTGGGAGTGTCTGAGGTAACCCAATCTCTCACACCGGCACTTCACATCCAGAGAGCCATCTTTTCACTTCAGAACTGTGTCAGCAAAATGGACTCCTCAACCTCAGTATGTAGCCCTGCCAGGGTTTTTTTGGATGGAGCACAAGGGCTCTTGCTATTGTCTTTTTGGGTGTTTCCCCTAATTTTGTGTACACCCTATTTCTGTGCCTTTAAAATGTAATCATAGTAACGGGCAAACAACAAAAAACAGCTCTGAATACTATTACACATCGTCTTCCTCAGAGTAAAGTTACTTTTAAGACAACAAACATGAGGTGTGAATATCCCCTTCAGGTCTGGTGGTTCTGATGATTTCTGCCTTTATATTACACTTTAAAACAAGGAAATTTAAAAATGTATTTTAAAAATGACGTTTTTTTCAAAGTTGATTCATGTAAAAAGAAAATGGATCCTTCATCCGAACATCCATTTTTTTTTTTTAACTCTTTTATCTCTTTAGGGTCACATGGGACTTTGGTCTGTCCAGAAACAAGGTAGATGGGTTGTCAGTCTATCACCAAGCTAATACATATATAGACAAACAAACACATTCACACTCTCACACACTCACCCTCCTAATGATACCCCTGTCTCCTGTACAGGGAGAACTGAAGGTGAGTATCCCCCTCCAGTTATCTCCCTCTGCCTCACCAAGACAGACACCTGAAATAGACAATTCTTTTTTTTTTTTTTTTTTTTTTTTTGTGGATGGGATGGGGGGCAAAATTTCAAAAATGGATTAAACACCAAGTAATAAAATATAGACCAGGTGGGGGTCAAATTCACTGCAACTCTCCAGGCTCTGTGTAGCCGATGTGGCTGGTGTGATGAGATGAGGACAAGGGAAGAGTCTAACAAGAGGAGAGAAAAGGGAAAGGAATTATCAATAATGCAGCGTACACTGTATACGGCTGACAGTAAAAATGGAAAACACACTGCCTGATAGAGAGGAGGGCACACCGAATTCTGGGCTCAGTCCTGTTTGTCTGAGTGCCAGAACACGGATTCGGTGGCTAAAAGATTGGAGTTTTTTGTAACCAGTTGTAATGTGCTCTGGATGTGTGTGTTGAATATCTTTAACCGTCTTTTCTAATAAGTAGAAGTCTCTGCATCATGTGTTTGTTTGATGAACCCATGGCATAAATTCAAGTACAAAAAAAGGCCTTCTTTTTTTCTTTTATATTTTTCTGGATTTGCAGTTAAACATATTCCTTCATTCTTTTACTTTAACATTTGTTTTCCTCTTGTTTACTTGTTGGCGTCTAACTGAAATGGAGCCCCACAAATGAAAGCTTCATTCTTTCAGTGTTCCCCGTTTGCTCCTCTCTCTACCTCTTTTCTTTTTTTCCCCTTAACTTTATCCATCTATTTTTTTTTTATTTTAATTTGAAGCTTCCCGTTTTTTCCCCCCGTCTTTCTCATCCCATCCTTTCTCACCAATGTCAGTCTTCCTCGCTGTTGCTCTTCCAGCATTCCTCTTCCTCTGCATCTTTTGTATTGTAAACAGCTCACAAAAGCATGACAAGGTCTCTGCTCATGTTCCCCCTGCCTCCCTTTTCTGTTCTCCCAGCTATTTGTTATTGTCTCCTCGCTATCGTATGTGTTTGTCTCTATCCCGCGTTCTTTATTCTGTTTTTCCTCTGTGTCAGAAAAGCAAAAGTTAATTAAATATGGAACGAGATGGAGCAGCATCTCTTTAAACCATCATGTCATTAAAATGGCATCCCTGGGAGATCAGCTTAAAAGGAGTTGGAGAACAATGTCTTCTCAGTCAGATATTTATGGGCCTGGTTATGTAAACATGCTCCCTTTATTCTCTATGTATATTTCATGTAATTATCACTTTTTGTAGCTCTTCTCCCCTGAGATTCGTAGAGGCAAGAAGTTACTAGGGGAATGTCATTAGAAAAGACTATTGTTACAGCGCTGCGCTATGATACTGCACCAGGAAAAAGGCTACATTCCCGTCCTGGTAGAACCTTTTATCTATATTTGACTTTATCATATAAAAATCATCAATGTCTTGTTACAGCCTGTCTGCAGCTGAGACAAAAACTTGCGGCTCCTTTTCTGCAGTTGCCCATCTTTAATAACGCAGAAACACACTGAGTCAAGCATTCAGTAGTATTTTATCCTCCTTCCAGCATGCGTTTGATCGAGATACCAGGAAATTCATGGATGATTTACAGGTTTACAAAAACCGTGATGGAGCTAAATCAGCATGCCCATGTATTTGTGTGTTAGACAAGCTTAAAGTGAGAAGAGAACTGGATTCCTTCAGCAGCAGAGGCCGGTGACTGGTGCTTGAAGGCCTGGGTGCCAGCTGACGGAAGCCGTTAATTAAGAGGGCTGGAGAGCCAGTGGGGGGCCTTATGAAACAGGGGCACCTGGGTTTCACATGAGGGGGCTGGGTATCCATCACAACTCATCTGTGTTGCGCGGGGAAGACTATAGTCAGCTCCAGCGCTGTGCCACGTAGCACTCTTTCACTCAAGCATAATGTCAAATACAGCGCGAAGCCCCCCTCCCCCTTGTGCCCGCTCTCAGCTTGTTTGCCATCACAGAGGGAGATGTTATTGCATGGCATGATGAAATTGTACATGTCAAGGTGCATTTCATTCAAGCCAAATGCACTTAAATGCAGATGGGGGAGAAAACAGCTGTGTATACACCCAGTCAGGAACATATGTAATATTAAAAAAAAATGTGCACACACACATACACTCACACAGGATCTATACTCCCACATGCATAACTTAATGCCCCTCTCCTTTCCATTGTTCATCGAGTCTTCTTTGCTGTAGGGTCAAAATGTCTCTAAGTAATCTAACTAGCTTTGACTTAAGGGACAATATAAGGTCTGCCATGAGTTCTGTCATTACAGTTTTGCACACCAGAGACAGATACAGCTCTCGACCACCACTGAACCTGCCATATTGCTATCCAACCTGACCCCACCGATGCAGTAAACCTAAGTGAACCGCAGTTTCGAAAGTCGACAGCAATAACCACTGCAGAATTGCTTTTAATCAACGTCTGAAATGAGGGTGACTTGAAGCGTCGCCCCATGCTGATTAAATGTAATTGTTTAATTGCCAAGTGCTGGGAACCCATCCTAAGAGGATTCCAATGGAATTATTTAATCTCTAGTCAGGAAGTACACTGCAGGAAAAAGCAGAGGGAAAAACGGAAGTAGGGAAAAGGCAAAAATCAAGCAGAAATTGTTGTTTTTCTTTTTCTTTTTCTTTTTGAGTATATCCCTCATGAAATATTAACTGTGGTTTACATTTTGTTGGCTGAGAAAGTGAACAGCCCACAAGGAGGGAAAATGTAGCTACACTAAGTGATGCTACAACTTCTAAAGAGGTCAAAGTTTTGACTGCTCTCTGCACACTAAAGTGGTATGATCTTGTCTGCAGGTTCACTTTTATGTTTCAGTTTTGCTCTAAAATACTACATGTGTAGAATATTGGCCGTGGCTTGTATATGAAAATGCATCTTTTGCCACATTTCACTGAGTATTGTGTGGACAGAGGGTATTATTTGAAAATAAGACATTTTAGCATTAAATCACTCCGACAAAGTGCTGAGGTTGAACCTTTAAGAGTTTACTATTCAGAGATCCTCATGGGGAATTTATAAAGGGCCTCTCCCTCCTCTGATCACTGACTGAGTCTCTGCTAATGGGGCTCTATAAACTTAAGGGGCACAGGTGCGCTCCATTTGGGGTCGCAGCACTTAGATACATTGCTTGGGGTCACAAACATCCACTATGAACACATACGCACAGAGAGTGGGATTAAGATGGACATAAACACATATTTCTGTGTTCACACTTATTATCTCTGATCTGTATTTCCCACTGTGCTGCCTGTCCTCCACCAATTTAAGCTGGCATGATCCCCAATACAGACTCAGTCAGTAGCCAATCGGTTTGGCACACATGGCATGACATTTCAATCTATCAACAAAATCAATAGCAGTACTCCTCCTAGTATAACTGCACACAGTGCAGGCGCTGCACAGTGAAACGGCTCTTGCTGTCGCATTTAGATAAACAGAGAGTAAACCCAGCCTCGCCATTCTGCTGATGAATGCAGTTCTGTTGTCCCAGGGGAAATGTGCCTGCATCCCTCTGGTCAGAAGTGTGCTTCTGTCCCCCCACCACGCCATGGGCAGAGAGGGAGTGAGAGGGGGGGGGGGCAGAATCCTGTTCCCTGCAGCTGTGCCCTTATTCCCAGCACCTGACCATGGGCCCAGATGTGCACACAGGCAACAGTAACAATTTGAGCAATGTAAGTCCCCTGTGGGACCCAGACACCTGCAAATGTAACCTCACTATCTAACATGATGGCGTAATTACAGGTCTAACAAGTCTACATCTGGAAAGAACTCATTTAATCTATCAAATCAAACCTACATAGACTGGGGAAAAATAACAAAAATGGTATTGCACTCTCAGCATTTCATCTGCACATCAAACAAAAGCCACTCAGCATTTGGCACTGACCCAATTAGCCATCAGGTAGACAGCAGCTACAGAGCACATTGCTGTCATTTACAATGCAGCACAGAAATCAATTTTATTTATTTCATACTGTGCATGAAAATCATCAGCTAGTTACGGAGATGTATTTATTTTTGCAAATTCTAATTTCCATTTACTTACAATAAACAAAACAATAATTTACTTTTATGTACATTCACTTTCAGCTGGACAGAGCAGGGAACATTTGGGACACTAATAATAATAATAATAATAATAATAATAATAGTCCTTTTTTCACAAATTTAAAGCATTCAAAATCATTGCAGCACTCAGGAAACTACATATAATATTTGCTAAAGTATGCTGTTACTGTTCAGGTTTTGAAATTAAGTGACAATTTGTACAGGGAAAAGACAGCATGTAAGTAAATGCCAAGGCAGCACCATCCAATTTTGTAGACCTGTCATTATTTAGTTACCTTCTTCTATTACAACTTGGAACAGTCAGGGTTCTGGTGCAAAAATAAAACAGATATTTAACAGAAAATATACACACGCAAACAATAAAGTAAAACAGTGGATGTAAACCGTATTATATCGGAAAGGCTGACCTCAGTCTGTGAAGCACCGCACACGCAGGAAACTGTGAAAGTTAATGGTGACATCTAGTGGCACATCAGGATTCATACAACTATTCATCACAGTAAAATGGTATTTTGGCATTGTCTGTAAAACGTAATTTTTAGTCATTGATCCAAATACTTTCTGCAAAGCAAAAAAAGCAAAAGCATTTTACACCCGGTGGTGTTCAACATGCTGAGAGCGTTTCAGTGGCTAACTGGCTGATAACTATAAACAATGAATTACTAGTTTAACAATGCATTTTTCTAGATCTGTGTGGAGATATATTATCCACTACTAATAGCTAATAAAAAAAATTAATAAAACACTGTGGCCCAAAAAGGTGCAGAAAAAGTTTAGACTCTGACAGCACGTCTAATTCAGCACATTTAAACGTAATGGCACTTTGTGTTTCCATCACTGTGCTTCTGTTACAGTAAGAGCAGCAAACCTTCTGACAGCAGAGGGTGATATTGATCTGTTTTACTTCAGCTGAAGCAAGGATGTTACGGTGAGAGCAACACTTTTTATGAACATACATGTATAGAAAGTCAAGATAACTGCTGCTTCATACAAAGAACAAGACAACATAATAAACCAGATTCTATTTGGCCTACATTCGTTGGAGACATCTTATCTGTCCCATAATAGAGCGGATACAAATTTCAAAGGGAATCCATTTCCTGACCAAATTCTAAACCGACAGATCTCATTATTATGTTGTCTGCATGGTAGTTGTCAAATAACATGCAGACAACTTGTTTCCCTCTTTTCTGTTGTTTCGTTTCTCCTTTCCAACAACCGACACAAAGCTGCTAAACTTGACCGGTCCTTCCAGTGTGAGAACACACTGTTATATTTTTACAATAGTACTGTTGAGGGTATTTTTAGATCCAGACTTTAGCAGTATACAATGAACTAATTGACATCTTATTGCATTATACTGATCAGCACAAACTTGTATACATCCAAAGACTGAAAAGCACAACTGAGAACTACTTATTATGGTTTAGTTGACAAACTGTGGTGCACAGATTAGTTTCAACTGCGCATGGGTTAGGTTACTTCCGTCCATAGTTTTGGCACATTGTCTTCATCCATTCGCGGGCATCTGTTTGTCACTGGCCTCCACGCAGGACAGATGATGGGGGAGTCATATGCCATTTTGGGCAGAGAATCTTGCTAAAGGCCCTGCGGAAGCTACTGTGGCACAGCGGGTACAGGAACGGGTTAATAGCAGAGTTAAGCCACAGGAGCCAGAAGGTGACCTCGTACCAGTGATGCTGGATGCACCGCCCTCTGCAGGCAGCACGGATGATCATCAGTAGGGTGTACGGTGCCCAGCAGATGGCAAACACACATACTATGATGGCCAGGGACTTAGCAACTTTCTTGTCCCTGGACAGACGGCTGGGATGGGCGACCCTGCTGGTTGAAGAATCTAGTTTACCCAAACAAGGAGAGGAGGTCTGGAAGTGGATAGAGCTTCTTACAGCCAGTTTCATCCCAACCCCCCAGTTGTGAGACAGGTGGATGCTTTCCCCCTGGGCAGAAGCAGGTTCACTTGCTTGAAGGTGGAGCTGGGCCTCCCTACTGTGTAGCCTCCTCCTGCGTATACTCAGGTAAATGCTGAGGTTGAAGAAAGCCACAGAGATGAAAGGGGTGAAAAACTCCAGCATAGAGGCACTCAGCAGGAAATACCAAGAGTAATAGAACTCTGCGAAGCACTCATCCTTTGGCACACGGCTTCTGCCCACCGCCAGCTCCCAGAATATGATAGCGGGGCCATACAGGACAAAGGCTAGCACCCAGACCACAATCATCTTGATTATGGCTCGGTGAGTCATGCTCTGTCTGGCACGGTAACTCACCTGCAGTAAAAATAAGCACAAATCAGAATATATACTTGAATGATGCTGCCAGTGTGGGCTCACTCAATTGTTGCTATTATTGCTGAAATATTTCTAGATTCTTATTTACTGTAACATCAGTGACAGAAGAGGTATTTAGATTAACAGTCATAGAACAAAAACACAATGTAAAAACACACATCGCAAGTACACTCATATTTAAAATATTGGTAACATAAATTATGATTTAAAATGCTTCGAGCAAACATATCAACAGTAAAAGTACTTGTTATTCAGGAAGAATGACCCCTCCCAGTTATCATTTGGTAAAAAACTGGGTTTATCATCAGTGTGGCATTCATTTTTATGCAGCATTTACCAATGTTTGGTCAGGATGAGGTTCATTGAACTATTCTACATACTGTTGTACTGCATGTAAAACATTTATCTGTAATGTAACTATGTAACAATATTTGTCAAATAAATATACAAGTAAAATTAACTTTGTACCTGAAATGTATCAGTGTAAATAGCGTATTTAATAAAGTATTAAAATGCAGTACATTACAGTAGTAATGTATTAAGTTTCATTACACTATTATTTCATACAACACTGATTCCATTGAACTAATCACAGCATGGTGATGCAAGGATTGTGGAGACCTGTCTTCAATAGGAAAACATTGTAACTCCAAGCCAACATGTCTATAAAATCATCCATATAAACTGCAAAATCCTTTGACACCAGAGTTGTAATGAGAATTTTACCTATTAAATAGGTAAGGAAAAATAAACATATATATATCTCAAGCTACAGAACATTTTGGTGGAGAGACAAAAGATATGAGCTCATAATGTGTCCAATACTCGAACATGCAGTGCACGAAAGTGTGTGAATGAGTACTAAGTCAATGAAGTACCTCTCATAACCACTTGTCTCAGTTAGTGCCACATCCTGTGTCCCTGTCCACACTCCTGTTCAGCGGGCAGCATACTTTACAACCCTCCAGCTGCTCTGAATACAATATATGTCACTGTAGTTCATTCTAATGAACTATAGTTATTCTTCATAACAAAGTTCCACTTATGTTTGTGTACATTCATTGGTATGCCATGGTTCTGGTCCAGGCTGCATGTTGACCAGGTGTCTTATTTTGAAATTTTACATCACATTTTTTAATAATCACTAGATTCTACCTGAAATCTTATTGGATGAGCCTGAGCTTACTCTTAGAATCAAAACTAACATCTAAAATATTATATTTTCTCCATATTACTAGCATTTTGAAATGTGCTGACATTTCATGTGTTAAACATATGCATGCAACATGATTCAATCGTTTGTTTTCAAAGCCAAACTTTGTGGCTGTTGACGACACTTTCTTTGTGTTTTAATGTTCAGAGAGAAAGGCTTTTAGGAAAATGTTGCTTGGCTGCCGGTGGTTTGTTTCTGCTACGATTGATCTCTCCAGGTTGGAAGGACCATGTCACGGAGAAGAATCTCGATGATCAAAGCTAGCGAATTAAAGAAGAGGCTCTCTCTCTGGTGTTATTTGTATTCATTGCTCTGATGTTAAGTGTTTGCTTCTGAAAGGAAACACAGCACTTTCTTTGTCTACTATGCCAAGCCTCATCCCACCGTTGAGTTAACACACACGTGTATAAGATACAGTCAGCAGGGTAATGCACAGACGAGCCCCAACAAAAGGCTAAATGAGGCTAAGAGCTGTAGAGGTTTGGAAATGTATGCTGACTACAAAATATCTGCTGAAGCAGGCGGAAAATAGAATATCAACATTAGTGATGCTGTACAATTGTATTTCATAAATATTAAGTAATATGACAAGGATTAAAGGACATCGGACATCGATTAAACCATTTGTACCTGCTGAAGTAAGGATTCAAATATTTTAAGAAATTCTAGTTTAGTCATCAAAAATTAAAGCTTATTGACAGCCATGTGTTGTTTTCTATGAATTTTCTGATCCCCAGTTTGTCCCAAAGTCAAACTGTTTTTTTGCTTGTTTTTTTTACCTTCGTCATGGGGAAAATCTATAATTAGGGGTGGCACCGGGCCTGAATGGGTCGCGGACGATTAACCTCTGCAGATGGGCACATGTGGGAGAAAGAGGTGGCTCTGCCGCCACCAATGACCTGGAGACTCATCAGAAATGAAACCACAGACAGCAAGGAGTGGACATTTGAATATTTACAAGAGAGGTGGACTAAAAACTTTTAATGTTACACTTATAAAGCTTCATTCAAAAGGTAAAAAGGGTCGATACTGTTACAAGTAGTCCCGAGCAAAGTGTGAGTGAATACTAACCTACTCTGGTTTAACTTTATTTGGCTATGGCAATGTTTCCTATTCTGTCACAGTATATTGATAATTATGTAAACTGAAGGGCAGCATACTGCTCTGGTGACCACTGATGAAAACAATGCTGAAGACAGATGCCGAACAATATTTATAGAGGGACAGTGTGTTCCACTCACCGCTCTGGTGACTGACAGGAAACGGTCGTAGCTGATGAGAACGATGTTGAAGACAGACGCAGAACAGAGCAGGTAGTCCATGACCAGCCACAGCTTACACAGTTGTCGGCCCAGTGTCCACCTGCCTGTGAGGATGTAGGGGATGTACACCGGGATGCAGAATGCCCCTACAGAGATTGTTATGTTGTAATGGATCAGAAACAAAGGCCAATAAAACCCATATCTAGCGCATTTTCAGTATTTTAGTGTATTGATAGATAATCTGTGACAGTACAGCCCGAGAAACTGAAAATAATACACGCAAAGTTAGATAATTATTAGATATGATCATAACACTATAGTGTCTTATAAACAAATGAACTGTTTATAAAAACGTTGTGGTTTTAATTTGTTTTATAAGGCAAGTTAAAGTAAGTGTAAAAGCATTAAGAAATGCCACTGCCAGTTGGGAAACAAAATTAAAATGTATCAAGCAATCTTTGTATTGTTATCCCGATAAATGTAACGAAATTGCAGCTACTTAATGTTGAATTGTAGATCTGTTAAATCGGTAGAACGTATCTAGTTAAAGGAGACTGACAGGCATAAAGGAGCAACCATATCCTTAAGGATATTTTAAGGATCTCATAACTCAACATATACAAGCATATACATAGCCTACATTTTTAGCAGATCACATCATAAGTAAATAGACCTTATTACAGAGGAAGAACACATTCATCGTTAGCATTAAGCTTTGCTTAATATTCTGTAATTCCAGGCTCTATAAAAAATTTAAAAGAGACTAAGACTGGACTTACCAACAAGAAAATCTGATATTGCCAGATTAAGGAAGTAGTAATTGCATTGTCTTCTCAAACTCTTATCCACTTTAAATGCCAAAATAACCAGTGCGTTGCCCAAAACTATCACAACAACCAAAGTCACCATCATCACCATCAAAACGACAAACATGGGTCCTGAAAACACAAAGCTTCTCTGCACCCTAGTTGAGGCATTGTCAAAATAGTAGCCACTGTAGTTGGAATCAGTTCGTTCCTCCGGCATGGTCCTAATGTGAGGTGATCGTTATGGTCCTTAAATCCTCAACAGGTCGGCACAGTAAAAGTAAAAAAAGCCAGCAACAGGTGTCAGGCGAATGGACTCTGCATTCAACAGCCCCATATGTGTCCCGAAATCTTCGGTTTCCTGATGAAACTGAGCACTGTGTCCAAGAGTATCCACGAGAGAGCGCACGACGTACTTCACATCGCTGCCTGGAAACCTGTGGCAGTGTGCCAGTGAACACATTACACTCTACTTTAATACTTCTCCAATCATAGAATAGCTTGTGTTACCACACATTGCATATTGTGCAAGGCTATGATTTGAAAGTTTGAAACTGGCACAGTGACTCAATGGAAACACCACGAGGAAGTTTTAATTTCTCATCCTGAAAATTAACAAATTACGGAGACTTAACTGCCACATCTTCCTCCTAAAATAATGTAGGAAGCACCGCAAACCTGATTATTGTCTTTTTACTGTAATCTGAGATTGCCACGATTAAATACTAGCAGCATCAGAGTCAGCTCCTTTCTCTCTCTCTATTTTCATTTTCAGGATGTAAATCAACTCAGCAGCTAATCAGCGTGTTTAATAATCTCCACCCATATTATCCTTGGAGAAGTCCCCTCATAAAAACCTAATATTTAATCCATAAACACGCACTGCCTCACTGCAGCACGCACAGGTGAAGAGCCATGTGTGCATGCGCCACCATACAGGAAGCAGGACATGAATGTGCTGTGGGATGTTGCATGAACATGCTTGGAGAAGAGCCTTCTGAAAAACCATCAGTGCCAAAGGGAAAGTGAGCGCAATAAGCTGTTTTCCCAGCGACAAACAAACAATAAAATAACTAGAAATGCCTTTTTTGTTGTTTTTTGCTTTGCTTTGTTTTTATTTTAGCTTTATTGCCACATGCTTCTTCCATTTTCTTTGGTAACTGATGGAGCCTAATTTCTTTTGTTTCTTTCTTTTGTTGACACCTTAATTTGCACCTAAAGGAGCAACTAGGTGGTCAGAGGCATTTTTCCTCTGATATTTTTTCTTAAAAGTCCTTCCGGTGGCACACAGTGGAAGACACCTTAGGCCTTATTTGCATTCATACACCTCCCTGTCAGTCCCCCAGCTGTGGTGCAAGAAAAATAAGAAACACTAGAGCAGTCGAAGTGACTGAAAGAGGCCCAGTCTGAATTGTTATTTTCTCCCAAATGGAAGCGCCACCACCTCTCAGTTATTCATGTCACAGTGGCAACATGGGGACCATTGATTGCTGTTTGATTCAGACTCTTTACCAGTGTTGGAGTGACAAGAAAAATAATAGTGAACGCTTGATCATGTGAGAAATGTTTAGTTTAATGATGAAGGGGAAAAATTAATCTTCACGAGTTTATAGAAAGTGTATTTTTATTTCAGACAACAAAACATACTCCAAGAGAAATGTATTTTTAAGGGTAGGTTGGGGATTACATGAAGAATTTGATTCACATATTGTACGTGAGCTGACTATATGTAATGACAGGTCTTACATATTATGATTAACTGCTCTCCTTTTACTAGAAAATGGATGACTGAAATTATTTTATATATACACTGAATTGTTCCTGCTCATATGCATAAAATTGTCCCTTATAGCCTAAACTCCAAGTAGCTAGCTGGCTGTAAAGAAGGCTGGTCGTGGTGAAATATCCATTAACTCTCAGTTATTCAAGTAGGCAACAAAGGTCTGGCAACGTCATGGAAGTTGACATTGTGCCATCATGGAAACTAATGCACATAAAGATGTACGCCAGTGATGTATTATTGCTGTCCTTTAGACACAGGTATTAAAGACACCATTGTTTACTTGTCTCCCATTATGAGGTGCAACTCACAAATAGTAACTGAGAAAATGAATCTCCTCCCAGGGTATAACTAAATGTCATCAATAATGTAAAATTACTGCAGATGTCTCAGCTCAACATTAATATTAGGTTTTTAGTCATAAAGGTCATGCAGTGAGGTGTTCTTGGTTACATGCTGACTGGAAAGATAGGTTGGGAACAGCATCTCCACAAGTGTATTTATGTATTTTAACATAATTGTGTTTTTTTTCTGTGTAAATTATGTTAAACTACAGCATAATATTAAACAGAATCAAAGAAATTGTGTCAGAGTAGGAATCAGTTTAGCAGGTGCATTATGGCGGAGTTTAGAAGTTCACGTGACTCATCTAAATATAGAGGGCACTCAGAAACAAAGCCGTGTCACCAAGGGTACACTTGTTGCCTATTATACTGTGCCCTGCTGTGACTATCCATTACTCTGCTCGAGTGTTTGTGTTTGTATGCTGGGCTGGAGAACAGATGCGATCATACTGTAACAGTGTGCCTATCCGCGGTAATCACAGTTAGAATTTGATGAGAACATCTAAAGTGCACATCCCGAGTCTCCCTTTTACAAAAGCTTTGGAGCGGTTCCTCCAAGATCCTATTCATAATAAGTAGTGAGTATCACATTATAGACCTTTTTAGGGATGAAGTTTTGGTTGAAATATATTAATTCAACAATAATTTAGCTAAATACAGGATTGCAAACACAAAGTCTAACCATTTTTGAGAATAAAAATGACCAATAATGAGGCTAGAAGTCTTTATGAGTGTTATTCCTTGTTAGAGAAGGAATAAGATGGCAGATCTTTACATCAAGTGTTGCTGTAAGCATTCAAAACAATTTTCTGTCAGCTGCTTTCAATGAGCTGAAAAGAGATGCATTAGTGTATAAGAATGTTCTCTGCCCACGGAGCTCCTAAATATAAAAGAAATAACATCAGTGTAGCTTTGTTTAATTAGTGCGGCCTTCTTTGTAGTTTTTTTTTAAATTGCAGCTCAGTTTGAATGACTATTCTTTGTTTTTACGCTTTTTTGGTTCCCATTTCTCACATTCAGTAAACAACAATGTGAAGATATTTATTATCTTAGATTACTTCAGTAATGAGTCCTAATCTCGTTCAGATTTGGTCTAACTTGGCTCCGTTGAGTTTCGTGTAATGCAGAAGAAATTTCCCCTCGGGGATTAATAAAGTGTATAAAATAAAAAAAATTAAAAAAAAATTAAAAATAAAAATCAAAGTTCCTGACTGACAGCCAAATGTCCTCTGATGCCAAAGTCGCAAAATATCAGAATACACTTAAACTCTGTTCTGCCTTCAGCAGCTATGAAGAATTAAAATATCCACTTGCTGTAGAAAGGCATTTGTTATTTTACTTTTTCATCACAACCTCAAAACTCCATCTCATTATAAAACAGCAGAGGACCTGATGATGAATTGGGAAACCATTTTATGGAAAACAATATTACCCGAACTGTTGAGCATGGTGCATGGTGGCACCAATATGCTGGGTATGGGCTAATTGCCATTTTGAACACAACAGAAATATCCCCTGGTAGCTGAAGTCTTCACATCACATCAGAGCCGTCACAGTTTACATAATGAATGCTGATCATTAATGAGAGAGCTGAACTCAGAGTTGGATGGCTTCACAGCCTCGCAGTCTGTTTGGCAGAGCTGCTTGCGAGATGAAGGGTGCTGGCATTTACCTTATGCTCCAGATCCACAGACGCTCATTGAAATGCTGTGGGTGTGCCTCGTCGTGACTGTATTTTCAGTTGTTAAATTTTTTATCTCATTTTCAAAAGCTCCGTGCTGGTTAATCCATGTATCTCTTTACTCCGCCCTCCTATCAAAAATTGTCAAGTGAGTCAGCACTGTAAACATCACGGTGCAGGAGTTATAAATGGATGAGGTATGTACGCATTCAGAGAAAATCTTGGATGTAACATGATTCATTTATTTTGAAAAATAAGTATTTGTATTCAACACATTTTGAGCTGTTTGGATAATTTAGAATTTTTTTCTTTTAATGTTTACTTCCATCACAATGCACACAGCTCTTGTTTTCTATTTATTTTAGTTTCCACTGTGATGCTTTAAAAACGCTTTCTGCTTCTTCTAGCATTTGAATCAGTTTTGCTTATTGTGATGTAAATATGCGTTAACAATGCTTTAAAATGAGGCTGTTATAGTTCAATTTTCTTGCTAGAGGTTAAGAAACAAATATACTGTGGTAATCTGTCTCAAAAGAGTGTCCCATCCATCCTGCAATATCAAAGCTGTATTAAAGCAATTATTTTAGGATAATACTCCTCCTATAAATGCTTTACTGTCTTGACACGTATCAGTGCTGTTAACAATACCCACAGAAAACTGAACTTGATGATCCACTGGGGTTCATTCAAACAAGAGACAATGACTTTGAGAGCATTTTAGAGAAACCATGCATGTGTCTGGTGATGAGCTATACTGAAGTGAAAATTACTTCATCAAGCATTGTTAACTTTGTGATAAGTGTAGCACCTGGGCTCAATTTCCATATAAAGAACAATATAATGAAAATAGTACACAGAAAATTACTAATTACTTTCAACATTTATTTCCCACTACTTACTAAAATGACTTAAGCATCAACAAAGTAAAACACCATAAAGTAAAGGTCCGATATTGATATGGTCACAGCATATCAGTGTTGTCACCTATTCTGTCTGATAGACTGACTGAGCACATGCAAACTGTGCTGTCTGACCCTCCTATCAGTTTTGTTCCAACTGTTACACTTTTAAAAAAATTCTTATAGATTTATTGAACCCCTGCACAAACATGGTCCTGACATACAAATATTTTCACTTATGCTACTTCATAGTGATTGTGTTGACACCTGGGTGAGATCCGATGTGGTCTGGCCGATCCAATCGATTTCCGATCATATTCTTTGTATATTTTCACTCTGTAACATACATTTGTCCTTGTTCAAAAGTAAAGATGCAGATCACATGTAAATGCAACGTGGACATGGGGTCAGTGTTTCCAATCATGCTGAATATATAATAGCAGCTTGACATACATTAAATTAGGAATTTCTTGAAAAGCAATCAGTTTGCAGCAGCTTCTAAGACACAAAAATCCCTGATCATTCATAGTTAGAATAAGCTTGCAGTGGTGTGTCTGGCACCACAGGTGAGCATGCCACATGTTGGATTCAAGGAGAGAGGACTTTTTTTTTTTAACATTTTTTTACTTCAAACCTTGACTGAGCTCATGCTGTACATCATATAACATAGAAGAATCAAAAGTGACTTATTAGCTATTATGTTTAAGATATTTTTTACAACTACTGTTAAAAAGAAACATTAAAAAAGACTCATAATGGGTTAAAAGAAGAACAGCTGTTGAGACCTGTTTCCTTTGGAGCCAGTCCCTTTACTAAGCAGTCAAATAAGCCTCTGCTATTCAGACTGCTCGATGTGAAGGGAATACATGCTGTACTTTTCTCCCTACCTTTCCCTCGCTCGCTGTCTCTCTCTGCCTGTCCCTAAAATGTCCCTGCTGGGGATTCTATCTCCTCGTTCCTTTTGAAGCAGTGGCCTCTCTTTGCCTCCATTATCTTGTAATTTGTGAGGGATTACGCTCTGGAGCACACACAGTCCACCCCGTTGCTTAAGAACTGTGACAGCTTACAATAATTGCCATGCTAATTAGCAGGAACTAGCCCAGTGCGCTTCATCGTTCCCTCACCAGACCTGATTTGATGAATATGTTTTGATTAATGTCTGCTGTGGTGTTTCCATAACTTCCAATCCATTATTATTAACTATGTCACCAATAATAATGACTGATGTATGTTCACAGATAAAGTGTAGATGCTATTTTTTTAAGGAATTACTAGAAATTATACACAACTAGAAAGATATGTTGCACTGTCAAAGGTTTGTATAATGTATAAAACATTTGCCTGATCTTTTGTTTTGTTTACTCCTTATTGTCAGAGCAGTTTGTCTTTGTTTGACATAATTGTTATGAAGACTTGTTACCCTTAAATGAATTCTGCAGTTATCCTGACAGATTCATCTGCAATTAATGCACTGCTGAGTTGGCCTCTTTGGAGGTCTGTTGGTTGTCTCATGTTACTTTGAAAACTGACATAACATGACCCTGACTTACAGACTTACTTTTAAAGACGACAAAGCTGCTGTAGCTAAATGGCACACCTCTGTGCATCACTTGTCAGTGTGATTTGATCACCAAATGATCATTTTTTAATGTCTAACCCTGAAGTTCTGTTTTATATTAGCCTTCCCAGTGATTAAGGTTCCTGGTCAACACGGCCAAAAAAAAAGTATCTAATTTCTTGCAGGAGACTTAGAAACCCATCTTGAAAGTCCTCCCAGACATGTACTTCCATTACAGCACAACCTCCCATCGCCTTCCCTCACAAATATATTTTTCATGTGTTAATGTGGCCAATTCAGAGATTTGATTGCAACCTTAGTTATTAGTATACTTAATCAAAATATAGTTGTTGTTTTTTACTTTTATTTCCTTCATAGCATCCTTTAAGAAAAAACATTTCCCATAAGTCGTACATTTGTAGGCTATGGCTTGACATATTGGAGAGGTGATTCAAGGGTTTGCGCTGAAAAAGACACATCTAACAATTGGACAGAGAGGACATGATGCTGTAGTAGTTTAAGCTGAACTCAAATAGAAAGTTGAAAAAAATGACATCGTGAGCATTGGTGAGTTTAATGGATATCCACGAAATCATGTTACAGTGAGCAGTGTAGGCTAGTTTTATCACGAGAATTGTAGTTTTTCTTTTGCTCACAAAGCAATAGATATTGAACTTTAAAATCTCTATGGTTTTAATTTCCTATAGCTGCTGTTGTGAATGTTGATTCATCCTGGAATGAGAACAGTAAAGACGAGACTGTAAGGCTATAAGCCGCTGGTAGACAGGCCTAAAGACTACAATAATTAAAAGCACTTTTATTACCGCTATAGTCTATACGTCTACATATTTGTGTATCATAATGTGGTTGAATATTACTTCTGGCCTACATGATTCAAGTAACGTAATTAGGTAATTGTTTTACACATTCATAATAAGTCTTTGTTGGTTTTTTTTAATCAGCAGTTGGAAAAACTACTTCTGTATTGTATTACAATGAAGTGTGGGTAATTAAATCAGTAAAAGCTGGCCTCGCTGTTGCGGTCCTGTTAAAAATGACACGGCCCATAATATGATTTGTTTGTTGGTGTAACTCGTTTGTTTGCAGCTTGGGATGGGGTTGGGAGGCGGTGGACTTTTTCAAATGGGGGCCACGTGCTGCAGCTACGTCGCTATTTACACTTGTTTAGCAGCTGTCCGGTCACGTGACAGCTGATTGTCAGCTGATTGAAATGATCTTATTTCGGCTGTGAAGTGTTGTGTCGCTAAACCAGAACAAAGTCTGTAAAAGTTGGGTGAATTACGAGTTGAAAATTCTTCTCCTGTCAGCCTGAGATTTAATTCTAGCCAAAGTCAGTAAACAAGCTGTTTTGTTTCGTGTGCTGGTAAGTTTACTTCTCCCCTTGTTTGTGAACGTGGCGTTGGTGGTTTTACGATTTTAATTCAGTGAAGCGAAACACACTGATAAAATAGATAAGTTAAATAAACTCGCATACCAGTGGACCAGTTACTAAATATGGAGTTTGAAACCTAATTTAACGCTCGGCTGTGCTTGTTCCTGTCTGTTTAAAATAATTTGTCTAATTTGAGTTAATTCATTTGATTAAACGTCAATTAGCTTTTGTTTTTAAGGGAGTCCAGTGATGGAGGAAGACACACTAGAGGACAAGCTTCTCTGCTATGCTAAAGAGGGCAGTTGTCATATTCAGACGCTCCTTCAGTCGAGGATTGGCCAAAGCAGCTCTCTGAACATCAACTGCAAATGTAAGTGGGGAAGAAAATGCTATTGCCTACCTAGCATGACTTCAGGTACCCAAATAGTAATCATTTCCCTCTATCTAACTGTAGCAAGATCTAAAACCAGCTCAGGATGGACGCCCCTCCATTTGGCTTGTAACTTTGGACACAGGGATGTTGTCGAGGAGCTGCTCAAGGTCAGACCTATGGATGACATGTATGTTGTGTTTAGCACTTAAAGCCAGAGAAAGCTACTAAAAGGAATGCATTTGCAGGCAGGCGCTGCTGTGAACTTGCAGAATGACGTGGGTGACACACCTCTACACAAAGCAGCATGCACTGGAAGAAAGGTGAGAATAAAGAATAGTATTTCTTCCTTGCATGTTCAATGTAAATCGTGCCATCACATCTTTTCCGTCAGCCTAATGTCAGCTGGAACAACCATCACAGACTCCAATAATCTATTATTCCTGTCTCCCTTTGAAGCTTTTGATTGATGCCAAGTGATGGTCAGATGTTTTTTTTTCTTTACTTTGAACCCTTAAGGAGATTGTTCTGCTGCTGCTGCGGTACGATGCCTGTGCCAACATAATCAATGGAACTGCTCAAATCCCTAAAGATGTCACGGAGGATGATGAAATCATTACCATGCTGGAGGGTATGAAATCATGGCTTTTTCTTCTTTTTTTTTTTTTTTAAATAGCTGATGGCTTCTCATTACTGAAGATCAGCTGCCTTTGTTCTCAAGTACTGTTTGTTTTGTGCAGCTGCAGAGAGGAGAGAGATGAGGCGGCGGGAGGAGAGGCTTCTGGAAGCAGCCAGAGAGGGTGATATCTCCACTCTGTCTGAATTGGTTAGCCTCTGACCTTTTCTAAGAACTTTTGCAGAATATATCACACACTGAGAGCATCTCTCTTCACTTGGACACACATAACAAGTGTCTTTTGCAGGTTTCAGTTGTCTCTGAAAGGACTGAGATACACAATTAACATGATTTGTTTGTACTTTACACTGTTAGATATTTGCATGGGGTCTGATTGGTCTGATGCTCAATCAGGAGGTGATAAGTTTTAGTCTTAAAGAGCCAAAAACAAGATCATATGTGCCCAAATTTCCTGCCCTGTTTCTGCAGATTAGTGCAGATTTCAGAACCTACTTGTCTATTTTTCTGTGTATTGTGTGACTGATTTAAGATGAACACTTGAGACAAAAATGTTAGTCTTTTCCCCTTCAAACTGTTTTCTTTGGCTCAGCTGACCTTATTTTGTCCTTCAGCTCAGTGGAAATGAGGCTCCAGACATCCACTGCAGGGATTCAGTGGGGAACACGGCGTTACACTGTGCAGCCTACAGGGGGCAGAAGCAGTGCATCATAAAGCTGCTGGAGTTTGGAGCCAGTCCCAGTATCAGGAACAACAATGGCAATCACTTACCTTGTTCTTATGATCAGCTCTTGTTTTATCTCATGTTTAATTTGTACAGCATTGTTTTTAAAATCACAGTTCATTTTCAAAGGAGTTCAGTATCCACAAGAATCGTATGTTCTGTTGTTTGTGTGTCTAAATGTGGATAACAATTTGTTTGTATGATGATGTTGCAGATCAGACAGCATTGGACCTGGTTCGTACTAATGAACTGAAACAGATTCTAGCAGCATATCAAGAAAAGGTGAGATCAAATAAATAGATTGTAAACTGTCATTCTCTTTGAATTATCAGGTTAGTCTCTGCAAAGAATGTGTACGTTTTTGTAAGTTATTTTGACATTTGAATTTTCATATATTTTTGGACACTAAAAAAAGATTTATCATCTTTTTGCAGTGTGTCACTCTCTTGTGACTAGAGCTATTGCCTACAGGCAAGATTGCTATGGAATTTGGCTTTCAATTCACGGTCCCCAAAGGTCGATTCCTTTGATTATTTTGGTGATCCTCTAGCACCACAATTAAAGTTGGAAACCTAAAAAGCTAATGAACAGGTTTATGTAATATTTTCTGAGCTCACTGGTGTTTCTCAAAGGACTAACTCTTATGTATTTTGGCACCTTGAGAGCATATAAATCCTTTTTTTTTTTTTTTTTACTGAAATTCAGCACTTTGGTTGTCTAGCATCTTAATCACAATTTTGATATTTGCATTTTCTCCTTTAGGAAAAACATAACGTAACTATCCTACACCCAACCTGATTATACAACGGGATGTGCAGACATCTTATCTTTCTGCTCTTGGTCACCCATCTCTACATGTTCACCTGAGTTCTGGTGAATGTGGAGAAAAGGCCTTAGAAGTCAGCAGCCCTTGCTCTTGCTTGGATGCCTGATAAGCTTGGCACAGTGTCAATGCAGAGCATTGCATACTCATGGTGGGAATAGAAAAGCGTCCGCACGAAGCTGTTAAGAAAATGAAAAGTACTCTATACTATTTACCCCTGAAACTATGCACGTTTTACTTGCCAAAAACTGTTCAACCCTGTTAGCCAGGCTCTGTATGTACACAAGTCGGAGAATTGTGTTTTGTTCCCTCAAAGGATGAGAGCAGTGGGGAGCAGAAGATTGAAGGCCCTCTTTGGAAGGTACCCAGATGTTGAAGTGCATCCTGTTCCACTCTCAATAGACAGACAGTATTTCTGTTCAAACTGTAGTCTATAAACATGTAGTGGATTGTACTTTTTTCTTCTTACTTGTTTGTTTAGACTCCAATAAAAAAATAAAGAAACAAATGTTTGAAATAAAATACATTTTGTTTAATCTAAATACTTCTTGTGTCTCTGACAGAGTTCACGTTTTCTGGGATGGCGAAACCACTGGGTGGTAATTGAGAATGGAATGATCTCTTGGTACCACAGACAGTGAGATAACTTTATCTGATGTATTAATATAATATAATAATTATTTAATTATATATGCTATGTTTAATCTTACTGGAGAATAAGTGATCTCCAGTCGTTCATCAATCATGCAGTGAAAACTAGATTTAAAAAGTGTACTGAGATGTTGGTAGATTACCGTCGTTTTTTTTTTTTATGTCATCTAGTGTATGTCTGGTGTCTGTATCCTCTGACATTTCTTTCTTTTTCTAGAACTGATACACTGACTGGTGCTGGAAAACAGGGTTGTAAGTCCCTTTCACAAGCCTACTGCATAGTAAGTAATCTGTTCATTTTTAAGACGACATAATGATGCTCAGTCACAAGTTTCAGTTGCAACCACAGTCAACTTGTCACATGATGATGTTTGACATCGAGTGCAGCGAGCATGACCATTAGTGATGTTATGGTTGTCTTTCCAGGTGAAACCGTGGGACCATTGCTTGTTCATGCTCAAGTGCTTTGATGACACTCTGCATTATTTTAAGGTCCCTTCAAAGACCGATTCATTGGCAACAAGACAAGTGAGATGAGATTCATGTTCCATGCTGTTTCTACAGCGTGGTCTCTGCAAACAGAATTGGACTAATTTGATTACTTGTGTTAAATAGACTAATCGATAAATGTTTCTGGTATTTGTCCACTCAGAGATGGTTGGATGCTGTAAAGGAACATGCATCCTGTAGCACTCGCCACTGCGCTCAAGAGCAGATTATCTATGATGCAGTTGATGACAAGGATGTGGCAGTGGGAAACCTGACGCAAGCCCTTCAGGTGAAGTTCAAAACGTCTTAAAGCAAGTGTAGTGTCATGTAGGGAAGTGGTGACATTCAGAACTTTTCTTGCAATCTTGTAGGATTTTTAAAACGGTGTGTTTTGTTGAGTTATTAAAGGGCTCCACTGCTAAAGTGCCTCTTTTTTCCTGTACTCCTACAGGCAGCCAAGGCCTACCAGCAGAAATTGGAGAGTGAAGTGTCAGTATTTCTATCAATGGGGAAGAATGAGGAGAATTTTGGTACGTGCCTCAGACATATCCTGTTAATACAGTGTCCAAATGTCTTTTGGGATTATTTGTTACACTAGTTAGGGGATTTTTAGTCAGTTAAAGGTTCAATTCATCCCATTTGATTGCATCTATTGGCAGAAACATAATATCCATTATTATGTTTTCATTCATGTATAATAATCTGAAACTAAGAATTGTTGTGTTTTCATCCCCTTAGCCCTTCATATCTACATAGGGGAGCGGGTCCTCTTCCATGTAGCCCGCCATGTTGCTCTTCTATGTCTCTACAGTAGCCCAGAAGGGACAAACCAAACACTGACTCTAGAAGAGGGCTTTTTTGCAAGTTTTGCAGCCACCGTAGATTCTCTTACACGCTTGGCAGGGGAGTGTGAGGTGATCGGTGTTGTTAGTTGCAATCTTCAACCTAACCACTAAATGTCAATAAATCATACACGCACACACTCCTCCTGAAACAGAATATAATAAATTATATTATCAACTATTTTCATAATAAAATAATAATTTCACTCATGGAAAAATGGGAAAATATTTACATTTTTGCACACCACCAAAACAAATGTGGAACAAAAATGTGCAATATGAAGAATTTATTAGAACTGTAATGGACAGCTTTCTCTATTTTCTGACATTTTATATATTGTATGTATTATATATACTGCAATCAATTAATCATAACAAAAAAGTAGTTAACAAAAATAATCACAAATATTACTTTATTGTTGTTTGCATTTTTTGTATGATACTGTATATATTTTAAGTGAACACTTAATATTTTTACTTTTTCAAAGTATTGGCTGCACCTCTTCTGCTGAAAGCCAAAGAGACAAGTGAGCTATCCAGTGAAACTTGTGCTGCCCTCGATCAGTGCTTCGAACTGCTGTCTAAACAAGAAGAGGTAAGGGAAACATCTTCATTGTAAGTTGTAATGTTTATTATAAATGTGAAACTGTCAAAATCTCGGAGAAATTAGGTGAAGTGAAATCTGATCTAGTTATATATAATTTTGGCACTCCTGCACTTTTAGGTAACCAGCCTCACCGTCGTGCTGTTCTCCTATCTGTTGAATAATTACAAAATCCTGAAGCCCCTCCCCCCCTACCTTATCTCCTTCATACCAATCGGGCTTGAAGTTTGTGCGTCTCCCTGTCCACCTGTCTCAGGGGCTGTGCTGTGCCCTTGCCAAAGCACTGGAACAATGTGGTAATCACTGCCGCGTCTGTAGGAAGGACACGAGCAGGATCCGCTTTTATGCTTAGGTCTGCATTCAGCTTAAAGATCAGTGTAGACACGCGCACAGTTGCACACACAGACGCTGTTGGACTTGGATCCACACACTCCCGCTCTAGGGAAAGGCTGTGCATTGAGCGAGGGAGCTCAAGCGCTTGCATATTCACTGGCTGGAGATACATGTATTCACCCTCACTCAGTGAAAACACGCACTCGCAGGCACACTTCCATATGCCAGAGCGTCCGAGCACGGGAGAAAGAAGAGACAGTGACGGCACTTTCAACAAGCATCTTCACAGGTATAAGACTAAGCAGTTGTTCTTGTTTAATATTCTCCGCTTTCCTCTCTATTGACAGCTGAACAATTGACTGTGTTTGCTGTGGGCTGATGCCTGCTGACTCAGCGTGAGGTGTTTGAAGTTTGGCGTGGAATTATTCAGATGTTTTTAGTGTGTTGTCGATTTGCGGGTTGGTCTAAAGCGCGGGTAAAAGCATGGGCTGTTCATCAGTATGCAGAGGTCATTTCTGTGGATTTAATGATCTGAATTTAGAGTGTGAAATTGAGCATAAGGTGTTACTGAATGCTACAGTGCTCATTGAATCTTTTTAATGAGATCATCTTATAAAGTAATGAAAGCATAGATTAAATTGCACTGAGGATTTATTGGATGTGGGAATACCTAAAGACAAGCTTTTAAAATAAAGATTTACGAGTTTAACCATTTGAACATAGCAGTTGCTCTTTCTGTAGCGCCTACATTTAAGAATTAAGTGATTATATATCGGCTTCACATTTTCTGTCTCTTCACCAATTATTTTTAAATTGGCACTCTGTCAAAAAAACTACACTGCGTCTACTGATTGCTAGTTATAGTATGATATACTGCTGTCTGATTGAAAACCATTGATGAGACAGGATTTAAGATGATCTTCCCTGTGGAGACACAGCTGAGGACACTTTTTTTTTCTGTGTGGATTTGTATAATAAAGCGTAGATAACTGAATTAATTTTGCATCACTTACAATAAAACCCAGCTGTGAATAAATACTGCACAACAATGTCCAATGTAGAATGTGTACACAGTGCGTTGCCAAACCACATTATCTTAACACAAATTGGCAACAGCAACTCTCCTGTAACAAGGAATAACCCGACTTTGTTAGCACAGGAAGGCTGAGGACATTCTTCACGGTCTCATCAACCAAGAAGCACTGAAAATGCCATAACAAAGGACACTGAAATAATTTCTGACAACCAGACAGTATAATAAGCAGGAAACGCCTGAACAAGCACATTACATCTGCTGGTCTCTTGCTGAACTGCTGCTACTACATGAGCTAACTGGATTAAATTTCCTAGAGTGCTGAGATTGACTGTATTAGGCAGTATTAATTCTAATCCCACATTTTCATTGTCCCACCACAGATGTTTGCGTTGGTGACACTTACACATTTGTTCTCTACAGTACATACGACATGACAGTCGTCACATGCTGATGTAATTGTGCTTTGACATCCAGGCAGGCGTATAACAGAGAAACACAAGATGTAGCTAAAAGGGTTTTGCAGCAATTTCAGCGTTGCCCTTGAGGACTGTAGATGTGGTCTGACCCATTTCAGCAGCTGCTGCAGGACTCGTGTGCTAGCGTCACATTTCTATAGTACATGCAGGGAACGGTATGACTGCTTGGTGACTACATGGCATTTAAACTAATACTGTTTCTTTACATAACCACTGGCATGAAGATCGAGCAGCAAAAAGACAAACCAGGGCAGAAACTTCTTGTGACAGCTCTCCCTCATAACAGACTATAGGCCTGGCCTTACTTGGTGTTTGTCTGGTGGCGCACTTCCACTCCTGTCAAGAAAACAAATGGAGGCTTAGAGTTTGAAACCACTTAGCAGTGACATGCGGATAAGCAGATCTGTCAGTTTGTGTTGCTGTAAAGGCAGCAGAGTTGCAGGATGATATCTCTTGTAACAGCAGTGATTCATATTTTTTTTTTTTTCTGTACAGTGAGCAGGTTGCCCTTTAAAACCTTGGGGATTGGAGAGAAGACAAAGTACCGTTTGACCTTTACTTGATCCATTGTCACATAAGTAACTGACCCACTGACTGTCATGTCTCCCCCAGGAGAGTCCTTACTGAGTGTATATCTGTTGGTCCCTGCACTGACCTCTATTTTTTTCGGGATCTGTGGAAGAAGAGTGAGTGTGTACATATTCAACCTCGTCTTTTTGGACTTAGTCAAGGGTGTGTAGAGAGGTACCTGGTTGTATTTCTGTGAAATTTGTCACTGCATCTCTTGCTGCAAAGGTACCAGCCTCACCCGACTTGCTTGGCTGCCAGCCACCGTGCATTCATATAGAGTTAGCATTACAGAGCACTGTGAGGAGCTGTAATAATTTTGCCCCTGAGATTTGCTTTAGCAGAGAAAGCCCATTTTAGAACTGGCTGAGAGCTCTACACTTTTGGGGGTGGGCCAGGGGGGTGTTGGCCAAGGAGAAGCATCCCTCACAGGCTCCAGCAACAGCTCCAGCACAGAGGCCCAGCATGGCTTAAAATAGTGCTGTTTTGTGCTCGGACAAGAGGATGCAGTGAGAGCGAAAGAGCTGGCTAGGATAGTTACACAACAAAGTGCTCTGTTCCTGGATGGGCTCTTAAGCCAAGTGACAGCGACAGGGGCTATTACACAGGACCCTACACAGAAAGCTGATTAACCTCGCACAATATATTTACAAAGAGGCTTGGGGCCTTGCAAGGACAATGTTTTTATGGACACACACGTGAAATGGTCCTTATTATTTTCGCTGTCGTTAATTGTGATAAAATTAGAGGCAATCTTTCTGCAAACTGGCCGTCAGTCCCACTGCAAATATTTTTGAACAACAGGATAATGCTGAATTTCCAACCACTAGCGAGAGATGAAATTATATTGTCCTTGGCAAGAAGTTTCCATTCAATCTTTCCAGAAACATTACTGAATTTCTGAATAATTTCTCTAACTGTACAGCAGGACAGATCTTTCATTTGGAGGCAAAAGCATAGATATTTAAATGCTTTTCTCAAAACTAAAAATAGACACGTCTGATCTCATCCACAATCATACTGCAGGGCTGTAGTAGGGGCGTAGAATACAGTTTAGTGAAGCGTGACGACTGCAAGAGTGACAGTGTTAAGTTTGCCCTTGACTGAAAGTGCCAGACTGCTGTTTGAACCGAGTGTGAAACAAGGTGCTTCTGTTACAGTAACAAGACAGAAAAGATTCTTGGCGTAGCATGAAAACCGTGTGTATGTAGTTCTCCTGTTTTACAAGAATACAAAAACATCTATATAATGCGATTATGAATAACCTGTGTGTGTGTGTATTCCTTGAATTTGGATGAAGATGGATCTATCACCTCCGATAAATAATAATGTAACATGAAATATTCTGAGCAGAGGTGTTTTACGACTGTTGCATCATTAGAATGTGCATATTTCACATAACGCACACGAGTCATCCTCACCTGTTCTTTATACATGTCAAGTATATTATAATGTAATTGTACTAGATTTCCGTAATGTATTTTTAAAGCCAATAGTTTACATGTTACACCCAGCTAGAAGTTTGAAATAGGGATGCAGCATTCCACCATTCGAAATCAATCAATATGTATTATAAGTAGCTAAATCAGCGGCCTTGAAGTGGCCACGCTAATCTGAAAGAGCTAATCAGCAATTAAGTAAATGTATCAGTGTTTTCCCCGGCTCATCTATTATGTGTGGCTGAATCTGAAGGCTCCTGACTGCAGGAGTCGGTCAGTGACATTATCCGTGTATATATTATAATTCTAAAAAGTAAGAGTGAGAACATTTTAAATGACACCAAGATGGATCTTACACCTGTCACTTTTTAATAGGATAATAAGGAATATTACACTTCATGAACTTTTTATTGAGTTGATCACAACATCTTTACAGGCACATTGTTTCCATAATGGGAAACCATTTAAGTGAAAGGGAAATTGGTGCGCCTCAGGTGCAGCCATGAATTGTGACTCCCCTTGAGCGCACTCACACAACGTAACACTTCAGGCAGGAGAAGAGATGAGGCTGAACTTTTCATTTTTAATCGAAGACGCCGGCATTGCTCTGCAGTCTCAGATTTATAGTGTGATTTACAAGCTCCTGTTTCTCTCACTCACCTGCCTTCCTCAAGGTGACTCTGGAAGTTTTGTAAATTGTGAAGACTCGGTTGCATTTTTAATGATCACTCCATTTTCTTTGTGTATCTTTGTGAATGTTTCCTTTTTGCCTGTTTATAATGTATTTCATTTCTAAATTGAGTCCATGGGGTTTAAATTTTGAAAGTTTATATTTTGAAAGAAGGCTTTGTTATTATAGCCATTATCGTCTTTCATCCTTTTGGGGCAGCTGTGGGTTTTTGTTTGGTTTTCTGTCTTCTGTTTGGTTAGTAAAGGACGCACATCAGCCGCATTAGACAGTAGGAAACACTGATCTGGTCTGTCCTGGCTCAAGTTGCTCAGAAGGGACACTCAATCCTGGTCTACAGAGCTCTCTGAGAATGGGGTGTTTGGTTCCGCCTGGAAGAAACCAGATCTGTGGGCTGGGTCAGAACAATAACCTGCTGTCAGAACCACTCTAATACTTTTCACATCAATCACATATTTGTAAGCAATATTGTCTGTACTGCCGTTGAGTCCAAAGTGTTTGACTAGCATCTGTGAGCACGTTCGCTCCTCACTCACGTTAGCGTGTCTCTGTTGTGTGTTTTGTCTGTCTGGTGGTCCTGTGTTTGCAGGTGTGGAGCCTGAAGGTAGAGCAGGAGGTAGAGAAGAACAAAGCTCTCACAGAGGCCCTGCAGACTTTGGCAACTGAGCACCACGAACTCAAGCAGTCATTGAGTAAGAGCAGGAGATCGTCGACCCTGAGAACCCTCACTGAAGATGACTTCTATGATGCTGAGTCAGGTCAGCAACCTCTGGGTGGACAGTTAGAGAAGTAGTCAACAGATTTGTAAATATCACGTTGGGGTTATGTGAGATCTGTACATCTGTATTGTACATCTGCTGGCCAGAGACTCTAAGCTGTGCTCAGCATAAAGTAGATTCAGTAAGTATTCAGATCTGATCATAGTTTTAAATGGATAAACATTACATTTTTCCCATCAATCTTTACTGAATATCCCACAAGTAAACATATTTTTTTTAAATATATCATTTTAATTTTTTTTTTTTTTTAATCATTCAAATATATTTGTAGACCCATACATTTTGCAGCAATTGCAGCTTTGAGTCTTGTTGGCTAAGTTTTGGAAACCTGGACTTGGGCACTTTATTCCACACTTCCTGGCAGGACCTCCCAAATTCAGATTTGATGGGAATTTTCAGGTCTCCAACAGATTTTCTGTATGATTTAAATCTGGCTTTGGCTGGGCCACTCAAGGACAATCACAAACTTTTCCTGAAGCCATTCCATCCCTGTTTGGGCTGTGTGTTTTCAGTCATTGTCATGCTAATAGGTAAACCATCTCTCCAGTCTCATGTCGCCTGTACTCTGTAGCCTGTGTCTTCAAGGACCTCTGCATGTTTGACTGCTTTCATCCCTCTGTCAATTTTTACCCATCTCCCTGCCACTGAGATGCACTCCCATAGCATGACGCTTCCACCAGAATGCCACTTTGTAAGGATGAGAAATGCCTGGTGACCTGACCAGAGACCAGATCGTGCTCTTTTAATGCCCAAGAGTGGCTTCTGTCTACCCACTTTACCATAAATGCCTTCTTGATGGAGTGCTGCTGAGATTGTGGTCCTCCCACTACATTACATTACATTTAGCTGACGCTTTTATCCAAAGCGACTTACAACACACCGATGGTACAACATCGGGAGCAATTTGAGTGTCTTTTTTGAGGTTCAGTGTCTTGCTCAAGGACACCTAGGCATGTGGACAGGAGGAGCTGGGGATTGAACCACCAACCTTCTGACTACGTTATCTCATAAACATAGTGAGCTTCTGAACCTCTGCTCGGGCCAGTTCAGACCACAGATTTGCCACTACTTGCAATTTGTCTGCAACATTATGAGAACTGCCAGTTTGCACCATATAGCAACTTGACGAGACAAGAGAGAGAAAAATCTCCACAGCAACAACTTACTGTACTTCAATTTTAACTGCCGGCTTTTAAGGCATTTTTGTAGCTGGATTTAATTTGAAGCATCTTAAAACATAAATGAGAATAGTGATGGAGAGTTACTTGCAACAGTTGCATTTTTAGCAATGATAATCCGGCAAAAATCTGTGCTCCTAGGAAAACGTCAAGCTTTAGAAACATTTTTATACCCTTGCCCTGATCTATGCTGCTCCACAGTGTTATCACACCGAGTACTCTGGACTTCATGTCTTTTTAAAGGTTTTTGTCCTGATATGTTATTTGTTAGACTTTTGTATGCATGTGCGCCTTTCTAAATTGTGTTCAGTCAATTCAATTTGCCACAAGTGGCATTTAAGTTCCAGGTACATTTCAGGGATAATTGAAGCAAACAGGATGCAACATTTTGGAGGGTCACAACAAAGGATCTAAATTACTTTCAAAAATGTTTCAGTTTTTGATTTTTAATACAAAAGTCTCTAAAAATATGTTTTCACGTCGTCATTATGGGTTATTGAGTGAAGATTGATGGACAACATGGCACTTTAGCCAACTATGTTGTCTTATACGTGTTGAATTTGCTACTACCCGAAACACCCACAGTGTCGTTTTCTGAAATTCTGTTAACATGTATACAGGTTCATATGCTAAACACTGATCTCAGTGTGTGAGTAGCACACTAGTCTCCTCTCTTTTGTGTTTGTGACAGTCCCTGTAATGTCACTGGCAGTGCTGTCTAGGGGAGGAGTAGCATCCAGGAAGCGCAGAGCAAACAATGTTAGAGGAAATGAAGCCTCTGCCTGGCCTCTCATTGGAACACAATCCTCAGGTGGGGTTTGGCTGGCAGCAGGGAGGGGGAGGTCAGAGAGGAACCTGAGCACAAGTGCTTATTCACCGACTGTGCACAGTTGAGGCTGCAGAGCTAGAGCTTTTCTAAGACGGCTACTCGAACCTGAGTGTTTGGCATGACCTGGCATCTGCCCCCTGTCGCCATCCCACAGAGTCCGAGTCGGACCTCTCTGTGAGTGGCTTCCTGTCTGTGGCCAGCCACTCCTGTGAAGAGGACGAGGGGAGAGACACCCCCCTTCACAACAGCCTCTGCCATCCCGCTGCACACAGGGGGCCTACCGGAATGTCAGGGGAGGGTAACCATGGCAACCAACCAGCCCAGCACAATGGAGTCAAGAAGCACAGGTGGGACATGTTCCAGTTATGATGTCAAGCTTGTTTACTGGCTTTAATGATTACAAAGAGTCGGGTGGAGACATCCGTGCACAGTGCTCTGCTGATGGCCTCCTCACTGTTTGTTTTATGCAAGCCTTTGTTTAAGATGATTGTCAGGATTCAGTGGAATATAACTTTACACTGCTGAATGACTTAAATTTTGTATACGTGTCTGATGATAAGCTGCAGACCTCAGTCAGAGGATAGGCCCGCAGGCAGATTTGGTGTAATGGGATACACACCTTTCCACTCTGGTTTGTTTTTGTACTCGGGTGTTTTTGCCTCAGTGCCCAGTCCACAGAGAATAGCCTGTTTTGCTTTTCCTGACAGCTCCAACTCTTCAAGTGAACAATCAATTCGGCGCTTTGTGTTTATTGCCGTCTTTTTTTTCGTGAAGATTTGACAATCTCTTTCATTTCCTTGGATGCTGATTCTGGCTTGGCCTCTCTTCCTTCGTCCAACAAGTGATCCATGAATAATTTAGCATGTGCTGGCTCACAGTAGAGTTGGATAAAAGTGCTGGCTGGCGGGCTAGCTCTGTGTGCATATGTGTAGGCTTGTGCGCATTAAAGATTTATGAGGTGTCTGTTTATTTGAAATTACTTACTTCATTCAAAGATACGTCAATCACTAGTTATCTGTAAATGGCCTGTACTCTTTCTCTCGATTTTTACTGCACACGGTGACAATTCAATTCTAAACAAGATCTCCAAATACCCCAAACTTAAAAATCAAAAGCACACAGTGTTGTAAGGGTATTATTTTCATAGATATATTCATCATTTGAAGCCTTATTATATTGTAAATGTGCCATTGACAGTCTAATCTGTAAGAAATTGTGGCTTTAGAGCGTTACATTTTTTACGAGAATAGAGCATTCCCCTCACTTCCAGTTGGCCTTATGTTTCGATAGCCTCTGCTAAACAATGTAGTTTTGCTTAAAAATTTGTTTTATTTGTACTTCTGAAAGACATTTAATGAGAATTTGTGGCCATATTTTAAACTAAGTAAGCACAATTCTGAAATCCAATTTGACCACCTCGTCAAAAAAAAGGACGATTTACTCAACAGCTACAAAAACTGCAAGTCCCACGATTCTTCAGACATGTACAGATGTAGATATCAATTAGAAAATAGAAATCCCCCTAATATTGCGTTTTATTTTTTCAGTCTAATGAAAGAAATCATCCATGCTAAATACATCTTGGAGCAGAGGCCAGTGGAACGAAAACTAGGCCAGAAGTATAGCCTGCCATGCCTCACTGCCCATCCTACAGATGGAGCAAACCCCCCCACTCCCTACCCCACTGTTTGCTATGCTGACATAATGGCTTGTATTTGTGTAGTTGCTTCAGCACTCATTTTTTAAACAAGGCTACCATCTGTCTCAAGATAGCATACCTGTAAAACGGTCTGTACTATAGATGTCAGAAATAGTGGAAGATGATGACTGAATATAGTCGAGCAGCAAAGTCTGAGGTGCGTGGGTGCGAGTGTGTGTCTGTGTCTGTCAGACATTAATCTAAATGTTATTTACACACACACACACAGTTGTACTATTGCATTAGGCTTGAACAGACCAGCTGAAAGCTCATTAGCTTACAGGTGTCAGATAACCTCTCTTCCCAAATGGTGGGTCAAGCTATGTTGTCTTCTCTGAATCTTTTAGATGGTACAGGCTCACACATACAGGAGACAAAATAAGGGTTTTAATGTATATTTTAACCTAATACTTAGGTATTGGATTTAAGCTTAATGTATCATATAAACGTATCAGAAAAGTAAATAAATGTGGAGGAGACTAGAGCCATATCCTGAAGTGTTGGTTTTAGCTGATGCACACAAGCAATCTAATAATGTTCCATTGAGAGTCAATAGCTGACAGAGATAGCTCTGCAGATATTAATATTATGATATGGGTACCAGTTGTCTCTCATCGTTGACTGTGTTTCTCCCTCTTTTGATTCTGCTCTCCCACAGAACATCTCTGCCGGCTCCCATGTTCTCCAGGAATGACGTAAGCATCTGGAGTATCCTGAAAAAATGCATTGGCATGGTGAGAACAGACTCTTTACTTTTACTTTTGCTTGGCAAGATGAGCTGTGAATATTGTGAATGGTTACATAAGTAATCATTCAATACAGCTCTGTTCAGGTCCTCCAGGAAATGGTGATCTTGCGATCATAACAAGTAATGCAAATTTAAGTATGTGCAGCAATATTTGTGGGAGCTTGCTGTTTTCCATAATTACTGCAATTTTCAACAAAAAAAAAGTACTTAATAGAAGCTCTGTTAAGGGTATTACAGCACAAAGTAAGCATTTTCAAACAAAACTAACTCCTTATCTACAGTCAGTAAGGCTCTTCAGCCGCTTCTCTCATCAAAATAAGCCACATGATCGCCGGAAAAAACGGGGTTTTATTGGAAACATGGTCTTTTCATGGGAATGACAAATGTTAAATTACTTTTATACACACTTTTAGTCATAAGAGACAACACTTTGGTTTTGTGTATACAGTAGGCCTACGTGTTGAATTATTATTTAAAAAGCATTTACAGCCCTTGTATTTACAGAAGATTTTTATATTTTGCATTACAGTCACAGTTTTGTAATGCTACATCACTTTTATTAATTTTTGTTAACTTTTAACTTTTAACTGCTGACTAAGAGGAGAATTACATAATTCACTGTTGTAGTCTGTGCTTTTCCAGTGTCTTTTATCCTTTCCAACTCCAACTTCTTCCTCTTAGGAGTTATCAAAGATTGCCATGCCTGTGGTATTTAATGAGCCTCTGAGCTTCCTTCAGCGGCTAACAGAATACATGGAGCACACCTACCTCATCCACCAGGCAAATGCCAAAACAGACTCAGTCGAGAGGATGAAGGTACCATCATGCCCGTATTCGATTTCTTGAATAATAACGCAGATAAAATTATAATAATTGACCTCCATGTAATTTAAAAATGTGTTTTATTTGAATCAAGTCAAATCCGAGTTACTTTCTAGCCTTAGTGTACTTTACTTTATTATTAAAATTTGTGCCATCAGTGACAATGGCATGCTGTCACTGTCAAACATTGAATTAGTTGCCTGTAATTTGGTTATCATCAAACGATGCTCTGTAGTGTGTTGCAGCATTTGCTGTGTCAGCTGTAGCATCGCAGTGGGAGAGAACTGGGAAGCCATTCAACCCACTGCTGGGAGAGACCTATGAGCTAATCGGGTAAGACAGTAGACTCGTCAGCAAATGTGCTTCATGAGCACACGCAAGACAATTAGCATATAGTATGGAGATTTGTTGTTTTGTTTGTACCTTACATGTTGCTGTTCTCCATCAGGGATGATCTGGGCTTCAGGTGGGTGTCGGAGCAAGTAAGCCATCACCCTCCAGTCAGTGCCTTTCACGCTGAGGGCTTCAAGGAGGACTTTGTCTTCCATGGTTCCATATACCCCAAACTCAGGTTTTGGGGAAAGAGCATCGAAGCTGAGCCCAAAGGAATCATCACACTGGAGCTGCCCAAGTGAGTTTTCAAACTGTTTTATGAGTCTGTGCTGATGCCTTTTCTTATAGCATTAACTCTTGTTATTTTTGGTTGGGCTGATGGGGCTAGCCCAAGACATATGAGAGTTACACCATTGGTTGGCCAAATGTAGTATGAATGCGTTTTCAAATTAAAAGCCTTCTAGCTTTTCATACGCATTACAGACATAATTTAGCCATCTCATCTTATTGTCTTTACTGGTTGCGTCTTTGTCTCCTTAGATATAATGAAGCCTACACCTGGACAAACCCCACCTGTTGTGTCCACAACATCATTGTTGGTCAGCTTTGGATTGAGCAGTACGGCAACGTCGAAGTCATTAATCACAAGTAAAAAAAAAAAAAAAACTCTTCTCTTTGGGGTGTTCTGTATGTGTGTGCTAATGTGCTTGCCTTGTGAATTTGCATGAACCAAGACTCGGATGCTTGAATATCCTTTTTTCTGTGCTCTGCAGAGAAATGTTGATCTACTTTCAGATCCAGCTTATTGATCATGGAAGAACTGGGACAGTTGCCCTTAGGATAGAGGAGGATAATTCATGTTTGAAAGCCTCGGCCTGCAGAAGCAGAATAGTGACAGGGAATTGGTAAACGGGCTGTTATTCTGTTCCAGAACCGGAGAGCGATGCAGCATGACCTTCAAGCCCTGTGGCCTCTTTGGGAAAGAGCTTCATAAAGTTGAAGGGTACATCCTTGATAAAAGGTATCTCCATTAATCACAGTACATATGATTTTAGTATTACCTGAAAACAATGAGGGAATTTATCCTATGTTACTACATTGTCACCGACTTGTCATATGTAATACAGTAAGATAGTGTACATTGTGTCGTATCCATTAGTATTGTTAGAAAAGTATTGCTCAGTAGTTAGGTATCAAATAACAAAAGGCACCCAAAGCTGTCATTTATTAACATCTATTCTTTGTATGTTTGCAGCAAAAAGAAGCTCTGTGCAATATATGGCAAATGGACTGAATGCCTGTACACAGTTGACTCTGCTACTTTTGAGGCCCACAAGAAGGCTGAAAAAAAGACCTCCGATGACAAAAAGGGCAGCAAACAGGTACTAGATTTCACTGCTTTTAAAGTCACCTGCGTTCTGTTTCTATTTAGGATCAAACATTTTAGTTACTAAAAAAAAGATGCACAAACTACGAGTAGTTTTATTCATGAAATCATATGCAATGCATTGAGCAGAGACAAAAATCCAATTGATATTTGGCCTTGAAACATGAACAGTTTGCGCACAGGTCTTCAAGGTGTTTGGCGGGAAGGTTGTTCTGAGCATTGACTCATGAAATTGCTACAGTTCCCTGGTGGATCAAGGTTGTCTCAGCTGCTTCTTACTCTTCATGTAATCCCAGTCTGACTCCATGATGTTGAGATCAGGGCTCTGTGGGGGCCACACATCTGTTGCAGGACTCCTCGTTCTTCATGTCATTGAAGATAGTTCCTTATAACTCCAGCTCTGTGTTCTGGGTCTTTACCATCTGAAGAATGATTTGTGGCAGATCAGATGCCTCCCTGATGGTAATGCATGATGTATAAGAATTTGCCTGTATTTCTTAGCCTTGAGGAGACCACAGATTCTGACCAAATCCCCAGAAGAAATGCAACCCCAATTGTGCAAGGAACTTCCATAATGCTCCACTGTTGCAGACACTGCAGAAACTCTTCCTGTAGTGTTTTCCAGCTTTTCAGCAAACAAACTGCTTTCCGTTAAAGGCAACTATCTTAGATTTCCACTAGTCCAGAACACCTGCTTTTTGGCTGCTAGGATTGCACAAAGACCGTTTTTGTTTCGTTTTTTACTGGAGATGGGTGTATACCGGGGTCCCACTAGTTTCTGCCAGTTCTGAGCTGATGGCACTTCTATGCCATCAGCTAGGCCATTTTGCTTGCCTTTTTGCACTCAGTTTATTTGGCCAACCAGTATGTATCCAGTCCTCAACCCTGCAGCCTCTTTATGCTTCTGCAAAAGAGCCAGGACAGCACATCTGGAAACATCCATCTGCCTGCGAGCAACCTTACTAATTCAGGATGACCAACATGTGCCTTTTGGCCACGCTCCCTCCTGCTCCAAGAGTTTAAGATCAAACTGTCACTTCTTCAGCAACCTCCCTTTTTTTTTAGTAATAGTTATCCTCAGATTTTGGATTTTGGTTCAACCTACGTGTTATAAAGCGCATTTAGCAGATGGAAGTCATAAACTTTGCAAATATGTTTTCAATTTTTTTTTTTTTGCTTGATCATCGGTAACTGACTTACACATGGTTTTGTGAGCACTGTTCTGAGCACACAGAGATAGTTTCCCATGCACCTAAAAGCTGGGTAGAGAGCGCACTAAACAATTTTTTTGTCAAATTTTTATGCAGCAGAAATAAATTGAAGGGAGACAAATTCGGTAAGTAGGACTGGTTGGGAGTAACATTTGTGTTTTTGCAGGTGAGAAACGTGCCTGTTTTAAACACGCTGTGAGCGGGTGCATTGGCATGTTGGAGAATCCAAGCACGATCGCGCCACAGTTCAGGTTGTTCGCGTCAAATGTTTTCCCTCGGATGCTTCAGAATATAACGGTAGAACTTGGCACTGACAATCTGACACTGGAGGACGAATTCACAGTGCACAACCCCCTGGATGTAAAAGAAAAACCTGGTTGCACTCCTGAGCTGGTGTGCCTTTTTCAGTTTTGGAGTGATTTTCTCTGTTACTCAAAACACCCCTTCAGGCTGATTTCTTCATGGCCGTAGAAATGATGAAGCTTTTTAAGGGTCTTAGCTGCCCTCTCTGCTCATGACCATGCAGAAATCATCATGCGCCCGGACTGGTGCTCACAAAAATGTGTGTATCTCAGATACTGACAATGATTAAGTATCAAAACTTTGAAAATGTTGTTTGAAAATTGACTGAAAGTCATAGCTTCTCACAGCTCCATGCGCGTCACAATGTTATTACTTGGATACACCCTTGTAGAATAGCTGTCCTGGACAAATGTCAATGTGAAACTACCTACATCTTTTGCACATTACTGTCTATGTGTTTGTCTCCGTGGCCTCAGAGCAGTGTGAACGAGGAGCCAGAAGACATGCCTCCGCCTGACGCCGAGACAGTTCAGGTCATCCCGGGCAGTGAGCTCGTCTGGAAGATAACACCTCGACCGGACAACTCAGCCAAGGTATGAGGAGACGTAAAGGGGAGGACAAGAGATCAGTTTGAAAAAACAGTTGTGCTGAGCTCATCTTCTCTGTTGCAGTTCTATGCCTTCTCCACATTCGCCATGCAGCTAAATGAGCTGGAGAAGAGCATGGAGGGAGTCGTTGCGCCCACTGACAGTCGCCTCAGACCTGACATTCGCTCCATGGAGAATGGAGATATAGGTACAATGTTTGACCTCGACTTGAGTCCCTTTCATGCCGCGACATCTCGGTTCCATCGCTGGCGGTACTGAGTTTTTCTACATCCATGCCCTGTAGATCTCGCAAGTGCAGAGAAGAAGAGACTTGAGGAAAAACAGAGGATGGCCCGCAAAAATCGCTCCAAATCAGAGGAATGGAAAACAAGGTTAGTCACCAAGAACTGTGGTATACGTTGTTGCCCCACCAGTGATTCTAGGTCTTCTTTTACTGATATTGTTTCTGTTGTCTTCTGCCATCAACTGTTATAACCGAAAAGGAACGCTGCACTTGGCCCAAGGTTTGTTTCCAAGCTTTGCTTTTTCCCTTGCCCTTTTTTGCTCTTGTGTGAAGTGCTGCACTACACCACCCTCCTCAGGACAAGATGCACAACTGCGTGTTTTTAGAAAAAAAAATTCAGTTTTTTTTTGTCACCAAAATCTTTATTTTAGGCAGACTACCACATTTTTCAGTTTGATGTATTATTTTTGTGAGTGTGTTTTGTTATGTTTCCCTTTTAGGCTCATATTAAATCAATCCTCTTATAACTGTTCATTCTGTAGGTGGTTTCAGCAAGGACCCAACCCACACAACAAAGCTCAGGACTGGCTTTACTTGAAAGGCTACTGGGACAGGAATTACACTCAGCTGCCTGACATCTACTAACAAGTAACCACACACACACACACACACACACACACACACACACACACAGGATCCATACACATGGGACTCCATCTGCTACACTGAGGATTATGCTCTCAGCATAAGCAACAACATAATGGAGTCGGTATAGAACAGCAGGACGTGTATGGGGTTCAATTTAAGAAAAATAAATGCTCAAATAATGGAAAATATCAGAGCAAAGTTAACTCAGAGGTATATATTATTTAATAAATCTGTGTGAACAATGAAGCACAAAAACATTATTTTGCTTATTTATTGTGGTTCTGGACCACTTAAGTAAGTTATTGGCATGTTCTGGAAAAATGACGGTGTATTTTAGAAATATTTCATGTTAGTTGTTTGAACAGCAACCTCAGTTTTACTGTCTGTAATTTGTCCATGATTCCCACTTGATAACATTTTCCTCCCTATCTTCAGTGTATGGGAGAGGCAGCATCACTTCAAACAGTGAGGATGAAGTGCACGGCGTATTCCAAACACAATTTTAACACTGATGCATGCATACTATTATGCAATGCAGAGTATTAAAATTGATCATTTTGGTACGTTTGCCTTTGTTTTCGCTTCCAAACACATTGAGTACTGCAAATATTTAGTGTTTAAATGAATGTGTTTAAAATTGGCCTAATTGCTTGTTTGCAACGGCTGCTATAGTCGATTGTAAATCTAGTTGTTTCCCTGCAAAGATGAGAAGTCAAACTTTACATCGGACAAGAATGATAGCGAGGACGGTGACAGTAAGGCTTAGGTTTGAACAAATAAAAATGATAAAACATCATGAAGCCCTAAACTATGTACTGTATAGAGATAAACAGCTGTTGCATACCCAACTCTGTGGCACTTTGTTTTTATCACTATACTGAAGCAGGGACACTGGTTCTGCACTTATAGATTTGTGTGTGTGTAAAAGTCTTGCCATAGATTAGTATAATTGGTGATATTCTTAGTGCTCTGTGCATCAATCTAACTGAAATCTATCACATTTAATGCATGTGCATCACTATAACTATGCAAGCCTTACCTCCTTCACAATCAAGCACTGAATATTCATTGTCTCATGTTATTATGGATAGCTGCTACATGTATACGTGTTACCACTCTTTTGGGTGTTAAAACAAAATTTCTATTGTTGCTAAATAAAAGCTTAATGTCAATTGAACACTTTGCTTTTGTTTTATTTGACTTAAATGGGAGAAAACCTGTGCGCGTTCACTGGGTCGTCATTGCGCTCCAAATTTAATGATTTACCATTTACAGACAGGAGGATCACGCAGAAACCAAATTTTTAAAAATCCCAAATTCTGATGGATTTCTGAATGTGTATAATGCGTAAACTGAATCGGCCTCCATTGTAACTTCCTTTAATCTGGCTAATTCTGTTACTAACATCGAAATGAACATACGGGTGCAGACAAAGACAAGTGGGGCAATTTTTTATCGCGTTGCGGAAGCACCTGTGAGGAAACCCATCTCTCTTCTGTCCAATCCAGAATGTAGAGATGATCTTTCACGTTTCTGCGGACTTAACTGTCGACTACACCCGAGTTTTAAAAGCAGTCGGCGTGTGTTCAGACAGACGCGCACACGCACACTTGTTGCAAGAGTAAACATAAGTGTATTTATTAGCCACTTATGTAAATGAGTTCAGAATAAAATATCTCTTCTGTTGCTTCACCTTACTTAAGAGTGAACAAATCAACATTCCATTTTACAATACTATTTTTATTATAACAAATATAAAGTAAAACCAGTTTACAGCAATGAGTAGCACTGTGCACTTAGGCCACTCCAAACAACATTTTAACATTTATTCAAACTGACATATTTACACTGATTAAAAACAATTCTGCTTAAAAAAAAGGGGCTGTGCTAAAGAAAAATATTTTTCGATTAATATTCATGCCTATTGATTCGATTATTGACACAGGTGGTAAGAATATTGGCTTCTCAAAGACCTCCTCAGAGGCATGCCTATTAATTGCTTTAACAGTCAAAACTTGATGTGCCGTTACTCAACTTGACTGGTTGCCAAATCTGAGCAAAACTTGTCCCTCTGTGGAAGCAATAAATCTGACGCCTTTGAAAATTAATTTATAGATTTTCATCTGATTTAGGTAACATCTCTTTTTAAAATAAACATGCGTATGTATTGTGCAGTACAGCCTCTTGTAGCTGTTTCTTCCATGAAACATTTATGTTCGTGATTTTTGGCTCAGAAGATACAAATAATAAATTAAAACCAAAAGGTGCAACGTTAGTTTCCAAAGATTGTGTTGTGGCTTTTTCAAAAGACATTTCTTCCAGTTCTTTCCGAGGTGTAGATTTCAACTTTAAGGTTGGGCCGCAGCTCTCATGGAGGCGAGAGCCGAGTGAATACGAACGTGGAGTCTGTTCTCAAAGTCATAGCCGGCGTAGTCCTCCTGCGCAGTCCACAAAAGAAAGAATGCATACAAATGTATTTTATTTTGTTCATGCTCTGCCCCTCTAACGAGCGTCTGCAGTCCACACGGGCTGATCAGTGCCCTAGCTGCCCAATCAGGTAACGGCGTACTCATTTAAAGCAGCAGACAGCCCACTGTTTGGCTCCTCCCGAGCTTCTCTCAGACATCCGTATCTGCTCAGTCACGCGGAGACTGTTGTTATGGCGAGATCTGTCAATGTCAGCTGCCAATCCACTAACCGAGTCGATGCCGCTCCCCTCGACGCCTCCAACACTGGTAAGGAGGGCGAGACTGCGTCACGTACACAAAACGGTGTCGATACCATTTTGTGTTGTTGTGTGGACACAAGCCGAGAGCGCCTTTTGGAGAAGTGGAAATTTTTGTGTTCAAAGAGGACTCTCAGACTGTCGAAGAGTGAAGTCAAATCCAGTCTGAGCAGTCCTTGGTCAGATAATACACTTCCCCCTAAACCAACAGGGCAGTATGTGGTTCTCCTTTAGCGTCCACAACATCCCCTGCTTCCTCAACACAAAGCTCCATGATAGTCAGGGGAGAAGTCACATTCAGTGGCCACCACCAAGACAACATGGAGACAGGAACCTAGTATAGCTTCAACCAGCCAAAAGCCAGCGTCACAGTTTCTAAAAAAAAAAAGAACTTAAATGCCCCATCAAACCTCCGACAAACCCACAACACTCGGTTCACTGACTTCAAGGAGAGCCGAGCAATCGCCTTTGTGCTCCTTCATTAGGTACGCCGTCACCTGATCAGGCAGCGAGTGATCAAAACCTTCCACCGACGGCAGAAATCAAACAAAATTCTAGCGATGTGCTAATTCTTTCTCAATTAAATAATGCAGCGGTTTGATCTCGGATCTTCATCAGGCTTTGTCAGAGGAAAACCAATAACAAAGCCTGTTAAAGGCATACATTAAAGAAAACTACTGTACCTTGGCCTGAAGCATTAGCATTCGGCCCTTGCCTGCAGACTGGAAACAAAAAAACAGAAAAAGAGAGAATGAAATATTTAGACTGCATGTCTTCACCAACTCGGATGTGACAATCGTTCTCTATCGCACAAACGCAAAACTTGCCTCTGGGGAGTTCAGCAGCACACAGCCCAGTTCGTAGCAGGAGTACGGCTGCACGTAAGAGTTGCTCAGACGACCCACCTCGTCCCTTGCAGCCAGATGGAAATACTGTTTAAAAAAAAAAAATAAAGGTGAATACAGTCAGGACTGACTAAAAAGACAACAAGTATAGCTATTGATTATTGTGTTTTGAGTACATGGATTAACTACAACAATTCTGCAGCTGATGAGCGTATCATGGCATCGAGTTTCCAAACCCCGTAGTATAAACTGTGCTATTGACCAAACATGAGAATACCTGGATGGCATCTTTGGTATTATGGAGACATTTGTTTATGGCACCAAGAAGCAGGTTTTTCAGCCCTGCACTCGAGGCATCGTCAATCCCCTGCAAAACTAAAACAACAACAATACAGTTTGCCTTTACCTAGTGACAAAGTTACAAACAAAAACATATTAGGTTGTTATATTTTTGAATTATCCATGATACAGGTGGGATATTTTACAGTGCGGTCGGTACCTTGCGTCATTGTCTGCAGCTTGGCGGTGGAGCAGTTGGGCAGAGCTTTCCACAGATAGAGAATCTCAATCACAGACAGGATGCAGAGTTCTTTGGTGAGACTGGAAATCTTTAGCTTGTCAGCCTGATCAAAAAAAAAATATGCACGTATAAAACATCATCGATTTTTTTTTTTTTTTTTTTTTTTTTTTTATTGCACCCAAAAAAACGTATTCCAAAAATCAGCTGGATACGTACTCACCCTCTTCATGGAAAACACCTCTATCTGATTATTCTTGCGTTTGAAGAGTCTTTGAACATCATTGAAAACTGCAACAGCTCCCTCCAGATCACCCGTGGCTCCTTGGCAAGCTACGACAATACAGTGTGGATCAGGAGCCGGGACAGAACTAACAAAACGCCTGCCCAGCCTTATTCCCGTGTGCTGGGATTACCTGCAGTTAGATAAGCGTAGTAGCATTGCGACCAGCGAGATTCGGTCTTCAGCCGCTCGAACGCTCTGTAGGCTTCTTCATAGTTCAGTTCGATCATGCTGCACCAGCCTAAAACACCCAACAATCGGAGATTATGATGCAGACTAGTGCTGAGCGAGGCGGTCTGAAATCTGAGAAGGGAAAATAGTACCTATTTCATATAAACACACGTGCTGAATCTCCCTCTGGTCAGAGGCCAGCTCTAAGGCCCCACTGAAGGACGTCAAGGCACTACTGATCTGGCACTAGAAAGGGGAACTTTGTGGCGTGAGTTACAGTGACACAACACTGAGCTTTCCCCAAGTCAGGAGAACAGTACACACAGCAAATGCTAACAAAGGTTTATTCTTCACGTCTTTACCTCGAGGCGTTGAACTCTGCCTTTGAAAAACATGAAGAGGGAGGAGTTTGGGTAGATAGCCTCCCTCTGCTGGAGAATGGATTTGGCTTCGATGAGGCCCGCCTGTGTGTCTGCGCCATCCAGAGCAAAGAAGGGCTGCACTACCGTGTGGTACCACAAGAGGGCCAAGCTGTAATGGAAGCACAGAGACTGTAACGGCATGAGGCAAGTTTCGAGGTTAAAATATCAACCATAACAATGGCTGCTGCTTTGTAAGTGACGTTAAAAGTGTTTGACACATACTGACGGGTTGATTTGAAAGTACAGCATATTGCACTTACACTACTCACACTTGATCTTTTGGCTGTTATGAGTCCACCACCAAGGTACTTATAGTGCACTACAAGTTGCCATACTTAAGTGTGGACACTTCTCACCCTCTGCCATCGCCAACTTGGCAACGCAGCTGAGATGGTAAGGAAGGGACCGCCAACCTATTTTCAAATTACTGAAATTGTCAGCTGAAGAAGCTGCAGCTGTTGTGGCCGGCGTCACATTATACGAATGCCAATCGTACACATCCAGACAAAAGTATATAATTTCCCACTATACTATCGTCTGATAGAAGCTATTGTAGACTGTAATGTATGTGAAACGGAGCGCAAGGACACGTTCATTTGTTTAGTAAAATGAACAAACAAAGTCGGCAGATATTTGGGTGGCGATCCATTCAAATGTTGCAGCTGACCTTTCACCTGAGTGCGCAATGGCCATTTCAGACAATACGCAAGTAAGTGTATAAACATGTAGTGCACCAACGGAAGTAAGTGAGACAGCCACAGAGAATATGGTAACTTGGCAGACGTGACCACATTTCCACACTCTTGATTTTAATACAAGTGATGAGTACAAACGTCGCTGCCAAGGAATCAAAAGGATTCATTAAGAAGGCAGAATTATGCCCGAGTCAGTCTGTGATAACGGCTGTTCACAGAGGCACCCGAGAGGGTTTTATGTTCTTCTTCTTTCCTCTATATATTGTGCTTTGTTATATAGTTTGAAACGGAATTAGACGGATGAGGTTTTAGTTACAGCCACCACACAGATACACAAACATACTCACTCACGTACTCACGTAGCTAAGGGGGCCTTCATGTCCTTACTTTCACTGGCGAACGTGAGCGCTGACAGGCCTTGGAGACGGTCTCCGGGGAAGCCCAGGAGGTTGACGATCTTCAGCAGGTGTGGCGGCACCATCGAGATGCAGAGGTGGAAAAGGCCGTAACCGAAGCTGACCGAGCCTTTCAGACGATCCAGAGCGTCGGGGCTGATGCCGTCCAGCCTCTGGGACGGACTCGGCCCCGGCGAGGAGGTGCGACTGCGGTCGGAGGTGGAGGACGGAGATGAAGACGTCGCCGCCGCCGCCGCCGCCCGCTGTTCGGAGGCCCTCCTTCTACTGCCCTCTTGTAGATGCGTGATGTCACTGTAACATTTGTTGTACATCTTCCAGGCTTTACGGAGGATCCAGCCTCCTTTAATGTATGCTGTCGCAGGATTGAAGAGCAGGTCAATGGAACATGCCATCATTTGCGTTGGTCTACTGGTATTCAAAATGATAAATACGTTCACACGGTGGACGAAGAGATACGAGCGGGTCGCTTACCCGACAGCTCCTGTTTGATGAAAGATAGAACTGCAAGATAAACCTGACAGTCTGCGATGATAATCTGCCTCTGCAGTCGGTCCACTGCAGCCAACCCCGACCTCTGGGAGTCCATCTGCCCACACAAAGACCAACACACACTTATAGACAGATGGCAAACCTGGACATTATGGACCAAGCTAAAACGCTGCTTTTCAAACAAACTGTAGTTGTTCTATTTATACTATTTGCATTCCAATAGATCGGGTGTCGAAGAGGTCACTCACACTCCGCTTGATCTTGTTTTTAATGGTTTCAATGACACCGGTGTTTTCGCTCTCACACAGTCTCTCTGTCGCCTTGAGGTCTTCGAGGGCCATCTGCATTTTCTCCTCTTCAAACGTCATCATGGCATTCTATGAACAGGAAGCCAGGTAAATAACCGCATCAGTTACAAACAACTTTTCCACCCTGAATGCTGCTCATCCACAGGTTCTGAAAGTTCTTTCAGTTTTAGTTAATGAGGGTTTTGATGGGAATTTCTCTTTGAGATGACCGACAACTGGCTTTGGTCGGCTCGTTTGGTGTTTTGTGGACATTTTTTTCTCGGTAAATTTGGTCACGCTTAGAGAACTACACAACAATATAGAGGAGAATTATTAAAGATCACAATGATGTGCTCATTTTGCACCTGAAGGATCAATCTCACAGAAGTAGTTTAATGGAGCGACACTGAGGGTGGCAGCGAGAGTCAATAAGAACTTGCTAAACAAATATTATTGGACTGTGGATGTTACCACCTACAAAAACAATGGCATCCACTGGCACCAATGGGAGATAGTTTGTAATTTTTTGTTCTGCTTTTAATGAAAAACAAAGTCAATTTGGAAAAAGATAAATGTGTATTTCATCTGCTGATAAAGACTTGTGATAGGGTCAAAAGCTTTGGGACACCAAGCAAGTGAACCGTGTGTTTCGTCAACAAGCTGGAAGGAATGAACAGTCGAGTTCAACTATATTGGTATAAATGTATTTGATGTTTAACATGTGGTTGAACACTGACAAAATAAATTGAAAAATGTAATGCAAACCCTAATTCAAGAGTGAACTAAGTCAATCAGTCACATGTCAGTGTTTGTGCCAGAAAAAAAATAAAGCTGTCTTGGGACTTAAAAACCACACAAGGGAAGTTCCTTCCATCTCAAAATGAAACTAAAAGTTTTCTAGAGTAGCATTTACGATCATTTTAGTCAGCACTTGTAGCCCAAAAGCTATAGCAATGGCTGCTTCTCTACTCACCAGAAAACTCACAAAACTGGCCCCGAAACTCATCAGAGGACTGTGGTTCCTGAAACGGAAGATCGGGAAAAGATAAGTGACGCATCAGCAAGAGTCTCGCAGGCAACAGATCTGTAGGGCAAGAAACAGAAGCTCATCAGCGGAGCAAACAAAATATGTCAGGCCTGTTTATAAGATTTACCGTGAACAAGTCGAGGCGACAGTCAAACAAAAGCACCTTGATTCAAAAGGAATGTGGTGATGCAAGTGGGTGCAGGTATCCCTGTACACAGTTGGTGGCGATTACACTCGTAACTAAACTTCCCCCTGCACACATAACACAACACACTATAGGAAACTGGTTTGTAGTGCCTCTCATCAGATCATTCTTTCTCATTTGCTGTGTTTGCGTCTTTCACTTCCCTCCATCTATTTTTTTTTTAATTTTTAATTTATTTATTTTGCTGATGCAGTCAGTCAGAGCAGGATGACACCATGTGCTAAATGCAATTAGTGGGAGAGGTGACATTTAAGCTTTTCACCAGGGGTCAGGACACATGGGGGCTGCCCTTCCGAGGCATCAACATGAGATAATCAGCCCTTTGGGCGGCACGGTGGTGCAGTGGTTAGCACTGTCACCTCACAGCAAAAAAGGTTCCGGGTTCGAATCCGGTCCTGGGCCTTTCTGTGCGGAGTTTGCATGTTCTCCCTGTGCTCGCGTGGGTTCTCTCCAGGTTCTCCGGCTTCCTCCCATCATCCAAAAACATGCACCTCAGGTCAGGTTACCTGGCGCCGTGCTAGTGGCAGCCTGCTGCAGCAGCTCCCCCCTGAGAGCCCCCCTGCTGTAGTGAAGAAACTTCCCCTCGGGGATTAATAAAGTGTATCAAATCAAAAAAATAACACAGCATGGCTGATGAAATGTACACAAAATCCTGCAACCATTAAAGTGAACTGCAGTCAGAGTGCGTGTGGTTTAGAGCAGAGGTTACCAACGCTTTTAGTCTATAACACACAAAAAAAAAAGGCAAATATTAGCTACAGGTAAAAGAAAAAAAAAATCAACAACAACGAAGCGTTTAATTCAATGTCTCGCACATCCTCAGATTGGACGGTTTAGGAGTCAGTGGGTTGTTTAAAGGTTTTATATTAATATTTGGACTCTAAAAAACATCCAACAAAAGGTTTTCCAGATGAAGCAAAGAAAGTTGACATGATGTGAAGAAATGAGTTACAGAGATCACACATTTCACACAAAGTCTATTTACTGCCATTCTGAGGTACTTGTACCTTACCCGAGTATTTCCATTCGATGCTACTTTATACTTCCACTTCACTATATTTCACAGGGAAATATCGTACTTTCTACTAGGCTACATGTAGTTGACATATTTACTTACTTTTCAGATAATGATTTGAAACAATGGATAATAAAACAAGCTATTAAAATGCATCATTAACTTCCTGAAGTCTTACAGAAATCAGTGTGTAGTCAGGGTCACATTTCAGATGGCCGAGTTGTTAACAGCTCCACCAAACGGATTGTTCCCTCAAAACTTCTAAAACTGAAAACAGATTTGTGTACCAGAACTTTGTTTTTCTTTCTTTCCTATCCCAGCAATCATCTGATGACCCCTCAGATGTATCTGCTGTCCCCGTTTATAAAATTTACATTTAAAAATAATACAAAAAAGTAGTTCAAAGTAGGCCCGCCTGCAGCAGCTACAACAGTAAAATGCTGCTCCCACACCAATTCTTCACTATTAATAATCTAATGATGCCACGTATACACATCAGTCAGAAGGGTCAAACTAACACTTTTACAACCATAATAAATCCCAAAAAGTCGGGACGCTGTGTAAAATGTAAATAAAAACAGAATGCAATGACTTGCAAAAGTCATAAATTATTATTTTATTGCAGATAGACTAAAGACACGCGTATCAAATGTCCAAACTGAATGTGGTTTGGCATTGTTTACTCGAAATAAACAAGGCCTTCAATGAAAGAGACGTTGTCTGGACGGCAGCATATGTTGCTCCAAAACCTGTATATATCCTTTCGCATTCATGGTTCCTCCCCGAATGTGCAGGCTACCCACGCCATGTGCACTAATGCATCCCTGTACCGTCACAGATGCTGGCTTTTGAACCGGGTACCGATTACAAGCTGGATGGTCCCTCTCCTCTTTAACCTGGAGGATGCAGCATCCATGATTTCCAAAAAGATCCAGTTTTCCCACTTCGCCTCAAGCCACCTTAAATGAGCTCGGGCCCAGAAAAGTCGACGTCTTTTCTGTGCCCGAGCTCATGTTTATATATGGTTTCTTCTTTACACGGTAGAGTTTTAACTGCATGCGTAGATGCAGCGATGAACTGTGTTTTTAATGCAGTGCCACCTGAGGGCACGAAGATGACTGCCATCCAATAATGGTTTTCGCCCTTGTCCCTCGTGTGCAGAGATTTCTCCAGATTCTCTGAATCTTTTAATATTACGTACCGTCGTTCATGAAATCCCCAAATGTTGTGCAATGTTACGTTGAGGAACATTATTCTTCCATTTTTTTTCATTATTTTACAGTGGTGAACCTCTCACCATCTTCACTGCTGAGCGACTCTGCCTCTCTGAAATCCTCTTTTTGTACTCAATCATGTTACTGATCTGTTGGCAATGAACCTAATTAGTTGAGATGTTCCACTAGGTATTTTTTTTTCACTCATTATACAACTTTTCCGGTCTTTTGTTGCCCCTGTCCCAACTTTTTTTTGAGATGTGTTGATGGCATCATATTCAAAATAAGCACATATTTTTCAGAGAACAATACAATTTCAACATTTTATATATTGTCTTCGGTCTATTTGTAATTAAATATGGGTTTATGGGATTTGCAAATCATTGCATGCCGTTTTTATTTACATTTTACACTGTCCCAACTTTGTCAGAAACAGGGTTGTACTTTCATCGGCTACTTTACCTACATTGTGCTGCTAATACTGATGTACTTTTACCTAAGTATGATTTTTTTCCTGCAGCCTTTTTTTTTTTTTTACTTGTATACGAGTATTTTTACACAACTGTTTTGCTACTTTTACTTAAATGAAGGGTGTGAATACTTCCTCCGCCACTTAAAGCAACTCAAAGCCAGTGAGTGGCATGACAGGAATGAGGATCTGTTCTGCCAGCAATTGTGTTGTGAAAACACAGAAGATTGTCACCAAACACACACATTTAATAGTAGTATTATAACGAGTCATTCGGCTGGGTGTGGATATTTTTCTCGGTGCTTTTTAACAGGACTACTGCTCTTGACCAGATCATATGGTGCAACAGCAGACAAGCGTGACAGGGATGCCGAGGGTTTTCATTTAGGAGCTTAGCACGCACAATTTCCCTTTATGTCTTCATGTCTTGAGCACAAGTTGTGAAACATCAGATACGCCGATCGGGATATTGATTGTTAAGTATCTATTGGTGAAATGTTTCGCAAACAGAACAGAAACCGAGACCGCTCGTCGTTGAAATATGACACACTCACCTATGTGTTTTGAAGAGCTCGTCGCTCTCTTTGAATCCATTGTTGAGCAGCATATTGATTCCTTTAAGAGCCAGCTCTGCGTCGTTTATGTGGTCCGTCTTCCTCTCCTCTTCTTCCTCCACACTTCCCGGGGCCGGTTCTGACGGGTCCGCCATTACGATACCCGATACCGGTAGGAGGTTTGGAGCCGAACGCGGTCGCGGGAAAGGAGAGAGGGGAAGAAGTGGGTATGTCTGGTTGGTTTTACCTACAGACAGACTAGTCTCACCTAGTGGCGCAGTTCTGCACAAACGCTTGTCATGTCTCTGTTCTTAAATGAGGAGCGTAAAAGGCGGCGAAGGTGTGGACAAAACTAGCCGCCGAGTGCAGGCGAGTGACGGCTTGCTGCTGCTCCGTATTCTGCCGCCTGACTGTCGGTTCCTGTGCAGGCAGGAAGCGCGCTGCTTTCAAGTGCTACCGGAATTATCATGGCCCTGAATAGATTATAGAGAAATGTCCGTCCCCCTTTCCTCCCTCCTTCCCTCCCTCCTTCCCCTTGACGCAAACCAGCTTGACACCTGCTAAAACTAAGAGAATTTTATTTTATTTGTTTTCCTTTTTTTGTTGTTGTTGTTAAGTTACACATCAATGTGTCTGTTCTTACATTTCTGCTGTCGTTGCACTTCAATTTCCCAGCGTGGAGGGAAACAAAATTATAATTTGTCTTAGCTTTTTTTTACTTATCTATGGTGTCATCTGAAGATGGAACAAATATCTTCCTAGTTTTGGTTGCGGTTGGCATACTTTGGTTAAATGATCTGTAAGCACAACTTTGCATCATTTACTTGTGACATCAACGTTAGTAAATAAAACCGTCCTTAAAGGCGGCACCAAGTGGGCGTTGTCTTTTTTTTTTTTTTCAATAAAGTCATTCGGTCAATTCAAGAATTTTAGAAATAAAAATGAAAGAGTCCAAACTTCCCAAAAGGTTTGGACTTATTACTAAAAATGGTAAATAATATCATATTTTTTGCATTTTATTAATTATTTTAAGTTATATTCTACCAGTATCATTGTGGTAGACAAACGCTAAATTCCCTCAATTAATTTTCTTGAATAAAATAGATAAAAAATAGTTAAATTTAAAGGAAGAGCTACTAACTACATATTCAGGTCAGTTTTTTGTAAAAAAAAAAAAAAAAAAAAATGTAATTACATTGTGTGGATGTATCCAGAATCATAAAAATCTGAATATCCTGATCCAATTCTGAGGATATGACTTCAGGGTCCTTATTGATACCACTACTACCATTATTAATACCATATAATGTTTTTAAAGTTTTAATCACCGTTTTTAAATGTCCTTTTCTTTTGCCTGGTGTTTTGATGCTTTTAGTGGTTTTATGTGAAGCACTTTGAATTGACTTGTTGTTGAAATGTGCAATATAGATAAACTTGCCTTGCCTTGCCTACTATAGTATGTACTGCATTCAAACTCACTAAATGATGAATCACAATTTATTCTTATTAATATTAAACATGGGACCAATTAAAAAAAGTTTTAATCATATTTGTCTGCAACACAAAAACGTATAGGTTGCACATGTTGCCGAGTAGTTTTCAATGGTTAAAGATTCCTTTTTAAAATGCAAGTTGTTACCTTGATCACTTGTCAAAAGATCTTTTACAAGAACTGTTTAAGGCAAAGAGAAGTCTTTATGAAGAACATTGATCGGACATGTTACAAAATGGTTTACAGTGGTCACAAGACAGGAATGCATGTATAAAAGTATCCAATTACAATGCAATTTTTCTCATTTCAAGATATATCATTAATTTTGGCATAAATGTACAAAGCAGGAAAGTAAACACTTGCTGTGGATTTAAGTACTTCAAATACAATATCTTTTGTTTGTTTGTTATATTACTTCCAACTTTACTGTAATGGTCCCAAACATGACTGACCAGAAATGTGAGACATATGACAATGGCATCTGTGTTGGTTATCAAACTGACAGACACAAAATGCAATAGGCCTGCATGCTATTCTCTGGTATAACTCAGAGATACACAGAACATTGTCATCCTTATGCACAAGGAATGCAAAATGGAAAATATACTCGGAACAACTTTCGCAGAAAATGGGAAAAAAAATTAGATTTTACAACATGGGTCTTAACTAAATGTCTCTTAAACCAGTTAAAATGCAGAACTCTGCATGCTGGCATATGAATAAAGATTGAAAACCCCTGAAATGTCAATGAATTGAGCACCGTGGGTGTAAACGTAATTATTTTAGTATAAAGTTTTGAGTCCAACAAAAAGAAGAGGAATAAGAAAAAAGAACATCAACTAAAAATCTTGATCTTAAGCTTACAGCACCAACACAATAGGCATGATTTGTTTTCTTAAAGTGCTGGGTTTCCCATAATGAAGCCCTGACCAATCACAGGCATTTTCAGTGGCTTCTCAACAGAGAATCAATGGACCAACACATCAAACTGTATTAAAGCTGTTAGAATATGCACTCATGAATTGGTAACGTGATATATGATTTTATTACAAAATAAATACAGAAATGTTTAACAGAGCAGCAAACCATATGAACCTGTAAGCCGCTGCTCATATCTCTATTTTTCACTCATATTCTCACACGTATTCACACACACTCACACTGAAACACGCTTCATAATACATACACTCGTACACACAAACACATTCTCTGTCTTGGTAACAGATTGCACATAGTTGGTGGTGGACGTGGTCCCAAGGTTTGTTTAATAGATGATGCTATTAAATGCTTTAGTTCAGCCCGGACACTCTTTGAGGTTGACTGGACCGAACACGCCTGACGACCTGTCGAAGGAGACCGAGCCACCGTTGATCCTCATGTCCTGGATGCATCCCACAAAAGACGACATGACTGGAAGCGTCTGCTGCATTAACATCTCTGCAACAAAAAGATGTGAGAATTAATATTGATTTTATAGTATTCTGTGTTTCAGGTGTGATTCATATTAAGAGGTTGTAATATTGCAGTGTAGCACTATAGTTTGGGGCTTGTCCTAAAGAATGCATGACTGTTTGTAGTTACAATATGTTCTCACTAAAGATTTGATTATCATTAAAGAGACAGACGCAGTAAAACCGTGTGGCTTTTTGACCATATTGGTATGTCTGACGTAAGGCTTTTTCCTCTTTTTATGGTATAATATACAATTAATTCACATATTTTATGGAAATATGTGTATAGACTTTACTTAAACAAAATTGGGGATATTACTTATTCATTCAAACTATCTCGTTAATACTCACCAGGAATGCCCCCCACATACAGTGGGTCTTTGGTCAAAGTGGTGGTGGAAGATTGTGGTCCAATCTTATAATTGTCCATTGTGTCCACGTACAGTTGCACAACATTTTTCCTCTTGATGACTAGAAGACATATAGACAGTGATTTTATGGAAATGTATGCATACATTTTATATATATATACAAAAGGCGACATATATATATATACATACATACATATTATATATTATATTATAAACTCATGATATTTACCTGAAATTTTATGGAATATTCCATCACATAGAGAAGCTTTCGGCTTCACCGACACCATGAATTCTCCTTTTCCATTGCTCACCTGTGCCACCACCTGAAAATGGGAGCATGTCCAAGCAGTGTGCTTTTAATCACACTTAAACTAAATTCACTTATAAATTTCACTCTAGTATGAATTCAGTGTCTTTTTTTTGTGCTGTAACTCTCGAAACAAAAACCGGAGAAAAGATCTACAAGCTGTGTGTATATACAGTAAATAAGAGTGTGCATCAATATTTTACCACTAAGCACTGAAGGCAAGGCGTGTGTTTTGTCACAGACATGTGGTCTCACCTCTCCTCTGAGCATGTAGACACTGAGATAGTGGCCCATCGCAGGTCCATGTTCGGACCTGCTAGAATCGCCGACATGAAGCAGGAGTCCACTTGGACTCCGTGGACGAATATTAAACAGCAGCTCAAAAGTGGAGCCCACAACAAAGGAGTCATCTGAGATACAGAAAATAGGTTTCATCATGGTGGTCATTAATGGCATTAAAAAAAAAAAGATAGCATAATTCAGCCTGTATGTGTAATTAAAGAGAGGACAGCCATAAAAATGAACATATCAAAAGGACGCATTTTAATGGGTCTCAGTTTCCTAGAAGGAACGAATATGTAACTAATATCCAAAGAGTGTGTCCTTGAAAGGACTATCTAATACTAATTATGGAGAAAATGGAGACAGTGTTCCTTAATTAATGAATTTAAATTAATCTCTAGTGTAACCTAGAGAGTGTTTTACGCAGTGCACAGCAGGTCAGTTGAACATGAAAAATATACTAAAATATGTCTTTCTGTGTAGTTGTACATTACCAACATGATACAAATTTACCGCATATGTACAAAAAGCATTTCACAAAAACATAAATAGATTTCTTAGCTTTTTTCAAGGACATTTTAGTGGGTAACTGCACATTTTTTTTCCTGTTTTATTCTTATCATTATTATGGTCACAAAAAAATTAGTGTGGAGTTTTATTAGCATGATGTACTCACTAATAATAACATGTGCTCCATTCCCCGAGAAATAAGTGCCCCTTTGTGTCTGTCCCTCAAAGCAGGGGCCAGCACCATGGTTTGTGGTCGGACTCAACATTGGTGCTCCGTTCATTTTAAAGTTGCGCACACAGCCAGACATACTTTGCTTTGGAAGGGCCTTCAACTGAAAGCAAAACGAAAACACAACTTAAAGAGTCATAGACAATATAATTGTTGAGTGAAATTGGTTGTATGTTTGTTAGTTGTTTTTTGTTACCTTTAACTCTTTGTGAAGGGATTCTGGGGCACTGCCCAAGTACACAGGTGACATGAACTGCTGCATGGATGTCAGTTCAGCACTTGTCAGCTGACCATCCTGAGCTCTGATCCCATCTACAACCAATCGGAATTTCTTCTTCTCCAAACTGAATATGACCTACAGACAACATATTCACACATACAAAAAGGTGTCTAGCTTCATTTCAGTGTGGACAGACGGATTCACTGATAGCAGTCATCAAAATGTGTACAGAGATTTGGTTTTGTGTTAAAATAGACGTAATTTGGATAAATGAACCCACTGACCGAGTGCCACTTTCCATCATTGTACTTCTCTCTGTTGAAGATCTCCTTCTCTTTGCTCACAGACAGTCTGATTCTTCCCTTTGACATATATAAAGCAAGATGATATCGCCCTCCTCTGATTGCAACAAGGAACAGCAGACCTTCAGGAGATCGAGTCCTGACATCGAGAGAGAAGTGAGGTCTGAAGAGGATAAAGAAAGAAAAAAATAATCATCATCATCATCATCTCCAGTGTATGTCTGTGTTGTCGCTGACACCAGTACAGCACTCTATTTGACATGGTAGACTCATCCAAGCACCCTTTGCATTTATAAATCTCCCGTTTAAACTATCTAGCATGCATGTTTGTGTGTAAACTGTTTACTCACCGGGACTGCAGGACCTGTAGAGGAAAGCTGTAGCTCAGGGTGCTCACAGCTCCCCCCATACGATAAGCATGTTGAACCAGCGCTGGTAATGGACACGCTGATACGCTCTCATTCATCAGTGACATCCCATCATCCTAAAACAGCACAAACACAAACAACAGAAACCCTCAGCAAAACTTGGCCCTTGAATCATAACCAGCTCACAACTCTTTGATAAGTCTCTGCTCCACTCTGTCAATAAATGTGTCATGAAACAATACATAGTGGCAAAAAATATAACAATAACAGTTAACATATGTAAAATATTTATTCTCTATTATGTCAGGGCTCCCCAGTCATTAACAAGAGATTCCAAGTGAGAAGCTCCGTTTTACCTACAGATGTGAATACTGCACTGTTTTCTACATTGAATGACTAAATGCAGGGCATCAGACAACAATTACATTTTTTGCTATCATCGATTTATCTCTTGATTATTTTCTAAATGAATACATTTTTTGGTCTATAAAATATCAAAAATTTGAGGAAAAGATTCCAATTTCCCAACACCCTAATTAACTTATTTAAATGTTCCATTTGGTTTGTTTAAAAAGTCCAAAACCCCACTTAATATTTATAGTTTACAGTTACGGGGGGTTAACAAAACCAGCAAACTGAAGTTTTTGAAAAACTAGAACCAGAATAATGGTGTAATATTTGCTTACTTCAATAAATATTTGATTATCATGACTGTTGCAGATTCATTTCTGTTTAGTTGACTAATCACTTCAACTCTTGAAAAAGGTGATCAACTTGTCTTTGTCAATTGCATGGCATCTACTGTGACTCAGAACATAAATACAATAGATTGAGAAATAGTTCAGAATAACTTGATATCAGCTTTTATTGCTCATACATGTTACTAGTGATGCTAAATGGTGGGTTTAATTGTAATCAGATCAACAAAATAACCCATTAGATCCTTTATTTTGGTTACATTGGGGGGTTTACTATCAGATAGAGTTTATTCTGGCAGCACAGCTCCTACAACCTTTCTGTTTACTCCCAGGTGTGTTTTTATTTAAATATATTTATGAGTTTGTACTTGTTATATTGTTTAGTGCAGCATGCAAGAAGGTTGTAGCTGCGGTTGATTTGATGGAGTTCAGTGTGGCATGCATTCAAGGATTTATTTACTTACAATAGTTGCAGAGATTGTAAGAGTGTAAAAACCTCAGACTCAGATTCATTCTGAAATGGCTCATGAGGTCTTGATATGATATATAATTAATGGACGTGGGTTGGCTTGCACCACAAGATCATCTTACATATATATATTTCTTCAAACTCTTCCATATGAGAACCCCAGGGATCATAACTGGATTTCAGAACACAGATTCTCTGCATTTGTGAGAGTTTATTATTCAGGCAATCTGTTGTGGGTCAAAGGTTGTTGGATAATAGATTGCTCCAAACTAAATGGCATTAATAATGAGTGATATAGTGATGGTGAGCATGCAAGGGCCACTGATATTAGAAGACACAGTACTGTGTTCATGCTTTTGTGAATGAACAGTGAGCTCTACCAAGCCTGAGGTGAGAAATCCTCTCATTCCATGTCAGAGTATGCTTCTACACGGGGCTACATAATTTCTTAGAATGTAAAGTAATGTTTCTCAACCTGAATGCTAGGATCCTAATTAAGAGTCGAAGTTGGAGGATTTTGTTATTAAGTCGAGCAATGTTTTACTTGTGTAGCCCAGAATTACATAAAGAAATGTCACATGGCTTAACTGTCCCACAGGGTTTAGGGGCATTTGGTGTGTATTTTATTTTAAGTTTAAGATATATCATTTAGAGGTGGCTTTATGTCCTTAAATGTTGATTACAAAAGCATACTATATTCATATTCACATGCATTTTATCAGCTAAAGCAGATACTCGGACAGAAAATGTTGAGAAACTCAAATTCAGTCTCGTGTCTTTTGGATGTGACTTAAAAGTGAAAGCCGCTGCGCAAGAATTATAATTAGCACTTTTCTAAGTGAGATTTCTATTTCTATCATTTCATAATCAGGCATGATTGTGTGTGAGTCCAAACAATCTGACATCAGTGAGTTAGAGGGGACGTGCTTGTGAATGACTGTTAGAGTGTTACATGGAAGAAAGAGAAGAGACATGACATCATTTTAAGATTATAATTCACAAGTTTGTAGTTATTGAATTTAAATAGAATAGACAGATCTGATTAAATACAGTACAGTTTGTAATTCTCATGTTTATGAATCATTCATACAATATTTTGTTTTATACAAGTACACTGTAAATAAATGAGCCTGTGCATAAGCTACAGAACATTGTGGTGCACACTGCCAGTATTTCAAGTCATTATTAGACTCTTGTCAGCATCAGCGGGTCTTAGGACTCCTTCTTCTTCATCTCTGGAAATGATGCAGCAAAATACAGTGTAAACAAATGTCAACAAGAAAAGTCAATGAAAGTTAATAAAGAGAGAGCCTTAACGAGGTCTGACTTACTTTTTTTCAACATCTTCATCAAGTCAAAAGTCAATAATATACATGTCAGTTTGAACAGTTTTACCCAGAAATAATGTTGATCGCTCCAGTAATTTAACAAAAACATGTCTTGACTTGAGAAAAGAGAAACAAGTTGATTTGCTTCAGGAAAAAGTAACATTTGTTTTTTCTCACATATTCAGAAAACAACAATCGGACTGATAAAACAAACTTATTAATATGGATTACAGTGTGTGTGTGTGTGTGTACATGTGAAACAAACCCTCACCCTCTTAGAGTTGCGGTCCAGCATCAGTTGAACAGGACTGTCAGCAGTACACACATCCAGCAGCACATCTCCAGAAGCTTGGAAGGAGCTGAAGTCCTCAGCCTTGTACAGATTGTCTGGGCTGCAAACAGAACAAATAACAGATACAAAATAGATATCACGCATCAGAGTATTGAGCACACAAACGATCATAATGTCACTTTCAGAAAATAAAAAGAAAAGAGTTTTACGTTCCATAAACTAAGCAGCGATGCAACGCAAAGAGTAGAAACATTACCGTCTTGTGTAGAGGTTGGAAATGCAACCTTCGAACTTGTCAACTCCCAGGAACACAAAGCCACCTGTGTCAGGTATGGATGTGCTGCCACTCTGCTTCTGACCTTTATCTTCATCATCAACATGCAGCTCAATCCTGAAACATTTTTTTTTTGCACATTAGCCTTAGAAATAACAGTTGACAATTAGTCATTTTTAAAAATTGTATTATATTTGTCTGCTGTTTGGCTTTAACTACTGGGCAACAGGTGTCATTGTCATTGTGCTTTTCCTCTTGCTGTTCCCACAGCGTATACCTCTTTCAGAGGTCATTGTGTAATCACAAAATCCAAACAGCACTTAATCTATGTAGTTGTCATATCATTGCTAAATGTGTGCAGATGGTTGCATAAATTTATTCAATGCTTGAACGTGAAATTGTTGCTTCTTCCATACCTTCCAGATTTTTTGGTGACAGTCAAGTAATGCCACTTGCCATCGTGGTATTGTTTGTTAGATTTCCACATGTTGTCATTGAAACTGAGAGTCACATGGCCATCTTTCAATTCAAGATTAATTCCGTTACCCTGAAAAATAGAAGATAAAAGGGTGTTTAAATCTGACCAAGTTCCACCTGCTGTCACACAAATCTGGTTATCAGATGTCAAAATAAAAGTAAAGACTGACCTGTTTTTCCTGAAAAATGAGACCCTGATTCTCTGTGCTCTTGAATCCGAGGGAGATGGTGACGTCGTTATTCAGACTAAAACCTGGGAGGACTGCTGAGAGAGAGCTCCCCATGCTGAACTCTGCTTTACGTGGAATCTACAAGAACATGGACATTACATGTCAGTCTATATATTGACAAATACATAGTACTGTGATCCAGGCAGTTTATGAATGGTGCTAATGGATTTGGGATGCTGAGGTTAACATCATACCAGGGAATCCTTGGGACAACCTTTGCTGATGCCCACTTGTTCATCAAGAGGTTTAAAGCCACTGTTCAGCTTCAGATTCTTCAAGCATCCGTTGAATGGCTGCATGGTGATGTTATCTCTTTAAGGGGAACAAAAGATTCAAATTATTCTCAATAAAGTGGGAAAATTATGATGGCCTATCTCACCACACACACTGATCAGGAATAGCACTTAGAACCGCGTACCTGTCCCTCAGGTGCTGTGCTGCACCACCAACATAGAATTCTTTAAATTCTTGGACGTCGAACGAAGTTTGGGCTGCTGCCACTTCTTCGTTGGCCACACGGACTGCTATTTTTCCATGGTTTCTGAAGATGAATTGTATATCTGTCCAGTCGCTAATCTGAAGAAAGTAAAGAAGAGCAAGATATAGTTGAATGAACAGTTATCTATTTACCAGTCATCAGGCTGAGTTATGGTAACTATTAAAGAAGAACACGAGTGACTGCAAAAAACAAATAAAAAAAGAAGTCTTACCGGGAATGTTTTCATGTTTTTTGTCACTGGCGCTTCAAGCAAATTACTATGTATATGAGGAACGCCCCTCTCCATTGTCACAGTAAAGTATTTGTCCTGTGTCACAAAACAAATTGAATAATCAGGGTCTTGCAAATAGTGTAAACAGTTATGTTAAAAATATATGATTTTTATAAAGTAATCATATGAAGTATACTTTACCTCACTTCCTATATATAGGAGCAGGCCGTTTTCTGAACGTGTGAAGATGGACATACTTATGACGAGAAAATTGAGTGTTTTGTCTATGACCATTTTGCCATATCCAGTGCCTTCATAGTAGTATCCATCCTGTGGAGGTACATATCTGGACGGAAAAGAGCATCACTCGGAAAATTACTTTCATCTGAAAATAATGTCTTCTTCACACTAAGTACATTTACTCAAGATTAACAAGGAGGGACATTTTTTATTCATTCATGCCAGAGGGATGACATCAAAAACTGAAAGCAATTTGAGAATGAGAATGTCAAACACTTGAGTTTAAAATCATTATGTAGAGTTAAGCTACACTTCACACTAATCATACTACAACCAACCTCTTGCATGGAGTCTCCAAATTGATTTTCTCGGCTCTTTGGAAATTATAGAGACTGAGGACTTTGTCGTTAAAGGAGGAGAACTCAATGCAGCCCTTGTACTTGGGGAAGTTGAGAGAAGTTGGTGGCTGAGGAGAAGCGAAACAGAAAAAGGTATAAATTAAATCCATGCTACTTTAAATAAATCAATCATAGTATTTCTCTTTTTATTTCCACGGTGCTTACAGTGAAGCTGGCGGGGTAGCCTCCAACATAGAAAACCATGTCACTGGAGCTGAGGTCCAGGAGGTTCTTATTTTCCTCTCCTTGCTTGTTGCTCAGAATAGGTGCACCAGGTGTCACGGAGTTTATACCTTTGGTAAGGGTAATCTCTGCATCTTGGTAAATTCTAAATCACAAGAAGGAAAATAAATACCCCGGTTATAATCACATTTTCAATGTTCCCATTCTTCACAGATTCCCTTAGTCTTTTGTGATATAAAATACCGACAGGGCTGTGTATTAACTCAGTGGATAAGATTGCGTAACAGTTTACCTGCGAAGGTCCAGTTTATCAAACGTGGCCTGCTCAGATTTGGATTTTGTGATGAATCCCGTTTTTATCTCGTACTCAACTCCGTTGAGCTTGTACACACCGTACAACACGTTGCTCCTCAAAACCATACCTATGTAGCTCTTAGAGGGCTACAAGACACAGTTTGTTAATGCCTGGTGTAAAATATCAATTAAACATAATTATGCCAAAATGTTCATATGCATTTGGATCTACTTACATCTCTATTGCCAAGGTACAACACAAACATGTTTCCACTGTCGCTGGCCTGTCTGCGTCTGCGTGCTCCGTCTCCCCTGCCATCAGGTCTCTGCAGCAACAGAGACAGCGCCGTGTAGGCTTTCAGATCGTCCAGATTCTTTGGTGGACGCAGTTCCACGTGACCATCACCCGCAAACTTCATAGGGACCACAATCTGGAGAGAAGACATAACAAAAAAGAGATTAAACCCTGCAAGGTACAGCTATGTTTGACTTCTGATTGGAGGAGTAACAGAGTATCATGTAGATGTAAGGCTGCATTTGCAGAGCTGGACCTCACCCTGTTAGCTGCATCTCGGGCTTGTTCAATGAGCTCTTTGATCTTCTTGATGTTATCAGTTATGTTGCTCATGGGTGAGAACTGCGAGGTCAGGTTCTCCACCTCTGAGATCTTATCATTCAGAGATGGGATGGTGTTCAGCAAATTCTTCACTGGAAACAGAAGAGAGGCGGCACAAAACCAATTGAAATATGTAAAAAGTTGATGTAAAAAGTGGATATGCTGAACCATTAGAATATCTTTTCAAAGCCTCACCTGACTGGTCCACATCGTCCAATACTTTGCTGAGGTTTGAGTCCACAGGAGTGACACTGATCTTATCAATTTCCCCCCTGATGGTGTTGAGTTTGTCCATAGTGTCGCTGGCTTTGCCATTGGCTGAAGCTGCCTTCCTCTTGGCCTCATTGATCATATCCCCAATGTCATCTGGCAGGAAAAAAACAAAAGCAAGAGCCAACATATTAGTATGTTCCAATAGACATGAATGTCTCTTCCAGACACGGTCAGTTTAATACTTTTAACACTTATCCAATAATTGCATGTCATGCTCTGCTCTACCTCTGTTGATGTTATTTAATTGGCTCTGTGCATCAAGAAGGTCTTTCTCAAGAGCTTTCTTCTTCTTGTCAGCATTCGTCAGGCGTTTCTTCAGGTCAGTAAGTTCGTTGGTAGTGCCTGTTAAAGAAACAACAAGAATTAGTGGCTGAGTTTTTGGTTAGTTGAAATTAAACAATTTAAAAAGAAGGCTGAATACCCTTAAGGTCTTCATCAGCAGCCTGTGCATTCTTCAGCAGGTCTGCACCAGTGTTTTTCAGGTCTTTGGCTCTTTCTTTGAGTTTCTGATTTTTTACATTCTAAAGGAAGAAACAACCCATTGGTTACAGTGACTCAATATTATCAAATATTTTTTATAATGTCCAATACTCAATTAACTTCATATCATGCCAAAAAAGCGTGTAGCTTAAGTATGTATGAACTATCAAGACTGTGACTTACATTCAAGGCATTGTCTGAAGCATCTTTGGCCTCATTAGCTGCATCCTCAGCAGCATTGATGGCATCCGTGATGTTCTTGTAGGCATCGATAGCATCTTTTGCGTTGCGCACCTCAGCACGTCCACTGGCATTCTTTACAGCACTATTATACAGGACAAGATGAGAAGAAAATCAACTGGGACACATGGACGATTGATTAAAAGAAAACATTTAAAAAAGTAGTTTCACATGACCAATTTGAAAGATTACGCTTGAATTGCACTCAGGTAGCACAGACACAATATCATTAAAACAACCATTAAACATCAGGTTATAAAGAGACAACTTCTCTTTACTGTATGCACAATAAACTTACTCTTCAAGGTCCTTCGCCAGCTTCTCAAGGTTCTTAGCGTGCTCCTCTGCGGACTCTACAATGTCCTTTTTGGCTGCTGCCTTGGAAATCTCATTCACTTTCTTGGTCAAATCGGTCTTGGCACCATCCAGCTGTGCTGCCAGCTGTTCGTACTCCTACAGAAGAGAAGGACAGGTGAATGGGTGCAAGTAATTCTGAATACCAGGCAGGAAATGCCACTGACTTCAGCTCAGAGCACAACAAGTAAAAACACTGATCATTATCTGAGTAGATGGCACGTTAGGACCTGGCAGCTCACTGGTGTGCCAGCAGAGATGAGGTCGTTTATGATAACACAGCTGCAGTGTTTCAAAATGCTTTGGCTCAAATTAAGAATCAGTAAAATAATTCTGTATAATTCTTAGCAATGAGAATATTTGTGGTAAAAAAAATATGCAGATTTGTCTCACGTACCGTTTTACTGTCTGAGAGCTTTTTCACCAAGTCCTCTGTTTTCTGCAGCTCAGCCCTGGCCATGCCCATCTGGTCCTTGACAGTCTTTCGCTCATTTTTTAAATCTTCGATACGTTTCTGTAGGAAGCATATTAATCTATTTAAGGAGAGCGCAACTGTGTATTGACAACCACTTACATTGTAGAAAGGATTAGTTATACTAAACTGTGATGCATAATACTGTGATAACATAATACCCTACCATTAATACAGTGTCCAAACATTGTACAGGCGATATAAAAAAAAAAACACAATAAAGACAAACAAAACATCATATGATATTCATTGTAGTTTGTAGTAGTTCTTCATAATTGATTAACCACTGAACTTTTGTATTACCTGCAGATCTCCCAGTGCCTGAGCACTGAGGCCGTTCTGGGCATTGGCTTTTTTCACCAAGTCCACCGCCTCCTTCAGAGCCTTGTCCAGGTCCTTAAGCTTGGCCTCATAATCCTTCAAAAGGCCACGTATTTTCTCTGCTGCTACCTCATTTTGGTCACACTGCTTGCTCACATTAGCCTTAATGTGGTCCAGCACTGGAGAATGGAAAATATAGAATAAGTTAATGAAATTTGTAATTACTGGTAATTGTTAACTTTTTATTTAAACAACAACCATGTTTGTACTCTGATAATGTGATTCTGGAGGGGGTTTGCTCATCATAAAGGTTTTTTAAGGAATTTACTGAATGCACAAATGACTAAGAATAGACCACGAATCGTACGTTTCTTAGCCTCGTCTCTTTCTGTCTCAGCAGCTGTCTTCTGAGGGGTGAAGTTCCTGTTCTTCATCTCCTCCACCATGTGCTGAGCATCCACCAGCATTTTAGCCAAGCTTCCATTGGAAGCACCACCTGTGTTGTTTTGATTCTTCAGCTGGTCCAGAAGATCTTCAAACCCACAAAAACACAAAATCAGTCCAGCAAACATTTAAGCTCGCTGTTAAATTACGATTTATATGGCAAAAACAAATAAATTATTATCTTTGTTAATTATTATTAGCATGGACAACAGGAGAGAGTTGGAGACCAAAAGAAAATGGAAACAATATATTACAACACCAACAACAGGAGATGTGCTGCCACGGAATTAATGTTTCCCTCTACCTTTGATTTTCTTTAGCAGGTTGCCAATCTCTGAGTCCAAATCCTTTGCTCTCTTGTGGGTTTTTTCAACATCTGCCACTGCCTTGTCAGCATCAGCAGACCTCTCGTCTGCCTATATAAAAACATAGTCCGACAACTCACATTTACTCACATCTTTCCACTTCCACATTCATTGCATGTCAACATATTAATAAAATATTAGACACTCAATAGGACTTTACCTTATCCTTGAGGGAGCTGATGTCATCTGCAAGAGTGATCGTGTCCTCTTCCAGCTGGTTGACTCTGGACTTTTGGGTGTTAACTGCAGAGCCGAATTTTTTGACAAGAGTCTGCAAATGCAGCAGCAGAAATATAAAGTAGGCGGCATGAAGTCAAATTTAATGTTTAATGTTGAAGGTGGTTATTGAAGCTTGAGGGTGGTAAGGGTTATTTTCAAACAGGGTTGTGGGCATTATTTACCCGTGTCTCATGAATACATAAAGGGTGCGCAATCAAATGAAGTGGATGCAACACAGAGATTGTGAAGGCAAGAGAAATGGCAAACACTGGCATTCAGTGGTGTAGTCTCTAACTCGTGTTGACACACAGACTGGGGGACAAAACCTGCTGAGATTGCTTATCATGAGGAATGTCGAATGTTTGAACAAGCGCTCCCATGCTGTGCTACACTGTTTGTGCGTGTGTGATGGGCATGTGCAATGTGCAAAATCTGTCCTAACTTTTGCCTCAACAATTAATCTATGATCCTAATAATCTGTAATTGCTCTTTCCTCCACTTCACCAGTATTTATAGCCTTTAGAGTTACAGTGCAGGGGTACGGTACACTGACATGTTACCTTGGTGTCTGACACAGCCTGCTCCAGCTTCTTTAGCCTGTCCTGAGAAGAGGCACTGGCAGTAGCATTGTCAAGCTGAGCCTTGATCCTCCCCAGCTCGTCATCCAGTTTCTCCAGGTCATTTAGTAAAGTTTGGGCACAATTATCACACTCTGGAATACAAATGAGGAAAGGATTAGAAAAGGATCAAATCCTGGTCTATTGTAAATGGCGTGTCACACCATAAGACCGCAATCCTTTTTGTTCAGTCACCTTGGCAGTGCTCATCTGTGTTTGTGTCTCCTGGCTCCAGTGTGTTCTTACAAACTGCAAAAACGGTGAAAATCAGTACATTTATATTATATGACTGAAATGAACTATAATGTATATCAGCAAGACATATTTTTTCAAAATGGGAGTCCACAATCTAACCTCCAGTCCTGGAATCACAGTGGTTACCGTTCCCAACGCAATTACAGGGCCGACAACTTCCTCCACGTCTCAGTGGCTCGCCATAGTAACCAGGAGCACAACTATGGGAGAGAGAAATAAAAAGCATTAAGTAAGTAGCAAATTAGAAATAAATCAACAGTATTCCGAATGACAGTCTCTGGCTGATCAGTCTGTACTGACACTCACCTTTCACACCTGTCACCAGTGTAGCCGGCTCTGCATATACACTGGATGTTTCCGTATACCTCTCTGCAACCTACTGCAAAACTACAGACAAAGAGAGAGATTCAAATTTCATTCCTAAAACACAGATTTCCATTTAATTAGAGTTCAGCAGTTTAGTGTTGTTGTTTTTTTCTTTACCCACCTGTTTGTGGGCATGCTGAATGGGCAGGGACACACTGTGCATGTCCTCTGAGATGCATTTCCATAGTAACCTTCTTTGCAACGTTCACAACGCTCCCCAGCTGTGTTGTGCTCACAGTTCTGAAAATGACATAATGTATCAATTAAATCACTTGCAAAGTATAAGACAAAAATGAGTGTGTAGACGCAAACCCTAACTCCCAGAGGATGACAAAAAAATAAATAAATCTGTGTGTGCACTGCAGCGAGCCTTTTACACACAATCAACTAGACATCAAGGCTTTTATTATTCTGAAGCAGAATTGCAAACATCTAGGCTCAAAGACAAAAGACTTTTCTCTGCCAAATCCATCAAAGGGTGTGTTTGATGCACTCGGTGGAGAGTTCGGCTGTTTGTGTCCATTTGGCTTTGAGCAGTAAATGTGTGGATCCATGCGTGCATTGCATGCACAGGCACAGTCTTGAGCGTCTTGCATAACAATAACAGCAGAGATGGCTGAGATTTTGGAATACGTGACGGTTCACGCTCCCATCAAGGAGAATAATGATTGAGAGGGCCCTAGAACGTGATATCAGGAAGTCATGTCAAATCATGTTTCTGATGGTGATAAAAACGCAGCACTGCAAGAAAAAGGATAGAGTTGTGTGATTAAAGTGTGTCAGCAGATGTGAGAGGTCTAGACTCTGATTAAACTCTGGTTTAGTGAGCTGGGGTGAAGTAATCATGTTTGGTTTGAGGTGTGTGTTGGTGTCTGTACACCAGGAGTTATGATGTCATTAACATGGGTTAAGGGTTCAGTATACTTCTTACCAGGCACCTCCCTGTCCCGTCTTCACACTCATCAGACAGACCGTTGCACTCACAGGGCACACAGCGGCCAAGGTAAGGCCTACTGACATCTCTGTAGAAACCAGGAGCACATTTCTAAAGAAGAAAACACAAATATAAAGACATGATTACCAAACTTGGAAGTTAAGCTTGTTTACAGCTAACTCACATACCCCTTATATACTGCTGTAAATCTGAATGTATTATCAATCCATAATTAAAGAACAATTATGATAATAACGGCGGACAATATAATTGTCGATCAAATTTGCTATAACGTTACAGCTAATGTCATTGATATAGACAAATCATGATAGAGTGTACTCCTCATGATATATTGAAAAACAGATTGAGAAAAAGACTAAATAATGAAACACGACTGGGCATGTTTATGGCCGATCCATTGAAATACTAAAAAAATTAAATTTGTTCATCAAGATAATGTAAAAATAATGTAAATTCAATTTTGGTAAAAAGTAGTCCTGCTCACTGGTTTGCAACATTATGTGTAACTACAATTATTAACAGTAAAATATAAATAAAACCATTATTGTCTTCTGTATATATGTAATCATATTGCCCAACTTTGTACTGATAACATGTACACTTGTGTAACACCAATTATTACTGCAGTTTAGCAGGGAAATTATTAACTTCAAAATCATTATCTGTTTTATTTTGCTAAAACATAGCAGCTTTTCAAAGATTTTGCCAAACTACCCAAATTGCCAAATTAAGTGTGACAATTTGTACAGAATATAGTGTCATTAACAATTAACCCTGAAGCATGCCCTTTGCTTCCAGAGATAACACTCCTCAAGGCACTATCAATCCACACCTGACACTTAGAGCGGTTTAACAAACAGCTAAGGTGAAATAGCATCCGTTCAACAACAAGGTACATCCCTTTACCTGAATCTGAGAACTGGCATCGCTGTCATGAACAGAGGGATATTGAACTCTCTGTCCTCTGTCATGTGCTAAGGGGTGATGCACCCCTTGGGTGCCTTGGTCATTTACTGATGGATACTCTATCCGTTGAGCTCCCTGGTCATGGAGCGAAGGGTACTGTATCCTCTGAGTCCATCTGTCATGATGTCTGGGGTAACGGGTTCGCTCTCCCTTCTCCAAATGCCGGTGGCCAGCGCAGCAAATTCCAATCAAAGTCCAATAAATGAGGGTCTGTAGCAGGACCCGTTCACGCCGGTGTCTATCCATACACGCATCTGACATTCCTAACGTTTAGTCTGTGTGAAATAATGCTCCACTCTCTCTTGCCGCTGCCTCTTAAACACACATGCTCACACTCGGACCCAGAGGACACACCCCGTTTACCTGAGTCAGTCACGCAGATCAGCATGAGTCAGCAGGCACACAAGCACAAACATGCAAGTGTTTCCATGCACTCTGTCCTGTTCTCGCTCCTATACACACTCATTATCACACACAGTGGTTTGAGACACAGTCAGACAGTTAAATGTGGGTGAATGCATGAGTATGCATGAACAGGAAATAAACTGTATCAGTGGAAAAAAGGAGAATCACAATATTATAAATGCTGCTGTGTTTACTTTAAGCTGAAAGGGTGGGGATAAAGCTACTACTTGAAAGAGCAAGTAAAACATTCAAAAGTATATTAACAATCTGTAATATTCTGTGTATGAGTGGTTTATATTAGGATTTGTGCAAGCATATGTGACTAAAAGGAAACTCAGACATCCGCAGACAACGCAGACAAAAACTCACACCTGAATCACGCTCATCAAACACACAACAGACAGAACTGGGTGTGTCAGCTGTACTTACAGCCACGTGCACATGCTTAAGGTGTGCTAAGATGAACACACGCAGGTTCATGAATAATGGTAAGTTGCCAAGTGCCACACCTCGTGTGTCAAGGCAAGGTACCTTGTCATACTGCCTCTGGGCACATATATTCAGCTTTCTTAGACACACCCAACCAGACAGCGGCTGACACACACGTAGGCAAGCACATCTACAGCAACGGCACTACCACAATAAACTTTTTATTATTACTGTCATTTTCCAATAATATATATCCAAAAAATGCTCTCTGTTTCATGACAAACTCCCCTTTAATTAGTGGTTGCTCTGTTCTCATTTTTAATTTAGCTATGTGGATAAAACTGCTGAAATCATATGTATACCAATCAGTTTTGAAAAGTACAAACGCCACACTAAACAGTAGATCAAGTGAGCCCCGTTCCGATAAAAAGAATTCAAGTAAAGTGTTTCCTTGGCAACTACATCACGGTTGTTTGCACTACATTTCTGTGCGCTGTAACCATGCCAGTGATTATAGCTGTATAATCACTAATATTATGTCTGCATGATTGTGCTACATATCCCAGCCTGGGGCTACACTATTTGATTGGACAGCTCTGCGGATGGTATTTTCCAGTGGATACCACCGTCACCCTTCAGCTGATAAATTTTCCCGAAAGGAAAAGGGTGTGGTACTTGGTGCAGGCATGTCGAGACACCCCTAAAATATGAGAAGGAGGTCCAGATAACAAGATGTAATTTCAATCACCACATTGCCCCACCCTGCTCGTTTCCTTTGCTTCCTAGACCTAACAAAAAGCGTCTAATCTCCCTGCCCTTTCACCATCTTTTTCTAATTGTTTTTCTCTCTAACTTTTGGAATGAGGACAAATTCTTTCAGTATTTATTTGAAGGGCAAGTTAGGACAGGAATCATCCAGCTCCAGATGATGCTAGACACCTATTATTCTGTAAATATGAGGTTGTTGTTTTTTTTTTTATTTCTTTCCCATTAAATTCAATAAAGACTATAATCTGATTTCATTTTATTTAGGAGAATTCATGCATATATTTGGTTGTCTTTTAACTACTCACCTCACAGGAGTCTCCGGTGTACTGAGAAGGGCAGGAACAGTCCTCCACAGTGTTTCCAGGACCTCCAGTCCCTGCGTTTGTGGCCCCCTCGAGGCCCACCTCCCCCAGGCTGAGTCGCTGGCTCTGAGTAAAGTACAGGGCCCGGATCCTGAGGCCTACCAGACCAGCCAGTACCATCATCAATTCCTCTCTGGACACGGGCCTGTTGGTGACAGCATGGCGCCAGTTTCCCTGCAAACAACAGAAAGTTTGGGGTTTAGTCCTTAGACATCAGTAGCGGGGAGACTATTCAAGAAGGAATATCTCATTCGATGTATATGAAAAAAAAATAGAAAAACTACATTTTACAATATTGTACTGTATATCTGTCTGTTTAAGACGTTGATGCAGAGCATGATATCTCAGCACTACCAAGACAAAATTTATTATATGCATAAATAACAAAATCTAATGGCAGGTTAATGTCAATTTTGACATTTCACAGAGGATGTAATTGTATTTTAGTTTACCACTTTACCACTTTACCTTCAGATCAAAAACTGTTCTAAACTTGGAAAAAAAATACCTTTTAATTGAAGATAAGTCTGAATGACCTCAACATAGGGCACTACGAGAACGAATCAGTGAGTCGTTCATCCCTTTACAACATTTTCATATTGTGTGGTTGATGTGAAATCACAGCCTAATGTCACAACCTAATGTTGGTTCCAAATCTAAGTGTAATAAAGTCACTGTTTATTTTACCTCCAAGAGCTGCACTCTGCCCTGATACAGCCTGTCTGGAAGTGGATCTTGTGGAGCTACGTGGATCAGAGTCATATCCTGACCCTAAGGGGAAAAAGTGAAACAGATGAATGTGTTGTGTTTCTGCCACTGAAGGAGATAATAAAGCTTCTAAAACTGAAAAACTAGTAGCACTCCGCACAGTCAGTACAACATCAGGTCTTTTGCCAATCAGAGTCATCCCCTCACTGGGAATCCCAAATGATTTGGACTGGTAGGTGAGGAAACCACCGTAAGATGAAACCTAAGAAAAGGGGAAGAAGACCAAACCTCTGTTAGTTCATTTGAAGGGACTGTTGAGTCCACTGAACTATAGAATATATCTTAAAGGAAAATTCTGCATGTATGCAACCTAGATCTATTTCTTTTAGGATTTAATAGTTAAGGTCATTCTTTTTATCAGCTGTGATCACGTTTTACCTCATTAAATTCCTAATAATAATTTTAAGATTTTAGGGACATTGCTATATTTTGAAAACAGGATCCGTAAAAGCAGAAGACTTAGAAAATAAAGTCCACAGCTGAATTAATACCAAAGAATAGGCCCAAACTGATCCAGAACGCAGCTCGAATTTGAATGCTAGTTTTCATTTTCACTTCAACTGGAGTTATATATAAATATTAACAATTATATTACTGAGTACAGTACTGAATACTATTTAATATTGCCTTTTATTTTAACCTGATTTTTCTATGAAATAGCTATATAGCTATCTGTTTCTATATTTAGACATCAGTACACATTAACTGACAACAGAATTCCAATTGTGATGATGTTGTCTACCTCCGTCGACTCACCCTGTCTCCCAGGTAGGACGGTGGTGCCACCCAGTGTAGAGTTTGAACTGTAGGGGGAAGCTCCTGGATATCTGCAACCGCTGTGTTACTGGCTGTGTTCAGCACAGAAGTAACCTCTTCCTTGTCGGGGCTTTCCAAACGCCAGCCCCGCATCTCAACAAACTAACAACAGGGAATACAAAGGGGTGAATGGCAAAAGTACTTTCTAAAACTGTAGCTATACTGTGCTGCTCCTAATGTGTTTGATGGTAGTATTGGTCAAATATTAACAGACTGACGCCTCCCTAAACTGGAGATTACAGCAGCAAGACTTGATAATGTCATCATGAGACAAACTTGGACTATTCACAATTCCTTGGTGCAGTAGCTTTACTGATATTACAAACAAACACTGTGGATGATAGATGTACCCAGGTCACAGTAAAATCAACATGGCACGGTATGCTTTCATCTGTTCTGTCACTGTCGATTCATTTCCTGAACAACACCAGCATGTGCAGCTTTCGTTCATCGAATGACGTCATTCATCACACAACTTCAATCAGCGAAAAAGCTCCACAGGCATAAAATGTCTCCAAATTATTCACAGACATGCAGGGGCATGAAAAGCAAACACACCTTCCCCCTGCGTTTGGTGGAGCTCTGACACCGGTCAGTAGCTCCGAAGCAGAAGCAGCTGGTACAGCCGAGAGAGTTGGAGGGGTCAAAGTAGAAGGAACCTTCCCGACAAGAATCACACCTGATGCCAGCAACATTTCTCTACAGACATGGCAGCAATTATAGAGAAGAATGCAAAACAAGGAAAGGCAAGTGAAGAACAATGATTGAAAGGGGTTTATAAATGAGCAGTTTGATGAACTTAGCCCACCTTGCAGAGACACCTGCCTGTGTCTGGGTGACACACGCTGGATGTTACTCCACCTTGGTTACAGTCACAAGGCACACAGTTAGGGAAGCGATAATAACCTACAGCACAGCGATCACACTGCCGGCCTCCAATCCTGGGTTTACAACTGCAGGAAAATACACAGACACTTTATTGTTAGGGAACGTCTCAGTGCACAATTGCAATAAAAAACTGTCTTTGGAAAGCTTGTACAAGCAAATACATTAACATTGCATCGTATGCATTTCTCTGTGATGCTTTACACTGCTTATCTATTCCATTGTCTCCAACTTCAAGACAGAAAACATTGTAAAAAGGTTTCAGGCACTAAAAGGAAGTTGTAGAGGCTTTAAAAATAATATTACGAATTATTCTTGTTTATCAACTTTATAAAAACTGCAGTAAACAAAAGAAATACTGGATCAAATCAATATTTGTTTTGGCAGATTGCTTAGTCCAATCATCACTGAGAACTTGCCACAGTTCTTTTGGGGATTTAGGCTGTCACAGATGTCTCTTTTAATAATCTCAGAATGACCAGATGATGATGGGATCAGTGCTAAATTGTCATCTGTCAGACTTCTTGTTCTTCTGTTCACTGAAGATATTTCTGAATGAATATTTCTTAATGTGTATGTTTGGTCTCCTTACAATGCTGCACAGTAAATTTGGGAGTAACCAGACACCTCCCTGATGATGGTATATCATGATGGATGAGAATGTAAACATGTGAACTGCCTATAACGTTTGCACAGTACTGTTCATGAGAAAAAAGGAGCACGTCACGAATCACATTTAGTGGTTTGGTGTTATGTTTCATTTTCATTGACTGGAACAGAAGGCCTCATATTCCAGATTTTTTTCATCACTCAAGAATTAGTGCATGAAAGATTGATATTGTCAAGGGACCGCCATTACATGCACAGCTGTTAAACAGACAAATTACACAATCAGATGAGGAAGAACAATTAAGAAATTATATCTTTTAGAAATAATGAATCTTAGCCAATTTGATCAGAGTGATATTCCAACTGTATATATTTAGCAGTCTCCGGTAAATCTGTAATTAACAAATAATAAAATTAAAGAGAAAACTTGCAGGCTATCATTCAGATTGTTAGTGATAAGAAGCGACCAGAATAAAATATTTACAATATATGATTTTTTTTTTAATGATAATTATAATAATATATATAAAAAAAAACATTGATCTATTCAGAATTGAAATTTAAAAGATAAATCTAACCATTAGATTCGAGGTTATGCATTTAAACACTTTTTTTTTTTTGCTTTTTAGTTAAGACAGCTTTCTGTAACATATAATACATCTTCTTACATTCCCAACTGTATGACACAAAAACTGTCTGCTCTTAATCAGTTTATTTATTTCCCTGATGTTGTCTGTTGATGTCGTGTTGTGTGCCCCATGTAGGTGTCACCTCACCTGCACTGTCCAGTAATGCGGTCACACTGAGGCCCTGCATTGATACCACTTGGAGAACATTCACAGTTCTCGCAGCCCAGCAAAGCGTGATAGCTGAAAGTCTGATTTTGACACACATCACAGGCTGGTTTGATTGTCTGGGGAGGGCAGATGCAGCGTCCCGTCACTTCGTCACACAGTCGTCGGCCACATTCACATGCTGCAGAAAGAATAGAACATTTCATGAGCTCAAAAGCAGGTGCACATTTTATTTTCAGGGGGAGTGAGAGGGAGCAAAGGATGATTAAAACAAAAAAATCTCACATGCACTCATAAGTCAAAGGGAAATATTCACTCACGTCTGCAGTAGGGAAAGCCAAAGTATCCTGTGGCACATTTTGTGCACTGTAGCCCGATAACATGCTGCCTGCAGGGACATTGTCCTCCAACTGGATCACAGACGGTCCCTGTAGAGCCCGACTTGTCACAGTTGCAAGACAGAGCTCCATCATTATAAGCTGCTACAAGAGAGCGGGCTGAGTCTCTGCAGAACTGGGAGGAGGTTTTGGGGCTAAAAATACCAAAAAAAATAAAGAGTTCTTTTAAATAAAGTTGTGGTTTTATACTTGATCATAACAGCTAGAGGGCACCATTTCCAAAAACATCTGCTTTACTGAAGGTTGTCCCTGTGTTATTGATACACTGGTAAGAAAATATTACACACAAAAAACAACATATAATGGAATTGTATCACTTATATATCAAATTATCATTTCAAATGGATTTGAGTCCAGCTTGTGTTACAGTTCTGGTGGATACCTACTCAATATGGAACCCTTCTCCTCTGCATTGTTGTATGAAATCTGCAGATTTATCCAGTGGCTTCTCTTTCAGAAGCTCTGGGGTGTAACTGCTATCAGGAACCAACAAGATATAATCCTGAACAAAAGAAACAAACCATGACAAATGATAAGAACACAATCTCATCAAAACCCTCTAGTTTGGTTGGTTTTGTGTTATGTTTTAATAATGCAGACAGTGATAAAACACAGGATTTTTGAAAGTTTTAGGTATACTTTTCTGTTTGATCTTATCTGAAGAAAGAAAAGTAAAGCACACTGAGCAACAAGCAAGCAAAGCCCAACCTGCCCCCTGCCTTACACAGGCTGGAAGCTTAGCTTTTATAAAGCTGTAGGGGACTGCCAGGTAGAATATAGTCGCTTCATTGTTGTTTTTGGAGATATGACATAACACTGAGGTGAGAGGACCTCAGCATGCCAAGTCCTCAACAACTCCAGTACAAAACACAGACTTCACAAACCTTCAGATTTTACAGAGGTATGCGTCGTACATTTGTTAATGTTTTACCATTTTTCTGTCGTTCCATTTGCATAGTGTTTGAGAAATTAGACAAACCACTGACCAGAATAAGAGTCTTCTGAGGTGGCACGACTACGGAGATGGTGGGTAGCTGCCAAGCATTTCTGTCAAAGTCGAGGGCAATGCGCCCATCAGCAATGACTACCTCCCTGCAGCCTGAGACTGCAGGGCAGAAAGAGGTATTTATCAGACCTGCAGGAGAAAGCAGATTTCAAGTTTTAACGTAAGGTAAAGAAAAAATGCAAGAGAGTAGCAACTGCCCAATAATCCAGCTCTCTGTTAAAGCTATATAGGGAAGTACGTATTGGCCTTTGATCATCTTGTCATGTACTCTTGGACTTTATTTGCTCTTAAGGAGGATGGTGAATCCTCCTTAAGGATGGTGAATCCTCCTTAAGTGAGGAGGTGATCCTCACTGAGATGGATTTCCCGGACACCGCTAGAGTGACATCAATGGAAGCGAGTAAACTCTGACAACCACTTCCTCCCACACACTCACCCTTCCATTCACGGCCTGCGTCTACTCGCACTTCCACAGGGAAGGAGATATGTTCAGGCTGGTGATAATGGACCACAACCACATACCTGCCCGGGAGGGGCACCTTGGGTGTGAAACTGATCTCCGTCTGGAAAAAAATGAGGAGAAAACTTGAAAAAGTCTCACCGAGACAGGGTGAAATTGAAAATGAATTTCATGACAGGGCTCTTTGAATATCTTGAGTGCCCAGCAGCAGGGTCAAGTCCAGAAAAGCTCCAATTATTCGACAAGGTGAGGAAAAGTAGAGCCTGGTTTTCACACTGATACCTGAGGAAATTTTAGCAGTGTCCCCTCAGTCGAAGGTTCACGGACAGGAAACAGTCCAGACTGTCGTCTCCGTCTCCAATCCTCATTCTCTGCTCGTTGAAGAGCATCAGCTGCTGTGGACGATAGCTGCCCATCACGGCCCGCATACAAAATGTGGGCTGAGGTGGGTTTGTCCAACTGCCTCAGAACACAGTACCGACTAGAAACATTAAACAGAAACTAGTTGTTGTTACTTTAAACATTTTCATCGTGGTTAACATATTTGCAGAGCCCAGAAATGTTCTGACGGTCACACTCTCTCATTAATGAGCAAAAATTCTACCATCACACACTTAAAAACACACTTCTATGGAAATCTAGTTTTACAGGCTCACCTATAGGTACCATGCTCCTTCTTTCTCATTCTACCTCTTTAATTTAATGCCAGTATTCAATCAAAAATTAAATTAACCCTGAATTTGCCTCAGGGTTAAATGTGCACTTTTCTCTCCAGATTTAGAAACTAAAACAGTGCTTAAAAATGTCGGCAATTTTTCATTACAAAAAACTATTTCCCACTTTTAAAAAAATCAGTATTATGTTATTATGAAGTCTGAGTTTTGTAAAGTATTGAATGTGTCACAAAGTATTTGAATAATAACCCATACATCAACATAGCACCACTTAAATGCAACATTTTACATTTTTGAGGCTCAATGGAGCATAAACAAACACAATTTCAAGGCATAAAAGCAAAGTGCAGGCTTATATTCGGCTTAATGAAAAGATTTAACTCTGCTTCCAAGCCAGTTTTTAATATTTATTTGTTGACATATTTTTCAATTTTTGGAAACCTTCTTCTGCACTGTTCAGTTTGAGTTACACAGTAAATAACAGAGCTGCACACTGACAGCTGTAACAACTGTAACATGTACCCTGGTCATTATGTTCACAGTGAGAGTAGAATTTACTAAGACAGAGGGAGAAATGGAGACTTTGACCCTAAGTTCAGCCTCAGGTAAGTGACCTTGCCTCAGTTGTAGTAATGCAAGTAATCACACCTGGAGAACAGATGTGTGTCTCCGTTCTCCAAAACAACAGTGAAACACAAAGGTCTATGGTAGTATCTAGCGTTTCAAAAATTGTAGCTTATACTGACGGGTGTTGGAGAAGTCTCTACGTGACAATATTATTAAATTCATTCAACGTGGATTATTCGAGATTTACCTGTCTTCAGTGAAGCGGCCATGAGTGGAGACACAAAGCACCTTGGGGTCTACATATTCAATGGAGAACTCTTCAGCAGGCACTGCATACACTTTATACTACAGAGAGAAACCCATTTAATTTCAAACTGCATGCTGCTGTCTTGATATTGAGCATTATAAATCTTTTATGGGAACATTTTCCTCACCAGAAGGAATGATGTCGTGGAAGTCTGCAGAAGAATTTCTGTCTTGTGAGAAAGCTGAAGCACTGCCACTTGATTTCTGCTGTCCACTGCCACACTCCGGCACAAATGGCTGCACGGTTTAAAACACACAAAAACTGAAACACATACATACTCTATACCTTTCTACCTTAAGGACATTATCACATTTTCAAATAGTAAATACACAAATCAACAATATACTGGTACGATAAATGTTCACCTCACCTGAGGGCACAGCTGTAAATGTTGGCCCTGGCAGGGATCTGGCCACCTGACTGACCACTGATGAGTATATTGACATTCTGGACTGTGTCCACCTCACTGGCATACTCCAGAACCAGGACATATGGGCCCGGACGAGGTACACGCAGACTGAGTTGGAGTTGCGACTACAAGACACAGAACATATATTTCACAGGAAGCATTGAGGTATTCTAGGATACTAAAACAGAACTTCAAAGAGGTAAAAATAAATAGATTAAAAAAAAAATCATCATATAAAAGTACTAAAAGTCAAGGATTAGGTTTAAGATTTATGTTTAGCTATTTGTGAGTGAAGCACCAATCTACAAATTGTGAAACTATATCAGAATGTTCATTATGGACCGAGGAACAGGAGATGACAACCGGCCCAGTAACCTCAGTCTGTTTTATGACTTGTTGTGCAAACCCTTTATTCTTCAACAGAGTTCTTTACAATACTGAACCTGTCTGCCGTTGAGAGCAGCCATCTCAGGGTGACCTGGGGTGGGACGCCGCACACGAGCCTGCCTCCTCCTACGCCCACTGCGGGTGGAGAGTCTACCCTGTGAGCCCAGTGCAGAGCTGAAGCCATCCAGGGCTGCGTGCTTGTACAACAGACAGCTGAGACACACATGAAGACACTAAGTCAGACAACACTGTAAACAGGAATAGACCTCGAAAGTGCTGAACAGTATATTTTACTTTGTATCCGTATTTGCGATGGATAAGTATGTGCAGGGCTGTGTGATCTTTTCCTGCAGCAGAGGTGCTTCATAGTAATCCCGGGGCAGCAGCACTAAATAATCCTGACGGGGGGAGAGAGTGAAAAGCATTTTATTCTTCAATCTGTTATACGTTTACTACTTTACTTCAATAACCAAGGCACATAGAACAAAAGTTTAAACTTGTTTTTTCAGTATTTTACATGACAAATTTCACATCAATGTCTTCCCTATAGACTCACCAACAGAACCCCCTCTGCTCTTATGTGAATGATCCATTTCCCAGGAGTCAATGCAAAGGGCTCAGCGAAGCCCTCTCCTGGGACAGTGAGGAAGGATGGGGAGGGACTCGTGGGAAATATTACTTCCTTACTCTGATCTGACCCTGCAGAGCACCAAGCACAGATGGCTGTAATGTCACAACACTCACAGAAAGACATCATTGTCATAAAGACACGTCATGCATCAGCTTCCACATAAATGTCATGAAGGAAATGTTTTCATTTAAATGATGGGTTAGATTTGACAGTTTGATGGTGAGATGTCAGAACTGATTCGATATTAGAGGCAGCCTTACCTGCAGTGCCTCTGTTATTTGTAGCCTTGACGCTACCAGTCACACTGGCGCTGCTGGGATTAATGAACCGCAGAACCACCCGGAATAAATGCTGCCTCCCATTTATTGGTTCAACATGCACTGTTACTCTGATTTCACTCTGCAGGGATGACAGTGATACAGCTGACTGCAATGGCACAGGTTTGAGTAGACAATGAGGGAATAATGTTAAGACGGACGTTAAAAATCATGTCGGGTGGGCAGAGAAGCAAAGCAAACAGAGCGGGTTAATCAATAGACAGCAAACAAGGTGAAGGAAGTAAAATTCAGCTAAAGCAAGTCAGGCCCTTCACTTACAGTCACAGCAAGACTGAAAGTCAGCTTCGTCCACCACCAAGATCCACGCGCTCACTCGTGCTCTCCCCTTATGCTGGGGGGTGGAGTAGCGTATTACAATATGGAAAGGTCCAGGAAAGCCAAGGGTAAGCATTAGGATCACCGCTGGCTGAAGAGAGAGCGTGTTAGTTCTAAGAGAGCTGGTGTCCACATTCCCACATCAGCACTGAAATAACAGGATGGTCATGTGCTCCGAGGAGAATTATTTGTGCAGTGGCAAAAGCAAAAGAATCATGGTGGTATCAGAGTAGTCTGAAAGAGGAAACTATGAGGTTACTTAAGTGGAAGATTGTCGAAAAAAAATTCTGAGCCATACTGTAATTCATTACAATAATCACATCAATGTATGAAGGTACCAATGTAAATGGACAAACCTGTGCAGGGGACATGACAGCATAACCTCTCCAGCTAAAATCTGGGAACTCTTGGCGGTTATAACCAAAGCGTACTGGTCTGGCGTTTGGTGTGGTGCCGTCCTCCACCTCTAACTTCAGTTGGTGCAAAGTGGGGAAGTAGTAGCTTGGTGCAGGCCTAATGAGAGAATGTTGTAATCAGTGAAATATGATATGTGATATATGTTTCATGACATTAAAATTGGCCATATCTTACTCAGTGCATTTACGGCCAATTACATTCTTCCGACACCGACATTGTCCTGACGTCTCATCACAGGCTGTGTCAATGGCACCACCTACGTCACACTGACAACCTAGAAGGAGGGAGAGTAAAATAAGTCACTATTTTTGAGTGAAGAGTAACTTGATGCCGGGCTAAAAAGCATTGATTCTGATTGACAGAGTGTTCCATCACTGCCCACACCCAGTATCACTTTTCTGTCTATTTTCCTCTATATTTCAAATTTCTCATTCATTACCCTTCGTGGGGTAAAAATACAGCAATGGTTCTGTACATATAATTCAATTGTGCCTTTAAACTAAATATTTATACTCAAACAATTAATGTAATTCATCGCTAGTGTTACCATAAGATCTTCCAGATATCAGAGGGATTCTACTAATTCTGCATCTGAATTTAGTCAGATAGGTCCATGTTTGTTTGTCTGATGGTGGAGAGACAGCTTTCCATCTGCTGCGTCAGCTTAAATATTTTTTAATTTATTTTACATGAACTATTACTACATTTTATAAATTCCCCAAATTTCCTTTTCAAATTGCCAGTATTTTTGTGTAACTTAAGTATGGTTTTCATGAATTTACGATAAAATATTTTGATAATTGCAATGTCTATGGCGCCCGCATACCTCTGTCATATTACATGATCAAACAGTTCTATTTGTGAGTGAATTTATAGCCCTAAATTACCTTCAGTTAAGATACTGTAAAGTGTCTTCCTGACTTTGTCTACTGTCTTCTCAATTTAGTTTTTAAACCAAGATGTGTTTAATCCTCAGCTATTTCCATCACAGTGTAAAATCAGCTCAAGAGCATTTTTTTTATTTTACTCTTAGAATTGTTAACGAGTAAGAGTGTCAGCACAATAGTTGTCAACGCTTGCATCATCATCATAAAGAAGGAAAAAAGTCTCATTGGTGTTCCCAAGTTATACTCATGGAGTTTTAATCGTAGTTTTTTGAAATACTTTTGTAATATGTTGTAATACTTGCTCACTGAATATTCAAAATCCTTCTGATCAGAAGTGTGCTCTGTTGCAGTTTTTCATGTTAATGTTTGCTGTAATAGTATATGCAAGTGAGATGTGATGCTGGAAGTTGGGTAAAGCATAATATCTTACCTTGACAACCAAAATAATTATTTTTCTGTAGCAGGAAGTATCCATCTTTGCAGGAGTCACATGCATGCCCACATGCATTAGGCTTACAGTGACACTGTCCACTTTTCTAGACAATCAGATAATCAAGAGAAAAGACATATTACAAAAGTGTGGCCAAGCAATGCAGTCAAAACTCTCCAACTGTTGCATCAATACAACATAGTTTGGTTAGCAGGTGTGTATAATCACTGGAGGTACTGTTACTCACCTGTTCACACTCTCCAACACCACTCAGGGTGCCTTTCAGATCACACTGACACTCTGGTATGAGAGAGAGACAGAGAGCAATAAACAAAGTTATGAAGACGTAAAGGGTAATCTGCAGTGAAAAGACTCTGATTACAGGATTTTGTAACATTCATGGGTGATACACAACATCACAAAACCCTCCAATCTTCAGAGATCTGCACATTAAAGGTCCAGAGGGAGCTTTTCAGCCACAATGTTTGTTCAACCAAGTTAAAAAGAAAGTTTCCCTCAATGTTTGGCAACAGTCAACCAGAGGCATTCTTTGACTATTAAAAGCTCTTTTCCCCCTCTCATGTCTTCAGGCAACATCGCACTAGTAGTGATAACATTCCTACTGGAAAGCAGAACTGTAACATAAGTGAAATATCTGGACAAAGTCTGGAGCTGTTCTCTCACTGGCCGTATAATAGGAGCTACCTTATTATTCCCATATTAAGTATTTTCAGTTGATGAAGAGAGAGATACAGCAGTGCTTGAAACTTTGTGAACCCTTCAGTTTTTTTCAAAATTTCTACAAAAACATGACCAAATAAAAACCTAAGATTTTCACAATGTTGTGAAAGGACCTGAAGCAAGCAGTTCATGTGAGGAACAGTTGCCTCACAGTGAGAAGTAACTTGAGGTCATACTCTAAAATATGATAAAAAAAAAAAATTTTAAAAAGTCATACTATGTCACATGTTGTCTGAAAAGTGACCCAAAATTCATTTTTGTATAGAGTATATAGCATAGCCAGGGCGATGCGGGTAAGTTTGATGTTTCGCAGTGACACAGGAAGTTAATTTTTTAAGGTCAAACGATGCTCCAAACCTCACGAAACTTTGCATGTGTCTATGTGTCAACAACTTTCATGAGTTTTTGAAGATATTAAAGCCATCGAAAAAAAAAAAAATTTTTTTTTTTTTTTTTTTTTTTTAAAGAAGAATAAGGAACGAGATCGAGAAAAAAATGTAAACTGCAAGCGGGAATATGTGGACCCTCGCGTGCTGCACGTCGTGGGAGCCGGCGGCCCCGACCCGCTGGATCCCCGACGTGCAGCTTGCGAGGCCCGCATATCACTGCTTGCAGTTTTAATTGAGATTTCTAGTCACTTACCTATACAGCCACGAGGGTTGTTTGTAGCAAGATTCCAGTATAGAGGTTTACACTTGTCGCACAGGTTTCCCTCTACGTTTGGTAGGCAGCGACAGGATCCCTGAAAAAAAAAAAAAAAAAAGTATTGTTGAGACTGGTAGCTACTGTTGAAAGTTATATTAGTTTACCGTTAGAGAGCATGCACATTATGCTGCAGAGCAAGTTTTCTGGATGACTGCAAATTGGCAGTTTTTCTTCCTTTCTTTTAAACACAGGATATGTTCCAAAATGACTTTTTTTTATCATATTTCTGACGACATGCCAAGAAGAAACAAAAGTTGCCTCACAGTGAGAGGTAACTGGGTTCGATCCCCACTTGAGGCATGCATATCGTTCAAAAAGTGACCCAAAATTATTTTTTGTATATAGTACAGCAAGGGCGATGCGGCTAATTTTGATGTTTCGTTGTGACAAGGAAGATGATGTTTAAGGTCAAACGATGCTCCAAACCTCACGAAACTTGCGTCAGGCACCAACTTTCATGAGTTTTTGAAGATGTTAAAGCCGCCAAAAAAGAGGCCATTTTTTTTCAAGAAGAATAAGGAACGAGATAGAGAATTTTTTTTTAACTGCAAGTGGGAATATGCGGACCCTAGCGTGCTGCACGTCGGGGAGCAGGCGGCTCCGACCCGCTGGATCCCTGACGTGCAGTGTACGAGGGCCCGCATATCACTGCTTGCAGTTTTAATTACCTTTACATCTAATGGGAAAAACACTTCTTTGTAAAATCTGCTGGATGAAGTTCAGCGGTGTTATCAGTTATACACGTCACTGTTAGTCCATGTGAATCCACACCCAGTACTGGATTTAGACTCTGACCACTTTTATTATCAAGGCTGATAAAACCATGATTAAGATGGGGCGATGACAGACAGGAAAAAATAAAAAATGTGAGCGTGGCTTACTGTTTGAGGATCGGAGACTTCAGTTCCAGCTGTGTTACACATACTGATTGAGGCTGAAAGGACAAATTTAACACATAATGAAAACAACACACACAAATATTTTACAACAACAAATAAAGTAACAAATAACTTCAAGAAAATATCACTGAGCCCCACCAAAAAGCATTGCCACATTCATCTTTATTGGTTTAAATGATAACTGCTGTTTCTGTTCTAAAACTACTGCTTTCTGGTATGATGGTGTCCAAGGTGGTTACCTGAGCACTGGGGGAACCTGAGTCCAGAGGCACAACGGTCACACTGCTGGCCCACCACACCTGGGAGACAGAGGCACTGACCCGATAATGGGTTACATATTGTGCCGTATGAGCCTTCCTGTGAACACCGGCAGGCTGAGGACAATAAACAAGCACAAATAAGAACTTTAGTTGTAAGCCTTTGTGTTACGATCAGATGGGTTCATTAAATCTTATTTGAAAAAGGATTTAAGACGACTCTTGAGATGGGCCTGTTTACTTTAAGAATAAGAATTCCTAAGGTGATTCCCAGTTGTCTAATCTTGGAAATATGACTCCATAGAAGGAAGAAGTCCATATATATCACTTGTCATACAGATTGCATTAATAAAACGAATGCAGATGACAAAGTGGGATTTCACAGGACACTGCGGGAGAATGAGGATGTTTGTTCAAGAGTCATGAGAAGAGACCACCGTACATCCTGTGAAACCAAAAGTTGCATTTTTTTTTCCACCAGCAAAAAACACCAACTGGTTTATCTATCACATTCCTACTGGTGGACACAGAGGGCTCAAAACCTACTCACCAGCACAGTCCGGATATCCGTAGTAGCCTGGTGCACATTCATCACACTCCTGTCCCCCATAGTTGGGTAGGCAAACACACTGACCATTTCGACTGCACACACTGTCAGTCAAACCAGCACCATCACAGAGACATGCTAAGGGAAGAAAATATTAATCATAGTTTATTTTAGTGTTATAGCACTGCAGGATTCCTCAAAAGTTCGATAAAAAAAGTCATACAAAAAAATGTACATTGATTCATATAAACAATGTATACATGCAGGGACCTGTAAGATTAACAACTGATATAAAACTTTAAAATGATGGAACGACACATTAAACACTGACTACACTTTGATCATTCTAAAACATTACTTTGAATAATTGTTACCATAATTACATTCTGTGGTCTGGGCCTCTCATGAGGGTCCATCTAAAGCCTTAAGTTACAAGTGTCAAAAATCTTAAACTAAGACTAAAGTGGTCAAAAAACATCCCTGCTTAAAGTGTACTTGCTCCAGAAAATACTGCAGGCAGGTGCATGTGGACAAAAGGACACTTTTGTGTAACTATAAAGGACAAGCTTGCTGGACAAACTGTTCAAATTCTTTGCACACCAACCCCTACTGTGTAACTGACAGCAATTAGTCCAAAATATCTTCTGGGCGCACCGCCATGTGAAACATAGCCACTCTTATCTCTCTGGTTTGCTGCTTTTATATCTTCATGATAAAAGCTTGTGGCCATTTTTTTTTAAAAAGAAGAAAATTCCAGTCTCATCATTGTGACAAGTAGTGTCTCTGAGTTTGTGGTCTTTTTAGAACCTGTGGGAAGTAAATGCACATCAGTGTGGTGATTGTGTCTCACCCTGGCAGTTTGGGAAGGAGTAGTATCCAGGTTGACAGCGGTCACATCGCTCCCCCTCCACACCCTGACGGCATAGACAGCGCCCCGAAGCATCACACATCCCGTACACTGTTCCTCTGTGATCACAAATACACGCTGTGCACAAACACATTGGAAATGTTTATTTTAACAATGAAAGGAAACAAATTAAATGCAATCGAAAAGAAATTCAAATGAGTGACCCAGTTGATCTAAGAAGTCTGCTTATAAATGAGCCCGAGCTCCTTCTTTGGTCCAACTTGACAACAAAGAATGACAAATATTTCCGTCAGCTAAACTATTCTCATGTCGTGGCACACAGTGGTACAGCTACACAGGTGCCCATGTCCTGCCAAGCCTCGCCTGGTATTGGTATGTGAATAGACTTGGCACCAAGACAGGACGCCACCCGAAAGACTGCCACTGTTTTCTTTCCCTCTACGCAGCTCTTAAACATTAAAATCTGCTTTTCAAACGGTGCTGAAAATCCTTCTCAGCAGACATATTAAAGGAAAGTTATTTTACTGTTTACATTCTCTGACAAATTATATTACAGCAAAAGTCAAGGGTTAAAGGTCTTTGTTTTAATAGAAATGCCATATTACTAATAATGGATTTCCCATCTTTATGGAAACCAGAAAAGGGAATGGAGAAAATACCTAATATTAGACTGGTTAGTTCTCACTGAACAGTCCCAAATGTCTGCTGCTATCATGGGAGGACAAAGACCACTTGAACTCAAATCCCCATGGTTGGACAGGATCATTTCGGATCATCAAACTGCTATGCTGAACTACTGCATGTTATCTGTTGTCATAGTGCATGCTGATGTGTTATACCATTACTTTAATCCTCCCATCAAGCCCAAAAATAATATATGCTAGGTTTCACAAGGCCTACAAACATGACCTAACCGACAGTATATGTGCAGTGAGTGACCTCTAATTTATTAACATTTAACTCTACAGAAAGACCATTCAGACTCACTGGTACCTTACATGGTCCTCTGGAGCCCCTTTTAACTGCCTGGGCTGCCTCTAAGTAAATGCGACTCAAGTGACAAAGAAAAACCCAATAAAAAAGCAGCTTCTCAAGAGGACAGTACCAACAAAGTTTTTTGTAAATCCAGGAAATGCAAATGAGGAGAAGCAATAAAAGCTGTTAACACAGCGCAGCCATGAAAACACTTCATATCAGTTTAGATCAAACTCACGCAGACAGCTGGGTGAGCCAAAATAACCCGGAGGGCAGGTAGTTGGCCCTATACAGATAGGAAAAAAAATGAAAAGGGTTGACAATAAAAACATTTTAAATTATTGTTCAAATGCCTATGAAGCTATGTTGTGATAGAACATGATAAAATTTTGTTGAATGTACTTACCCACAATAGGACCTGCAGGGGATTTGGTGGTTGTCAGGTACACGGGATATTCTGATTGCAAAAGAAAGGCACAAAATCAAGACCTCCAGAGCTGGAAACTGTGATCAAATGAAACCGCAAGTGTCAACTTTATTTATTACAGTGGAGAAATACAAAAAACATCAAATCACATATATTATTAAGTCAGGTTGAATTTTTGAGAAGTACAACCCTGAATCTGTCCAAAGTGTAAAAATAACCCTTTGTCAATTTATGGAGGGTTATGTACTAACTATTTCTTGCCTAGGAAGAATAAGTTCTTGGAGTCTAATTTGGTTTTCTGGCAACTACTATAAACCAAGAAATAACCCAGCACATTAACAAAATAAAATACATTTTCCCACTTTCATTTTTGTATGAATTAAACGGATAAAATTGAACATGTTTCTAAATGAGCTTCAAATATGATAGCAGGGTGTAGTAGCCAGACTGATACCCTTGTTTACCATCCAGACATTAGAGTGACATTGACCTTCTCGTCAAATAATTAAATAAGTGTATTTCCCAAAATGTTGAACCATGAATAATTATTATCAAAAACTGTACACTCAAGTCCTTTACTGCAAACCTCACTTCATCTGGTACGCTGGTGGCCGTGCAAAAAGCTCAAAGTGGCTGATGTTAGCCAGTGTACGAAACCTTATGAAGTTAAAAATAATGGCTGAATCCTAACAGACTGGAGATAAGAAATATTAATGTAATAACTTAGAGTAATATATCTGCTGCCCATAAAATGCTCATTGAATTGACGTTAATGGCATCAGAAAGAGTACACCTCAGGCAAATCTTCTACAGACTACAGATCTGTGCATTCTGTGTGTAAAACAACCACAAAAAAACTACTATTAAAACTTACGATGATGGTTCAAGTTAAATTACACGCTTAAGGAAAAAACACTGAATCTTTATATGGATCGGATGCTCCTCTATGAACCTTGATACTAGTTGCCAAACAATTACCATAAATTTGAATTTGAATGGGAATTCATCATGAAAAAATGTGAATGTCTGACATTTATTCAAGTTCCAGGAACACAGACAGTGAATGCTGGAGTAAGTCCATGTCCTTGTCCATGACCTTGAAAAAGCTTATGTCACAGACTGTAAAGACATGAAATTACTTGAAGCGATGAAAGACATAAGACTGAGTGGTTTATCTCTACCTCCTTGCAGACTCGTGCATCTGTAGCCAGATCAGATTAATGAGATAATAGGTTCGGTTAGGTAGTTACTTTATTAATCCCCGAGGGGACATTTTTTTAATATGGAGAAACTCTCTTTGTCTGTCTAATATCTGTATCTATTTGTTTAAATAAAGTTATGGTGCTGTATGTGGAATGTGCAATAATACCAGTCAGTATTGGAGTATGTGCATACACCCTTCCACATGTTACCCTGCAGCATTAAAAGCATAGTTCTTTCAAATAAGATTTGCCACCCCCTAAAAATAAAGTCCCATCAGGGGGAAAACTGACAGACTGAAACACAAAAGGCTAAAAAACATGACATAAAACTGCTTCCAGCCATTAAAAAGGGGGGGGGGGGGGGGTTTCGTTGTCATCTTGTTCTGAGTTGAGACAAAGAGCACTTAAACACAGACACAGTGTTTCATCAAATATAAAGGACAACAGTACAGCTAACTACCCTTTTTTGTTGGGAATCACGATGTGATTCAAGTCATATGGTTTATACTACAGGTCTGGTAGACCAGAATTATATATCTAGTACATTCACACATATGTTTCCCAGCTGACGAGTTATTTATTTCAACACTCTTGAAGAATAAAATTCCTATCCAACATGGGCAAGGCTTGACGAAAACTATAACTTACGGATGCACTGGGGGTAGTAATAGTATCCATCAGCACAGCGATTGCAGTTGTCTCCAGTAAACTGTGGCTTGCAGATACACCTTCCAGACCCCATTTCACAGCCGGCTGTAGTCACTTCATCACAGCTGCAGGCTGGTGGATGTCACATGTTTTTATGAAAAAGTAAATAAAAAATTGCCCACATGAACAGGTGCATCAAGAGCAACCTAACACATACATCAACAGAGAACAGAAAGAATTGTCTCTGCATAATATAAAATCTCAATAACAGAAAGCTTTCAACCATCCTTCATCTCAAAATGAGAGATCTTAAAAGCAAATAATGATGAACATTTACTGACTCTGAACACCTTCCGCTGCTAAGCTGACTTAATTGAGTTATTGGATTTCATGGTTTACTTTTCAAAGCGCTCAGGGCAACCAGTTTAATTCCACTGCTTTGTAATGTCCAAACACAACTGGCAGCTATTTATACAACAAGGAACAGCCATTGGCCATTAAAGTAATGTAAACAATGTCAGAGCCCAGTTTAGCAATAATACAGGCAGTGGTGCCAGTGGTGTTTCTATGTCGGTGCCATTTGTGTCTGTCTAAAACAAGATAGATCTTTGAATAATACTCTGTTTTGGCTTTGTTTGTAGGTCCTACATATTGTAGGTCAAATACCTACGTGGTGAGTTATCACTTAGTTCCCAAAACATCTGGTGTTAAATTTTTGATTTAATTGCATTGATTGAAGCAGCTCCACTGATTTGAACTGGTATCTAAAGGATATACTGCAACAGATTTCACAAAATGACACAATCAATAACTTTTAAGAACAATGCATTTCCATTTTAGCCCCATATTTACACAGTTTCTTTTGTTGGTGCAAGTCACCACAGCAAGATCTATTTAACATCAGTATGTTTTGCTAGGATGTCTCATGCATGGCTCTGCAATTGCAGCCTCAGTAGGCATGTTTAAGTCTTGATTGTTGAGTGAAAAGAAAACGGAATGCTAGATTTGAAAGATGTTATGACAGGTCAAAGTGACTCACGTATGCATCCAGTGGCAGACTCAGCAGGTACTCCATAAGGTCTGTAGAAACCTTCAATGCATCTGTCACAGTTCACTCCAGCAGTGTTGTGCTACAGAACAACACAAAAGTAAACTGAACCAGGTCTACATACAGTAAGTGCCTAACAGAAAACACAGATGGATGATCACAAGGCTCCTTTTTGTTCTGTACAGAATCCCAAGTTTCTATTTGAACTGGACATAACATTTTAATATACTCATACTCATACTGCATCTGTCAGATTCAAGGACACACACGCGCGCGCACACACAGACACACACACACACACACACACACACACACACACACACACAGAAGGGAATTTTTCTTCATATTTTTTTATACCTCCTACACCCGACAACCACACACATGCACACACAAGAATCGGTTTGGACCTGAGTGCATTTCATACCTGGCAGTTAATGCACACTCCTCCTCCAGCATACCGGCCGAAGGTGTCTAAACTTGCTCCCCTCTTTTCCACCTCTGGGTCATAATAACAGTCAAAGGCATGGGAGAAACACTGGCAGGCTGAAGAGGAAACCCCCGAGACAGACAGAGATACACATACACGCACAATTATTCTATACACTCAGCAAATTACCTTTGACTTCCCAGTCTGTATTTAAGCATCTTAAGCTACTCATTCTCAAAAGAGGAGTTAAAAGTCTGCTTGTTAAGTATTAAGAGAAACTATAAAATCCAAACTAAACAAGACGGCATATCCTCTTCCTGTACACCACCCCATGTCTCATTCATGTTTATGAATGGTTAGGGTACATTTCTCCTGCATGAGTGCAGTGATTGGATTAAAAGTCTTCTTCATCTTCCTCTCTTTGCTTTTGCTACAAGATCATATTTCACGAGAGAAAAATTTGTCAACAGTCCAAAGCAATTAGATTCCAGCTGACACGGGCTCTGTTGGCTGACCGGACGGCTTGCCAATAAGCTTTCACTATCTAGGTTGGCGCAGGCCTGGCTAGCAGACTGACTGGCTAGCTAAGCAGACAAAAAGCAGTTATCCAGGAGCTAGTTGTGCACTGTGCTGTTCATCACACATACCATATGAGGAATGTCCTCTCAACTCTTTACTGAGGCTCACTGCAATACCATATCGGGGCATCCACAACAGAGCTTAAATATCAGAGGCAAGAGGACAGTTCAGTCCTCTATGGGGATCGTAATTCAAGGAGCCAGCAACATGTGGAGTAGCAGAGTGTGGTTTTGTTTACACACCAAATGAAGCACTGTACATGGACACTTACGCTGACACTCGTTCGGGCTGTCAACAGTTGCAGTACGCCATGGCTTTTGGTTAAAGCCTGGGCAGCAGCGGTCACATGACTCACCACAGGTGTTGTGTTGGCACTCACACTGGAGTCTAAAGAAAGGAAATGAGGAACCTGGATTTAGTAATTCCAATATCCGTATTGACACAAAACCCCAGACATTTTTTTGACAGCTTTGAGGCAACAGTACAATATGCACATCATTGACACATCATCGTGTTGCTATAAGAACACTTTAGCAAACAGTTGCCTATTTACCAATGGAGCAGAATTCATTTGAAATCAGATGATCATCATGTAAATCCAAATTTGGTCTGTTTTACGCCCTGTTTTGGTCTCCAAACATCCTGAAGGAGATATCTGGCTTTTTAGCTGATAGCTAATGCTAACTTTGTTTTACTGCCATTTGATGATGGACAAGGAGCAGAAAATAAGCATGAATCCTATGTTGTTCTATTGTTCAGAACACAGGGGGCTACAGTGGCTCAAAGCAGGACGTCATCACATCTCTTTCCTTTTCACCAACCATTTACAATGTCACACCCAGTAATCAGAGGAACTCAAATGTTCTCAGAAACACTTCAATGTTCTTGATTGTATCAATACCATCATAGACAAGTTAGATATGGCAGCATTTCTGCAGTCTGTGCACACTGTAAAAGACTATTTACCTCGATTAATGAATAAACAAGGGAATACTTCAGCCTGTTATCAATAGGGTGTGTAAAGTTCAGTGAAGAAATGTTTTGCGTCACATATTTGTTAGACCTGCTGAAGATGAGGAGCATTACCAACCTGTTTGGGTTGTCCTGGTTACGTCCCCCACCACACACCTGTGCGTGTCCATGACAAACACAGCGTCCACCGATGCTGATGTCTTTGATACTGTAGTAATACTGGAGACAAGTGAAAGAAAATATCATGACCAGCACAGTTTCAAAGTAACAGCGGTGTTATTAGCAACTCAGTGACATCACCCACAGCAGACCAAATGTTTGGCTCTGCTTGGCAGGAGATGTGAGTTAGACATGTTGACAAGTACAAACTCAAACCATGAGCTAAGGCTCGTTTTATGGTGTGAATCAGTGCAGTGTACAAAAATCACAGAAACAGCTGACATCGCTGATTTATTCTCAGTGTTTTAAATAAAGAATAATTGAGGTGGTGCTTCAGACTTGAATTCCGAGGATACATTTCTGGAATTATGGCTTCAAGAGATTTACTTTAAAACACAATTTTGACAATTTTACTGAAGCTATGAAACCGAAAATATCATCAGTCTAACGCTGCTGTTTTTATAAACATTTTCTTCTGCTTTAAGGAAATATGACATATCTCACAGCTGCAGCCTGTAGGAGCTGTCCAGACCAGTCTGCATCAAATAAATCACCATGATGCCTAGACAGATAAATCTGGCAGAATGTCTTGACATAGATGAACGTGTGAGCAGCAGGTTGGTGTGTTTGTGTCAGCAAAACGTAAGGCTGGAATGTAGGTGGTGCAAATCAGCAAATGTGGCTTGCCCAAATGGGAAACAAGAGTCTGCCAGTTTGACACCTTAGTGTGAGGTTGTACAGTCAGTGACTCACCCTGCGTGTGACGGTGGGGTCTCTCTGGGCCTTGGAAATAAGGTGGCCAAGCAGGGTGCTGGTGCGGAGGAAGCGCAGACGGATGTTGGTGGCCTTTGTAAAGTCTCGCAGCACCGGTGAGTAGGTAAAGTTTTTGGACCCTGGCCGGCCATTAACCAGAGACACCACAATCTGTGCAATACAAGATTGTTTTTGACACCTCATTCGGTGTAACTATTTTGATTTGGTTTTCTAACTAGTTGATATTTTACCTCTCCGTTCTCCAAAGGGACGATCCGTGAGTATTCTGTGGTGCAGAGCTGGTCATCATCATTTAATACACGAGCGTCGGGCTGCTTTCTGAACCTTTCAAGACACTCACGCTTTGAATCTGAAAAAAAAAAAAAACTGATTCTCCCTTTATTTTCCCCATATTGCATACTAGTTTCCTTTGAAATGAATGTAACATTTTCACACGGATGCCTTTCATAATTTTCTCTGTACTAACAATTAATACAACATTTAACCTTTCAATGAGTAATCCAGAAGGACTGTTGAAAATATCACGATTATATAGTTGATTTTATTGAATTAAAGTGATAGAAATATTCATTACTGACTATTGTAGACTAAGTAAACTTGCCGCCATAGGAAAAATGGTTACGCAACCTCAGAAATTAGCTACATGCGGACCTCTACTTCTACTGTATTGTAATTCTATGAAATACAAATCTGAGATGCACTTTCTGAGTCACAACACACAATTAGACATTTGTGAATAAACCCTGATTGATGATAAATATTCAAAGTTATTGTAATAAATGTACACCTTTCATGTGGTAAACAAAATACAATTTATTGTTATTATCATCCTTATTTCATTTAATACAGTTGTTTTCACTTTGCAAGTTATATGAAATTTTGAGCGTCAAGTTAAAAGTGATGCATGTTGCGCTGAACAGTGAGAAGTGAGACATAAACAAATAAAAGTGATACTGAAGGGATTGGCCCATGCCACTGCACCACTAGTGGCATACCATTAATCTCTGTGAACAAGGCCTCCCAGATATTAAACATCATGACTCATATATATGTCAACTCAGCAAATACGAAATATGTGTTCAGGTGTGTTGTTCAGTTCATTGGGAAAAGGTATGACATTACTGGCCTAAGTTTCGGATTTACTGCATGCCACCTCTTTACACTTTGAACACAATATCTACCTCAAAATTAAACTTCAATCCAAACATTTCTTTTAATATTTCATTCAAAGTTACAGTGTCCGAACTGTCTAAAGCAGACTAATCAGTGTGCCAGGATTAAACATAAACCAGTAGATAAATTCAAATCCATCTTTACAATAGAACTTTTTTCCACAGCAGACATTTTTACTTGTCATGGCAGGAAAGGAATGGGTGTATTTAATAATGTTAATAATGACTGCATTCCTTTCATCTGTGCCAGTAAAGAGAATCCCGTAATGTACTGCATATGCATGGATTTTGGTAAACTGTTAACATTACTTGTTAAAACCTGTGCTTTCCAGTTTACTTGATTTTCTTACAAACCAGCCCCTGGTGGGGATTGGTTAGTTACGTTACATGCGTACACAACTTTAGTTAATGTTCGACCTCATAATCTAACCAACAGCTAAAATGGGTGATTTAGTCATTATGTTTCAACATTTGATTTATAGCGCAATAATTGAGGCACGTGCAGGAGGAGTTATTTCTTTTAATAAAAAATTGTTTGGAACACATTGAAAAGTAAATTGTTTGAAAATACAATAACATGTGAACTTACGTGCGAAATACTGCCAGGGTGTGAAGGTTCTCCCATTGTCCACAGAGTGCTCCAGCACCCACAGGTCAGGACGAGGTGAATTAGCAAACTTGATGAGGACATAGGCTACATGGAAGAGCTAAAAAGAACACAAAGAAATCGGCTAAACAAAAGGCAGCCGCTGCTCAAAACGGATTTTGGCAAAATGTTGTAGTTTCCTGTACTCAATTTTTTTCTATCAAGTAAGGTCACAGGCTTGGCCTGGAGCTCTAACTATATCCTTTCTCACAAAAGTTGGGTCAAAACATCAGTTTGGTTGTTGTAGCTCTATAAATGATCACCTCACAATAACAACTTTAGTGAGGACTCAGCCTTTGCCCTGGATTAACTTCCTGTTTTGAGCCCTTTTTTTCTTGCAGTTTGACTTCAGCAGTATTTGTGTGGCCATACAGCAAAGTACAAACAATCCACCAACATTTGTTAACATGGAGTCGATGAAACTTGTGCAGGTGCAGCCAGGTTAGTGAAAAGACATCAGCTAAACCCACATGATCCCTTTCTCTTCTCTGAACTCTCTATCTCCACTTTCCATCAGAATATAAAGTCCATACAAGGGAAGAAAATGATGCCAATGATTGTGTCAGCCAACACTGAGCTTTCTGTCGGGCTCAGGATGCTCATAGCAGTGCATTTCTTTTGCAGTTTGTCAACATCATTATCAAGCTCTAAAACTCAGTGACTTCATCTTGATTGAATGTTGTTCAATCCAAAGGTAATCTGTGATAGTCACTCCCTTTGTGTGATCTGGCACGTACTGGACTTGGCTTGCAATTCAAACCCTGGGACACAAGTCTGCACGTGACACCTGTCCTACCAAAAATGCCTCACCTACACCTGACCACCACACCCCTGTCTTGTTTTGTAAGGATAAAAAAAAACAGCTCATCTAAATGCTGGCAAAGGCCCAAAAGAAACATTCAACATGCTTCAGGAGTACTGTAAGCATACAGTGCATGCCCTTAGGATTGAAGTGATGAATGCAAACTGTACCTAAAATATTGTGTGCTATTTAAATAAAAGACAGTTCTCCAGGCTGTGTCTCTTTGAGAAGGATGAAGGCAGGCCCACACTCGTCTAACATCCCTCAGCGCCTTGATGAAAACCCCAGCGAGCATTTAAAATATTTAAGTTTGTGTCTCTCCTTGCATGAAGTGAGGAGCTACGCTAACATATAAAAGAAAAGAAAAGCATGGCAAAGCCTCTGCTGTGGAGTTATTGACTATGTCAAAGAGGATTCACAATTATCTTGATGGATTCCTCCCCCAACCCTGAGAAGTAAAAGCCTGAAGTTCAAGTAGCTCTTGGGTTTATGGATACTGAGAGAGAGTTAAGAGGTCAGCTGGGGGAACTTTCTGATCTCGTTCTCTGAAGACTGTCAACAATCTGTAATAACTAACAACAAAATCATTAGTTTGAGAATCAGGAATATTTTTTGACTTGACTGTCCTGTAATCAGTGTTGCCACTTAGGAAAACAGTCAGGGTAAAAAAACTAAAACAAAATCTCAATTTTAAATGGGGTGTGTCTGGAAATTAATCAGAGAACACTTCCACCCACATGTAACAGGATGCACAAAAAAACAAAAAAAATAGATGAATGGCACACACAAGATGTGGGCTGTGATCTAAAAATAGAGGCGAGGCTTTTGCAAAGGAACTGTCCTTCTGCTGAGGACCGGGAGGAAGTTTAGTTCACACAGGCAGTGATGACATTAAGGGAGGGCTTGGTTAAGGGGGGTAGGAGGGTGAGATGGGTGGAGGGTAAAAGCGGTAGGGGTGGCTAGAGACGTGCTGGCTGGCATGCAGACCCATCTCAAATTCCAAACATAGCGCCACATTCCCCTTCCCTCCTAATGCACCCAAAGCAGAGCATACCACGGCTTTCAGGAACCTGTCACTGACACCAGTGAAAATCTTCTCCACCAATTGTCATGATGAAGATGGCAGCCAAAAAAGATCCACAAGTGTCACAAAAATAATATTTACCACACATGAAAAAAATTCTGACCCGGTGTTGGTACAGTACAACACCAGCTGTGTTTGTCTAGGGATTTTTGGGGTCGGGTAGTGTCACATTTGCATCAGTTTACCTGTTGTTCAGCATGTTCTCACACATGTAGGATATTTCTGCTACACTAAATGTGGAGACTGGATGTCATTCAACCAGTTGTTTCAAAATGAGTAACTGTGCAGTAGTGAATTGGTAAATATAGCTGAGTATCCTTAAACTGGTGTCAATACAATAACTAAGAGTCACGTGACAAAAGCTTTTGATATCAACCTTAATGTTGATATGGACCAGTATTCAAAATCATGAACCTAAGTGAGGGCCAGCCAGTGAAGAACTAGTATGTTGTTCAGTGCATTTCCTACAAAATTCAGTCAGTTGTTACATTGCTACTTCTGTTTTTAATGATTTGAAAAGTATTATCTTACATTATAAAATCTTAGTCATAAAGCGAGAAGATAATAATAGATAGATAATCCAACCAGTTACTCCTTTTTACTCATACAACAGTTGAAATTGTGTGAAATCTGTAATTTAGATGGAAATCAAAATTGATGCATCTAACTTTATAAAATGACAAACACTATAGTATCTAATATTGACACAGTGCCATTAACTGAGTGTTGGCAAGAACCTTGCGGAAACAAACCCAGTCAAAAAAACAGTGTGATCTTGGAAGAAGGAGGCCTGTCATGGCACAGCTTTGCTTAATTTCAGGCCTGTCTGTCCAACTGTATCCCTGCCAGTCCAAACACACACACTTGAAATATGTCAAGCACCTACATATTGTTTGGACGGAGCATGAAATACTTTGGTGACATGCTATTCACATCAGAAGAGGATTCCAGCGGCATAAAAGACATGCAACAGATTGACAAGCTTGTGGCTACAAAACACTTGGGAATAACACTTGAGCAGAGCAATCCTTGGTTCCTCCCAGCATCCCAACGTGTCATACCAGGAGGTTTAGCGTAGGAGGTTGTGGGTGGGTGGCGAAAGGTCAGGGGTTGTGCTGTGACAGGTATGGACTGTTTGACAACTACCATCTTTGCCTTTTATCACCCTTCTTAAATTCCTGACCTTGACCCCCTATGTGATATATACAAGGTATGAAGTTTCCAGATCTCCTCTAACCTTCTTATTAACAACAGGGCAGCTGAGCCAACCACGTCCCTCATGACCAAACACCATTTTAACAACAGCAAATCAACATGTTTTCCCTCTCTCAACACACTTGTCGCAATGTGTAAATAACTTTTGAAAAATGCACATACTCACATCATTCCTAAATCTTTCCACCCTGAACAGCTCAAGCTTTGTGTGTGTTGTGTGTTAATTATCAAGTCTAGAATACTGACCCCCCGACGGTTAAATACCCTGTTTGTGTGTGTGACATGTCAAATGTAATAAATGTGCACCCTTAAGTGTGAACTGCAGCACAACGGGTGCCTCTACACAGAAGTCTTACCCTTTAACTTCACACATGCTCACCCTTCAAGTAATAGAGCTGTAGATCAGCGTTTCGTACTCACAGAAAGGTCTGAAACAAAAGACCTGATTGCGTGACCCTTTGCCAGTTTCCCTTCTTGCCGTGCCTGCCATGTGGATCTCTTCATTTATAATCTCTTTGTGTTGATGAAATGAAGTGTGCTGTAAAATGAACTGGTTAGGAATTTCTCATAGCCTTCTCAATCATTAAACTGTGCAACAATTACTGTATCTTATTTCATTATCCACAAATGTAATATCCAAATTTTATTGTGCTGCTACAATAACTTCTGTGTGTTGCCAAGTGAGGATGAGATATGTAGGCACAAATATGTAATCGTATCCACTGTTAAAAAAGGCATGCGATATACGCTTACAATTCAACACTGATCATTTTCAGCAAGTGCAATGAAGTAGCAGATATTGAATACCCTAATCCCAAATTCCAACCAAAGGGCACTGCAGAGCCACGAGGACTAAATCTAGTGAGATCATGGTCCTGACAGCTAGAAGCCATCTGAGTGAGCTCCTGAGGGTCTGATGTGATATCAGAAGAATGCAATTCAAAGGAGAGGAGGCATCACCTTCTGTTGGAGTGGATCAGCTGTGCCAGACAGAACACACTGCAGCCCGCTGGGGTGGAGCAGTTGCCCTCCACTTTGTAACAATGCAATGTACAAATGTTTGTCTGTGTGCAACAGGTGGGCGCTGGAAGGGGAAGGGGAAGGGGGAGGTCTGGTATATTTTTCTCTGTCTCCATGACAGAATTAGTTATATGGTAACAAAGAACAGTTGGCTAAAAGTTACCATAGAACTGTAGGTGTAACACACAACATAAAGCACATGCTGTTTCTACTTGTTTGCAGTCTTCACACTGTAAAAGCCTGAGTTGCAGCTGCTCAATAATTTGCACGTATGTTTGCTTTTCTGCATTGTACATTATACAGTATGTGAAAAAGACATGCAGAATTCAAAGGGGGCTACAACATAAAGTATTTGATATTGCTAGATGTTGTATTTTCCAATTCCTATGCGAGCAGGAATAAAATGAAATATGAATTGTTGGAGCTGTTCTTTATTGTATTGGAGCTATTTGTTGTGTTTAGCTATTAGACCATTATCTGTTTATTTTGTTGCTGTTTTGTTTGAGAAATAAACATGAATTTGTTGACTACATTATTAATGCCATGACTTTAATTTGAGTAACTGATGTGCTTTTATTTTGAAGGCACTGGGCAGCTCGGACACATCAAGAGAATTTACATATGAGTTTGCAGGTATAGCATGGGCAGGCACTGGGAAGGGTTTATAGTTTTTTTACCAGGGCAAGAGAGGCAGTGGATGCTATTGTTTTGTTTGCTTGCTTGCAGAAATGGTAAATTAAACCTCATGAAACATTATGCTTGCCTGGACAATGGACCCAGCACCATGTTCCCCGGTGACTCAGTGGCCGTTAAAATCTAAGGTTCAATGTGTTTTTTGTTGTTGTTACATCTGAGGACTAATCGCCACTACAGAATCTTTGTTACAATTGGCTCAAAATCAAAACAACTCTTAAAATTGAATGACGACAACACTGATTCTAGTCTGAAATGTTTCAATGTGAGTAAAATGCTGCAATATTGCTGCAATATTATCCTGATGCAGTATTTCCTTCCACCTCTATGAATGACCTCAATTGAAAGCATATGGGTGTACTATTCATGACAGCCCTGTCAAATGGGTCTAGGAAAACTACTGCTCTCTTAACATATCCCATTGCATCAATGCCTGCGTCAGTAAACCTGTGACCACTGATTAGCATGACCATGTGTGAATTGATGACAAAGGCCTTGAAAAGGTGAAAAGAACCCACATTAACTCGCACAAGCTTTTCCACATCGGAGCACCAGATTTAGGAGGTGCTGCAGTCCAACAGTCACGCGTGATACACTCTCAAAGCTGCTGCTAACTAGCACAAGGTGGCTGTTAGTGGAGTAGTAAATATCTGCTGGGTTGGCCTGGCACCTCAGGCCACCCGGCTAAAGACAGGCACTTACATCACCTCCATCGCCACCACAGCAATAGGGACATGTCCAACAGCCAAATTTGTCTCTGGGGTCGGACTGAGTCAACTACACTTTATGAACAAATCTTTAATACAAAGCTGGATAGACGAGCTCTTCAACAGAAAATACTGCATTCTTTGTCTTTTTGGAATTACATTAAAATCACATGACCCCAAAATGACAGCATTATCTTAAAAAAAAACAAAAAAAAAACACTTGCTGCATGATTTAGAAGGGCACAGTGCAGCCATGCACATCGAATGTGGACCCACAAGATCATCCATGCATGCAAGCAAGCATTATGCATGGTTGTGTCTTAATGTCTGTTCAGTAAGAGGGCTGTGAGGGGGCTCACCGAGAGGCAAAAATGAAATGTTTTCAGTCAAGATGTTGTTTGTGTGTGTTTTCTGTTTAAGTACTTTCTCACCACTAAATTACACCACCTCTCTTTTTCTACCCATTAATCCAGTGAAAAGAGAAGGCCAGGTCACTTTCAACGAGGCTTAAAAAGAACCAAACCTTTGTGAGAGTCTGAGAGCACAGAATGGATGTCACACAATACCGCCTAGAAGGATTCAAACACAAAAGGGGGCGACGGCTGCAAATAAAACATTCAAACCAAATTTGGTGGGAGTTGGACCCCTGAGAGAGAGGATTAGGTTCCAGGGGAATGTCTCTAAAATTTAGTTCTTGGAAGCTTTGTCTCTTGACGATTGCAGAATTGTGAGCATAGCCAAAGCTATTGCATTAACCTCAACCAGTTCTCTCTCGTCCCACTTCATTACAAAGGCAAGTCATGGATTTTGCACTTATTCACATATCCTACAAAGAGAAATGTATGTATAGCAGCCTGCTCAGTAAATAACCAATAAATCACAGATGGACAACAAGATGTTTTGTAATCAGAGACTATTTAAAGCCACAAAACTGCCACACAAAAGCTCCATCCTCAACACAATAAATTGATACCCACAGAAATGATCCACAGCCTTAACCTTCACCCGCAAACACCAGTAAAGTCCCTTGAACATCAATCAGCAGCTAATCAGAACCTCATTCAAACCAATAGTGTCCGATATTCATTCAGTGCCTGACTCCTACCAATCAGAGGTAATTATGTCTCATCAAATAGGAGACAGACAGTAGTAAGCCCTGGCATGTTTGCCTCACATGGTCTACTCTGGGCTCACTCAGGCAGATAAGCACATGTGGTCAGGGCTCCTAAAATACATTCCCCAGAAAAAAGGAGTGACTGGCAGCCTGACACATGGTATAAATGTTTAACAGAACAATGGCTTACCTACTGTGGGCAAAAGTTCCAGGAAAAGAAGCCAATATTTTAGAAGGGATAGATGTAACACAAATTTATAAAGAGATCCAAGTAATGGTTGACTGCTTCTTGACATACTAATGCATTTGGTTAAATAAAATGTCCAAAAGACAAACATACACAAGACAAAGCTGTATTAGTGAAAATCAGTGAAGACATGATGACAATGAGCCATGATGGGCTCACATAAATATCTACTTACAGCTAAATTCATTCATTCCAGGTCAAAAAACTCCAGAAATAAGCAAACTATTTATGCCAAAAAAACATCTTTAACTGTCATACAGTAGCCAACTGAAGATCACTGAGGTCATTTCCTGATTGAAGGTATAGGATTTGTCATGGGTCACAGGTCAAAAGCCAAGAAGTCACAAAAACAGGGAGCAGCTTGCATGGTTGTATTGGCCTGTCTGAAACAGGCCAATATAAGCTTATTTACAGGACATTTCTGAGCTGGAGGCCATTTGGAAAGTGATCATGTCATAAGAACACAATGCTGTTTAATGAAAGCCATTAGCTTTGAAGGTATTTTACCTGAATGAAAACAAGGCATGTCTAGAGTGGGATCATGTTTAGCAGGATGTTTAGCATGTATACTGTTTCAGTGTGTGAAACACGTTTAAGCATGTTAAACCCTGAGGCTGATGGGAACGTCATTAGTTGTGAACCAAAGCATTGGAGGAATTGCATGTTTAACCTGACGATGGCACTAGATAAAAAAAATCAAGGGATTATCAAAGTCATTACAATTTATCCACAGGGGAACATGTGACACCTGATTTCACTGCAATCATTTAGATATTTCAGTTTTTGAAAAACATAAGTTGACTTTTCATCAGATTAGCCCAGCCTTTAAACTTGGCGGACTTCAAACAATCTTCTTTCAAACAGAACCACCGGAAACAGCTCTGTCAAAAAAAGAAAAACTCTCTTTGAACCTCATCATTTTAACATAAACATCAACCGTGCCATTATCTAATCTATCTACTTAGAGCTATACAGACAACAGCTGAACAGCCACCTGCGTTGGTCTTGAAAGAAACCACAGCACCCATTCAGCTCTGGCTAGCCCTCATATTTCACTGAACACACAATTTATCCAGTGGATTTCTAAAAAATCTACAAAGCTATCAAAGTTTCACATGGAATGGTCAAACAACACGACAGCTATAGCATCATCTTTGACAATGCATGACCTTGTATGTGTATGGTGGGGACAGCAATAAAACCCCTTGGTAGGTAAATAAAACACGTATTTCAACTCAGAAACATGCCTAAAGAAAACTCAGCCTTTCAAACCCCAGTTATAACAAATATGGACAGAAATAGCCTTTATCATAGTGGATTCACATTCTGTGGGTCTTTTCCGTCCATTTATACTTCTATTTCTACCATTTATCGAGAAGAAAGTGATAAATGTATTGGCTCTTACCAGAATGCTGAGCTTACCAATTTCATATACCGCAGGTTAGGAAACTGCCAACATAAGTTTTAGTTAGTAAATTACAAATATGCCTACACACCCTCATTTTTCCTGTGTGTGTGTGTGTGTGTGTGTGTGTGTGTGTGTGTGTGTGTGTGTGTGTGTGTGTGTGTGTGGACGGGGTGAGGGGGTGTTGTATTGAGGGGCGTCAGGGTGTTGTGTCACAGTCGAAATCCGGCCACACTCTTTTTAGCACACTATAATGCAATAATGCTTCTTTCCCAGCTCCCAAATAAACTGAGCATCACCTAGTATTAAAGTCAGACATCCCTAAAGGCCCTGCATGTGCCCATCCTTTAGTACGCCTGGACTATATTTAGCCGTGTAGGATCTTTGCTCAGATCAGTCTGTCTAAAAACAGAGATGGAAAAGCTCCCACCCATTGTCTGACACAGTTCCCACTGGGGGCCAAACATGTAACACGTATGAAAACTCTCTTTTTGAAATCTTCTCCAAAACTAGTCAAAGCCCTCCTCAAACAAAAGGTCCGGGCTTCCACCTGCACTTCTAGAAACAGATTTTACATCCTTCTGATCCCTAATCCAGAGACAGCATTCCTCTCTTTCCTCACAGTGAACAATTGAGCGTGAGGTGCAGTTTTATGGGCTGTTGGCCAAACTCCTGCCGCAGGCACGGGTCATGATGGAAGCATATTCTCCAGTCAAAGGGATGTGAATCTGATTCCTGGCAAGAATCCAACCACTGCACATTATTCACATGATTACTGTTAGCTGATGTGATGAAGCTCAAACTAAAACATAATCATTTAACACCTTTGGAATAGCACTACTTGTAGTATGAAGGAAACACCATAAGTCAAACAACTTCCTCCATAGCATGTTTAAAACAAATCATCAGCAGAAAAACACAGCAGTGACAAAGGAGGTGCAAAAATACTGCAAATTTGTAATATCATACCAGTGATACCCAGTAACAAATGACATAACTCATTTCACAGCAGCAGAGCAATGGCAAAGGGAGAAACAAACTTTCCCTCTCTTTCCCCTGTAACATTCAGGTGCTATGTTTTACTGTCACCACAGAGCTATCATTATTCACACAGTAGGTAACAGCTGGTAAACATCTGTTCATGCAGAAAGGAAGGTATGATGATCTCACCTGTCCGAGGTCCAGGGTAACATTCACCTCGTTATAAACCATTCCCGTGGAGAGAGGGGGGCTCTGCCACCACCGCTCTGTCCCATCGATGGCATTGGTCACCGGGTGGGCTTTGTTTGGGTCAATGGAGTTGCAGTAGTCACAAAACTGACCCTAAATGGTGTCAAATTGCTGGTATCAGAAACATACACACATACACATGATAGCAAAAAACAAAAAGCATGTTTCAAACGATGACAAATAATCTGTAACAAAATAAATTTAAAAAAAAAACAGTGGGCAAAACATTGGCATACTTGTCAAACTGTTTTGTTTTTGTTTTTTTTATACAAATGGGGAACTTCAGGAGAGATCCTGATGGGAAAGGAGCACTGTTGAAAGAGAATTTACTTTAGAAAACGTGGGACTCAAACTACAATAGTGTAAAACTATTCCTGGCAGTTGCACAAGTTGGACAGAGCTGGCAGAATTGTCAGGGATCCCCGAGGGGGCTATAAACGCTCTCGTAGTTGCATTTACATATTAGAGCATAGGACAAAGCTATCTTCCTAATAAAATAACAATTCAGTCAACTTTCTTTCAATAGGTACACGCTAGATATAATATCCTAGTCACTGTTTGTACCCCATTACAATTTAAATACACACTACAGGGCTTGTTTATAGTGCTGCTATCACTTAAAAGTTATGAGGACACATCAAGCCCCTGCTTTATTTTCTTACTTGTATATTTTGAGTAGGAAGGCCTGCAGTCGGTCCTCCGACAAGCTTACAGAATAAATCATATTTCGGTGTGCCAGCCTCATCCTGTCCGCAGGTTGCTGTTGCAGAGATCCTTGAGCCCTCAGCGAGGTTGAAGTACGGTGGACTCAAACTAAAACCAGTTAAGTCATTAAAACTTTCTTGTCCGTCTGCGTCCCTGAACAGTGTAATCCACAAAGTGAAAAATATAGCGAGGAGGTGAGCTCCTGTCATCCGTCTCGCCATCTTCCACATGAGAGATCCTTGTAGATGCTGAGAGGACCCGCACCGTGCAGGTCTTGTCATCTATAGATGTCCATGAAATGCGCTAATGGGCTGCGAGTTACGCGCGAGGCATTTCCCGTAGGACTACACGTCAAACAAAACAAAAGTCAAACAAAGATTCAGGTTGATCTTCCACTGATGATGGTCTGCTCTCTGTCCGCAGCATGTCCCCAAACTAACAAGACCGGCTTTCCGTGTTCTGGATCAAGCTCTGTGCCACACTGGAGCTATCAGGTGTCAGAGTGTCGATGGTCTGAATTCGACGCCAATCCACTGAGTGGTGCCGAAGGTCTGCCCTCACAGTTTTCACAGAAGCTCGTCTCTTGTTTTCTCGTCTCTTTTACTGCTAATAATACAATTCTCATCTTCGAGCGTCAAATATGTATAAAAGATGTTATATACACCAACTTATCAAGTGCAGCTTTTGTTGTTGTATTTCAATCCTTATAATTTTACAATCATCATATGAAGAACTGCTTAGATGATTAGTCATTTACTAATAGAGTAATATAGACACTGTCAGAAGTGTTTATCTTAAGCATAAACTAAAAGAATAAATAGTTAAATAAACTAATAAAATAAGCAAATTGACTATTTAAATTAACTTTAAAAATCGAACCTGCATAACAAATATGAACATTTGCAACTTTTTTATATTTAAGTCTGTACCCAAGATTTTGTTTCATATTCGTATATCTTTACATAAAAGTTGAAATCTCTGCAGAATCAGATGAGTCACTCCAAACCTGTGAAGCACCCCACCAGTGGCTTCAAACATCTCGATCCTTTTACAGTGATCTTAGTGCGACCTCTGGTGGAGAACGCAGTCATCACATGGAAGTCATTGGATACGTCGCACACTACGCACTGCAAGTATCCTGTTCATGTGTCACAAGAGCTTCCATATTAAGTTACAACTTAAGCTATTTTGGTGTAAATGTAATGTCTTTGTTCAGTCTACTGTCTCAATTCAGCTGTTTCTGTTTGAAACTTTAAAACAACGACTCTACAACTTGTGTTGTCTTAATAACTCCCACAACAACAATTAAGCACAGTGACTCATTGGCAGGAGGCTATTTCCGCGTCACAGCATCGTTGCCATTCCTCAGACTGGACAGGCTGCTTTCTTGAACGCATCTTGTCAGTGTGACAAGTCCCCCCTTTTTCCAGGGGCGTAACATCAGTGCTGAGGGCGTGATAACAAAACAGGAACTTGTTGCACAGTGACTTCACTGCTGGGTCAACGAAACTAGACTGGCAGGGACCCGGGTCTGAATCTATTGTGTTTTTAATTCTCGCAGGACTCCGCATGGAGCCAACAAATCTACAGGTAGGATGGAAAACTTTCTTTAAGAGTGAAGTTCTCCGTATGCTATATATATATATATATATATATATATATATATATATATATATATATATATATATATATTTACTCAGACAGGAACAAACCCACCGAGTGCATTCCATGTTTCCAGTCTGACAGCTTTCGTTATACACTTGTTGGTCAGTGGATTCAGTGTAACTCGAGCCCCTAATTAAAAAGGCTTCCCGTGTTTTTGTAATCTGTAAGAGAATAAACAGTTATGATCTTGAATGCAGGACCATTTATAAACCAATATGTCTGCACTACAACAGCTGTCTGAACTCCATCAATAATCCAAAATAGTCACTCACATGTAGTCCACGGATTCAATGACAGTCTGTGAGATGATTCATTCACAGGAAATCAAATGTTTTAAGCCGGCAATATAACCATCATAATATTATATCAGTGTTATGAGTTGTTTTGATACAATAAATACAAGTTATCTCTCTTGTTCTAATAGATGGTTGGGTAGTTGGAGAATGTGGGGGTCCTAGTTCAAGAGGACTGCACATAGAGCCTCTTCTAATATTAATAACTCATTTTCCATATAGTTCCACCCAGTTATAGGGTTCAAGCCTGCTCAGGCAGATATGAAGTTGCTTAATAATGCAACAAATTTGAGATAATTTTCTCGATGCAAAAGGTCAGTCACATTAAAAAAAAAAAAAGTGTTGCTGAATAGCTCAGTTTTGGCAGAAAAGTCAGACACAGCTTTATGAAGTTACGAATAGTTGCGTTTCGGTAAGAAGCTTTTATTTTAGCTATAATTTCCATCACTAAGTAACTTTATCTATCTGCAGTATGTTGCCCAGTCAGTAGGTTACCAGAACTTAACTTTTAATGACTGTTTTAATTAGCCAGAAGAAAAGCCACAAATCTAAATTTATTATAATGAATTAATGAATAAACAAGTCATTTTGTAATATTTGTGAAGCTTTTCACAGCTGATATTTTTGACATTTAAAAGCATAATAACTGCATTTAATTTGTTAAACTATTTCCTTTTTTGTGGATCAAATTCAACTGATCAATTTATCATTTTAGCACTAAGCTAATAGTAATCTATGATTCAGACTTCAGATTATTAAACAACAACTTTGTAATGCATTTGTTTTGGCTGAAGAAGCTTGCCCTTCATGAGTCACTTACTGTAGATGTTATGAACTGAGTTTGAAGTTCATAAATACTGCAAACTGTCTATGTGATTTTAATGGTTTGATAGTATCTGAACTATTAATTAATTTCCTTCCCTTTCAGAAAGCTATTGCTGTAGCTCAGAAGGCCTCACAGGAGGACCAGGCTGGCAACTACGAGGAAGCCATCCGCTCCTACCAACATGCTGTCAAGTACTTTCTACACATTTTGAAACGTGCGTCACCGTGGTGGAAACATAAAGCAGCTATTGTCATAACATTAACCGTTAAAGTATTCGTCATCGTTACATGGTTTCCTGTGACTATCACTGACTGATGGGCAGATTAGTAAAATTTAAAATGCAAAACTATTCATGGATTTGTGTGTGTGTGTGTGTGTGTGTGTGTGTGTGTGTGTGTGTGTGTGTGTGTGTGTGTGTGTGTGGCGATTTGAAGCTGTGTCACTCCCCTAACTTGCCATATTTGTAAAATATTTCATTTAAGAGGCAATAACATTACAGAATAGGGCCTTTTTTTTTTTATAGCAGACATCAGGGAAATTGAAGATGTTACTAGTCACCTGTGTCTCTTTAAGCCATGACAATATGAGAGTGAGCCAGGGTGCACAACCGCAGGACCCTGAAACAGAAGCATATAAAGGGAATTTAGTCTGTTTTCATTATTATTTCTTTACACGTGCATGTCTTACAATGACAAGTGACATGATATGCCATGATGACAAATGGTGGTGTTGCCTATGATATTAAACCATTGTTGTTTCTTCCATCAGGTGAGCCCCAGGGTAAAGATGGCAACCAGAAGATTAGAGATACATGTAAACAGTACCTGGACAGAGTGGAAGAACTACAGGAGTACCTTGTGAATAAAGAGGTCGTCACAGAAATTACATACATAATATTTGCTTTACAAATGTGGACATCATTGTCTACATGATGATAAAAGCAGAATAGTGTGACAGTAGGATGGGTGTACAATGAGGTGGACAATAAATGATAGATAATTAATGTTAAAATATATAATAAATTATAACATAACCACAGACACCAAAAGTAAGCCATATAAAATGCGAATAAAAAAAGGATCATAAGATAAATCTAACATAACTTAACATAACGATTTTAGCCCCAATCTTCATCTTTACTGTCATAAGATACGTTTTATATTATTGTTTTGTATTAAATTGTGATAAACGTAGTGTTGCCAGTCACTCTGGACTGCGTCGAGGCGACGTCTTGACGTCACCACATTCCGTGCACGCGGAGTGTCGACTTTTCGATGCGGAAGTTTCCTCCTCGATTTGACTCGGGAGCGAGAAACGAAAACAAGTCTACCAGAAACCTCGATTATCGCGTTAACAGACTACATGTACGGTAGAATTTTAAAGCACAGCGTTTAAAAACTGTTTCCTCTGCTGCGGGGTTACATTCGTTTTGATTACTGGACGAGCGATCGGCCCTTATGGCTACCAACAATAATTTACAGGTAAGTTGAGGACCAACCCAGGAGCTGGCTAAAACGCTGAAATAAGCTTTTTTAAAAAAAAAAGTTGTTTGCAAATTGATTTAAATGGATAAAAGTATCCTAGTTGCTGACAACCGAAGTGTTTGGCCTAATGTTTGTCGGTTTTTCTCGCTATAAACACCTCCAGCTTTGTAAAACAGCGTAGCGTTTGTAACATTAGCCGCTAATTAGCATGCTTGGCTAAGCTCGCTAACAAGGCATTTAACGGGGAAACAAAAACAAACAAAAAGACCACAAAGATCTGGAATTATGGCTTACGTGTATTATCAAGGCTGCGATTTTATTATTATTATTATTATTATTATTATTATTATTATTTCAGTTGTGAAAGCAGCCTTATAACATTTCCGTGATGTTATAGTGACGAGATAGTACCTCATAAGATTAGCGTTGCTAGCGAGCTAGTTTAATTTGGCCTGTTAAACGACTCACACTTCAAACAGAGGTGACAACGTTATTTATATATTTGTATTTGTGTTCAAATGTATAAACTGTGTTGTACTTACAGTTATAGTTACGGTGAACAAAAGTGTTTTTAAAGTTCAGGTTCAGGCACTCCTACTACGGGGGGGGTGTGTGTGTGTGTGTGTGTGTGTATTTTGAGAGGGTGGCTGGGACTGTTTTAAGTATTTATTTATTTTTCCACCTTTACTCGGTTAAATTCACAACTTCCTGTGCTTACATATCTCATTTTGTTGTCTACATGTTTGTTTTGATTGGCTGTTTTCTATCAGATAGATTCATAAAACAACAACATTGTCGTTCATTTCAAACAGTTTTCTCAACTTTATTAATACCTGTACCTCCCAAGTGTTAATAACTAACACTGTCCCTTGTCTTTCCTCTTGTAGAAAGCCATCGATCTTGCCAGCAAGGCGGCTCAGGAGGATAAAGCTCATAACTATGAAGAGGCTCTGCGCCTGTACCAGGCTGCTGTTCAGTATTTCCTTCATGTGGTGAAATGTAAGACATTATACAACACATTGGCATTAGCTCAATAGGGTCCCAAGTCTGTTAATCACAGCCGTTTGCCACTTTAGGAATCACAATTTGTTAGTAATCTTCCATGACATGTCTGTTGCTTGTTGGTTCAGAGTGGCTTGTGACTTAAAATGACACGCAAGCCATTTTGCACACCGTCACAGCAGTGTTGACCACACAGTTGTGATATTGTTTTACAAGTGCTAAAAGGAGGTTAATGTCTTCTTTAAAAGGAAATACTCAGACCTGAAATCATTTTTGTGTATCTTTTTTGTGTTGACTCCCGACAGATGAAGCCCAGGGTGACAAAGCTAAACAGAGTATCCGGGTGAAATGTGCCGAATACTTGGACAGAGCTGAGAAACTGAAGGAGTATCTAAAGAAGAAAGAGAAAGCACCTCCTGCTAAGCCTGTCAAAGAGTCACAGTCTGACGATAAAGGGTGTGTAATAGGTGGGGCAGTGGGATATGTTGGCTCATGTGAGGCCAATCAGTTATGGTCAGAAAAATACTTTCCCCTAATAAAGGAAAATATAATGATTTTTTTTTTTTTTTTACTTGAAAAAAGACAAAATTTTATACATATTTATGTGTATATGTATTGTATGTTTGTGTCTAGAAATGAGAGTGATGAAGGTGATGATCCAGAGAAAAAGAAGTTCCAAAATCAACTCTCAGGTTTGCAATAGTCCTTTATTCCTACTTAATTACACCTTATGCAGGTATATTTTTATTTCTACACTTAATTTTAATGTATTATTTCGACTTTTCATTAATATCGTATTATTATTTTACCAGGTGCAATTGTTATGGAGAAACCAAATATCAAATGGAATGATGTTGCTGGCCTCGAGGGAGCCAAGGAGGCACTGAAAGAAGCCGTTATTCTTCCGATCAAATTCCCCCACCTTTTCACAGGTATTAAATCTCATTTAATAAGAAAGTCACCTCATTACTTTGCTCACATTGAAGCACACATCTATTCTGTGTGGAACAGTTGTGTAGACTAAATAACCTCTTTGTTTGACTGACAGGAAAGAGAACTCCGTGGAGGGGGATCTTGCTCTTTGGGCCTCCAGGTACAGGAAAGTCCTACCTGGCTAAAGCTGTTGCCACAGAGGCAAACAACTCGGTCTTCTTCTCAATCTCCTCCTCTGACCTCGTTTCCAAATGGCTGGGAGAAAGTGAAAAGTAAGTCATTTTAACAATTATTCTCAGAAGCATAGGTTAAGCATATAATCTGACATTCTAATATATAATGTGGAATGGTGGTATTTAATATCTACAAATATATTGTTATATTACATTTCCTAAAAGTGTCCATTTTGCTCCCCAGGTTGGTGAAGAATCTTTTCAGCCTTGCGAGGGATAACAAGCCTTCTATCATTTTCATCGATGAGATTGACTCCCTGTGCGGCTCAAGAAGTGAGAACGAGAGTGAAGCTGCTCGTCGTATCAAGACAGAGTTCCTGGTTCAGATGCAGGGTAAGTCTGATTAGCTCCAGCAATTATTTGTAAATACTAAATATTTTGATGAACGATGTCAGTATTGCCGTGTTAAAGGGTCCACACTCTTAGTGTAAAATTATTTAGTGTCAGGTTTTTTTTTTTAACAATACTCTGAAGGACTAAACAGCCTGTGGAATATAAAATGGCAGCTTAAGTACAAAATGAATATTAGTGCAGTAAAGTGAACAAGTAAATGAACCTTTCAGTTCCAGTTCCTTTCTGCAGCCTAAATTATCTGTGAAATCATAGTTGCGAAGCAGAAGATAGACAGAGATATACATAGAAGCTTGAGCTGTGAACAGGAGAAAATAGTTTTTACAGAGGCTGGGTACTTTTGGACAACCTTAAAAAAAAAATTAAGTTGTTGGGTTACTCAGGCCATCAAGCTCAGTAGCTGGCAGTGGACAGACGCTTCCATGTCTTTACTTCACTCAATTTACTCATTACTAACTAAATGCGTGAACCATGTGAAACATATGTGCATCCCATTTTATTTTATTTTTTTCATAGTGGCTCCCCTGTAATAAAAAATGCACATTGTGGCAGATTTGTAGAAAGCTGCAGGTGTTTGACAGTAAAAGCATCAAAATATTGGCACCTTATTGTGAAAGAAGTTACTTTTCACGTCTTTTTTCACTTTTATTTTGTTGTTTTGCAGGTGTGGGGAATGACAATGAAGGGGTGCTGGTCCTTGGAGCAACAAACATCCCCTGGACTCTGGACTCTGCCATCAGAAGAAGGTGATTTTTTTGATTTTTTTTTTTTGATTTTTTTAGATTGTAATTTTTACAACTAAAGTTGTTATTCTGTTGTCATTCCCTTGTGCTCACTGTGGTCAAATCTTACCATCACAGATTTGAGAAGAGGATCTACATCCCGCTGCCTGAAGAGCACGCCCGCTCCTTCATGTTCAAGCTCCACCTGGGCTCCACCCCCACCACTCTTACAGACTCTGACTTTGTCACTCTTGGAAAGAAGACAGATGGATACTCAGGAGCAGATATCAGCATTATCGTCAGAGACGCTCTGATGCAGCCTGTTCGAAAGGTCCAGTCAGCAACCCACTTCAAACAGGTACGTCATTCAAAATATCCCTCTTATTCTACAGTGTCATAGGTTGTAATTGACTTATTGTTACTTCGCTTTCCTCCCTTATTTTTTGGTTTAAATAAGATACGAGGTTCATCAAGAACCGACCCCAACGTCACGGTAGATGACCTCTTGACCCCTTGCTCGCCTGGAGATCCCAATGCAATTGAAATGACATGGATGGAGGTCCCTGGGGAGAAGCTAATGGAACCTGTGGTATGCATGGTAAGGACATAAAAATTAAAAAAAAAAATTAAAAATGTTTCTCATTTCAACACAATAAATATATTGGAACCATTTTTTTCTTCCTCTTCCCAGGCTGACATGCTGAGGTCTCTGGCCAACACGAAGCCAACAGTTAACGAACAAGATCTGTCAAAACTGAAAAAATTCACAGAGGACTTTGGACAGGAAGGCTAGGTTGGGTGAAGGAGTCAAAACAAACCAAAGCAAAGGAATTGTGATTGTGTCTCTATACTGTCCTTTTTTTTTCTTTTTCCATCTCATCCTAACCATTCACTTGGCGTCATGGGTCATCTGAGTGGGCAAGATTACTGCTTTATTTTGCCATTCTGACAACCACACAAAGGGTGGAAGACCTGGTTTTATTTTGATATATTCACTTTTTTCCAAAGAAGATTAAAGACTTCACACCTACAGCTGACCTGATTAAAGAATGAACATCAATATTGGAAACTTAAAGGGTTATTTCACTTATGTCCTAAAGACAAAAGGTATTGATGTGCAGAATACTCAAGCAGATTAGAGAAACTAACGGCAGACACACACACACACACACACACACACACACACACAACAATTACTGCAAGTAAGACTTTTGAAATCAATATAATTTATTTGAAGTAAGGACTTGCTCTTATGTCCTTATTTTCCACTATAAGTACAGCTTAATAGATCAGTAAGTATCCCTCACATATACTCTATTTTATTAAGAAAAACAAGCATTTTATAGCATATACTGTACTTTAAGGAATGTATACATCTTGGGCAGTGAATCACAGCATGAGTTCAAGGTATTGTGGTGAAATATGTCATTTTCTTGAGGTGATGGACATTACAGAGTTTTGAGACTGACATAATCAGGATGAGCGCTACATTAGGCCTTGTGGCAATTTTGGATTGTTTATTCAGTTTCCCCCAAAAAATTACAATTGTGTGTTTACTCATCCTTCATTTGAATCAAACACGGCTGTTTGGGTGGATTACCAATGGTGCCGGACCAGCATTATGTTACCACTTCTCAAGGACTCGATGGCTTTGAATTGCTTTGTTGTTCTGCTACTGTTGTTGTTGTTGTTTGTTTGTTTTCCTTCAAAACCTATTGTACATATTTTTCCTTTACTATCCACAGGCTTTGCTGATTATCCTTAATACAAACTGCAAAAAAAACAAAGCCTTATATTAAGATCAAGTCCTGAATTTTGATAAAACAAGAGTGGGGAGTTGATGCTGGTCATTGATGGCTCAGGTGGAGAGATCATCATCTTGTGTACTTCACAATATAGGAATGCATCTCCAAGCATGAACTATAAGTAGCCATAAGTGGCAGTGTGCACCATGTGCCTTCTCGAAAAGATTTTTTTTTTTTTCTCTTGGTTTATTTCTAAATTAGTCAGAGTGCTTGTATGTCAAGTGCATTGTCACTACAACTAAGATATGTATAGCACTTGTACATTTCATGTAAGCTCTTTTAGAGATTGTATACAACTGTACTCTGTTGCTGTTGAGATGTGCAAACAGTTTTTGAGTTGTTGTTTTTTTTTTTTTGATGGGGAACATCTCTCATTTGACTGTAAATGTCTCTGTAGCCCACTCTTGAATCCTTTTCTTCGTAAAGAAGTCACTCATGCATAACATCTTCTGTTTCCCATGTCCACAATGTAAATAAAAGTTAAAGCTACGTCAAGGCAGGCTGATTACTTTTTGTAAGAAATCAATGACGTGTTCCTGACGAGCAATGACAATAGAGATATAGGTTTGGTAATAATATTGTCACAATTTTAAATAACTCGTGTTTTCCGGTCTGTAGTTAGTCGCAGTAGCCTACCTTGAACGGCTGGTCGGGTGGGCGTGCACACAGATGGCGAACCGAGGCGGTGGCGCGTTGCATTGCGGGAATTGTGGTTCCTCGGCACTCGAGCAGCGGTTCGAGCGCCAGAGAAACACTTCCGGCTCGAGAACTACAAGTACCAGGAACGACCGCGGCGCGTCCGGCTCGCAGCGCACAAGCTCGATTTGTTTTGGTTTGGACAGACTGCGCTTTTGTCACGGGGACCGAGGTCCGCCGCGGCACGTTAACCTGGCCTTTGCGCACCTTTGACTCGCTGCCAAACCCCGGAGGAACTCCTCCTCCGAAGTCCGTGTTTCTCCGCCCGCCTCGCAGCTCGTGTTGTCGGATCCCAGAAGCTGGCCCGCTAGTTAGCGAACAAGCTAACGATCGCCAGATTTCCCCCATGTCCTCTGAAGAAGGGTTCAGTTCAGCGATCGCAGATTGGCTTTTCGTCAATTCCTGGTGGCTCCTCCTGCCGTTCGTCATGCTTCTTGTAGTCGCTGCCTTCATAGTTGCCTTTGTGTTGCTGTTGTACATGATATCGCCCCTCATTAGTCCCAAGCCGCTGAAACTGAACGGGGCCCACGTCGTGGTAAGTGCACCGCAGTGCATCCTAACATCTGCACATTAACAGCAGCTCCATAGCTGGCTTCAGGTTCTTGTTCAAATAGCTTTGAGTTTCTAGTTGCGCTTTAATGTCAGGTATGTGTTCGCTCTAACGATTAACAACCGGTTTAAGACTAATATATATATATTAATATATATATATATATATATATATATATATATATATATTGAGGGAAGAATATATATATATATAACAGCTGTTATGAAGAGAGACACGCCCACACGATGAGTTGAGAAACATTGAAATGAACTCATTTAAGAACTTAAGTTGTCTCCCGGTTTGTAAGGTGCACCTATATGAAACAATACACGTAAACAAAACCAGTGTTTTCTATCCGGGCTATAATCCTACTTTCATGGAGGTTAGAACAATATTTAATTTCGTTGAAGCCGTAGTAGAGAGGATCTGATTCAATGAAGTCACTGATTAACTTTTCAGTTATGTCACTGCAGGTAGACTAAATGTTATTTATGTCAATAGTATGCGCTACATTTCAAAAGCACCTTAAACTACAGTCTCCAAAATGCATGCAAAGTGGAATGTCTTCAAAAGTTTCCACAAAAACTTGAGTACTATTTTTGTGATTGTTAGTTCTTGCTGCGATAGAGCAGAAATGCCTTAAACTCGATTAAGCTGCATCGCATTTTGTAACCATATTTAACCTTGAACTTTCAGGTGACAGGAGGCTCAAGTGGAATTGGGAAATCCATTGCAGTCGAGTGCTACAGGCAAGGAGCGTTCATCACTTTGGTGGCACGAAATGAGGTCAGTACAAACAACATTTAGCCCGTTGTTCCTTTATATCTAACCAAGCCACAAGCTGTTTGTTGTTAGAGCAAAGTTTTTGATGTCAAACATGTTGAAACTCAAAAGATGAATTCGTTCCATGTCAGCCGAGAGATTGCGCTCCACACACGTGCAAAACTTTTCTTTATTTTTGCATTAAACAGTGTTACCTACATGTGAGCGTTGATGTTTTGAAGATTCATTTAGTTTCTTTTGATGTGACCCTTGACGACAGTCAGCATTTTTAAGTCTTCACATTTACCCGAAATCGTTATAATAGATGAAACATGGATTATTTTTCCTTAGGAGAAATTGCTCCAAGCAAAGAAGGAGGTGGAGAAATTCGCCATCAATGACAAGCAGGTATGGGTTTAGTATTTATTTCCATTAAAGATGGAACTTTTAAAAATTGTTCGAAAGCACCTTTTATGAGACTTATCAGACTTAACAGCTTAATGAATGTTGTATCAATAAGATCTCAATTTCTTTATTCAGGTGGTGCTCTGCATATCAGTGGATGTTTCCAGTGACTATAGTCAGGTGGAAAATGTGATGAAACAGGTGATGTTACCTTCTCCGCCACAATGGAACATATACAATTGTTGTGTTCATTTGTTGCTGAGGAATTAAAGTGGCTTTTTCCCGTTATGCAGGCTCAGGAGAAGCTAGGGCCTGTTGACATGCTGGTGAACTGTGCAGGAACATCTATTTCTGCAAAGTTTGACGAAATGGAGGTGGACCGTTTTAAAGTAAGTACACGCAACCGTTGTTGTTGGGGTTTTTTTATGCACAGAAGTCAAAAAGCTGCTCGGTATTAAAAACTGTTTATATTGTATCATGCAAAAATATTCACTGCTCACATTTACACTGGAGTGAAAGCATCAGAATAAAATGGAGTGATTTGGATTTATCATAAGCTACATGAATTGAGCATGTTTGTGTTGTCAGTGCCATATGTTTCCAAATTATAAAGAAAATTGAGATTTGAAACCATATTGAGCATTTCAATGTACTCGTATGCGTAAAACCATTGCCTGCCAAGGATGCACTCTAAAAACCTTCAACAAGACCAACCTTTTTTTTTTTTTTTTGGCACTAAATACATGCCAGGAAAGAAGGTTTGATTGCTGTCTGACTTTGTACAACATTTTTGCTACAGTCAGAGCCGTTTTAAGAGGTGACTAAATTCTGTAACGTCTAATATTAAGTACAAACCGTTAGTCTCCTATAAATATAGAAATTGTGAAACTGCACCTCACTGTGGACTGCCTCATTATGACGCGTGTGAACCTGGGGCTTTCCTTGAACAGAAACTGATGGAAGTGAACTACCTGGGCAGCGTTTACCCGACACGAGCCGTCATAACCACCATGAAGGAGCGACGAATGGGCCGCATCATGTTTGTGTCGTCGCAGGCGGGCCAGATCGGTCTGTTCGGGTACACGGCCTACTCTCCGTCCAAGTTTGCGTTGCGCGGCTTAGCAGAGTCGCTGCAGATGGAGGTTTGTTTGTTTTTTTTCTTTCTCCCTTCTCGCACTGAAATACCCTTTTCTAAAAATTCCACCAAAAGCCAAACAAACACGCTGCAGATCTCGTGATCTTAAAATGCATGTAGTCGGAATGTGTTTGCACATATTTCTACACCACTTTGCTATTTAGGGATGATGAGGAGGTGTTTGTTAGTGCTTTAAATACTGTAATAAAATTCCCAACCTACCAGTAGGGGGGGGCATCCATACTCATTTGTTCTTGTTTATCAAAGACCTGTCTTGCATAAAAATGTTGATTTGTTTAATGTCATCAAGGTCAAACAGCTGTTTTCTCTGCGCAGATAAAGCCATACAATATCTACGTGACAGTGGCATACCCACCGGACACCGACACCCCAGGACTGGCAGAAGAGAACAAGATGAAGGTAAACATCTATGTCACAAAGAACAGAAAAAAAACAACTTCTTTCCCAAAGACAAGGATCCTTGGAGTCTTTCTCCATCTTTATTTTAAATTTAGTTTGGAGGTATTTATTCCTTTACTTTGTTCGTGGATAGTTGACATTTTCCTCAGTATTTACAACCTTTCCCCTGTGTTTTTTTTTTGTTTTGTTTTTTTTCCCCTCCCCCAGCCTCTAGAGACCAAATTAATCTCTGAAACCTCTGGAGTGTGTCAACCAGATCAAGTGGCCAAAATCATTGTGAGAGATGCAGTGGTAAGCAATCGGTCCATCTTCCGCTGACCAAGGCTGTCCTAAATTCTGGAATTCTTTTTTGTAAATTCCCCCTGGCTGTTTTCTCCTTTGGCTTTGCAGCAGGGGAACTTCAACAGCTCCGTTGGTCCTGATGGTTACATGCTCTCAGCCCTCACCTGTGGCATGTCGCCCGTCACCTCCATCACAGAAGGTCTCCAGCAGGTACGACTACATGCATAATGTCACTGCATTGCGAGACGCAGTGCTCCTCCGGCCTGTGGTCTATAATAAACATTTCAATTTCTACGTTTCTGTACAGATTGTGACCATGGGATTATTTCGGACCATTGCCCTTTTCTACCTGGGGAGTTTTGACAGCATCGTGCGCCGCTGCATGATTCAAAGAGAGCAATCGAAAGCAGCTGACAAGAGGGAGTAACGGCAGCCTTACCTTCTCCGCAGCCCCCCCCCCCCCCCCCCCGCCCCACTTCCCCCCTTCCCATCCAGTCCCTTCATCCAGCTGTACAAGTGCACAACCGTAGGCGGGAGAAAAAAAAAATAGGCCAAGTCAAGTGCATTTCTGATATCAACCTTATAGATGGGATGGAAGAAAGTAGCAAATGTTTACTCGTTGCTTGTCCAGTGACGTAACTCGTCCATAGACTTCAGTCATTTCGATTTTTCTGTCCTCTCAAGAGTATTCCAGTGACTTGGGTTCGATGTGTCCACCTGCTTCTTTTTGTGGGAGCAGCCTTACGTTAGGAGAATGAGGGCAGGCTAAACATCCCACAGTGTGGTTTTAAAGTAGGTAGGCCTTGTGAACCACTAACATTACAGATATCAGGCCCTCCCTGACTCCCATTTGCACAGTGCTTTTTTTGTTTTGTTTTGTTTTCTCTCCCCCCTCGCCGAGAGGAAGAAGCAACAGATAGCCTGTCTGTCCGGTTGTGCCAAATATGGCTTGAAATTCCTTCCCACCAGGGGCTGTAGCGAAAAACAGAACGCTTACTCTCACGTTTTGTCTAATGGTTGCATGTTTCACAAAACGGTCTCCACAATTTTCACTTAAATAAGTCCCTTCGTCTCAACCTTTTCGTACCACAAGTCTTTGCAGGCAGAGCACCTTCCTTTTTGACTGGATAACCTCTATGTTTGAACCCGCTCGTGACCCTCAGCGTTTTGTTTATGCTGTGGGAAGTTTTTGCTCTTGTGCCCCGTGTTTGAACGAAGCCGAGACGTGATACAAAACGAGATATTGCACACCGAGAGAGAGCATCTTATGTTTATTTTAATTTTTTTTGTTTTATTTTACTAACGAAAAAACATAATTTCCATGGAATGATAATATTCAAAAACTTTACATGCAGTGTTGAAGAAAAGAATTGTGGGTGTGCGTGGATGTGTGTGTTTGTGCTTGCTGTGACTGAGCCGACTTCCGGGCGGGAGATAAGCCATTCGATTTTATTGTCTCGGGAATAAAGACCAAATTTTTTTTTTTTGTCATTCTAGCTAATGTCATTGAGAAAGGAAAGCAGGTACTATGGGTTAAAGCCATGAATTCATAAGATGGTAAAAAAAAAAATAAATAAAAAAAAAAAGCACATAATGGGATTTTACTCCTCACCCGTGCATTCGCTAAGTTCAGTACATTTATCTTTTTTACACTTTAAATTTGTGAAAAGAAGCGTATCATATTTACCTGCAGTTCAATGTTTCTGTGCACATATTCAGCCGCCCCAGTCGAGATCCTCGCAGGATCCATAATCTGCCGGGTTGGTGTAAATCAGGGCAGGGCAAGGCTCGCTGGTTCGAGTTATGCGTCTGTAGGTCTAGTGAGGGCGCCGGAGATTTGTTTTACATAAAGGCCAAAATAGAGGGACTGGCATGGAAGCGTGATCCTTGTCCTTGTAATTTTGACCTGCTGTCCCTCTGTCATGCACAGCTGGGACTTTGTAACTCCCTAAACGACAATATCGATTCCCTCCTGAGTTCTATCAAGTCTTGAAAAATCATCTATTTACCACATGACTTTCTTATTGTTTCGCATATAGAGGGAGAAAAAGTACAACATTGACTCTTGCAAGTCTTCCTTTGGTCCATCACAATTGGGGGCGAATGTACTTTAATACAAAGCATACAAATCAGAACATAGGAATATTATTTTTGAATACACCAATATTTGAATGCCAAAACGTGTCAAGACAATTTCTGTAGATGCAATGCATTTATTTGTGATTTATTTCAATGTCGCTGCTCTGTTGATCTTATTTAGTTTGTAAAAAAAAAAAAAAAAAAATGTGGAGCAGTGTGGGGACCCATTCTAAGCCTTAAGATGTGACTACTGACGAAGCAGATGCTATAAGAATGGACCTGTCCACAGAACAATGTGACTTAACCCACATATGGTTCGCCACATCATTTAATAGGACTTTTCGGTGTAAAATGCCAACTGTTTTTGTGTATTTGGTCGATTTCTATTCTTTGTATGACAAAAGAAGCCTTACTGAAATCCAAGATATGAAAGTGAGAATGGATGACTCATGCTTGATGATGTTCTCATTTGATAATGGCTGAAGGCACACTGTCCTGCGATCAAGAGATTTTCGTTAATTGTACATGTATTGCTTTCAGAAGTTCTGTTTTACTTTGAGGTAGCAACACGTAGTTGATAGAACATGTAGCTCATGTAAAAGCAGTTTTGTTTTAATTAACACCTTTAAGCTATGCAAACAAAGCCTATGCTTACAATATGTTTAAACACGCAGTGAAGATTTAAGTTCTGCAACAGTTATGCTCGTTTGCCCCCATTTAATGGTGTCATCATCAGATACGTACCGAGTTTAAAAAGTACTGAACATGAAAGGCATACTGCACTCTTTTGTTTAATTCTTCTTCTTTTTGCTATTGACTTTTTTTCTGCCAAAAAACTTAACACCTTCACCTTGTGTGCCATTGAAAGAAAAATGTGAGAAGTGGAACGTTTCTTTGTCTTATTTTCTTACATGATAAACTAAATAAATACCTGTGAGGAAAAACAAAATTTAATTCCTGTAGTCTTCATCCTTCAGTTTTGAATGTTTGATGTCTCGGATCGCTGGTGGCGTTGTGCTTTGTCACTGCTGTTTCCCTCCTGTTATGTAGCTGCGGAGCTCTTTATCTGAATTTCAGCTGAGGGAACCCATCGCAGAAAAATGCATGAGTGAGTGGGGCCTTTCAAAACTTTGATGTCTCTGGGTTTGGAAAGGACTATGAGGGTTGTTAAGTATTCTGTTTGAAGAGATGGGATTTTAATTTTCCATGAGGGAACTTTCCAAAGCAGCAGCTCTCTCAGATTTGCAGAATACAGCTTTAGATTCTTCCTTTTTTTTTTTTTTTTTGTCCTGTCATAAAAATAAGAGACATGTAGGATGAAAGACAACAGAGGAGACGAGAGAGAACACGGGGAACTTGTATAGGTACATCAGTTTTGCAAGGTTCGATCTCCATCCACAAGGGGGTGGCTGGACCACATCAAAGCAAACCTTCAGCAGGACCGGGTGGTCCTGTGTTTCCTCGTGAATAATCCTTTAGTCGCCTTTCATGCATGTATTTTATGAGCTGCTAAATGGAGGCCATCTCTGTTTATGTTTTTTTTTTTCTGGATAGTCCGTTATAAAACATGCATTGAACATGCAATTATGAGAACATGCACTATTCATGGTTTTAGTGCAGTTCTTCGTGTGCACTTGGAGTCTCCGAGCGCAGCCAAAGGAATTACTTTCCGTAGCTGACGTCAGGAATACCTCATCAGCGGAGCGCGGCCCACTGGCGGTGGGCAGGGAGCTACTGAGGAGGATGTGAGGAGCAATCGTGGAAAGGACTCAGTCCGACCTTGTCTGGCTCACAGCCCCGCGCCTTGTCGTGCGTAACGCTGCTAAAATAGTTTGCCGCGTTGAAACCCCCTTCAGGCGCGTCCAACTTTGGCTTTCATTCATATTTTTTTTTTTATTCGCAGCACATCCACGTCTGGGTGATGTGCACAGGAATAGAGCAACACTACTCCAACCTCTTCCGCATATTGGATTTCTATGCAAAGAGAAGGTCGCCTCTGTCCCTCCAAGGAATCGGGAAATGAAGACTGCTGCTGACACGGAACCAGTCTTCTTTTGACTCATACAACGTCTTTCTGCGCCGTTTTCTTTAAGGGGGTTCCTTCCATTTACAAAGTATTTGCTCCCGGTGTGGGATAATTCGTTGCGTTGCGTATATCTGAATACAACCCAGTTTTGGACAAGCCTGTGCAGTGCGTTGTACAGTGCACAAATTCGACCAGAATGCATTTTATTTAGGACAAACCTCTGCAGACACCAAGTGCCAAATTGAGCCGGGATGGCGAACGAGTGTAATCGCAATATTGTGGAAAAGTATATCCACCATAAACTCTCCAAACTGGGGTATGTGTGGGGTTTTGATGATGTCCGAGAGGATGCTGCTAATAACGGGTTAGGAGTTGACCCTCCGCCGACTTTGGTCCGCCGGTGTCGTGAAGCCAGCACCGGGCCTGACAGCGAGAGCAACCCCCACCTCTGCAGACGGCTCCCCCAGTCCGACCCACACGCCGCCATCCACAGAGTCCTGCGCGAGGCTGGAGATGAACTTGAAAGACTATACCAGCCGGACTTCACGGAGATGTCTCGGCAGCTGTATCTCACGACCACCACGGCGCAGCGGAGATTTGCCGAGGTGATAGACGAACTGTTCCGGGACGGGGTGAACTGGGGCCGGATTATTGCTTTCTTCGAGTTCGGGGGCGCCGTGTGCGTCGAGTGCGTGGTCAAGGAGGAGATGACATCGCAGGTGGACAACATCGCGGAGTGGATGACGGAGTATTTAAATGGACCTCTTAACAGCTGGATACAAGATAACGGGGGATGGGTAGGTCTGATTCCGTGTAGTTGAGCGCTTAGCTGTGGTTTGCCACGGGGGCGCAAAAGTCCTCTTTAGCTCCGACTGAAGATATTTCAATCAGTGAATTCAGCCGGTGTATGTCGGCCTACATGTTTGGTCGAGATCAAAAGGGGTACTCTGATTTGGCTCAATATCGAAACCACATGTCCGGTTGATCATTAATAAAAATCTTCTAGAGACGCACGACAGCGCGTACGCTCGAGATGGAAGGCCTTACTTCTGAGCTGCTCTGATTGGATGGTTGTGTTGGCTGTTAAACTTATCTGACCAATCAGACAGCTTGCTCTGTCACACCTCCCGACGCTCCAACATAAAAACCCGCCCTGTCAACTGCACAGCCAGTGGCAGCCATACAGCCGACATGGAGTACAGAGGATACTCTGGGGTATAGAGGGAAGTTAGTGCGCATTTAAAACCAGGGTTTATATGTGTCCCACCAGAAAGAATAAAATGGCTATTTCAGCCTCCACCTGTGTGTAGAGCGTTGCGGAGGAAAATGCTTCAGTGCTGCTGTCATGCGATGCATTAGGCCATGAATCTGTCAGGACAGAGGAGACCAGACACATGTCAGCAAACAGCGAACTATTGCATTAATGTGTTTAGGCCTCTGGGCATGACTGGACAGGGCTCAGCTATCAGTGCCCCTTTCTGCACACCTAAATGACACGTAGGTTTCAGCATCTGTACTCCACCTTAACCTGCCTGCACACATTCACATATTCAGGGAGAAATCTGACAGAAGTGTGCATTGTCACATCCATTTTTTTTCTCCTCCAAACTTCAGGTAAGTTTTTGTTTCTAGGGAGGAGGACAGAAGAAGAGGCCGCTGTGCTCCTCAACCAGCATTAAACCAATCTGCTATAAATTAGCCTTTAATTAGCAGAAGTGCTCTTAATGAGAGCACAACATTTGTGCTGCTTGGTTATTTTAGCTGGAAGCTATCATACATGGTGTGTGTGTGTGTTTGGAGGGGCGGGCCATCAATGATTCATATCGACTGTTTCATCTCTAAGGATAGGACCGTTTAACATTCCCCTTGAGTCTGCCTTGCCCCTGGAGGTGGCAGGTTGTGCCACATATCAAAGGCAGGCAACAGAGGGAGGGCCCTCCAGGAACACAGACTGCTAATCTGCAGCCACTGTGTTTAACATGCAGTCCTCTGTGCATCTAGGTTGGAACTCTTTTGTCTCCTTTTTCAGACCTGTGCCTTGAAGCAGGCGCAGACTGAGGCTGCAGAGATGCCTGCTCGAGGTCTCTGGAGCCTGTGCCCGCTGTACAATAATGTAGGTCATCATTGTCTGTGTTTTGAAGCTGGGTGGAGATGACTGTATTTCTGCATCGACTATAGGGAGAGAGAGAGTACAGTCCTTCAATCCGAAAGATTATTCAGGATTATTTGAAAGCGTATGTCTGCAGTTTGAGTCAATTTGGGGGATTTCCTCTGAAGGAGAATCAAAACCCTTATCCAAATTATTTTTAGCTCAAACTAGGCTCTAAAACAGTTTCATACAGAATATGTTATCTCGTTGTTGTTTTTTTAACTTCAGTACAGACAGATTGTCACTGATGTTGATTATAGTAATTTGAAAGGCTTTCAGGTAGAGTATATCCTGAGGTGTGTGCTTCAGTTATTACATGACCTTTAATAATTGACACTGCAGACAAAGACAGAGGACATTTGTGCTCTAGTTTGGATTGGTGAAATCTGGCCTTCATTTTTATTGACATTTTGAAATCTACTATAAAGTCACTGTATTCCTCAGGGTGTGACACAAAGGTCGTTCCCATGTTGTTCACAGTTGGACTTGGACTCTGTTCTCTACTGAAGAGTTTGAGATGTTTCTTTCGAGTGAATGGCAACTAAAAGTTGGTTGATTTTGTTCTGGCTTCATCCTGAATTATAAATTCACTGATAATGGTGCAAACATTGGTGATCAGATATTTCCCTTCAGGGATCCGAGGGCCGCAGCCAGAATTTTTGAGATATCAAATTATGCTCAAAAATCCAAGAAAAGCTTTACACATTTTTCAAATATTAATTTGATATTTTCACTCGTTATTAAATCTTTCCTTAACTTTATTTCTTAACAGAATCCTAAAAAGTTTTGTTCTTTTGTTGGTTTACAAAAAGTAAACATTTTTTATAGTGTGTAGAAATCATCAAATTAAACACTCATCATGTTAAAGGATGTGGCTTCAGTGTTCCCCAGTTGGAGCCTTAGCTCTGTGCACTGAACAATGCTGCCACTGTTTGGAAATAATCTGGCATCCAATCTGTTTTTGCATGAAAGCTTTTTGTTGATTCTGATGAAGCAAATGTGACACATTTCTATATCTAATCTCATAGTGGGATTTGCTTTGGGAGTCCAACCATTTTGGGGTCACCCATTTTTGAGGTTCATGTGGGTCACGTCTTCCACCATCTGCTGGGTGGCCGTTATACGGGAATCAGGACAAAATACATTTTATGTTTCAGTCACTTTTGATGAGCTCAGCATCTCAAGAAACCTTATTTTTCTTAATGGAGTTTACACAGTTTCTAAACAGTAAAGACTCTCTGTAAACATGGTGAAGTGTGTGTTTAGACAGGTTATACTTATGGTCACTTACACTGTCCATTGTGTCACTGTGCGGTGGAGGTAAGTCTTGTGTTTTCCACCACCATAAAAACAAAGGTGGGGGCTAATCAGCCTATTTCTGACATTTTGACGTGAGAGTGGTGTGGAAACAGCTTTCTATCAGCCACCCTCTGTTTCCTGTTGTTTTTGAGACAATCTGAGCCCAAAATAGGACTGCCCACTAATCGTTGTTGAGTCTAGGCATCATCCGTGAGTCAAATATACTTTTAGTTCAAAAAATTTGCCCCTTTAGAGGTGACAAAGCACCCACTGTATTTGCAAAACCTGGCTGAGGGTGAAAAAAAAACTCCTTTTATGCACTGATTACTTCCCACACTTCAGGATGTGAAACACTGTCCTTTCATTGTCCTCCAACAAAATTCAAGCTTTGTGTTGACAGAAATCATCAGCCTCACCCACACGTGGCACACCTGTGTTTATTTACAGCCGCTCGCAGTAAAAACCAAGTAATTGAACAAAGTGGCAGACGGCAACCGAGTTCTGAAATTACATGGTTGACCTCAGACATTTGACTTGGTGAGGGGGCGGCACAGAGCGAAATGCCAAAATGTGCTTCAAGAGAAAAACATCAGTGTCACAACTGAAGGTTAAATGAGATGTGATGTTGAGAAATGAATTTCTTACCTTGAGTGTTATTTTCAGCCATGATCTAAACATATCATTGTCTGTTGGTGTATTTCAACAAATATATGAGGGATTGCCATCAAATTTTGCACAGATTTTCATGGTCCTTAGACGATGAATCCTGTTTTTTTTTCTGGTGACCACTGGGGCCACCAGCAGGTCAAAGTTCATCACTTATCCTGTGAAATTCACTAACTGGATTGACACAAAATGTGGTACAGACATTCACGGTTCTAAGCCGATGAATCATACAGACTACCGTCATTCATAGGCATCACATGTAGTGTCACCGTGATGGTTACAATTGGGGTTTTAGAAAAATATCAATTAACTAATCAGTTGCGATTAAATGTGGTACTCGCAGTCGTGCAAATGGTGTTGGCTGTGCATGATCCAGATGGCAGATTAGGGCAACCGCCCACTAATCGTAAGGCTCAAGAATGGGAGGCAAATTGTAAAGCGTTTGAGACTGTGAGGTAAAAAGCTGCTCTATAAATGCAGATCATTCCCCAGGGGGAGGGAATGTAAACAAATTGGTGATTCCCTGACTATTCATCTACTGCACTCATCAACTCAAAGTAATAATCTTTCATTTATGAATGAATAGCTAACCAACACAGTTTCCATCTGCCGTGTCTGTTCTTTGTGTTCACAGCTAATAAGCAAGTATTAGCATGCTAACATGCAATTACAACTAAGACGTTGAACATGAACTCTGTACCTACTAAGCACCAGCATGTTGTCACTTGATGGTAGCCTACTGACATAAGCTCTCTACCGTTACATAGACCTGCCAGCATGGCTTTACAATCCTGTTTGAGGAAGGAGTTAAATCACCTGAAAACCCTTTTTTGAAGTCTCAAACAGCAAGATCAGGTGTCTGCGGAATGCCGCTAACCAGGTGGCCTATTTCTCTATTTTCTCTGTGTTGCAGGTGTATGTGTGTGTGTGTGTGTGTGTGTGTGTGTGTGTGTGTGTGTGTGTGTGTGTGTGTGTGTGTGTGTGTGTGTGTGTGTGTGTGTGTGTGTGCATTAGGAGGAGACAATGTAAGTTTGGGTTGGGTCCATCCTGTGGGGGATTCCCTGAGCACAATCTGTTCATCGAAGGGTGGGACCTGCAAGTTGCTATGGTACAGTGGGCATCTGGTCGAGCCCCTTGTTGAAGCTGAGTGGATCTGGGACAGCGAGGAAGTCATTAATCTCCATATAGTTGACATGTCGGCAGAGAAGAGACAAAAAAAAAACAACAACAAAAAAACAAATCACTGAGGAGGCACATGCAGTAAAAAAAAAAAAATCTCAATGAGATCTCACTTACATTTAATTTGCGTCTCCTGGATGCAAATTCAGTCTGTTTAACACGAGTCAATACTAATCAGGGTGGCATTCAGGAAATGTTCGAGGCCATGCTTCCCTTGGCTTTGAACTATGTCTTTAACAAAAAGCAGTCTATTGACAGTGAAAGGAATGCTACATCTGAGAACACACTTTACAATGTAATGAGCTCCATAAGTTGTGATTGATCCATCTGTTCTGAGCCTGAACTCATATCTTATTACCCCGTGTGCTCAATTCCTTTTCTCATCCGTTAATTTATAGTTTCTTTCAGTCTGGTCTCACAAATTAACGTGTGGGATGAACTCTGCATTTTTGTTTCCAGCAATCAGACAGAGAAATACAGCAAATGATTACTCATGCAATCAGCATCTAGGGCTCCTTCCCTCCCACCCGTCAAATGACAATGTAAAGTCACAGCTGCCGAACTAAAGGATGCCTGTAACAAAGACTGAGTTTGGAGATTTTGACAACAGTGTTATCTCTTGATGTGGACTCTCAGTTCTGTAATGGAGACTGTACACCACAAGGGAGCTTAATGTTGTAAGAGCCAGCCAAGATTTCCCCCCCGTACTGTACCCCTTTTGCTGCGCAGGCCTCGGTCGCTCACCATCTGCCACTGTGTTTACACCCATCAGCCCGGCAACTGCAGTCGCATAAATATTTCCTACAGACGCAGGCTGCTCTGGGCTGTGACTCCCTGAATTGGTCTAACAAGGATACTTTCTTCCAGTAGCGGGCCTGTAGAGCTCTCCGACTCTCTCTGCCGTCTGGATCGCTGAGATGCTCAAAGCACAAAGACCTTTGATCCAGTAATTTAGTCCTGCCTGCGGAATACAGATTTTTACCCTTTACTGAAGGTGGTGCAGTTTGAAAGACTGAAAAGTGATTACTTCACACAGTTTTGACACTGAAATGGCCTGTATTTATATCTATAAAGACATAATTTGACTTTTATCTTAACTTTTACAACAATCATTTGCATAAAAGCCTGTTCTGCTGACATTTAAAGGCACTGAATAACATTTGCAGGAAGTCACTTAAAAAGTTTTGTTACAACTTGAAGTGTTTGAGGCTACAACTGAATAAATAATTTAGTTATTTAATCACAATTTGAGCTGCATTTCTCTTCTTTTCTGACAATAAAATGCAGCCAGTCTTCAAATTGTAGATTTGCTGTCAATTTTAATTACAGAAGAATATGGCGTGAAGACTGGAAACTAGATTCACTCAAATAAAGGATTTTTACTGTGCTGTTGACTGGAAGTTAAGGACAGACACTTGGTTTGACTTCTTTTCGGTGTCTAATGGCACGCCTTGCCTCATGTTTACTCCGTCTTTACCATTCCACACATGCTGAGCATTTCATAAACATGCCAGAAACCTTCGCTTTGTGTGGCGTGCACTTAAACAAAACAATTAGGACTGAAATACTGCTCTGTTACAGTTGCAGTGATACAATTGCTTTGCAAGGGCTGTGCTTCTTTCTACGACTTCATTTGTCTCCTGAGACCCTCCACCCTATCCTGTGCGCTTATTTCTGGGCCTCCTCAGGAGAGCTGGAGGAATGTCTGCTGGGGAACAGCGACTGTAAATAAATAATGGGGATGACCTAGGTTTTTCTTTCCTGAGTAGAGGCAGGGAAGGGTGTGGGCAATTTTTGTTCTTTTGTTGGAAGATAATGTCAGCGGAGCATGCTTCATTCAGGAACACGTGTTGACGTGAGTGGCTTTTGTTTATGTTGTGTCGTGCAAAATGTATTTTTATGCTGGACCTCTGGGGTCATGTGAGCCTTCACATTTGTGAATTCATCCATATGATTGTGTTTCCTGTAATTATTTGGCTCAGATAAGTAATAATCACCTCAATGTGCTGCTTTCCTGTTTTGTGAGGGACACGTGCTTGAGCTGGTTAAAAGCACTCCTATCTCACTCAGAGCACATGCTGATAAATAATATATGGAACAGATAAACTCGGACACTAAATGGATGTCCCTCAAGTAGAAACCCAAAGGCAGTCTGTGCTTCAGTTGAGAGATAATCTTTTCTTTTTCCCCACTTTTTTTCTCATCATTTTTTCATCCCTCTGCCTCTTTCACAGTCCACCACCGAAGACAATATTCATTTACACACATACACATGCCCAATCCCTTCACAAACAGCGCACTAATACCCTGGGACCTGACTTCCAGTGTCAGGTAACGTTCCACATCCCTGAAAAATGCAGGGACATGCGAGAGGCCTCTAAATATAGAAGTGTTACCATCACTGCTCCCGTGTGGTCCTTTAATTGTCATGTTACTCATAAATTCCTGCCCTGTTTGTTTCTGTGTGATCGTCGTGCTCACGTCACAAACCTGCCACCAATCTGCATGGAAAACATGTCCTAATGAACCATTTGAGATGGTAGATAAAAGAGTTTTCCACCTTTCCTGTCATGGTGGGAGCTGGATAATGAGGAGCCCACTGAGACATTAGTTGACTTTGCCATAGGCACACCCTGGCAAGCAGCGCAGCATATCAATATAGGGCAAGGTTAAATGGTTCCTCCCATTGTCTAGCTACTGTAGATATTTCTGGGACGAACCCCCAAAAGGGTTTTAAAAGAGATTTGATATGAATTTCTGGAGCAACAATGGCCACTGCTGTTTGAAATGCAGCTTGGAGTGTCTACTAAGTTACTTTTTTGTTCACAAAAAAACAATGTTTAGGATCATTTAAGGCAGCGTAATTACTGTAATTTAAAAATGTTCATGTTATCAATTATTATTTACACATTTAGCAGACACAAATCAACTTTAGCATCATCTAATCTAAGTCCAACACTCACTCTGATGCCACTGGAGGAAAGGCTGATGAGGATAAATCAAAAAAGTGAAGTTGCAGTTTACAAAACCAAAAACAATAAGCTGAAAGACGCTAAATTGCTCCATGGAGATGAGGGGAACTGCAGTTAGGTAATGAATTTAAGAGTTTCTCTTATGCATTGTTGATACAACAAACATGAATTAGTGCATCTTTAAAACAAAAATTAAACTATATGCTTGCGTGGAGATTAATTAAGTGCGAAAAGCCGTTAATGTGATTTGAGTGAACCGACCCTTTACAGTTTATACAGTACATAAACACACATAGGCAGGCAAACACTGGAGCGGATGTATCTGTGGAAATCAATTATTTGCTGTCCACAAAATGGCTGTGTACACACACACACACACACACACACACACACACACACACACACAGACACACGCAAATGCATACACACACATATAGTGTGGCACATCAGCGGGTACACACAGAAGCGGATGTGGGAGTGTGAATCAATAATGCTGTGTTGTCACTGGGTGACATGTGAGCCATGGCAGGGAGCAGATGGCCCCGGGGTGCCTAGCTTCCTGTTAGCCATGCCATTCAGCCACACACACACACACACACACACACACACACACATACACACACACACACACACACCACTACCTTCTCCACTGGGATTTCCCGGTGCAACTAGCCACAGCACTGGCCATTAACAAACAGCAGAATGTTATTGGCGCTTCTCTGAAATGCTGAGTACATGCCCTCCCAAAAAAATGACAACAGCCAGATAATGGTAAATAGATTTCTGTGCCTCATCCGTGGAGGTCTGGAGTAAATAACCCCCCCTCCTCCCCCCCCAACGTGATTTTTGGGCAGCAGAGTGAATAGCCCACAGGAAATCTGATCTGTTTCATTTGACGCTGAGTGAGGTCAGCCATTTCTCAGATATCGCTTTGACTATGTTGTATTGATTGAGCGTTTCCGATGGTTTGTGTTGGTATCTCAAAGTAAAGACTCAATTAACATAGCGAACTGGTGGCTGTAAATGTCAGATTGTATGTGCAGTTGACTTGATCCAAACTCACTCTGAAGGAAAATGTGTCTCTGTGGAAAGACCTTGGTGAGACGTTTTAGCACTTCTTTTTGCTGACGGCTTTCAAGCTTGTGTGTGTGTGTGTGTGTGTGTGTGTGTGTGTGTGTGTGTGTGTGTGTGTGTGTGTGTGTGTGTGTGTGTTTTTGCAACCAGGAGCTCTCACTCCTGGCACAGCTCACACTGCACCACCCTGTTGGCAGTCACCTTTGATGGCAACTGATTAGGTTTGAAGTGCAGAGAACATGATATGCCCCTGATGTTTGGAAGATAAAAGCTCTGCCGAGGGAACGCAGTTCTGCCGGCATTGTTTTAGGACAGCGCACTCGAATCTCCTCACCATCCTGAACTCTTGATGTCTCCTCAAACCTACAACACCATTCTGTGTGCGTGCTACAGTCGGCATTGTCACAGATAACCCCTGCTGTTTTTAGAGTATCACAACCGCATGCTACTTCTGACAGGGACATCTTGCTGGCAGGGGCAAACCCGGTACAGCTAGGGTGTTATATTACAACAATTTCACAGAGTCTACTCAGAAGGAGCTACTTTAATTGGTTGTTGGACTGTCATTACACCTTCAAATAATGACAGATACTTCAAAGAAAAAATTGAGAATTGAAAACAGCAGAACTGACAGTGATTCCTTTTCTTCTAAGGTATTTCAATTTCGATTTTTTTTTTTTTTTTTTTTGGGGGGGGGGGTATTTCTTGACGATGGAGTGATGATTTATGCCTGTATATGTTCTAAGGATGCAGTCATCTTTACATTTTTATTGAGGACAGGATTCAGTTATATCAGGCGCCATTTTTCTTTACGGGGGAGTTCTAATTCCTGTCTAGACAAGGCACATCAAACCACCAGACGTTTAATCAACTCTGCAAATTAACTTGTAAAGTGCTTCATTTATCTTTCACTTTTTATGACACTTGGTGGTGAAGACACTGTAAAAAAAAAGAAGAAAGAGTCCAATGAGTGTGTTTTTCTGCATTTTTAATCAGCAGAATTTAAGTGTATTGATGTAAAATAGACTTTTGATTGTTACAGTTTTATCCGCCAGCTTTGCAAACTCATTTTCTGATAGCACCCAGTCGATCACGGCGAGCACTCGGACCCCTGACCTTCAATGTTTCCAGATTTGAATTCAAATGAGTCCACATTCCTGCACTCCAGGGAAGCCAGGAGGTTGAAAATATTCTTGGATGAAATGGCTGGACTTCAGAAAGTGTCTTTGATCAGAAGGTGAGGCTAACAGGGTTGTGTAGGAGGAGTAGAGATGTAAGGGCAAGCAATAAGAGGAGGCTTATAAAGCTATAAACAGGCAATCCCATCCTTCTTACAGCCACATGTGCTGCAGCCAGGTCAAGACTGACGGGGTAATTTGCTGGGGAAAAAGTATGGATGGTTTGCAGAGTAAAATCAGGCCACCGGGTAATAAGACCAACAAAAATATTGAGCTAACAGAGGAAATAGTTTAGATTTAATTTTAGTTTATGCTGTTAAGTAAGTGAGAGACAGTTAAGGTCACTCCATAGAAGTTTATAGAGCATGCTTGGACAATGTTGCTTGTTAAAGTCATCTGACTCAACAATCATCTGATTCTCAGCTGATGCATCTGCTGAGGAGAAGGCAATCTACTTGGGAAACATCCGCATCGGCATTACGTAGCTCTAAATAAACATAAACAACTACATTTATAACACTGCCAGCCTCATATATATGTAAATTTACCCCTGCATGATTTAAAGTCTGAGCTTTATTGTAATTATCAGTGTACAGCCGTATCGAGGTTTCTCAGCTCACAATAAGCAGTCACTGAACACCACTAATGACATTTTCCAGGGACTATTCTAGAGGAAAACCCTCCTCCATTATGAAACTGACATGTGCCTCATTAGTTTTCTGCACATTTTCACTCCAGACTTTCATTGTCACAATAGACAACTTATTATCATTCATCAGGTGGGCTGTGCTTGTTTCCCTTTGGTCTCTGCGTGCAGACAGGGAAGGTCACACGCTCTGAGTGAGCCAACCTGCTCCAGATAGTTCAAACAATCGTCTGTATTAAAGCTCGCTGCACAACTTAGCTCTCTGCAAGATGTCTGAGAGTCACATGGACATGGAACTCAGACCAAAGAAAGGACCAAGAATAAAAGTTATGTCAACGGCTGCTCTTTGCTGCTTGATAAGACTGTAATTACATTCTTTTATTTCTGAAGAGGATTTAGTTATTTCATTACATAAGGCAAGTGTAGCTGTGTTCCTTGCAGTGGACTTGGTTATCTTAAGGCTCATTCCTTCTCATATCAGGCCTCTCGGGGCACACACAGTGCAGTTGTTTGTTTCCACACATCAATGCATTCCTCTCATTCCTCTCCCCCAGCCTGGATGAAAATCAGCTGGTTGCCTGAGAGAGGTCATTGAACTTTTCCCCAGTATTCCCAGACTTGAAAGAAAACAGGGGGTGCAGAAAAAGTGGAGTTCAGTCTGAGATTGCTTTTAAAGGCGCTGACAGTTGAACATGATATGAGGCTGTTGTGACTATATGCTTGGATTTCCTCAGTTGGAAATCAGATTGTGTAAGAATAATGATTGCTTCCCTTTCCCCCACTCTGTTTCAAAATGACCTCATGCTCCATGCAAGATGGAGAAGTTTTGTCACACTGTTTTGCAACTGCAGTCCTGAGCTTGTGGGAAAGCTACTTTCCTTCCCATATTGAGTTTTGCTTTGTCTTCCCACATGTCTTTTTTTTGTTTTTTTTGTTTTTTTGTTTTATCCCCGCACGACGCAAACAGGAGACAGAGGAGGAGGAAGTATTCACATGTTTTACTGAAGTAAAAGTACAGTGCTTTAAAAAGTCCCTATTGCAAGTGAAAATTGTGAATCCAGTGGAAATTAGATAAAGTGAAAACACTCAACAAGCAAGAACAGTTTAGCATGTCTCACATTTTCTGTATTTGTTTGCTTTATCTCACCGTTTTTTTGTTGGTTATAGGTGGGCAGGGCTCAGGTGGGGGGTGGAAGCGGGGGGGGGGGGGGTGGAGGCTATCCCTGCTGACAGGGCCAACAGAAAGACAGACAACAATTCATGCTCACACTCAAACCTGCAGCCAATGTAGAAGCACCAATCAACCCAGCACACAAGTTTTTTTGGACAGTGGGAGGAAGCTGGAGCACCTCTCAGGCACAGGGAGAACATGCAAACTCAACATAGAAAGGCCCAGCCGACCAGCAGGCTGCTGAAAGGTGACGGTGGCTAACCACTGCACCACTGTGCTGCCTGTGCACCAATCAGGATCTTACAATATTTTAATCAAAATGCTGTGACAGATGAGTTCTTGTTTGTAGGTCGTTGTTAATAAAGTCTTATCAAACCGCACCCGCACAGTTCTGTTGAAGCACGTTAGCAGAGATCTTGACCTTTAAAATTTTAATAACATTTGCTTTATTCTGACTTAAACTTGCTCATTTAATCATGGATTTTCATTGTTATAGAGAAATACTAAATATTAATACTAAAAGATTTTTTTTTCAGGGGCTGTAAGAAGAAGTTGTGTCTGCATACAGAGTTACTTTCCACCTCTTGCAGTAGATGCCGTCTCTGTGACTTTGTGGAAAATGTTCAGTGTGCTTTAGCTCCTCTTCTCTGCCACTTCAAAGGTGCTCCTGAGGGAGCTGCGCCTCAAACAGATGATTATTTTCCCTGACATTATCGGACATTTGAGATCCTCAATCTGCTCTGCTCACAGCATGCCCCGTCCCAGACTGTGGCCTCTCTCATTTACATGGGTGCGTGGAGAACACAGCCAAACCTTGAAACCTGGCCTCGCGTACTTTAATCACGTAAACCGCTCCAATATCTTGTTGCCAAAACTGACAAGCTTTCATTTAGCGGCCCGACTTTACAAGATGTCTTCTGTATGAAAGAGGAGAATACGGGAGGCACTGGGTGTCTGGCTTTGATGTTCTAATACTTTCTCCTCCACTGACATGTTTAATTCTCTATTAGATGATATTACACTTGACTTGTTTGGCAGCACTTCCTAAATTACAGGGGCAACTTGGGATTTCATCAAAGGAAAATAAATCACAACATTCCTGCTTTTTGTGAACATAAAACTTACCCTTTTTTGCACGCTTTGCTTGTTCTTAGACTTGGGGCTAAGATTTAGGAATCACTTAAGAGTTCAAAACAAATACAAATCTCTTAGTTACAGTGTCTAACCAACTGTAGCTCTCCCCTGCTTCTCCCCTCTCCCTTTCTTCACGGTATTAGGATGACTACATGTTTGGCTTGCCTCTGGTCTTTCCCTAGTTACCCGCACAGACTCTGTGATTTAACCATACTTGGCTCTACCACAGAGAAGCCATAGTCTCAATCCAGACAGTGATGTCATTCCTGCAGCGTCTGGCACGGAAGTGACTTAATACGAACTGAAAAGTTGAGGACCTTGACAAAAGACTTTCGCTGCCGATCACTGCGGTCTGAAAAGCCCCTTTCTGAACATCGGGATTGTGTAATTCTGTCGCATCAGGGCCTCAAATCAAAAAAGCCCAATGAAACCAGATGACAGGAAGATGAATACGTAATAAAAAATAAAATAAACTTAATGGTTCCATTTCTTGGCCAAGTTGAGAAAAATCAGCCACCACTTGTGCTTCACAAGGAATCTGAAGCCCTTGTGCAGATGGTGTTCCCACACATCTCATTCATTACTACATATAGGCTACAGTAGTCATTTTTGGCTCAGATCTGTCCATCTATTTTTGGAGCTGCCTGGTGAGATGGTGGCTGTGTGGTCTCAAGGTCTTAAGGGGTCAGCGTATCTGACTTTTAAGGCCTGAAGCAGCGTGCTGCCCCTGTCACAGGAAATGACCCTCTCCCATGGACTGTGTTTGTTACTGGAGAAGCAACAGGCCACCTGGGAATCAGCTGGTTCCCACGGTCTCTATCAGTCTCTATCAGAGGTTTCTATCTGAACCAATCAGGCGCAGCAGTTGGGCTACTCATGCTCTTGTTTTGCCAAAATAAAAGGTACTCTGGTTCCTGTATGCAGCACTCCAAAGCGGATTTAAAGCTGATAGAGCAGCTTGAAATGTAAAAGTTTTACCTCGTTGTCCAATCATTAACTCAAACTTACTTTGCCCTTTTACCTACTGAGAGCCTCTGCATGTTTTAAATGCCAGAGATACTACTTTCAGTTATAGGTGGCTCTCTACACTAGTGCCCTTTTGCATTCCTGAGAGCAGAATTAGAGCAAAAACACCCACCTGAGTTTCACACAATCGGGAAAAGGAATGCAGTTTATTGGCTCTCACCGCTTGCTTGGGTTTTCAATGCTACAAACACGTCACCGAAGCGTTGGTCTTTGGCACCCAAGTGGAAGACATCCTGTCTTCACTGGAAAGCCATTCAGGCCAGGTTTAATGCAGTCCTTGCACACAAGCCTGCACACATTTGGATGATGACTCAGCAGTCCTTTTCCATTCTCTCTGCTCTCGCGCGTCATCTGTGGCCTTTTAAATGGACTGAGCAGCAGAGATGACAGTTATTTTTATTAGATTGGGAGGCCCTGAACCGAGAGCTCAGATGAAGCCTCTCGATATTTATAGCAGCACAGCAGTTGTGCTGCTTCTGTCCGGCACTTCCTCCTCCTCCTCCTCCTGTGGGCCTGATGCTCTCAGACATCCCCTTTTTAGCTGTATTGTATCTATCTGAGGCAGTCATTGTGCATAGTTTTGGTGATTGTGAAGGATTGTGGATGAATTGTTGAGGCTGAAATAGGTTTCAAGGTCAAAATCACAACAGTGGCTCATTTAAAAAAAATAAAAGAAACATATTGACTGCGCTGCAGGGGTTTATTGTTAAGAGAAAGGGATGGTCTCTGTTGGTTGCTCTTTGCTTTGATGTGTCTTTGTTCTACAGAAGTGACTGATTTTATACGATACACTCTGAGCTTCAGTAAAGTGTACAGAGGCAGATAAACCAGGAGTTCACAGTCTGCATCCCTGCACTCGCCTTCACTCCTCTGAGCCTGCAAGGTTACCCAGTCCTTCATTTCATGGCGGCTCAAAGCAAATCAATAGGCTCAACACGAAGAAAGGATTCCATGACTGCTCAGTCGGATGTCCTGAATACATCAGAAATGTTTGTCAATCCAAAATCTGTCTATATTCCCCAGAAATCTGTGAATAGTTTTGTTTTTTTCTGCTGCTGTACAAATTGAATTATTTAACTCCAGCTCTTCACCTCCTCTTCCACCTCTTCCTCCTTGATGGGATATAAACCAAGTTTACCGAAGCATTATACATCTCCAGAGAAACCGAAGTCTCCTGTGTAAAGTTACGGTCCTCATCTTTCTGGCAAGTTTAGACAATGAATAATGGAGACAATAAAAAAGCGAAGAGTGTCATGAGGAGTGTGGGTGATTTACTGCCGATCACGTTTCATGTTCCAGTGGAGAAGCCTCACTCCCACAGGAGAGCGAGTTGTTTTGTAAACACACAAATGCTGCTGCTGCTGCTGCTGCTGACGCAAATTTGAATATTTATGAGCCTTAAGGGTAGCATGCAACGTCAAAATTGTTTCTCCCTTTACACTCGAGTCCAATGTAATGACTATTGAAAGTATGAAACCTGAGTTGGCAATGAAAGTCAAGTGGATGTAAACTAAAAAGCTTTCCTATGTTTCACGTCATGATCTCTTTTTATCGACCAATATTTTTCTACATTGTAGTTACCATGTTGCGTGGACATTTGAAAGGATGTTAATTCCTTTGTGGGGTATTCACAGCACCAATTTTAAAAGGAGGTGGAAAGTCAGTCAAGGATTTCAACGAAAGCATCCTCTGCAAGCCATTTGTGCTTATTTGAATAATTATTTCTTCACTAAATAATATTTGGTTTAATCTGATATCTTTTGGTTGGAAATCCCTGGACCGCATTTTACCTGTAAAGATATACATTTGGAGAAAGATTATTTTCTCATATGAATTTCAGAGGTGTTCGAGCATGAAATTAATTATTGTTCTATAACTTGTTCCTTGGGCCTATAGGGGACTTCCTAAAATGCCTTGTTTTGTTTAACCCACAGTCCAAAAACAGAAGATTTTCAATTAAAAAATATATTATTATCATGTTATGCCAAACTATCTGGCTGTGAGTGGTAGCTTTTTGTTTCGTGGACAGTTTTTAGAGTGAGCATCTAAAATGTTGAACTATTGCTATTGAAAATTGTCGCAGAACAACTTTCTGCTGATCAACTCATCAATTTGTTTTCAGTGCATTAAATCAATGAAAGAGGCTTCTTTTTTGTTGTTTTCTAGCGTTATCCACTACAGGCTTGTGTATTGATTGGGCCAGATTTGTAAAACCTTCCCATTCCAGTTTGTCATCACTGTTGGCTGTTGTTTCCAAGTATTGCAGTATTGTCACAGGGTAGTGAAGGGCTCAGTGTCCTCAGCTCCAAGGTGTTTGCCGGTGCTGACACAGGGGGATTTGCCGGGTAATGAGTGTTGCAACAAGCTCCTCCGTCATCTGATTTTTGTCAGGCGGTCGATGGATGACACTCCAGAGACCGGATCGAACCTGACCTTGCTACTAGTCGAGCGCTTGCTGTCCTTTCTCCTATTAAGGGCCCGATATACAGGTTTGAGTGTGTAAAATCACGTGCAAACTCCACACCAACCGCAAATAAATGTCCAAACAGATTTACGAACGACGTGCAGCGAGGATTGCGTCTTTCAAATGTACAATTTAACACACGTTGTCCATTTTGCTGAATGCGTAATATCAGGCGTTTCTATTCGAAGGTGCAAAATACAAGGGAGGGAAATACAAATAGAAAAAGATTGCACCCGCAGTGATAGTCACTAAACCTGAAAGTAGAAATAGGAGAAGTGATTGGGTGTGCGTTTTAGTACGACTGAAGTGCGCTAATCAGGTGCGCAAATCTGGAGAGACGGCCTTTTTGTTTTTCACACATTATTGACTTTCTTGTTATGTTCTTGTTATATTTATATTTCAGTGGGATCAGATTTCCTTTTCCTTTTGCGCTCACTGAATTCCATTGCTTGCGCTCACTTTAACACACACAAACCCCTCATTTAAATACAGCGATTTGCACCTGTGACGCAAATACTCTTAGTAAATCACCCGCAAAACAGGTACAAAATAAATGTGCAAACTTTTGGAAAAAACACACAATTTAGTACCCTTTATTTGAGATCTTAGTAAATCAGGCCCTGAGTGAGAGTGTTTCTGCATCTGGGTAAGCACTCAAACAAAACATAATAATATGCACACATGAAAGAGAGAGATATAATTTAGGCTGTATTTTGATCAAAACAGATCAATTACAAGGACATTAAGGCCTTCCTTGCATTTTTTTTTTTTTTATCTCCTATTACTCCCCCTTGGCTCCTGAAATGGGAGTTTTGTTTGACTTTAATTAGCTGCGGAGAAGACTGCAAGAAGCTCATTAGAAAATCAAAGAGGGGCGGCAGGAGCAGCATATGCAATATTATAAGTATAGTACTATGAGAATGCTTAGGAAATAAACAGAGAGTGGGGAGAAGGTTTGTTCAGAGGTGAATATAGCAGCGACGCCACAACAGGCGCTTTAATTACAAGTTGAACTTTAACCCACATCCCTTTCCCTCAGTCTCAGTATGCCCACAATTACCCATGGAAACGTCCCAAAACAGAGATGGCTGCCTAATCATTTGTCTGTTTTGGCAAAGTGCTGCTTGGGGTTTTAACGCAGCTAGCCGAGCGCACAAGATGACTCATTATCTTCCACACAAGCCGCCAGATCGTTCCCAAAAGCAAGGGGGATACCCAAAGGAACGAGCAAATGTTTGGAATTTCCTGTTGCACATAAGGTAGTGTAAGGCCGTCCGAGGAAGACAGGAATGTAAAAATCTGTTTGTGTCAACGGGAAAGACAGAGCAAAACCCAGAGGTGTAAATCATGTGAAAAACAAATCAGAGGTCGAGGACAGGCTCTCTCCCGCTGGTGGGAAAAGCAAATCGTGTGTGAAGCTTCCAGCCTCGGTAACCATGACACTCAGGCAGCACGTTGCCACCCCATGGCTGAGTACGGGATCCTGTCAAGTCCTCACTGTTCAGTCGGACTCTTTTGGCCTGTATGTATCTCTCTGAGGAATTCATTGTATGCAGCACAAGTGAAGAAAAGGGAGTGTGTAAACCTGGCCGGGCTTTCTCCCATTGGCTTCATGGTCTCTGTAGGCTGGCTCCGACCTTTTAAAAGCCATTGATCCAAAGAATGAATACTGTGGAGAACTGCAGGCTGAACTTTATTTCCCAGATGCACACCTGCTGCTGATGGCAGATGGCCATGCTGCAGGGCAAAGATGAGCTTTTGAAGATTGTTTAAGGCTTCTGTTGAATGCAGATGTTTTGTCCTTTCCTGTCCCCCGTCAACGTTCCGTGTCCCCTTTTCCTGCTGCTTGTCATTATTTTCTCTAAATGCTCTAAATACAGCTGGAGAAAAAGGAGAAGGAACGGAGAGAATAGAAAGTGTCTCGGCTTGTGTTTCACGCTCACGTGGCTGCGGCAGCGCTGCCTGCTGAATGTGTGGGTGAAAAAGTTGCAGGAGCTGAAGTGGAGCATGCTTCAGTCTCATGATATCCACCTGACACCCCTCCCCTCCTCCTCTGTCTCTGCTTCCCGGCTCTCCCCTGAGTCAGTCTGGAGTTATTACCAACCATGCCCTTGTGGGATTCTTTTTAACATCCATCACAGCTCTTATCAACCTCTTACCGTAATTGGCCCGCTTTTGTTTCAGACTTAAATAGATGATAATCTGTGGCAACTGTCTGGGACATATCAAGGACACACATCATGAGTTTGCCATTTTGTCGAGCCTTGCTGGCGGTCAGTCAGATGCACTTGCTGCTGGAATCAGTGGCTGCTTTGAGTTACAGCCTCGGCAAACTGTTATTTTCCAGGAATTGGCGGAAAAAGAAAAGAAAAGAGGAAGGCAGTGTTTTTGCCAAATGGACACGTTGTCCTCAACTGGACATCTGACTGGGGAGCTTGTTCTCTTATTAATCCCTGAATCCTGGAAATGAGATGGGTCATCCCTCAAACACTGAGCTTGTTCAGAGCGCTCCAGAATAAAGCTGCCTGACATTTTAATTTCCACACTAGCGCCATCGCTCCACGGATGGTGACGTCAGTTGGTCCCGTGCTTTAGTCCAGACTGAAATATCCCTGAAATAATCCAATGGACTGCCATGCAATTTTGGACGGAAACTTGTGCTGCCCAGAGGATGAATCCTACAACTTTTCACACAACTTTTCCTCTTTGTGCCAGAATTTGTAACTTCTCTTGTAAATGAAGTCAACATGGGTGGGGCAAAAATTTGTTGTAGACGGTCATCGTTCCTTTGATTTGAATTTGGTGATTGGTCGGATCATCTGGTTTATTAGCAAAAACCTGCAAAACTCCAGATATCCCATCAGCCTCAGCTGCACTTTGCAAAGGTTAACAGGTTGGACGAAACACATCACACGTGGTTAGCGTTCACATGCTAGCATTGACGAGTCTGAGTAAAGCTTCACACAGCGGTTAGCCCTGGTTAATTAAAAGCGTTCAGCTGCAACAAAGAAGATGCCGTGTGGTTATTGCCGGCTGATTTAAGAGCACACTGTGTTTTGACACCAGAGGGCCTAAAGTGGGAAGAAACTGCTGATGCTTCCTCCCCTGTGTCACCAGCCCCCAGCCTCAGGAATGCCACAGGACGGGAAGAGAAACAGGAAATGCTTTTGTCTCCCCACAGCATTTCAGAATGAATGCCTCAGGTTTTTTTTGGTTTTTTTTTTAGTCCTCTTTGGATTTTTTTTTTTTTTTTTTGGATAAAAAAGTGTGTAATAAAATGTGACACTCGTGAACGGGAGTGTAATGAACTGGTTTATCTTGTACTGGATTAAGGGCAAGTAAAACACACATTCCCGTAAAAGTAGCACAAAACATAATTACTGAAGGTAAATTGACTTAAAGCCAGACAGATTAAAACAGAATAATTCCCATGGGAACCGACACCGTAATGTTGTAGTGAATCCAATCGAACAATTCACCATTGTTCATAGATAGGTCGAATTACAGCTAAAAACGGAGACATCAAAAGAAGCTCACAGGAACTGCTTCACAACACAGCTACTAATGTGGTCAGCCTCATAACAAAAGGAAAAATATTGAATGGGAGCTGGTGATATTCCCTCCCTTAAACCTCTCTCACATGTACTCTATTGTGGTTTGGTTCAAGATAATCTACTTGTGTGTGAGAGCAGAGAGCTTAGCGCCATTACTTCCTGTCCAGCTGTTCCTGCTGCCGCTGTTTGTGAGCAGATGTCTGTATTTCCTCATCGAAGACATGCATCCGTGGTATTTGCTCCGCAGATTATCCGCGTGCACACTCGACATGTACATTCTCAATTTGTAACAGGGCCTCTTTTAAAAAAATAAAAAATAAAAAAAAATAAAACTGTTAGCAGCAGAAAGCAGAACCCCCCTCTGAGGAACATTAATATATTTATGCTTGAGTGCTGCGGTGATCAGACACATGGTAAAAAAAAAAAACACCAAAAAAAAACAACAACCCAAAAGCAGAAATCTGTTGTGAATGGGCTCTTTTGGTGATTCCTGTTTGGTTTGTGTGTGTTTCTGAGGTTGTGCGTAGGAGGGTGTGAGAGCCGATGAGCAGTAATGGATCTGTCTGTGGCATGGGTGTAATAACACTCTTTTTCCACCCATATTTGGTGGCAGCTAAGGGACTTACATTTTAAAGGGTCAGTTCACTCAATTTAGAAAAAAAAAAAAATCTCATACATCTGGTGGGATCATGGACATAGGCCTTGTACAACTCTGCCTTAATAACTTGTTTCCTAGTTCGTCTCGAAACAGCAACCTCGTACCGGTCGGCAATTAACAGCAGATTATCCGGAGTACACCGATGAAACCCCTCCCGGGAAAGAGATTCAACAATCTCTTTCAATTTAAACTCCATTTTTAAAAAAGCTGACAATATTCAGCCTCAGCACAAAACACTGCTGAACCAAACAGACTCGCAGCTACAAACTCCTGACTCACAAATCACTGCAACCAAAGTTGCAGCAGTGAGCCCGTTGGCCAAAAAGCCGACAAAATTGCATCCACAACATGGTCCAGAACACAAAAGGCAACGCACAGTACAACAGGATACAAATGCCATTTGGTGGTGGGAGGATTGTGAGGTCACAGTGGCCTTGACCTCTGACCCCTATAACTACAAAGAGGACGTATTACATTATTATTTGTGGACCGTTTTGAGTACATCATCCAGGTACTTATAGTGCACTACCTGTTTCAATTCCCAACAGAGAGTGTGACAACAACAAATCCCACGAAAAAATTTAAACTAACAATGAACTCATCCTTTAAGTACTGCATGCGTAGCCAAAACCCTGACATATCTTATTTCTCTGTGCCTCCATTGTTTTCAAAAGATAAAAACCTAAATGAATTGCTGCACTGGGTGAGCATGGGAATTATTTCCAGGATGTACCACAAACACTGCCCTGCTGCTGAAAATACTTACAAAAGCACCAAATGTCTATTAATATGCAGCTGAAAGGAGCCCCCGAAAATGCTCTATTTACTACTGTTTAAGTAGCGTTTGGTAAAAGCTGCATCGTTGTTTTAGAAAATTGCCGAACCTTTTCATGTCTCCGTTGGGAACAAATGGGATGCCAGCCTCGTCCAAGAACTCTGAAGAATTCATGCACAGGTAAGCACATTGTCTTCGGCAGCCTAATTAACTGTCTGTTTTTCCTCTTCCTGTCTCTCTCAGGAGGCCTTTGTGGAGCTGTATGACAGACAGAGGGACTCCATCTTCAGTTGCTCCTGGCCCTCCATCAAGACGGTCTTCGGCCTGGCTGCACTCGGGGCGGCCAGCCTCACCATCGGAGCATACCTTACGCAAAAGTGAACAAGCCCTCCTTTCTGCAGCCTGACTATATTTCTCGACATCCTCCTCCTTTTTCCTTGTGCCTCTCCTTTATTTTTTTTCCTTCTAAAGACGCCCCTGACCCCTCAGAGACAACCTTCAGACTTCTTCTGAATCTGGCTCTCTTCAAAGCCTCTCTCAGAAAACTCCCTCTTCTTTGCTCCCTTCATGTCAAAACAGACACAAATCAAAACAACTGAAGGAACCAGAGGCACGGCCCATAGAGCAAAGGATGTCTAGAGGAGAAGCATCTTAGATGTAATCACACTAAGCTGAGTACAACTGAGGAGAAACGAGGAATCAGTGGCATGCATCTTTTTTGTTCTTTTTTTTTTATTATTTTTTAGCTCTGCCTGCTTCTGTACTAGTTATAGCATGAACGTTGAGTGTTAGTGTAGACTTTGCATGTGCGGGACCTCTATTCGGAGGCCCTGATAGTGGGGGTCTGAGGATGATGACGCCGAAGAGGAAGCAGCCACAGCCCCACCCGTGCTTGTCAGGGTGAAGGACCCCGTTTGAACTGTGGACTCCAGTTACCCCCCCTACAGCCGACCCTCAAAGGACTTCCTCCACAGAACAGCTGCTCAGAATGTATAATGGCTACAACCAGCATCTACTGCCTGTGTCTACTGCTCAGACAGCTCCAGTAAACTCTGAACACACTGCACCATTATACTCTCCTCGGCCTGTATTGGACGGCGGGCCAGTGGAAGACTGAGCTCAGCTGAGCTTTCTTTTGCAGTTCTGAAAGCTCCAAGGTTGTGATTTTTTTATTTTGGTTTTGCAGCACGCCAAACCAAACTGCGTGTGGAGGTTTTTAATGAGTAAAAAAAAAAATATGCAAAAGAAGCCTAACATTTTTTTTTATATGTTGCTGAGAGAAATGGAGCACAGCACGAAGAGAGGGAGGTCAAATAAACACTGCATTTTGCATTTTAAGGGAGAAGGCCTCTGCAACAGAAATGGCCAACTTTAAGAGCGCATTCCTCAAGCAAAGCAACGTGAACGACACCACTCCTCTACTCAACGAGTCCCCTTTAGAAGTTAGATCACCACTGCCACGAGCAACCAAACTAAAATGCTATCAGTGGGTGTTTATTTTCTACCTCTGTTGCAGCTTTTTTTTTTTTTTTTTTTACTCCTCACTGAGCCCATCTGTGGTCAGACTGGTTGGGCTCGCCCCGCCTTCAGAGCTGAACCTCCGGTCGTTGAGGTCCCGCAGTGGCGCAGAGAATTCGCTCTGACAGAGACGATGCGGACTGAGACAACCTCGCTCAGCCACAGCAGACAGAGTGGACACCACGGCAGCAGCAGTGTTTTAGTTTAAAGCCAGTGAGTCTCGCGTCCTGGAACCTGAGATGTCCCTTCTCTCCAGTCAGCAAATGCATCCAGTCATTGATCTGTTCCTTTCGGCCTGTTTCATCGATGTTCGTCTTGTGTTACAGTCTAATCTAAAATTTTGGAAACGCTCCCGAGCTCCAAAATATTTTTGCCGTATACAGTACTTATCAAGCTGGTTATAGAAAAGAAAAGTGATTTTATTTGTCTGTCAGTAAAAAAATCTCCAACTTCTTTGTTGCATGGATGAAAGATACTGTCTTTACACAAAAAAAATATTCACTACATGTAACCATATTTATAATGATAGACTAGAAGATCAGAAATAACAAAGAAGTTGTGTTTTCTATTTATTCAGAGGTACAACATCACAGATTTTAACAGTTCTTTGATGACGAATCAGTTGTTTTCACTTTTTGTTTCTATTCTATGGAATCACACTGTAACTACATTATTTTCTGGCTGCTATTATAACAAGAAAAAGTTTTAAAAGGTGAATTTCTGTGTCGTATCAACATTGGCTTAAGGCTGCTATACTGTTGATTTTAACTTTTACTCACAGCTTCAAACTGCCACGACTTTACAGTATAGTTCTAGAGAGCTGGAAACCAAAGTTAACTTGTATTAACCTTTGATTAAAAGTAGTTTAACGAGAATACACGCCGCTTCAGTTCACTGAGAGTCTGTTCAAGTGAGGTTTTGTGACCACTCTGTGGAGGGTTTGTCTAGTGTTCCTGTACTATATCAGCTTAACTTTTGTCAACGTCGTGCTCCGATGATAACTCAGTACTTATCTGTAAAATGTTGACCTGCCAGACCTAAACCTTGTCTCAGTTATATCACTATAAACCATCTGTTACAGCAGCTCACAGTGTGTGTGTATGAAAGAAACAGAGGGTGATCTATGAGCAGGAATAGGAACAGTCTAACAGCAATATACTGTAATTTTTATATTCTCTGTGCATATATGAATGTAGCACTATGGTTGCTGTACTGTTTTATGTCTATAATCGCAAACCTGTAGCACTTAAAAAAAAAAAAAAAGAAAAGTGAATTGTGTTTCTGTTGTTTACTGCTATATCCACGATAAGCTAGTGGGATCATATTGTTCCTAATAAACCAGATTTCTCAAGCAGATGCAGTCCAAGTTCATGCGTCTGCTTTATTGATCCTCAGCTTCATCTCTGAGCGAGTCAAAAGAGAATAAGAGATGTTCAGGTGAGGAGTAGTGTGTGCTCTTTTGATTATCTGTGATCTATCGCAGCTCTGTGTATGTAAAGCCTGCTTGTGTCGACGCGACAGTCTCCTTGTGATGGACTGTTGCAGAAGCAGCTCCTCAGCAGCAGCAGCAGCAGCAGCAGAAGCAGCAGCCGCACCCCATCAGACATCAAAGCTGTCCCCAAACACTGCACTTGTCAGCCTCCCTCTTCGGCTAAACATGAGTGCAAAACCCCAAATGCCCTGCGGCCAGGTTTTGTACACCCCCTGCCTCTGTTCTGATCACACTTGTCTTCAAAGGCTGCGGTACTCGGGCTGCTTGGTGGAATTTGCGAAAAGCATGATGCAGTAAAACTAATGTTGAAAGAGTTGAGTGGGTGCAAGAAAATGAGGGCCGAGGAGTGAAAGAAAGTGGTGATGGTGGTGCGTATGGATGTATCCCCGAGGAAACCAACAGCGGATGGAAGTTCATTTGGGCTGGAGCCCCCCCGATCCCCCCTCCTACAATCCTCCTCTCTCTCACCCTCTACTCGCCATGCATATAAAATGCATGACACGCTCTGAAGAGGAATTTTAAATCAAGACTTTCAAAAGAGAGTCCAGTGTGGGTGTGGATGGTGAATGTGTGTGTGTGTGTGTGTGTGTGTGTGTGTGTGCGCGCGCGCGCATGTAAAGAAAGAGAGAAAGATGGGCAGTGAGAGGAGGAGGGGGAGGAGGATAGTGAAGCCCTTGTGCCTCTTCTGCTTTAGGGCTACAAGGTGTAGAGGAGGCTTTCCCAGAGCTGGATATCACAGGGGAGATTGGGAGATCAAAGCAGATTGTCTGGAGTAAGTCTGGTCCAGTTTTACCCCTCATTTAAAAGTCCATCAGATCCATGCACGGTACCTTTGCCTCATTTAAAGGCAACCTTTACAGAATTAAAAAAGTTCCTGCTGAAATCTAGCAATTTCCTTGAAAGAGAGCTAAAAAAAAAATTGGAATGTAAATATTCAATAAGAAAGAGGGGGGTTTGTCATCATACAAGAATGGGAGAAAACGGGAGTCTGGGTGAAGCAGCATGATGCTTGAAAAATGTACGACAGTGTCACCTTGTGGCTGCTGCGCACATGTTCCAGCAGCAACTGAGAAAAAAAAAAAAAACAGTCTGTAAGATGCCACAAGTCTGCAAGAAATGTTCTTCATCTGCAGGAAATGACAGCTGATTTGACTGAGCAGTTCATCTTCAAATATAGACGATGAACTATCAGCTGCTGAGCCGAAATGAAAAACCATCCTTTTTTTTTTTTTTTCCCCCAGCACATATGGCTGCCTATCCCTGCTCTAAAATATCCTCGGGGCAGCGTGCCACGGAGAGACACGGCTCCGGGGCTGAAAGCTCAACAGCTCACAGGCTTTGGTGATGACTGCTCACCCGTTTGCGGCTGGCGAAGACTTCGCTGCAGCAGCAGCAATGTTAATAGGAGAAACATGTGTGAGACGAGCATCTAAATCTCCCATGATATGGTAATCAGCAGGAAAGAAGACAAGGAAAGTGTGTGGTGAGACTACCAACTACAACTCACTGGCATCAACCCCACTGAATATTTCTATAAGCTCCAGAAAACTCTGAAAGTCTCTCTCTCTCTCTCTCTCACACACATATTATTAAATGTGTTTCATGAAGCTGATTTTTCTGTTTTGGCTGATATTAAAGAAGAAGAAGAAAAAAAAAAAAGAAGAAAAAAAAAGCCAAATTAGGAAACTGTTGCAATACTGTTGCTGAAGACTTACAGAAATCGGTCATTAAAAGTGTTAGAGGTTGGATCATCGTGTGTTTGACAGACGGAGCAAATACTGATGACAACTGATTTTTTATAGTTTAAAAGCTGACATGTCCCTGCAATACCAGAATGAAATTACATACCGAGTGTGTTTTAATCGGTCTCATTATTTATTTCTACTCAACTGTTCATATCTGCAAATGTACAAGGCTACAATGCTAATTCTGATGATCATTTTAATGTGTTCTTTTGCGATAAGTCAACTAATGGAAATCACAATTTCTAAAGCCAATCGGTTTTACAACAATTTAGCTGAACAGTTGAAAAGGTAAAACCAAATAATGTAAAGACTTTTCACCAAATAAATGACTTCCAATAATTTTTTTTTTTTTTTTTTTTTTTATCAAATAAATGACTGATTAGCTTCTTTAACTTTTAACTGATTAACCGTTTCACCTCAACAAATGTGTTTGCTGAAGAGTCAAGATGCAGGGGATGTACTCCTGAGGTTACCAGAGAAAATGTAACTGCGTAGAGGTTCAGCTAACATGAAAATAACCGTGTTGGATGCCTGTCGCGCGTTGCTGTCTCTGTCCTCCCCTGATTTTTTTTTTTAGGCACTAACAATATGATCCGTGTCCACCTGTAGTCTGGCCATGCTGCTCGTTGGTCTCCCTGTATTTCAGCCTGACGTGTCGTCCTTTCAGGTCCCTCAATAAAAAGCACACCTCGGGAGTCCATGCTCTTCTTTGTCTCCCTGAGCTGGCAGCATCGAACATGGTAAAGTTATGTGTAGGGAGGTTGAGGACAGTTACGAGAATACGTCTTTAAAAAGTACATTCAGTGTCCGTTTATTTTTCTGCAGCCAGAAAAATAGAAAAAGTAAAACAAAGAACATTCATACTGCTGAAGTGTAGTTTCTCATGCTTGCACATTTACAGTACATGTTGATCTCATACAAAGTTTCTCTGAACTAGACATATTGCCACAGTATATTTACAAAAATAACATTGAAACTGTTTTGCAGTCTCTTTAAACATGTTGACACATTCATAAAAATAAAGCTTTGTGTGACTTGTTTCCCGAAATCAAACCTATTTACAGTCAAAGGTGGAGATGAGTCCTGTCAAGCTGCAGCTGGAGATAACCATGTTGCTTTGCATGTTTGTGAGTATAAGATTATCCGAAGCATCAAAACCACTGAAAATAAAATTCAAAAAAATGTTTTAAACATTTAAAAAGGCATTTTTCCATCTCGTCTTACTGTTACAAAAACCCATCCTTAAGTCATAATGACTGTAAAATCACTAGTGACGTAAAATGAGCGAGAAGTACCCTCTCAGTTCTTGGCTGACTTGTCAAATGTACAGTTACATTTTCTTTAGAGCACAAGTGCTACACTGATTTAGACTTTATTTTGAATTATCTTTTCAGAGTAAGAAAGATATAACAAATTCTCGACACCTTCTTCTGACATTTTAAATTTTAGTAAAAAAAAAAATAAATGAAAACAAATAAATGAAAATCTGAAGAATAGAAGGTAAAAAATACCATCTACTTCAATATTACACATTCATAACATCTTTACAATCCCAAATAATTGCACTCATTTGACAACACAAATTCATAGGACACAAAACTGATGTGCGGAGGGGAAACCAAAAGGCACAACTAAAGATTAGGTAATGAAAGCTCCATGTTGGCACTAGAAAACATTTTCTTTAATGACATCAGCCATAAAATGGCCACATTGTGGGCTACGTGTAGTTTTAATAATAAACCAAATAAGTTGAGAATGAAGTTTTCCCGAAGGCGATGACATTCAAAATCAACTCTAACAATGTGACTAAAACCATCTGATAATGGCAGCATGATTGTGACTACACAACCCAAAACACCGGAGCCCCATTCATTAGAACCCGTCTCAAATTATCCACCTTTTCGCGAAGGTGCGTTTGTCTGCATGTATTTTATACTGCGTTTGTCTGCGTGTATTTTATACTGTGTCTGTCTCGTGTGCGTCGGATCAGTGTTCAAACCACAAAAAAAAAAAAGAAAAAAAAAAAAAAGAAATTCAGAAAATCAAATCCTCAGTGCACAACTCCACTTCACTCAGCTGTCTAAGCTCTTTGGATTCCAAGCCTTTAGAGACCATCAGTCGCAGGCGTGTCTGGGACCTCGAGTCTGGCCCCACTCAGCCTCACCTTAACCTAAGTACCTTAACCTTTCAATGCATTTCCTCTCACCACAGCTCCACTTTAAGCTGATGCGCCTCCTCTCATTCAGTCAGGTTCTCCTCCTCCTTACAGGCATCTGGGAAGGAGAAGGAGAAGAAGGAGAAGAAGAAGAAGGAGAAGAAGAAGAAGAAGAAGAGCAAATAAAACAGACTTTAGTAGAGACAGAGCAACAGTTTAACTTAAACTATCTTCTTTAATAATTAAGCATACTGCAACCTCACCAATGGCTGGATTTTTACCCGGCGTGCCACACAAAACCTAAAACATATCTTGACATGTTCCGCCAAAACTATTTTACAAATGACTGTTAACAGCTAATGTTTTAATAAACATTTATTTTTGCTCTGCTCCCTGCTCCTGTGAAGCCAAAACCGGCAGAAATGAAGTCAATAAAAGTAGGAGTAAGCATAATCCTGCCTGCTTTTTGAGCAACATGTCTGTCTAAACCGAGCTTCCTCTTCTCAAAAACAAAAATTTAGCATTCTTTTTGAAGCCCTCCGCGACAGCCCCACGGGATTCAGTTTAGACCCAGTGAGAAGCTGTTGCAGTTTCACGAGATGGAGATTTTTGTCAATAAATATAAATAATGATATTAACATGTCAAATGAACGCTGGGTTGAAAAACTGAATTTATGAAGTAATGAATCCCCGTGTGTCATGTTTTCTTTGCAGCATTTTGTACTAGCTTCGATCTGACGGAGATACAACCTGAAAACGCCGCTGCCTGCAACGCTTAAATCACTGAACGTGCGCAAGTACGTCATTTTCTCTTAAGCGTACCAAATAATAAACATACTTCGCATCAAAGTGTAAACTGCTACTGATAAAATGCAGCTAAATCTAGTAAAAGCCCAACATCACCTGAGCAGAATATACAGTCCCAGAGTACAACGGAAAAGATCGTGATTTACCTAACGTGGAAAATGAAGCGCGACGGAAAATCTTGTTCATAAAAGGACAATTAACAAGTTTACCACAAATCCTAACGTGGTGTCACCGGACTCATCTTTGAGTCATGTTTGGATACCCCGTCATCCCACAAGGTGAACAGCTTTTGGAGACAAATATTGAAAACGCACCAAACTCGAGCAGCATCATGCTCCTCGCCGCAGTTTACCTTCTCCGAAGTGAAAACGCATGAAGCATATACAGAAAGGTGGAATATGCCGATCTGCCTCGACCTGAAATCTTGGTTTGTTGGACTGACAAGTTTAGAAAAAACAAAGATACAGCTGAAACCAGAGACATTAGTCGGGTTTCCATCCAAACGCATCAAACAGTTTAACCAATTTTTCAGCAAAACTGGCAAAAGAAAATGCGAGTTTATGCACTATCCATCCAGCAGTGTTATGTACATATTAGGAGTTGGAGCTAAACAGAGAATGCTAAACAACGTTTCCACCTCCCTCTCTCTCTCTCTCGCTCTCGAGCAAAAATCAGAGATTTTGTTTCGGAATTTTCTGCTGTTTTACTACAATTTCTTTTTATAAGCAAATTGAAAACGAACACAAAATTAGGTGGATGGAAACGCACCTTTTGTCCTTTCCATGCAGCCTTCTTCGCTGTTAAAACCTGGTGACTGCATTACCCACAATGCAACGCGAACAGCAACAGTTTGGCGATTTATGCGTGTTAAGTAGTCTAAAGCTTCTAGCCTCAAACAGAGATGATGAAAGGGACTGCAGAAGTTGAACTTGATGTCTCTACTCACCTACTGACTCTGGCTTAAGTGACATCACTTGAGGTCATTTATTAGGTCCTCTGAGCTCCAGCTACAAAAGGCTTTATACTATTCACTTTTATTTTTAATATATATATATATGCAGTAGTAACCCCCAGTACCTGTAAACAACTGACTGATGGATGTCGATAAATTCCCCTTCAGATCACTTAGAGAAAGTTTACTCCAGCACAATCCCATATATGCGTACGACAAAGTATGGCGCAACTGTGTTGAGAAAACCAACTACGACACATTTATATTTTCAAATATATTTGAGTGCGTTATGTGGAAAGCGGACCGCTAATTTGTGCACGAAGCAGCAGCGTGTTTTCAATCAGTGATTTCTTGTCCTGGCGAGAGATCACGGTCTCTTTGTCTTGCCACCATAATCCACACAACACTGCTGCACAAAGCGACAGCCAGCAGGACGGACAGGAATTTGGACGAGCACCATGCCTCCTGAAAAACCAGCTACAGGGCGACAGCCGGCCACGAGCCAAAAAGACCCGTTTCCTACCTGGGGCGGGGTTAAAGAGCACGTGGGGGGGTGGGAGAGCTCAGGGTCCGGGACAGAAGGGGAGTTGGGGCTAGCAATGCTGAGCGTCTATACCTGCAGGGCCGAGCACCAGGGCCTGGAGGATGTCTGACAGGGAAACAATGCCCTCGATACTGGAGCGCTCGTCCACCACCACCAACCGATGCACCTGGCATGAGAACACGCAGTTACAACTTGAAATCAGCGCTGGATTGTTTCTGAGTAACTACATGTATGTCTTTGTGTCTCACTTCAGCTTTGACTATTCTGTCCACAATGGTCTCCATTGTTTCCATTTTATGGCACTTCATGACTCCTTCGAAGTACTGACAGCGATGTTTCAGAGCCTGCGTCACCGTAATGTCGAGATTGTTGTACGTCTTCTCAGCAGCCAAGTTCTGCACACATAAACACGAAAATGTAGTGACTAAAGTACAAACAATAAATCACAGAGCAGTTTAGCCTTCAATATTTGGGATGTTGTCTCTTCAAATTCAGAAACTGTAGAAATTTAAACTTACAATCACATCAAACTTGGAGTAAATATCCACAACTTTGCCTTTTGAAGAAAAAGAAAAATCTTAGCGAGAAAGTTCATTTAGAAATATCAATAAAATGTGTAATATTGGATTTTGGGATCTCACCCGAGTCATCCACCACAGGCAAAGCAGACACTCGTCTCTCCACAAAGATGTTGAGTGCTTTGATGATGGGCGTGTCTGGGTGAATGAAAGCAATGTCCCGGTATGTACCAATGCCCAGCTCCCCGAGAGTCTGCTTCATGAAAGCTGGCTTTGGCATTTCACACATCTGGGACACACCGACACATGCAGAATGAGGCAGGAAGACATCTCTGATTACACAATTCATCAGACACATTTCCTTCATTTCCACATTGACCACCAGGGGGTGCCAGATAAATGAAAGCGAGACCAGACGTCTCTCTTCTCTTTCTAGAATTTCAGAAATCTCTCTTTTGTGCTTCCTATATCGCCACAACCGTTTGCTCGATCTGCTTTAAGCTTGATGCGCGTGTTGCCGAGGACCCGAGGGTGCGTACTGGTCAAATTGGTGCGATTTGGTTAGGCAAATCCTTTTTCTTATGTTTTGCATGAGATTGAACACACTTGTCAAGATGTTTTTTTTTTTGTTTTTTTTTTTAATAGCTACTTGTAGCCTTGCTCAAAAAAAAAAAAAAAAAAAAAAAAAAAAAAAATTTCCCTATGGTCATACAGCATGTGTTTCAGAACCAGAATTTAACATTTTATTAAAACAGCCAAACGGTGAGGCTCTGGTGGGCCGTTTTCTACAAAAGTTAGAAAAACTGGCCCAGTGAGAAGAACCTCAAAGGTCCCTGCCTCTGCAATCTTAATCATCATGCTGATCAAAATGCTACACAAGATAAACGCTCATCGACCAACAAATTGACAGTGACGTGTGATGATGTGTTGGACTCACAAACAGCTGGAGGAACTTGAGGATCCTCTTGTGTGTGAGAATATAAAGTGCATTCCCTGTGACAGGGTCGATGACAGGCAGGCGGTGAATTTTGTTTTTGATGAGGGTGTACACTGCATCAAACAGGCTGCAAACACAGAAAACACAATAATATGTTACATGCTGCAAAGTCAATCCTGGCTCACATTCACAAATATGTAACAAAACATTATGATATTACGGTATTAATTCAGAAAACGTACCTTGCATCCGGTGATATGTTGACCAGAGGTTTGAATGTTGCTTGAAGGTAAACCTCTGTGTAGCAAGGAATACGAAATGGTATTATCTTCCATTAATGCGTGTATGTAACAAGAACATGAGAGAAGGCATTACTTACCCCGCCACGTCTCAAGCTTATGTTCCTCTAATTCATAAATTTGCACCTGCAATACAAAAAGAAGAGAAGCTGGTTTAAAAAAAACAAAAAAGAAAAACAGGGAAATCCTCAGTGTAACAAAAATGTGAACCTCATCTGTCGAGTGGACTTACCATCGGTGACTTATAGTATCGGTGTAGTATGATGATGAAATCTGTGATTGTCAGCATTCCTGCGATTAAAACAGGCATTAAAATGCTTTGAATCTATAGTGGTGTGAAAAAGTGTTTGCCCCCTTCCTGATTTCCAATTTTTTTTGCATGTCTGTCACACTTAAATGTTTTAGATCATCAAACACATTTAAATATTAGTCAAAGATAACACAAGTAAACACAAAATGCAGTTTTTAAATGAAGGTTTTTATTATTAAGGGAGAAAAAAAAAAAATCCAAACCCACATGGCCCTGTGTGAAAAAGTGTTTGCTCCCTCCTGTTAAAACATAACTTAACTGTGGTTTATCACACCTGAGTTCAATTTCTCTAACCACACCCAGGCTTGATTACTGCCACACCTGTTCTCAGTCAAGAAATCACTTAAATAGGACCTGCCTGACAAAGTGAAGTAGACCAAAAGATCCTCAAAAGATAGACATCATGCCGAGATCCAAAGAAATTCAGGAACAAATGAGAAAGAAAGTAATTGAGATCTTATCAGTCTGGAAAAGGTTATAAAGCCATTTCTAAAGCTTTGGGACTCCAGCGAACCACAGTGAGAGCCATTATCCACAAATGGAGAAAACATGGAACAGCGGTGAACCTTCCCAGGAGCGGCCGGCCGACCAAAATTACCCCAAGCGCGCAGCGACGGCTCATCCGAGACGTCACAAAAGACCCCACGACAACATCCAAAGAACCGCAGGCCTCACTTGCCTCAGTTAAGGTCGGTGTTCATGACTCCACCATAAGAAAGAGACGGGGCAAAAATGACCCGCATGGCAGAGTTCCAAGACCAAAACCACCACTGAGTAAAAAGAACATTAAGGCTCGTCTCATTTTTGCCAGAAAACATCTTGATGATCTCTAAGACTTTTGGGAAAATACTCTGTGGACTGACGAGACAAAAGTTGAACTTTTTGGGAAGTGTGTGTCCCGTTACATCTGGCGTAAAAGTAACACCGCATCTCAGAAAAAGAACATCATACCAACAGTAAAATATGGTGGTGGTAGTGTGATGGTCTGGGGCTGTTTTGCTGCTTCAGGACCTGGAAGACTTGCTGTGATAAATGGAACCATGAATTCTACTGTCTACCAAAAAAATCCTGAAGGAGAATGTCCGGCCATCTTTTTGTGACCTCAAGCTGAAGCCAACTTGAGTTCTGCAGCAGGACAATGATCCAAAACACACCAGCAAGTCCACCTCTGAATGGATGAAGAAAAACAAAATGAAGACTTTGGAGTGGCCTAGTCAAAGTCCTGACCTGAATCCTATTGAGATGCTGTGGCATGACCTTTTTAAAAAGGCAGTTCGTGCTGGAAAACCCTCCAATGTGTCTGAATTACAACAACTCTGCAAAGATGAGTGGGCCAAAATTCCTCCACAGCGCTGTAAAAGACTCATTGCAAGTTATCGCAAACATTTGATTGCAGTTGTTGCTGCTAAGGGTGGCCCAACCAGTTATTAGGTTTAGGGGGCAAACACTTTTTTCACACAGGGCCATGTGGGTTTGGATTTTTTTTTCCTCCCTTAATAATAAAAACCTTCATTTAAAAACTGCATTTTGTGTTTACTTGTGTTATCTTTGACTAATATTTAAATTTGTTTGATGATCTGAAACATTTAAGTGTGACAAACATGCAAAAAAAATAAGAAATCAGGAAGGGGACAAACACTTTTTCACACCACTGTATAAACAACACAGAGAGCCAAGCCTGCAGGCATTGTGCAATTGGGCTGAGGCGGTGATTACAAGGGCGTGGTTCAAACAACACATCACTGATGCCCGCATGCTCTATTCTCATACTGACTCGGCATTCATTATTCATCACAGACAGACTTCCAATAAAGCACAACAAATCCAATTCACTGCTGGTTTGTCTTTTGATACGAATAGTGGGTTTATTTTTCGGAGAGTCTGCAAATACGTTTTTTGTTTTTTTTCCCCTTTCTCTTTTTTTAACCTACGTAAACTCTGGTCAATACAGGAAGAGTCATTGCTGCTCTTAATGGTTTATGACAGCTCTAATGACTTCTGCTCAATATAGCATCACGCTCCACTAGCCATGACCAAAGGCATTAATACATTTTCCTCTGTTTCCTCTGTTCATTTAGGAATGAAACAGCACTATGAGGACATTTTCCATCTCTGTTAGAAAAAAATATCAAATAAAAATAAGCATTTCATTTTCTCAAACTAAATTGTGGCCCAAAATTATGTAAACTCAAGTCCTCTGTGCAAATAATACGATTTAACATCATAAACTCAATGCAAACATACTCGACTTTAACCGGAAAACAGCAACAAATATAAAGTGTCTTTAATCTTCTAATAGATAAACAACAAATTAAATCTATACTATAGTTTCTTATCCAGCACACTGTATTTTGGTCAGTGAATTTAAGTTATGTGAATAAAAGCCATTCAGTCAAGTTCCTGACAGGTTTTCAGGATTCTTACCCACAAAGCTTTGCTTCTCTGTGTCCCACAGCGGAGCAGCTCGCACACCGTTGGCTACCAAAGCGAAGAACGCTTTCTTAACCTGTCGAGCCATAGTTCAAATTAAAAATCCAGCACAAGATAAATTCATACATAAACACTTCACAATAATACACAATTAACTCACTAGAGATGAAACAGTCCATTATTGTATTAATTGATCGCCAGAAAACTAATAAACAACAATTTTAATAAAGTTAAGTACAAAAAGAATAGCAAAGGCTCACTGGTCCAAGATAATTAAATGTCAATATTTGCTGCTTCTGTGTGTTTAACACTATTTTCAATCAAATTTCTTTAGTTTGTTGACTGATGGTTGGACAAAAACAAGACATTTCCATGAGGTCACCTTGGGCTATCCAACTGTTTCATAGACCAAACAATAAAGCACAAAAGATAAATGAAAAATAACCTTGAGTTTCAGTCCCAATCATCATACCATACGTAGAAAAACACTTAATATCTCCTGTGAGGTGCAGTCAAAACTCTTGAAGGCTTTGTGTTGGTTTTCCTTCACTTTTAGACAAGTGTTCTCTACTCTTAGTTTCCGTGGATATAGTGGTTGAAAATCTACACATCAAAGAGGTCCGACCTTCCCCGGATTAGTGTTTAACAGCTTAAGGACAATATGAACCACCACTTCACAGAAAGTGCTCTGAGGTAAAATACTTTTGACTTTATTGAACATTAACTTGAATGTCTCTTTCAGTTCTCAAGAAAAACAGCCTCAAAATCATGTAAAAGTTGGCAAGCAAATGGACTTGACTTTATGACAAACAATGCCGCTGCAGAACACAAAAGTAACCTCGCAGCTCCCAGTTTGTCAGGTACTGTCAGTATAATAAGAAGTGTAAGTATAATATGGTACTAACTTGGAGTGCTGTGTCGAACACAACCAGCTTGGAGCTCGTGGGGACGATGTCGTAGCACTTGTGGGATTTCATAAAGCGCATGTAAATATCACTCTCAGGTTCAGCAGCTGTAAGAAGAAAAAAGGAAGGAAAAATACTTTAAGAGGAAGGAGAAATCTCACAGGGAATATATAATAAGAGCTTGGAAACAACACGTGGAGCCTAAACAACCATTATGGGCCTGGACCACTTAAAGCCACTTTACTGCTCCATCTAATTGCACTTAAAGCATCAACAAGCACAAAAAAAACCAGTGGAAAAACCATGAACAGTAAAATACTGTAGGAGCCACGATCCTTTACAGATGAGGCAGATTGAAAATGAATGTAATTTTCTCCACATGTGGTGGAGAAACATGGAGAAGATTAATTGATAAACTAACAGAGAAAATCAACAAGAGTTTAATGCATCGTGTAGAAAATGTGGAAATAATCTTTTCAGCTAGTTTGGGACTTGACGCTCTCCCCGTTTCATGTCACTGTAAACTGAAAAAGAAAATCGGTTTTAGGCTGTTTGTCAAAATTCATGAATAATTTGAAGGTGTCGCTTATTTTTTCACATTTATAAGCCAACCAATCAAATACAACATGTCTGAAACATTTAATTATCACAATAAAACTCAGATAGGATGCCTGTTTCTTTAAATTCAAGAATGGTCTCCAGCATTGCTCAGCAATCTGCTTTTCATCAATTCAGCTGCATAAAATCCTTATTTAAAACAAAGATTAGACGGAGACTTCTCAATGAACAGACTTGTTATAATAACACGCCTGTAGTAACCTGCCATTAGAGGGAATCCCTCACATTTCTGACAGTTCAGAGCGGATCAACGTTGGATAGGACTGAACAGACGCTTTACGGTGCACTGCGATTTAACTCTGACGTTTGCAGCCTGGTGAAATATCATCTGATATCCTGCTCACCTTCACAATATATCACACCAGGACTGCTCGCGTTGAAAGTAGTACGAGAAGCGCACTGGGTCAGCAGAATTTCGCAGCGGGGACACTTACCATCGTCATCGAGTTCAAGTTTCTCCAGCATGCCTTCGAATAAACCGTAGACCTGAGAGAGAAAAGGCAGAAGTTTGCAGTGAAGAGCGGCCGCAAATTCGCGCACCACAAAAAACTTTGCTGGAAATAGTGAGTGAGCAGCAGCGGCAAAGGGTTGACGCGACGCCGACGTGTCCCCAGCAGACGGAGGGCTCACCGAGTGTGGTGCGCAAAACACCAAAAGCAACCAAACCGCGCTGGGCGACACCGGAGTTGTACCGATTACATCAACCTAACCCGGGTCTGCTAAATATACACGGGTAACGTGACATAAAAAGCCCTCGTGCCGTGGAGCAGCTACTTCAACAGCACATTATAATTAGACTACACACACCCCCTAAAACTCGGAGTGGAACAGTCCTGATCTATTTGCTGCAGTCGAGGCAACCAATGTCTACAGCTGCTCACGCAGCCGATACACAGACGTGCCACGATTAAACCCACTGCAATGAATCAGCTGGATTCATTGCAAGAGTCATACTCTGCCAAACACAACGCCCGACAAGAAAAGTCTCTCACGCGCAGCGTGCGGGGAAAGCAGGAAGCTCCGCGCGCTGATGACACACCCCTCCATGCAGAGCAACCTGGGTACTTCGCCATATTAGGAAATCCCTTTCGTTGCTTAGCAGCAAGAAGCTGGGGATGCCTTGTCACATCCTCGGAGTTACAATTTCTTCAGAGGAAACGAGCCACATGGCTGACATCGACTTAACAACTCTTTGAAACCTTGGCTGAAAGCAGCAGCCCAAGAATATGGCATGCAAATTGTGCTAAATGCATCTCCCACACAACATAGTGGAGTTCCCAGCTGAAATATGCTGTGTCATGCTGAGAGATTTGCATTCTCAAAGTGTGCTGGCTGATGTATGATATCCCTGGATCCCTAATTTGCAAGCACGTTCACAACAAGCAACTGCGGCCGAGCGAGAAAACCTGCATACCTGCTCTGGGATGCTCAACAGTCCCCAGTGTTGCCCTGCATTGGTGACACAGCGTTTCTCTCGCCAAAAGCTACCCCTGCACTTTCATAAATCTCACCCTGCTGCATCACAGCAGACACGTGGCCTGCTTTTGTATTACAGCAAACCTTGGGGAAGCAGACATACATAAATCCATTAAATGAATTGCTTTTAAAATTGGATTTGCCAAAAGGTGAAATGCAATTTCAGAGGAAGTTGTTGGGGGAGGCACAGAGAGGCTGACAGGCACTGGCTCATTGCTCTTCAACCACAATCATGAGTCTCTGGGTGTTAATATCAACCGTATACAACACTGGTGATGAAATATTGATTTACCGTTTCTGGCTAGAATCCACAATCACTCAAAGCAGACAGGTCTTCAGATAATTATTCAATAAACCAGCACAGTGAGTTTTGAAGTAATTGCTCTCAAGCTGAAGGGAATCTGGTATCAAATTCTGACTCCGGGAAAAGTCTTGTGACAAACACTTAACTCACTCTCACCTGTTTGTGCTGTAACAGTCATCTGTGCAGCCGCTTTGCTGACATCTAATGCTGTTTAAGCTTGCATAGAGACAATATTTACACCCTCTGCTCTGCCAATGGTGTTCAGAGTAAACGGTGCAAATACAGTCCTGTTAACAAATGAACAATGCTCAAGTAGCGGAGCTTGAATTACGTGCCTTGTGTTTACCATGTCCAAATAAAGCCTTATGACTCTGAGGGAAGAAGCGCATGACTCATGACTAGAAGGCATGTAAGGCCACTGATGTGTAGACCCAATGGATAAATAGTTATCAGCTTCAACATCCCATGAGCCACAGAGTTTTATCATTGTCTAGAATTAGTGCAAAGATACATTTTACCTGCAAAGAAGGACAATTCAGTTCAATAGTCAGTCTTGTTTTTGATAGAAATCAATACCTGTGAACTCGTACCGCTCTCTCAAAAAGATAGAAACTGAAGGTGACTTTTGAACTAGTTTTGTAGCCGTTACCGCACATCCTCCATAAACAATAAGCAAATCTCTGCTCTATAAACAACAGAAGGTGCACTGACTCCCTGGAGCAATAAGGCGCTGTGGACAGACCATGTTTATTCTATATTATATCTATTTGGGAGCAGAAATGTGCACCAAACTATCCTTAAGACTGACTCCATTCATTTACTGTTCAAAGCTCACAAACACTGATTGAACTGTCCTGAGGAAAACAAATAACATGAATTCTTGAGGTAGATGGTATTCCTCTTTAAATGCACTTCTTAATATAGGAATAAATGTTCTGCAGTGTGACTCACTTGTTGTGAGGTAGAGTAAGATGGCACGGGGCTCGATGAAGGGATCGGGGGCTTCGCAGAAGGGAGGCTGAGGCGCTGTCCTGTGTCCGGAGGTGTGGAGAGGGAGCGGCTGCGAGAGCTTGGCTCCAGGCGTTCAGGGCTGGGGACACTCTGCTGGGCCTCCTGGGAGAACACAGGTTGGCTGGATGCCTGGGTCGGGGTGAGGGGTGGTGTGCTGAGTCCAGAGGCTGCGGAGAGACATAAGGTGCAGTGTAGATAGCTCAAATTACAGCATCTCTCGTTTCTCTTGATGCCAATCCGCACTGCGCTTTCAGTGACACCGAGACACAGCGCTGATTGACAACGTCGATAGGCTTAGCTGGTAAGACTGAGGCGCTACAATTGTCACTGCCGCTGATGCCATCGATGCTGTCACATGCTGTAAACAGAGAAGGAATGCATACCTGATCCATCGTGAACTGAGAGTCCTGAGTACTGAGAAACAACACAGATATCGAGATAAAGTTCAGCTCAGCCGCTGACAGGTAAACCACCATTACAAAGATAGCTACAACACCGAGTTATATTGACACACTTATTATATTAGCAATATGTTTTGGCTTTGAGAGACATAAAAAAAACAAAAAAACCCATCATTTTTAAAGTCCTTCTCCTGGCATTGATTAAACTTCTAAAAACTCATCTCTGTTTGTCAAAATTACATATTTAGAAGTCGTTTCCTCTGTGACATGGAAATCCCGACAAGTTGACGGGATAGTTCTCAGGTATGAGATGTATAAAACCCTGTCTGCCTGAATCAGTGTTTTGTCACTGTGTCACTGCAGCTCCAAAACAGACATGCTCAGCCAAGGTGATCACTGCTTATTTAACTCATGGTATTCCTTGTAGCATATAAAAATACCAAATGGGCATGTTGACAAGGTTAAAGGATGTCTTTGAGGTTATTCAAAAAACATTTAAATATAGCATTGGTTAAAGGGTAAAAGTTCCAGTTTAGTAGTGTCTTAAAATAATTCTCAAAATGAATGAAGAGATTGTGATGTATATATAAAAAAAAAAAATTGACATATATTGTATTTACTGTGCCATTATTACAGTACACAGGAGTTAATGTTAATTTATTTCCATCTAGTGTGAATGAAAGTTAAAAAAAAAACAAAAAAACAACTAACACCTGAAATTTCATTTAAAGTATGCAGTCACAATACATTCAAGCAGATTGTGCTGTCATAATAATTATCCTTTTGTAGCAATAACAAAAATCTTCATGACACTTATGAAGCCTAAATGATGCATTTGATGTAAAAACCACCAAGGTGGTGTTTGCTCTGATTCTGCCTTATTAGTCCTCCTCTAAGGACTGACAATGCAATTGCGAGTCTCACTTCAACCTGAGCTGGAGTCTCAATAGCCCGAAGTGAAAACACCTGCAGAAACTTTTGTTCTTGTTGTTCCATTTAAAACATCATACTTGTTTAAGTGTCTTGCTTTTTGATGAAAGTTTGTTCTCACACTTTAAGTTCGAGAAACTCAGTTTGAATATTAATTATCTTCAAAGTCAATGTGCTCCATGATGCTGCAGCTTTCCGCTGTGCTCAGGAAGATGAGGCTTCAATCCTGAGGGGGATCAGAGTCCAAAAGCTGACTAGTAAGCTCCAGTTACCTCATTAAATTCTTAGTCTGACTAATTGGTTGCATGTCCTGGAAATAAAACGTGATTGTTAAAGGAATTGTTTTTCTTTCAAACTAATCAATTTAAGACACAAGTGCAAACAGAAAAACAAAAGTTACATTTAAAAGCTATTTAATCAAATCATTTTTAAAAATAATATTAGAGTAGAAGTAGAATTGTTTTCTATGATGATTTTAATTTCTTTAAATGTAGTTTTACTTTAAATAAAAACGTGATTCTACCGTTTGTTTTACATTTTTACCTCTATTAATTAAATAATTGATTATATAAAACTACTAACTCAAGGCTGTAATTATTCCTGAGGAATATTCTTCAACAGCACTGCAGTGAACTGACAGCTGTTGACATCTGTATCTTTCTGAATGTTAATGAAAAATCCTTGATGGCAGTCCAAAGTTTAGCTCATCTAAATGGATGCTCTAGAAAGTGATCAATAATGGATCAATACTGGAAAAACTCCCATAATGAATCATACAGGCTGCGTCTCTGCTGCTCCTGGCATCCCTCCATGATAACTAGGCTGATTACAACATAAGCACACCATTAAACCCAACTCCAGCATAGCAGTCAGCTGCCTGTGACGAAGCTCCTCTTGCAGCAGTGTCGGATAGAAGGTGTCCGTCACATGACGACCCACACACACTCTTTCACATCAGGCATCACAATCTTACGCAGGTTGACACGTGCCACTCACATTGTCCTGGCTCCACCCCAGTGACATATTTCTGCGGCCAGACAATGAGTGACATGGGTGATGTGCTCCAAATGGTTCACATTACAATGGCTCCACCATGAGATGTCCATATGACTTTTATTATAACCAACACTGGTGTGACGGGAAGGTTAAGAGTATGTATGTCACGTGAGGACAGTTAGTATCAGGCTTGATTCAGTCACTTTCAACAAACTAGGATTATTATTCAGGATTTAAACTTGAATTTAAATCATTCAAAAAGTTAGCGAGTTGTACTGTTGGGGTTTAAAGCATCTGTATTGGGATCAGTATGGCACTGGGACTTTCTTGTTAAAAAAAAAAAAAAAGTAACTGCAGCTGTCTTCTAAACATCAACTTCCTTACTTCTATGATTACATATAATCATTAAAATTAGAATAATAACATATTCAAGTTACAAGACATATTTCTTAAAGGAGGCCCTGTGTGTTGAGTGAACATTCTTCCAAGTGCACTCCACACTATCGCTTGACATTTAGTTGGCGTGCACCGGCCCTCTTCGGTGTGCCCTGCTTCCGCTGTGTTGCCTTCTTATTTTAGCCACGCTGTTGTGGCACATTCCACAGGAGCAGATAACAGCAGGGCTGGGAGCCCTCTCCTCTGCCTAAATAACAGGAGGCAGCGAAGCACCACCCAGGAAACAGGAAACGCATGCCCTGCATTAAAGCAGTCTCATCCATGTAACTTTATATGCATTAAAAAAAAAAAAAAAAAAAAAAAAAAAACGAACCAAGTACTTACTACAATATATTCTAGAGTAAAGCTCCTCAAGAACAGATGTTCTGCACACAGCTCTGTTTGTGCAGGGAGACAAAAGCAGTCCTGATCTGTCAAAGTAAATTGCCATTTCCATTTGAAATGAAATGATTAGTGGAATAAAGAAATTAATTTGCAACTATTTCAACAATTCATAATACATTTTTCAAGCTGAAAAACCGCCTACTTCATTATTCTATCTTCTCAATTTGCTGCTTTCTTTCTAGTCTTATTATGATAGTAAACCTCATAGTTTTGGATTTTAGACTCTTAAGTCAAAATGAGCAATATGAACAAAGATACCAATTGCAACGTGAGGCTACAGCTCCAATGAACGTGCTGCTACAGCCATTTAATACAATAAACCTCAGCTGTGAATGGCCATGTTTGTGTAAGTGCACTAGTTGCTCATGACCCAAATTAGCAACTAGGGTTGAAAGTAATTAGCTAGGTGATACTATAATACTGAATTCCTGAAAAAAAGAAAAGAAGTGACAGCTGAGAATCTCTGTAATGGCAGACTTACAAAATCACACACGTGTGCAAACTGCATCACGGCAACACATTTAAGTGAGCACTCACAATTCAAGCTGACCTTCAAAGTAAAGCTGAGAAGAACACATACTTGTTTTAATTGGCCACTGCCAATATTCTATTATTTTATTCTATTATTTCTATTATTATCTTATTGCTTCTGTATGCTGCTGTAGCGAAAAAAAATTTCCCTCGGGGATTAATAAAGTAAATATCTACCTACCTACCTACCTACCAAACATCACATGAAGATGTCAGCTTCTTAAAAGGGTGCAGTGACCAACATGAGCAACACGGTTGCCGCGTCAGGCTTCAGATCAAAGGACTTATAGTTTAGGCTGACGTGTCGGCATGTCGTATACACCCTTTACGATACACTCCACATCTTACACAGCCACATATGGACGTACATCATTATGATAGGACCCAACCGAGGTCAGGCTGGCTCTAAATCAGGAGCTGTGAAGTCAGTGATGAAGCACCACTTGAACACCACAGAGATGAGATGGCCCCAGAGCTTCACTCATCTAGCATTAAGAGCTCTTGCCTTACAGCAACTGCATTACATCTGAATGCCGGTCGGTCTGTTTTGTTAGTCATCCATCCTTTCTGTCACTTTTCGTGGCTTTCTTCCAAACCTGAAGGAATAGTATAAATGGACAAGTGTTCTGACTATCCCTACTTGAGCTGAAATGATTCCTGTCTATTTTAATGAAGTGTTCAAAATGGAGCAGCTATTCTGAACTCACTTTGGATATGGGACAGAAATAATGACATTGAAGTGGCACTATATCAGGTAGACTAGCTATAAATTACTCTGCCGTGATGATGGGATTACAACTAAACAAATAAACAAATTTCACTTTTCCTGTTCCACTTTGTTAAGGCATTGCATCTCTTAACAACAATTCATCATTACATTATCGGAGACATATTAACCAAGTAAAATGCAGCAGGCACAGTGTGGTATATGTAGATGGACCTATATGAATTTAGCTTAGTGAGCATTAACTGCTTGCCCCACGTCAGCCCCTCACAGAGCTTTACTACCTTCGGCTCATGTCCTGTCACTTGGTGCCGACGCATGTCATGCTTTTGTGAAACCAGAGACGAGCCGTGTTACTGGCATCGAGACTACATGGAGCCCTGCAGGGGCCACAATAAACAGCATTTAGTACCTATACATACCTGTAAATAGGCTCACAGCAAATTCATACTGTTGAAATCATAGCTGCTGTTATTTTATGGTGTTTGATAAGAAATAACACTAATGTGAAATGAGAAGAATATTCACGCAGCATTACTCAGATGTAGAATATTTTTCTGAACACCTTTTATTATGATGTCTTTAAAAAAGGTATACTAGCATGTGATTGTAAATAAATGCACAGAAGTACATCATACTGTTATTAAACATAACAGATGTGAGGGCACTTTGTTTCACTCTCTATAGTTGTGCCCAAATTTTCAGCCATTTTGGAAGAGTACATTTGAATTTTTGTCAGAGGCCTCATGCAGCCACAGTGAAGCCTGATCGATCGACAGGCATTCTGGGTGCCACATCAAAGAGGGCTGATAAATGCCAATAACAGGCAGTGTTGTTATGCATGGTATTCCAGAAAAAGGCTATAATTCAGAGGTGGAAAGATGACTTTGTGGGTAAGGGAACTGAGCAGTGTTACACTGGAAAGATACTATTGATACAAAAAGCCAACGTTCTCTGTAAAATTTTGGCATCTAGTTAAAACCTATACGGACATTTCTAGCCAGTGAACCTAACATTACATTTTCCTTATTAAGTATGAACTTTTTTTTTAATGTATTTTTAAAATAAATTTCTAGCGTTTTGTCTGTATGCTAGGGATTTGGTTTGTCTGTGCTCCGTGTGCCTTGGCCACCGCAAGCTGTTTTATCATGTATTTTCTAACTTCTTACATTACATCCGCCATCCAAAGTTGAAAGCATCGTCCATAACATAAAGCCTGTTCCCTTTCACAGGGAATTAGCACCTCCCCGCGGAGGGGTCGCCGATAGTTTTGGTTTGTCCTCTTTACCGTTTTCTGTTCGACATAAATACAAATTGTTAGGATATAAAGGAAATTAAATGGACTCAATATTGTCATTCTTTCTTAAAAGAAAACAAAATAAATATACAGATATGAGAGGACTAATAATGAAGACGGTGAAGAACACAGCACGTTACCAGACAGACACGACGCCTCGGACTGATGCCGCCCTCCTAGCCCATCTTGCTCCTTCCGTTTCTTGCTTCTCCGCAGGCTGCCAAACCTCTTCATGGAACGCAGTGGGTTGCTGGCACAAAACTAAATTTGACCATGACCATCCGCATCCCGAAAGGAGCACAACAATGGCTCAAAACTGCACCAAATGTGAGTCACTGCAGAAACAATAGGTTGAAAAGTATATCCTACTGATGGAGGTCCACGGATCAGTCTTTGAAGCTGTCTTTGAAGGAAGAGATGATCCTGCGGAAACTGTTCGCCTTCAGTCAGTGGATGAGGTTGTTGTTTTCTGGTCTCTTGTTAATCTTAAGGAGAAAAATCTAAACTAGGCTGTTTAATGAAATTGCACATCATAGTGTTTTTTTTTTTGGAGGGAGCTTACTTCTTCCCAGGAGAAAATGACAACGACAGCAAGTCACCAAAAAGGCTAAGATTGTATATCCGGGCAGCAAAAACAAAGCACAGAGCCAGCAGGAATCAGCATGCAGCTCGTTCATTTGATGAAAAAGACACAAGTACGAGAGCTTCAGCAGAGAAACGTCCCCGTAAGTAAGTGATGCAAATAAGAACTGGGACGGACCGGAGTGCTTTTTCCCCTCTCAGAAGTGTCGGTGCTGTAAATTGTCAGGTGCAGCTGTGGGTGGCGTCTCTTTAATATAGCACGCGTGTCAGCAGCCTGTAAAAGGAGGCCAGTCTATGAAGGAAACACCACCGATTGGCTCAGGCGGCACATCTCCCCGCCCACCCCCCCCCACCCCCCCTGCCCACAGAGTAAATTCAGCACAGGAACATCCGTTTCCCTCCGTCTTCACAAACATTTAGGATAACACAATTTAAACATTCCCTCAGATAAAAGCCTCCTTCATTTTAAATTCTCCTAAATGTGCATCTCTGTAGCTTTTAGCTGCATCATTTGTAGAGTCAGTTGTCTGTAACCTTTCGGGGGCTGACCTTTAAGAGTGCTGAGACCAGCCCCCCCGCACCCCCCCCACCCCCACCCCCCGTCAGATGACAGCAGGGGGACATCCCATGTTCTGTCAGCTGACCAGAAAGCTTCCATTCAATACCACCAGCCTCTCCTACCCTCAACAGATGGGCCACTCAGTATTTGCTGCTCACATTAGCTGTCCAGCATGTCCAGTACAGATCTCAATTATCATGTTATGCAAGTGTTCCACTAGCCTCAGTGGGTCAATGGCCAGTATGAGTTAGGGGTTCAGGTATCAATAATGAAATCAGCCACTTCAAAAATCCTGGCAAAGCCACTGTAATAAAGTTTTCATTTATTTAATAGAACTATTTCATTTCACTTAAATTCTAAGTTTGGCAAGTTTCATATCCACGAGGCATTAAAAGTGTTTTGATTATGGAAAAATGCATCTATGAGTCCATATCCATTAAGCTCTTCTTTAACTAAAAAAAAAAAAAAATCTCCATCCCTTGTAAGGCCTGCATTTTATGAATTTAGAAAGCCAAAAGCAGCTCCTGTTCCTTTATTTACTGACAACACACAGACCATGGTAGCAACGGAGAGAGTGAGAGAGAAGGGAAAAGAACTCTGCATGGCAGTGTGAGGCGCCCCTGAGAGTCTCGTCACTTCCAGATAAGGCTATGAAAGCTCTACAAATGCCTTCAGCAGTGAGAGACTGACAGTGTCCAGGCAGTGGGAAAACACATATTTAGACCAGCAGGGAATGAGGAAACATTCTGGTCATATTTGCAGCAAAGACAAATATAAATACACCTGAGAAAAAACTGTTACACAATCAGTGATATAAGCAAATGATACAAAAATTTGATGGTCAGAAAGGGACAAAATCCTGCATGTCTTATGTCTAATTTTTTTTTTTTTAAATGAATAATAATGTAGAGGTGATAGAGCAGTGACAGCTTCATTAACACTAATTTAAAAGTCAAAACAAGACAAGACTATGCTTTCAGCACACCCTTGTGGTGAAAGTGGGGTGTCTACAAAAACATCCCACGAATAAAAATAGAAAAAAAGCTGGAGTGCCTACTCAATCACTATGATATTCATTTCTAAACATACGTTGTCACTTCAATCTCCAGCCACTAATCACTTAAAGACACATCATTAGTTAGTGGAGAGGATGCTATGTCTCAAACCACATTATGCACTAGTAATTCTTAGCAGCTGCCGTGAGAGGACTGCGGCAGTTGGTGTGTGTTTTAGTTCGGTAACCATCAATAACAATCTCCAGAGGAAACGGAGCACGCTGACTCTTGAGGTCTGGCCCTAACACAGCTATTCCACCAGTCACTGCCAAACTGACCCTCTGCAAGGAAACATAGAAGAATGGGTATGTGTATGAGCCAAAAACATATGACTCATCCTTCTAGCTGTTTGATGCTGCTTCCAGCAGGGCTGTTTCCATGTAGAGCAGGCTGTTTTTAGTTATGTAATGATCAACCACTGAAAAAATGGAGACACGTGCACTGAAATTCGGCCAGTTAGGTCTGTTCTTTATGAAACAAGGCCTTGTTCTGCCTAGTCTGCCTCATTTGTTCTTGCTTATACCAGTCTTACCATTAGGTTATGTATGATTTGTAATGGTGGCTGGAGAATGTACTACGGCTCGGCTCCCATCTGTGGGAAGTCAAACTTGTAACTAAATATAATAAACTGCAATTGAAATGCACTGATTAATGTTGGGCAATGATAACTTCCTTTTTTTTCCTGACAAACAAGTCAAACTATTTCCTTTCCCAAAAGTAAGCTGTTGACATCTTATAAGAAGATGACTGATGATGAAAGAACGTCTGTCTGCACTCAGGCGATCGCCCTTTGCCTGTCAAGGCTTGTGACCGTGTTGGCTGCAGAGCATCACAAAACAAAGCAGCAGATGGATTTTTGTTTTTATACCAAGTGGAAACCAAGATGTCTACTTCCTTATTGTACAACAATGGTCAGTGGTGTATCTGAGTAAATGCTGGAAGACACTTTTTCTACCAGTTCTGCAGCAAAATATCTGAACTCACAACCTCAATCAGATACACAAGTTCCTGTATGCGGCTTTACTTGGACAGCAGGAAGTCCAAACGGTTTCATCTATTGTGTCTGACTTCCTTTACAATTGTCTTCCTCCCTGATCTTTGCTCTTACACAACATAATATCCGAATTGATCTGAATTATCACCAATGACCTTAAATATTTCATAATTTTCCTCAATCTCAACACAGACAGATAACAAACAAAACAAAAATCCACCACCTAATGTTTCAGTCACCCTTTCAGCTTCCGAGTGTTCTTTATGAATGGGCAGTCAGTATCTTTTCGACTTACCTCTCCTGGTTCTGGAGAAGATTTTGATGCTTGCAGTTGTGGAACTGGATGACGACCGGAAGATACCACTGAAGCTCAGGCGACGGGGGGACTTGGGTGAACAGTTCTGATGGGAGGGATAGGGGAAGATGGTTTTTGGAGAGCCTGAATTGGCCTTTGATTGCACTGGAGCGGACTGGGGACACGGAGGCAGTGGGTCGCTCGGTGGGCTCTTCGTCGCCACTCCTTTGGTGGGGCTGGCTGAACTGATGAGGCGCTCTCCCTGAGAGACGAGAAGGACAGTTGTGTAAATCCATGGTTAATATTCAGTGTGTAGCCACTGTGGGAGACTGCAGCGCCAAGCTGTGAAAAAAATCTGCAAAGCAATTGGCTGAACCGAATGTGCAAAATGTGGAGGAGATTTATTTTGAAACGACAAGCCGCTGATTGCACTTTTTGTTTCCTCTGGTCACGTCTCCTTTTTCCACGTGACGCACTGGTTTTTTTTTTTCTTAGTTTGCCACATTAGAAGCAGTTATTGGTGTCTCGTAAAAAGCAGCACAAGAATGTGATTATCGTGTGCAAAGTACAATGAGGTCCATATTCTTTCATAATCAAGTTGTGACACAAGACACAAGTTTTAAAGAGTTACTGAAAAACAATATTGATTACTAGGCTTTCCCCACAAAGAGAGCTCTGCGTTCGATTCAAATACAAATCAAACAAATCCGAGCAGCGTCTCATTTTTTCATCACATACAGATTTACAAGACTATAATTACAGCTGAAAAGACATGTGCTGTATGAAAATTGTTGCAATTAGTGCTCTAATCATCATGGGGAGAATCTACAAATATAACTCTGTGTCTTGACATGCAAAAACTCTCCATCCTGTCTCTGTGTTTCTTTTACGAAGACACTATGTTATCCTGTACAATGTGTTGGCAAAGGTGCCATTTTTAAATGGCTTCATCGTTGATACAAATCAGGAACAGCACCATTGGGTTCACTATCATACAATCAACCTTTCTCTTGGTTAAACTGTATTTTCGTTCTGTGTTTGTCAGTGTGTTTTTGCAAGGTCGAAATCATGTAAACACACGGAGAAATCCTTCTCTATTTGCAGTGCAGATACCAAAACAAAACATGAGCGATGGCAGCCAATCTAGCTGGAGACAGAGAGAGCCTCCTCCCACCACTGACTGCTGCCTGCTCTGGATGTGCCAACAACAAATCCTTTAACCATTTGTGGGCTCTGCTACAATGAAGCTTTCTTAATCCACAGGGATCTGCAGCTCTGGGGTTGTGTTTACTGAAAACAGTTGAATGCAACAGGTGTTTTTTGGAAACTGCACTAGTAGATAAAAGCCTGCATGATAATTACTTTCGAAAAAATCGGCATGATTAGAATGGCAAAAAAAAAAAAAAAGCTGCCCTATAGGAAATGAGATCAGAATCCGAATTTTTGACAAAAGGGAAAAAGGGAAGGACTATTTTGTCTGGTCTCCTTAACTACAGTTCAGGATGGTATTTGCTGAAGGCTGGCCCCACTCCATACACATATTTCTGTTTAGACCAATCCTGTGACAATCTGAGGGAGTGAGTGCACACACCCATCTTTTCTGTTTGCCAACAAATCTCACTCTCATTGTGCAAGAGCTTGTCAAGGCAATTGAAGCAGATCTCAGGGTTTTGCCTGGATGTAAACTGGCTCTTACAAAACACAAGACAATACAGGTTTATATCCGCACTGCACAAACATTACTGAGGCAACACCGAAATATGTATTTTGGCTGATGGGAGATAAGGGTCGATGAGTGTTCTTTTCAAATGAATTAGAGCAGACAGTAGGAAGAGGCTGCTTTCTTTCAGGAAAAAAAAAAAAAAAAAATCAATTTCCTGTATGTGATCGTGCAATGCCTGGACACTGTGGGCGTAATGTTACTGTAAGCCAGTGACGGTTGGCAGAATAGCAGAGATGGCCTCGTGTAATATTTTGCTCTCCCAAATCCCCATTTAAAAGTGTAAACAAACGGAGTCAGGCAAGATAAATCATGTGTGGGAAAAAAAAAAAAAAGGCAAGCTTGAGAAAACAAACAATTGGCAAGCACATTAAAAACCATGACACAGAAATTGTTAAATGTACCGTCTGAGGGGCACTTTTGGTTGAGCCACTTGTCTCCACTTGAGGGGCAGTAAACGCACCAAAGTCCTGCACATGAAAGAGATCTGGGTGTCAAGGATAAAGCTAACTTCCTGGAAATACAACAGAAAAAAAAAATCAATGGCATGTTACAACAGATTAACACAAGTGTCTTCGTCACTATATGCTGATGTAAACAGTATTAAAACACACAAATCGACAACGCTGATCTTCTTCGCTGCCTCTCAAAAAGAAGATAAACATGTTTCACCACCGTGAAAAGCTTCGCAGGGTAATGCAAAACATAACACTGTTCTTCTCCATATCCGAGGGTTGGGTTTAACGTTCCACTTTAGACAGATGATGTTACACATGCTGCAGCAGAGAAGGACGTTTTATTAGTCAGATGCAAGTAGGTGACTGTTTGAAGCGCTTTTGATATTTTCTATGCAACTGTATTGGAGTTTCCACCACACTGAGGATGGGGAAGTTCACATCATGGTGGAAAGCTCCAACTTCTAGCACTTGAGTGTCAGCCACAAAAACAGCGCCACATTCATAAGCACAGGTTTGTTTTTTTCCAATCTATACAGCTCTATATGGATGCATTATTAGGACTTTAATGATACTCTGTAGCGTTACGATTATATATTCTACAAAAAGCATGACCAGGAAGCACAAACAAATTGTATTCAATTTAGGGCTGCAGCTAATGGTTATTTTAATTATTGATTAATCTGTCAATTCTTTAACTCATTGATTAGCTGTTTTATCTTGAAAATGTCAGAAAATGGTCGACCAAGTGTTTCCCAAAGGCCAAGGTGCAGCCTAAAATATATTGTTTTGTCCCAACCAACAGTCCACAACCAGAATATATTCAGTTTATTATGATCAGCACTAAAGGAACCCATAAAATATTCACATTTAAGAAGCTGGAATTAGACAATTTTAGATGATTAGATGATTAATCAATTGTCAAAATAGTTGTCAAATAGTTTTCTGTTGATAATCAATTAATAAACTAATTGTTTTAGCTCTAATCTAGTGCACGTACAGTAAATTGGATCTGATGGATACGATGTAAAAAAAAAATACATGCAACAAGACAAAGCTAAATTGTTGTGACCTAAATGTGCTCAAAGTGACTTGGAGATGTTGTAAACTTGGAAAACAGGAGGTTCAATCAGGCTTTAAAGTCTACAGTAATACCATTCAGTCCACAAGCCTTTGTAGACGTGTGACGCAAAGAAATACAGAATCCCAGAAATTCATTGGCTGGCTTGATGAATAGAGGCAATTGTGAATCAGGCCAGGTTACTAAAATGAAGTTAAAATAAACAAAGTCTTTTTGGTAGTGGCCATAATGAATCATGACTTGCTGGTTTGGAGCATGTTGGTTCCTCTGAAATGTTTCCTGTGCTTGGTATTTCTTGCCGTTTCTCACACTATCCATTCATTTAAAGCTGGGCCAACCAAGTTATCGTTACAAATCATTTCATCAATTAGTTGAGTGGCAACAATTTTATGAAATTTAGTCCATTTTCAAAGTCCCCCTCAGCCCCCTCTTTTTTGTTATTGTTGGTACATTCGAATGTTTAAGCTTCTCTGTAGAATGATGTCTGTGCAGAGTTTGGCACTAAGGCTGTTTTCACAATAATCTGCTGAGTGAGGAGAGTTTCTGTGTGCTCATTGAAAACCCCAGTTTGAGCATTGGATCTACCACTATGATCTGTGACATTTCAAAAAGGTTGGAAGATGATCTTGGCCCAATACTCCACTTATATTCAACTTAAAAAAAAATAATGATGTGGAGATTTAAACCTCCAGTGCACATTACACTAAGAAGGAACAGTACAGTGAAGTAAGAGACATCTGGCGTGTCAGATTGGACATATGAAACAATACATCTATAACTTCATTAAAGACTTCACCTCAGACAAAAGAAGATAACAAATGTATTGATTAATCGAGATGATAAAAGGCAGATTTTTTTTTGATAGTGTAGTTGCAGCCCTAACAGGGGAGTTGGCTACAATGACATCACATTAAAGGATTACTGCTGTACATAATGATGAAAATATTTCAATAAAATTAATTCATTTTCAAATGTGCAAACACCGTTTCGAGTAAAGGTTCAGCCCATACCGTTTGGGAATTTGAAAATAAATGGCATATTTATTGGCTATGTGGTGTTAGCGGTTAACACAGTCAGCTGTCAATCGGTGCACGATCTCATACGTCGCGTGCGATCCTAGGCCAAAACGAAGCAAAACAAAAAACAAACAAAAAACACGGCTTAAAACAACTAAGTTTCCCCCAAAAGTTCACAAAACAAGCCGATTGTTGTTGTTGTTTTTTTTGGTTTAAGTCACACAGGGAAGCCAAATTAGTTGATACTTCACCGACTCACTGGCATGTTAATCCGCAAACTTCTCCTCTTCTTTGGCATTTTCTTGGAGCTCTCCTTGCTCTCCTCCATCACCGTGCTTCCCATCTCGTCTCTTGGAGAAAACAAAAACAAAAGCGTGCTAACCGACTGCTCTGTCTCGATCGCAGCCGCCCTCCACCTTCACTTCAGCTGCACCCTTCGCTTACTACGACAACACTGAGGAGCTGCCTCATCCACCAGGAAGTGGGCTCGGCGGCGAAAAGAGGCAGGGCACCCCCCCCCCCCCCCTCCAGTCCGTCTGCACGCGGACTGTTTACAAGTGTTGTGTCGCAGTCGGTAGCCTCGAGGAAACGTGTGTCCCCTGCAGTGTGTCCGGCTCCTAAAGAAACAGCACCACGTCGTTGTTGTTTTTTTTTTTTAAGGCTGACTGTTTAAAACAACGCTTCCTGTACCGTTTTTTTGTTGTTGTATAAAACAGCACAGCGCAGCTGCTTTAAATTGGAATGATTATTATTACAAATCTCAAGATAATTTGTCCTACACGGCAGCGAGACTGCGAACTTGTCGTGTTTACTTGTAATTTCAAAAGCCAATTTTCCTCGCAAGCTCGCGAAACAAGAAAAGGGAAACGCGAAGGCAGGCTGCCAGGGGAAAACCTGTTTGAAGGGAAACTATTTTTTTTTTTTTGACAACAACACCAGGCAGCTCTGACGTGCACAGACACCACCAACAGATGTCAGTACGAGTCAAATATTTGCTGGATCGACGTGTACGTGGATGAACAACAAAGTAGGCCAGTTAACCGATAAAAAAAAAAAAAAAAAAATCACATTACCAATAGTATTATTATTATTATCATAATTATTTATATTAACATTGTTGCCCCCCCCCCACCCCCCACTGACCTCCCTCTTTTTTCATATATACCCGTCACCTCCAGGTACCCATGAAAATGCAATAACTAAACGTTACTTCAGTTCCACAGTATTTCGCCCAGAGTCTCAGATACTAACCAGTACTCCTGCTGAAATGCCGCCAGAAACCTGGTTTGCAATGTGTCAAGGTGGAGGTAATTTATTCAGACACAACGTGCAAAATGTAACATGTTTGATTTAAATAAATCAACCAGTGCTTGTAAAATGTTTATAAATGTTATGTATCTGCAATGAGACTCCCAGGAATACTCTGGCAGCACACAGAACCGATTCAATTAGTTTCAATTATACCCAAATTGACCATTTATTCTAGTACCTAAAGGTCCCAGGTGCCAGCACTTTTCTTGTTTAAATATTTGCCTTTTCCCTGGGACATACTTGATGCTTCCATCTCATCTGATCTCTAACAATCTGCCAAATTAAAACGAACAAAACAACACAAATCAAGAGAATAATCCCTCATTAGTTACACTGATCCCAACACATGTCCAAAATAAGACCTGGATGTGTGAGGGTCACAAATAGCCGCCCCTTTGTATACAGTGGTCCAGAGCTGAAACAATTAGTTTATTAATTGACACAAAACAATTTGCAACACTTTCAATAAATACAAATTTTTTAACCCAAAATCAACTCAATTCGAGCTCATCAAAAGGCAATATTTGCCAATTTTCTTAGTCTTCAATGATAATAAACTGTTGGTTGGACTAAACACACAATGTAAGTATCTAAATGTCAGTGTGAGCTCTGGTAAATGTGATCTTCAGCCGTGTGATGGATCAAACAATGAACTGGCTGCCTAAAAATAACCAACAAGGCTGGAGAAATTAAACATATGGATTACATTTTTCATATTTAATAATGTAGAATTATTGATGACGCATACACAGCTCGCTAACATGTAAAATAGTTTATTTTTGTAAATGTTTCTAAATTCAGTTCCACAAACTCCAAACCTCATACTCTGTACACTTCAAAAGGCATTTTCCCCCCCAAAAAAGGAAAAAAAAAAAATCTGACTACTTTACACGACCAAGAAAATGTAGCACAAACACACTGGCAGGATGATGTAATATCATACAAGAGAAGAAAAATATCCAAGAAACAATTTTGTTACAACCATTCATTGAGAAAATATATACAATTGAGTCTTCGGAAAGTTAAAAAAATACATGCCATATACATTACAAGTTTCTAAGACTGTCTCCAAAATTTTACAGTCAACTTGAAATTGTGCACGCAAAAACTCTTGTTTCTAAGCATGTGACTTGTGAAGTGTCAGTATAAGAAATATTTCTGATTAAGCAGAATGCCATTTCTGTCCAAAAAGGTAGAACAACCTGTGGTTCCCCATACGATTCTTTCTGTCACACACTGGTTTGTCTACGTCACAACATCATTAGACGTTCGCACCATTATTTTTAAAAAGTAACGTAAAAACAAAAAACAGGTAAATACATGTTGCTGTTCCTATTCGTGATAAAAAGTTAAAAAGTTGTTTTTGGGTTTCAAAACCTAATTCACAGTTCTTTAAAATCAAACCTGATTAACAGCAAACAGATCACACTGATCTCCTACTATTTGAGTCTTTTTTTTTTTTTTTTTTTTTTTTTTTTGATTCTGTAACTGATAGCTCGTTACGTTAGTCAACAAAAATATTTCTTTTTTGAGTGGTCAAAGTATGTGTAAGTCACAAAAACACTACGCTACAATACCTTACTTTAATACAACAAAAATACTTTGTGAATTATTGTGGTTATCTTACAAATTCTGTACAGAATAATCATAATATATACTCTCAAACTGAAATAACGTCCATCTTAAATAAATTTCAATGACAAAAAGAACAAAAACAATTTAAAAACACCCAAACATCAAGAAGGTTAAGGTAGTATTTGGTCGGTTATTCCTATAGTTTTCTTTATGTACATTTATACAAAAGTAACAGCGTGTCTTCTTCAATCTTCAAAAACAATAGCAATCTAGCCTTCTTTAACTCTCATCATTTTGAGAATAAAATTCATTCACTCAGTAATAAATACAAAACCTCTCGAATTCCACACAAATCACATGACAGAGACCTATGATAAAACTGACTCATGGAATCAAGTATTTAAAAGTTTTTGAGTGTGTATGTTTTTTTTTTTTTTGTTTCTTTTTTGTTTTTTTTTAGTGCAAGTTAATATTCCCTTCGCGGTATTCATTGCTGTACATTCCTCATTCAGTGATGTCTACATTTAGTCAAACGGTATACATTAACAGTATGTAACAAAAGGGCCTGCCCTTAGTAAGCAATAAGGCCGCACCCTGCACAGTGCTTTCTCATTCGCTGGTGGATTCCGCACCCCATGTACACCAAACAAACACGCACATACATACAGACAGACAGAGGCATCGCGTACAACAGAGCCCCCTCACATATGGCACAAGTCACATCCTGCTACTGTGTTACATTTCCCTTCCTCCACCCATTTCTTTAATCCATGATCTTGATGAACCAACATGTAAATTCATTAATTTCTCCAAGGGTTTAGGCCTTCTGCGCATTCATAAAATGACTTTAGTTTGAAGTCTTTTTGTGTGTGTGTGTGTTTTTCTCTGTGCAGAGATCGTAGCATCTGCACACTTTTAGCAAGGAATGCATTTGGGTTTGTCGTTTTGCTCAATTAATCCACTTCCTGCATTCAGGAGCGCCGCAGTGGCAAGCGATCTTGTGCTGGCCCTCAACAGTGTCAAACTGATAGTCGAAACACAGCTGGAAAACAGGGAAGAAACATCAGTCGCTGAGCATCACGGTTGCATCTTTCAGACCAACAGTCATGCAGCCGTAAAGGGACAAAGTCTACTCGAAGAAAAAGATACCCACCTCCTCTCCTTTTTCAACCCTGCGATTGCAACTGATGATGATTTTGTAACCTCTTTCAAATGTGACCACCTCAGCAACACAGTTAGCGGCACAAGAGTGATTGATATATCTGAAGAACAAAACAAAAATCAGAGATTCTGAATCTTCCAGAGCTGCACAGGTTCATTCGTCGCACGCGGTGCATATATTAAGATTATATTAAGACGTTACTTTCATGTTACATTTATGTTTACAGGCAAAGGCAAGGACGCTAACACAGAAGCTACCCAGTGGCAGAAATGGTATGATCCGCTCCCCACGAAGGAAGTGAAGGAAGAGAAACTCCTATAAACTGGGTAATTTATTTAAAATAAATAAAACCTAATATTTATTCATTACATCCATGTTTTGGTTGACAATTTTGTAAAAATAAAAGATGGTATTGCCATCTTATCTCACTTAAACAAAATACAGAAGAAAAAAAACACCCTGATGCCTGCAGCAGCCACGAAAAAACACGAGCTGATCATTTGTAATACCAAATGGGCTAAATCCGACACAACCACAGACAAGCCACCCACGCACACATGCAGGGGTCATGGTCTGTGCTGCTATGTTGGGAGGAAGAGATGCAGAGACACTATGTTCTGCTTTTAAGACTGTATTTTCCCCTCACGGGCTGAAAGGGGGATAGAGCATTCCCTTAGAGGCTGCTGCAAACTATCAAATATACCCATCCAGAACACTGTGAAAATTGAAGCAGCAAAATGATCAAAATAACGAAATTAATGATATATTTTGGATTACAGGTTTACGGAAGTGTTCAAATAATTTGTGGGATCTCATCATACCTTGCGAGCCCTCCAGTTCGAGTGGCATCAACGACATGTTCGCTGTCGATGCGGAACATGAACACTGCCCGGTTCTGTAAGGGAGAATTGCATTGGGAGAATTGCATATTGTTAGTTTTAGAAAAAAAAAAAAAAAAAGCATCTTTAAAAGGAATTCTGGCTCAGAAAGTCTTAAAAAAAAAGATGCATGCCTCAGATCTGTAGGTCTTCTCCTTCCTGATGGCGACCTCATTTCGGAGGACGGTTCCGTTGTACTCGATCACCATAGTTTGTTTTTCAACGTCTCGAGCAGCAAACAGCCCCAGGCCCTGTGAATACGTTACACAAGCAGCTTATAATTCTATCTGCGGGATTCCTGAAGTATCACTCCCATTCTATCAATTAGAATTACATATCTAGTTGACTCACCTGGATGCGGGAGCGGCCCAGGTAGACATTGGCCCTCCACTCACTCTTCATCCAGCGGTACTGGGAGGACCTGGGGTGCACTACTGGAGGCTTACTGTGGGGAGCGCCACCTTCTCCTTGAGCCACATTCTGGTTAGACCTGGCACTGCTGCTGGATACAGCCTGCGGTTGTGGCCTTTATGTTGAGTGGGAAGTCAGAAACAAATAAAATATATATATATAAGTAAAACGTTGTTTTTTTGCTGTTGTTTTTTTATATATAAGGCATATATATATATATATATATATATATATATATATATGAAAAAAACAACTGCAAAAAAACAACGTTTTACTTCAAGACAACATATTGCCTCAAAGATAATTTAATATCATCGTCCCTCAAAGTTACCTTATCACCAGTGAGGAGCAGGGAGAGGTTGTTCTTGGTTGTGCACGGGCACTTCCAGCTGGATTGAACATTAGAGGCAACTCCACAACAGGGTTGGGTCCGTAACGGAAAGAGTACCTGTCACAAGCCTTCACTCCTGGGAGCTGGAGTAGAGTAGAGCAGAGCAGTACAGAGGTGCAGAACAACATTTAGAGATTTGTTCACATTTTACCTGGATGAAATCAACCAAAGCAGCAACAAACCGATTCAGTGATCTTGACGACTGCAGGGACTGTGAGCCCAAACAGATCCTCTCCTTTCAGGTAAACGGGGAAGAGCTTCAGAGTGCTTGATTCACTTCTTTTCTCAGCGACGGGACCGAGCACCTTATCCCACACGCCTGATTACAGCGAGACAAGCACACACCGTGGTTAAAAGCTCTGAATAAGAAGGAACACACGTCAATCCTGTTTCTGTAAGGAATCACTGAGAGCAAACCTTTAGCCGAGGTGTCAGTCAGGACCAGGTCTTGGTAGCCCTGTTCGATGACTCTGATGTTAAACTCTGGTAGACCCTCTCTGTCTTCAACAGAGCAGACGTAGCGGCAACGGCGGTTGCCGTGGCGCATGCTCCAGTAAATGCGGCAAGCCTCGTAGCCAACTGGAAAGATGGCTGTTGGGGAATGGAAGGCTGCCATCTGTAGGGGGGTTAGTTGGCCCATCGCATGCAACACCAGGCTGCCTACCCGAAAGGTGTAACCCAACTCGGGCTGCTGCACAGCGGTGGCGATTTGTCGAACTTCGTCTCTTTGGACATATACGCGTCGGAACACGGCGAAGCAACGCAGCTCATGCTCCAGTGCCTGTCCTGTTGTTCCCCGTGGCCTGTGGGCATGACACAGCATGGTCTTGTCCTTGAAGAAGGTGCACTGAGCTTGCAGAGCGCAGGTGAAATGGTAGACGTTAGTACAGCGTAGGCGGTGGCAGCCGCTGGTGGCCCCAGTCTGCTGGCAGTAGGCGCAGCGTACCGTTTGGCCACGACGCAGTGCGAGCTCCACATTGATGAGGGCACCAGCCTGCGTCTCGTACACCTCAGTTGACCAGAGGGCGCAGTTTAGATGAACCCACACATCAAGATCTAGATTAAGTAGCCTAGCAGGGCCATCAGTGATCCCATCTCCAAACTGGTGGCAGAAGCAGCAGCGTCTCTGGTCCAGTAGGGAGGCTGGAGGGCGCAGAGAGGCCCCAAGCTTCTTCAGGAGCTCATCAATCTTATCCTCATCTGGGAGCTGGGAGTTCCCTCTTGGCACCACCACCTGAACAGTCCACTTCCTCCAGCGGATTCCTTTCTGTCTCTTTCCCTGGTGCCAGCCGTCGTGGGACCTCGGCCGGGCCTTTAGCTTCACCGTCACTTTGAGGGCATCGGACCTGGCCTCCGTCTTGGGTGTCTCACCTGCCATAGGGAAGGGGATAGGAGGAGTAGAGGGGGGAGACTGCTTGGGTTGAAGCTGGGCCAGGCAATGAACATCCAGGGAGGACATGTTGTTACTGTACTGGTGCTGAGTTTTAGATAGGCTCTCTGTTTGCTCTGAAGCTGGGAGGAGGGACACCGATTCCTGTAAAAAGGAGACGAAAAACAAACAAAAAGCAAAAGAAGAATTCATATTGACATCATGCTATTTACACTGTCAGTGGTTTACCTGCATGGGTTACAGTGGTACAAACCTTAGTTTCTGTGGTTAATCTGGATTGCAGTGGTGATGATGAACAGTAGAGAAGGAAGCAGCTGTGACTGCAGAAAACCAGGTCTTCTTCAGATTTCAAACGGCCGTCAGACTCCTAATGAGAGAAATCAGTCCAAGATTTAACAGGCTGAATAAGGAATGAGGTGTTAAATCAAAGCCTGACCAATGTGAACTGCTTAAGCTCAACTGACATTCAAAAGAGTGATGAAATAAACATCAAAAACATACAATATTTAAATATCCAAAATACTCTAAGACTGAAGTCATAGGGTATGCTGTTTAACCCACTAATTGATCTGAAATGGATTTAACTGCAGCAGGCAGGATTTACATAATCAGAGGATATGTGCAGTATCACTGTGGCGCTGTGTGTGTATAAATTTATAGATGTGTGTGGCCCTTCAGGCTGAGAGCAGATAATACTATATATCCTCTCAAGTAAGGTCTGGGCATCCAGTCACAGCTCATTTAATACTTCCAGAGGGAAATCAATAATAAGATGAAGATGAGACTGATTTGTTTGGCAAAGATGACTTGAACTGGTGCCATGAGCGTGTTTAACCATGTTGTACCTCATTAGACCCTGTGGATGTAGAGCTTTTTGGTGATGATGAAAGAACAAACATTGTTGATCGTCCATTAGCTGCTGCTCTGATCTCTGAGTAAGCAACTGAGAAGCAGTATATCATCTCATCTATCGCATCACGAGTGCTTCAGTTGAACCACAGTCTGGCTTATTTAAACCAAATCAATTAGGTACCTTCATGTGAGCAGGGAGGTCTTTGGTGGCTTTCTGCACTCCATTTCCCAGGACCACCACCTTACAGTGGCAGCACCACTGAGGTTTGCATCCAGGGCTGGCGGGGGTCTTATGGTCCGGTCCTCGAGCTACAGCTGTGCCTGGGGCAACAGAAGATTTACAAAATGTATTCTCTGATAGAAAACCAACAGATGAATGTTGCTTTACTTTAAGTAAACAAATAACGATGAGCTAAGAAAATAAAACATCCTATTACCGAACAAAACAAATATCCTTTACTCTGTTTTAATAGCTAAAATAATCAGTAACATTAATGAGGTCACGTGTCAGCACCTGGGCTGTATGCTGCCCTCAGCCCCAGATTAATAATTAAATACTTGACAAAATGGCCGTTTGTAAATACCGTTAAGAAAAAAAATTGCGCCAGTGGATGTTTAAGGGGAAACAATTACTGTTGAAATTGCGTTGCTGCATTGTGATTTTCCTTTTTTTTTTTTTTTGCAGAGTGTGATTATGTTTAGCTTAAATCAGAAATAACATTTCAATTACAGGCTGTATAACAGTACCTGGGGGAACCGAAGATGCTCTTGTTTAATTTAGTTTCATTCCCTCACCTGGGCTGTTGGGATGGAAACGGAAATGATGTGCCTGCTGCTGTAGCATCATTCCCTGTACTCCGCTGGGCCTCATCATCTGTCCTGGCCGTCCGTGAAGCCCTCCATTGTCTCCTTGTCCGTGGAAGAGCATGGTAGGCCGAGGTTCCATTCCATGGGGGCCCACCCTGGGACCACTGAGCATAGATAAGGGCCCTCTGTCAGGGGTGCTGCTGACCTCATAGCTGCTGGGGATCTTCACACACAGTAGGTCTGAAATGGCTGCCACTACACCTGTGATGTTCTAAAGAAAAAAACAAAAGCAAAAACAATAGTTTAGTTAAATCTTATGAATCGATTTTCTTTAAAGTACCTATATCATTTGTATATTCAACATTTTTCCTCTAAATAGTTTAAAACAAACACCAGCATCACCACCATCATCGAGTGTTTTCATATTTCAAAGTTCAGTTAAAATATGAAGCCCCTTGCTTTGGTTTGCATACTGGGTTGACTTTTAAATGTTAGAACGTGGGTTTTAACATAACCTCAAAGGCAGAAATTGTATACAACGTGGAAATAGTAGAAAATAATGACGCAAGATGATGCCAATTATCTCCACAGTCACAGACCTAAGTTTTCTTTGCCATGTGAAAGTGAATTGGCCTGACAGCGAATAAGCCAGACAGTACAGCAAACTTTAATGAATGCGCAGTTTTAAATGTCCTTAATTAATTAAACTGAATAAACAAGTAGAATTACTAAGAAGCCACAGTAATTTGAAGTATTCTTACCTCAGCAGCAGCTGGTCTCAGTGTGATAGCTACAGAAACCAGCCCTTGTTTGGAGTCATGAGACATGGGGCCAAAGGGGGAGCCAAAGAACATGGAAGAAGGCTCAGTCTTGATATCCTGCAGTTTGATCTCTGACCCTAAAGAATAAAAAGGAGAGCTTTCTGAAAAACTGTCAAAACTGTTGAGCTCTGATCGTAGTCTCGAACGGACGAGGACAATAGACTTGCACGATGCTACTATACATTGTACAACTGAGGGTATATGCATATGCATACATGTTCCAAACATACGACCTCCTCACAGCCAGAAAAAGTGTGCTGAGCAACAGCAACAGCAACAACAACAACAACAACAAAAAAGAAAAACAAATATGAAAAAACTAAGTGTGCACCTGCTTAACAAGATTAAAGCCAAGGATGACAAATACAGCAATTAAGCCGTGACATATATATATATATATATATGTGTATATATATATATATATACAGGCGTCCCGTTTCCTTTTCGGGCACATACATCGTCTGCGTGCTTGCTGTGCGTACAGCCTGGGATAATCAGCAAATTTGCATCACATTTAGCGCATGCTAAAGCCATGAGATGTGACCATGGTTGATGATCAAACTGTTTCGGGAGTTTTGGGTGTTTACCTTTCCCATCAGGCGCAGGAAGCATGGGGAGGACAGGAGACAGGCAGGGGGACGGCGGCTCTTCCTTCACCAGAGAGAGGTCTGGGTAGCGACTGATCTCCATGCCAACCACGCTCTCAGGAGATGAGGATGGAACAAAGCTGTCGGGGGTGTCTCTGTCCTTGCAAGGCTCCTGTCCTCTGTTGCTGTTATCATTCATCAGGGAGAAACCAAACGTTAACCAACACACTAAAAACCATGCAGCCTAAATAGATCTTCATGCCATGAAGTACTGTTAATTATCCATTACCTGAGCTCTTCCTGGTTGTTGTGAGGAGGAGTGGGAAGAGAAGCTGGAACATCCACAGTTTTGGGTCCCTGAGCAATGGCCCGGGCTAACAGATCTTCCTCAGTTCTAAATGGGACGTGTAGTGGCTTTGGGACCAGGCCTTTGGAGACTGTATGTAGTAAAACAAGGTATGTAAACACTTTGCTTGTGTGTGATGATGGCAATACTTCATACATAATTACTGATATTTTGCTGATGAGGTTTTAAGGATTATGGCAGCACAATATTAAGACTGCCAACAAAACATGATGGTGCAAACTACCTGGAAAGATGTATTCTTTACAAGTCTTCAGTAATGTCACAACAAAATACCGCCTCCTGATTGCTTACCCATAGCAGCAGCTTTGCTGGCCAGCTCTTCTGTTGTGGCAAATCCGTTGATCATTTTCTGTCGGTTCACAGGTGGCGGGGTGGGAGGAAGAGACGCCGGTGGTGTCGGTGGATTGCTCAGGTTACTCTGCTGTAGGAGTCAGAACCAATGCCACGTCAGCACACTATGCTGCAGACACACTTAAAACCCCATCCCTCTGTTTAGCCAGTTTTCCCTTAGTGAGGTAGATGGATCTCACCTTGTAGGCCAGTTGGGAGTAATAGTCAGAGACTCCATCAAGTGAGGCGCTGCCGAAAGTACCAGACAAGAGATTCTCTCCATTGAGCTGGCCGCTACCATAGGGAGCAAAATGGGCAAAATTGACCCCAATCAGTGGCTCCATGAGGGGCAGCAGGGAGAGCTGCTGTGGCAGGAGAGAAAAACAGAACCAGGGGAAGGGTTAGGAGAGGAATCAGAACAGGATTGTTCTCGTACAAACCACCCCAACCAGAGCAACTGAAGCTCTCTAATGCAGGATAGTTTATCTTCACAGTAAAGCAGTTCCACTTGTGTTTTATCAAAATCAAAACGAAACCATTATCAAAACCTCCTGCCTTTTCAAAAAAAGCCATTCCGAGCAGTAGTTGTGTCTTTGTTATGTAGGATTATGTTAACATTAAATAGTTATTCTGCTTCCTGTGAAATACCCAGAAAAAGTAACCTCAGATATAGCATGACCTGCCTGAATTGTGAGTGGCCTTGAGTATTGGAAATATAATAAGAACTTTAATCTCTGGTCCAGTTATCTAACTTTGCACAGCTAACAGTCCAACATATAAGGTAGACATTTCCATCTCAAAGTCACACAGTCAAAGTCATGAATTCTGATTAAACCAAATCCATGTTATACTTGTGAGAAACTTACATACATACATAAAGCACGAGCTTATTTAGGTTCTGCTAAGCTGTACCAAATGTGATGATCAGATGCTATTGTGTTGCATTTCTAATGAATGCGTTAGCTTTATAGAGTTGAAATGAATAAGCCTCAATCAATGAGGGACTTGCAATATAACCATGAATCCCCTTCAACTCCCCTGAATAATAACAGCTTCTAATACCTGGGTGTGTAACTGTCATCCGACGAGTACGTAATTACAGTAATATTCTTACGATATGTGGAATTAGTGTCTGTGCACTCGGCACAGATAATATTTTATTCTGGCAGTAATTAATACTATAAAATTCAGAATAAAGCAGTCTGATAATCTGCAATCTTTCTAACATCCTTTGTATCTATAGACGGGTAGTGGTGCAGCTCCTACCAATTGCAAGAAGAGCAGGTGATAAGATAAAAAAAAAAAAAATTAAAAAAAATCAGTCTAACCTGTTTGATTTGGTTCATTACAGTGTCAGGGCCAGAATGCATCAGATGCCGGTCATCCCCTTCCTTCTTCCTCTTCTTGTAGCGCGAGGCAGGTTTTTCTCCTCCTTTTGGTGCCCTCTTGTTCCTCCCTTTCTTCTTCTGTTCAGGGAGCAGAGGACCAAGAAAATCTGGGGTGCCATCCGAGTATGCCTGGAGAAGCAAAACAGATGTTGCCTTTAAAATCTTGAGTAAACTTACTTATCTGGCTTTAAGTTGGACATTTTCAAACATATGACTTTGCCTCATTTAAACACTGACAGCTATGACTCACACCAATTTAAATATGACGCACCTCCCATCTGAATCACTGTGAATCACTTAGCCTGTTTATGACTCACTATGTTGATCACCCCCTCAGCGCTCTATAACTGTATGACTAACAAACACTGACCCCATTGCTGTCCATGGAGCTTTGCCTCAGCAGGGCTTTGCAGTCTGTGGGCTCCTCCTCCTCCGAGCGCAGACTTTCTTCTGACCTCTGCTGGGACAGTCCAGGTGGCGGTGTACTTTTGTTCTTCAGGAGATGTTTCAGTAGTTCATTGCCAGCTTCCCCCTTGTTTGGACTTTGCCCAGCAGGGAATGGAGACGCGCTCCCTTTATTACCCTCTTCCTTCACGGAGCTTATTTCTGAGCCAATGGGCCCTTCTCGAGGCCCATGGCACTCAATGGCATCAGTCTGCTCCAGCTTTATGTTGTTGAGGATCTTCTCATGCTCCTGAGCCTGGGTCCTTGATGTGTCTGATGACAGACCTAGTTGTCCAGACTGTCCTCCAGAAAGCTGCCTCTCAAGCTCTGAGTGACTGGGGGTGGAAGACCCCAGTAAGGGGGACCTAGACAAGTCCTGGTCCCCGAAGAGATGGGTGTTTCTGGTTGGAGTTGACGAGGTGTCTGAGACACACGGCGTGAGAGGGGCTGTAAGATCCGAATGCGGAGTTGAAGGTGTCTTGACTGAATCTGCGTCATCATCTTTCTTCTTTTTGCGGTTCCTCTTCTTCTTCCCTTTCTCGTCTGGGATGATGTTGGAGTAGAGCTGAATCAGAGACTGACCTGAGCCCGGAAAGTTAGACGGTAGAGGTGTGGCCGAGTCACCCCCAAATGGTAGACCCTCACCTGGCATCTGAAGCATCATTCCAGGTCCGCTGAATTGACGAGGCCTGGGTTGAATGTGAGGAAAGTTAGGGCCTTGAAGGGCAACATTATCAGGCCCTAAACCAGGCCCCAAACCAGGCCCCATGTCTGGTGGCATCATCCCATTGCCCATCATGGCTCTCCTTTCCCCTTGCATAAATGTTCCAGGCGGGGAGCCCATTCCCGGCTGCATGCCCTGCTGCTGGGGGAACATTGGTCCAAGTTGTTGCGGTTGTTGCAGAGGGGGCCTCTGAGGCTGCATGAAGTCCTGTGGCAACTCTGCATTAAAAAATGGCATCTGAGCGAGTGGTCCCATATTCCCATCTTGCCCCATCATTCCTTGCTGCTCCATTTCCATATGGTGTTTCAGAGCTCTCTGACGTTCAACCTCCTGCATGAGCTGCACCCGCTGTCTCTCCTGCTGCTCCCTGAGCCTCTCCCTCCTCTCGCGCTCCTGGAAGCCTTCACTGAATGGATTGTTGTCATCAAACTTCACACCACCTGCCTGCATGGGTTTTACGCCACCTGGTGGAGCGGCTGGTGCTTGGGGCTCCACAGGCATTTGTGAGTGCTGAGTTACATTACCAATTGGCATCTGCAGGGGCTGAGCAGAATTTCCCACAGGTACCTGCGGGGGCATTATAGGTGGCATTGCTGGCCCTCCCATGGGCATAGAAGCACCGGGATGCCAGCCAGGTAGCGGGTTGGGCATGCGAGGAGGTGCATTTGGCTGGCCAGGATGAAGTGGCATCTGCATCATGGGGTTCATGGGAGGCTGGACCATTGGTGGCCCACTGGGCACCATGCCAGCAGCGCTTGGTACTGGGTGCATCACTGGCATAAGTGGTGTCATGTTGTTTTGCTGCTGTTTCACTCGGTACTCCTCTATAAGTTCAGCATGCTCCTTCTGCTGCTTGCGGATCTAAAATAAGACAGAAAAACAGTTTTTTTTATTTATGACAATCACAAAGTAATTATGTGTGACTTGCAAGGTGTACTATTACATTTAAAAGACAAACTTGTGAGGAAGTGAGTTCACTAAAGGGAAGAAAATTTAACTTTTATGGGCAAGTTAGAAAGTACACTCGGCAAAGACAGCGGCAGTGGAGACAATCATTTTGTTTGAATATTATTTTTCTAGTCTGCTTGGAAAGGAAATGGCTAGATGTATACCTTCAGGTGCTTAGCTTATACCTACACTGAGTTTGCTCAAACTAGACTAATATCTAATACTAATTAGGTATGCTATAAAGATCAGATATGATCAAAGACAGCACCTCTGGCCCTGATACACAAAAACATACCTTTCAAAAGTATAAAAAAGAATTAAAGGTAATGAAAATGAATAATAAACAGTGAGGTACTTTTTCCTCTTAAATATTACATGCATGCACATTACTTTTACATTGATGCCAGTGTTTCTGTTGTAGCTAAAGAATACTAATTAGTTCAGGTTTTTTCATTGTTATTTAGTTATACCATATTTCAACAACAAAAACTGAGCATATGATGGCGCTAATTAGCCTGGCATTTGCTCCCATGTGTGGACAAATATTCCAGGTGGAGGACCAGATCACTATTTTTTTGACCATTCCAACTTTAAACATTAAAACCCTGCTCACAGGACCAGTGAGGGGGCAATTCTTAGGGCAGCCACTGTGAGGAGGATAGGTGAGACAGAATTCAGTGGTGGAGCTCGACAGGCCGAGCATTTACCTGCTCCAGTTGTTTCTGCACTACACCCTGCTGCTCTGTGACATGTTTGAGCTGCTCAGCATCGTCCTCAGGGAACTCCCTCCCTGCCTTCTTAGCAGTTCTCTGCTTGGCAGACAAGGCTTTCTTAGACTTCCTGTGAGCTCCTATCTTCTCTTCCAGAAACTTCTGCTGCATTTGAAGTAGTTGCTGAGTCTCCTGGAGCCACTCCTCGTACTGAGCCCTCTGAGCATTGTCTGAAAGAAGAAAAGGGCTCTTTTCTTAGCAATCTTGACAGCATAAAAAAAACAAACATCTTTATATTTCAAAGCCTAAAAAAAAGCTTTAAACCAAAACACTGACAATGCATAGAAATTTTGAGGGAACTTACTGACAAATCCCGGTCCAAAGTTTGGAGGATTCGGTCTTGTTACTTGTGTCAATTTGCCATCCTGTAACGAAGATTGACAAGGATGTTACCGTATATTTGGAACTATGACATTTAGCAAGATACAGTTTTAAAATAACATCTAAGCAGATTAATGATCATTTACCTGTCCAACTACTTGGGGAGGAAGCGGCGTACTTTCAGGACGAGGTGGTACAGGCCCAGGAGGAAATCTGACACACAGAAACCATGACAATGCAATACCCAAGCTTTACAGTAGCAATTCTACTTGATAGAGGCACAATACACAAGTGGCTGAGTTATGAGGTTGGTATTACCAATCCGATACATACACGTCCACCAGAAGCAAAAAATATATTCATGTGGTAAAAAAACTAACTTTTTACCTGTTCATTCCCATGGTCATCCCCATGTTGTTCTGAACCATGACTTTGTTGATGCCTTTTAGTGCAACCATTTTGGCTTTCATGATGGGGTCCGTGATGGCATCAAAATCTGCAAAAGACAAATACGTCACTGTCATAAATAATCACTGTGCAAAAAGAGAAAGATTATCTCAACCTAAAAGCAGTGGCCCAAACAATTTACCGATGTTGGGGAAGAAGGAGTCACTGGATCGCTGTCGTATCATGGCCTGCATCTGCCTCTGCTGCTGTTGCTCCTGCCTCTCCTGGTCTAGGAGGTCCTGCAGGAGGAGTGGCTGCTCCTCCAGCAGAAGAGGACGGTGTAGCTGGCTATGCTGACCCATTGCCTGGTTCAACATTGCCTGCTGGGCCTGGCTCAGACCACTCTGGTCCAATTCAGGGGACAGCCCCAACTGATGGTCTGCCCCAAAGCCAGCCAGAGAAACTTCTCCTGTAGTGGGGGTGTCGGCTATTGTTTGACTCATTGTAAGTCCAGAGGTATGCTGAGTATCTGTGACTTGGTTCTGTTGGCCCATGAGGTTACCTCCTTGATTGACAGATTCAACAATTGGATTTAATGACTGCTCTTCAGGCTGTTGCTTAATGAGTAAACTAGACAGAACAGGGGTGGAGTCAGACAGCACTCCCTGCTGGTTGATTAACATGTTTCCAGCAGCTTGCTGGTCTCCCACCTCAAGTGGCTTCTGACAGTCTTTGACCTCTGCTTTAATTTCCTGCCCAGGTGCCAAAGAAGCAGAGTCATGATTTCCAGGGGCTTCCAGCTTGATTTCAGCTGATGACTGCTCACCTGGATCCTCTGACTTCGCCAGTTCAGGGGCTGAACTGGATGAGGCCTCAGCTCCAGAGCTTGTACTTTTGTGGATGTCTGTGGTGTCAGCACTGTCATCTATAGGATCACTGAGATCCAGTTCCTCATTAAACATGTCTTTCTTGATGTCATCTAGATCTGGGTCTGTATAAGCGATGATGTCAAATTTTCCAGATGTGAGGAAATCGTCAAGGTGGAGGTCGTTGGTCTCTAAATCGAGGTCTTTGCTGTCTTCAGGATCCAAATTTAGGTTTTCCAAATCAGCATCTACCAGGTCTTTCACCTCCACATCTTCTAAATCTTTGACTGCTGATTCTTCCGCATCAAGTTTCTCCTCCACAGCTTCACTGCTGGTAATCGAGACAGCCTCAGCCTGCCCAGCAGGGGGTGCAGACAGGATCATGGATGCTGCCATGTTCTGGGTCTCACTTGAAGCAGGCTGACTCATAGATCTCATCAATGGAGACTGCTTGAGTGTATTGTTTCCTGGCATCTGGGTTTGGTGATGAAGATTGTCCATGCTGGCAGAGAGCTGCAAATGGCCAGTCTGGCTGGCCATGGGGTCTACCATCCTGGGCCCCTGATTTAAGTGGAACCTGGAATCGGGTACACCTGGAAAGCCTGCTGGCCTTTGACCCTGGAAGTTAGGATCTATGTTGCTTCCTTGCATGGGGCCAGGGGGAAATGGCAAGCGTGGCCTGTTTTCTGCTGCTGCTCTGTGTCGTAGCTCAATGAAAGGCTGACCCATTATGTTGTGCTGCTGCACTGGCATACTACGTGGTAGGAAGTGCTGCGGCATCCCCATAGGGTTTCCTCCCATACTTTTTGCCATTTCAGCAGATATCGACCGTCTCATTTGAGGAGGGACATCCTGCATTGGGTGTTGCCCTCTAGGAAAGAACTCTTGGGCCCCATGAGGTCCTAAAACCCCAGGTGGAAACGCAAACCTAAAACAGGATAAAAACATATATTAACAAAGAGAAATAGCATGCCTACGTTTGTTTTTGTTTTTATTATTAGCAATTACAGAAGTGTTGAAACACAAAAATTCATCAAATCAAGTCTAACACACAAACCTTGGTCCCTGATGTCTCAAATTAGGATCTCCAGGATGTGGTGCCCGGTGCATTTGTCCTTCATTCGGGAAAGGGACACGCTGATCCCCTGGAAAAGGTCCAGGAAACCTCATTGGCCCTCTCATGGGTCCTTGGCCAGGATAAGGTGGAGGAGGTCGGTTAAACATTTCCCCCTGTTGACCCGGGCCTTCCAGGGGCCAAGGACGAGGCGTTCCTGGGGTCATGCTGCCAGCAGGGTCCTGAGGACCCCTCTCCTGTCGAATGGCACTCCTCTGTTGTTGCTGCTTGAGGATTAGTTCTCTGATTCGTTGTCGCTACAACACACAAGTTTGCAGATATGTAAGCCTTTTTAAATACAAGATGAATGACCAATTTATAAATTACAATAATCCTGAATGTTTAGCTGTTCAAAGAGTTAATTTTGGCTTAATTATTCTACACAGCTGTGTGTAACTTGGCCATCATTGCTATTAGACAAAAAAACATATTTACTAAGATTGCTAAGAGATCAATAGATGTGGCACCATTCAACAATGCATGGGATATATTTTAATAGCTGATGGCAATGACAGCCAAACTTCGCAACATGACTGAAAGTGTTAACAACAAAGCAACAATCATTTTAAACAATTACAAAATTACTTTAAATAAATAGAATTTCAGAGCAAAAATGTTAGCAGTAATGTATGAATAAGATTCATAATAAAACATAAACCAAAGTTTTTATATACCTGTCTGAGTCTCTCCTCACTCTCAGCGAGAGCAACACCCTGAGCGTCAGTGGATCCACCAGGCATTTGTGGGTTGTTGGACAGTTGGACTGGGTCTTGAGGGCCAATTCCATTGTTACCCACAACTGACTGATCTTTCATTTCCATTTTCTCTGTTGACTGTGGACGAGGTGTCATAGGGGCTTGTTCAAATGGGTCATGGCCAGGTGTCTGACTGGGTCTTCTGGAGGGTGACTGAGTAAATCCATCCTCTGAAACACTAGGGTGTTTTGGTGTTTGAGAGTCTAGATGAGGGAAGGGGTCTTGAAGCCTGCCTTGGGGTGGGGAGAAAGGATCCTGGCTTCCCATCAGTCCTGGCCTTGGCCCTTGTCTGTTGATTCCATCAGGACCAGGCCTTGGGGTCCCTGGAGGCTGGCTGTAAGGGTCATTAAGCAATAGTCTTGGGGCCCCAGGCTGAGAAAACCTGTCACTACTACCTGGCCTTGATGGCCCAGGTGTACTACTAAATGGCTCCATCGGGCCCCTTTGGCTACCTGGTGACTTGGCAAACCTCTCTCCCACTGAGGGCCTGGGGGTGCCTGGTGGATGAGCATAAGGATCCACTGAGTGGGATGGTGACATCCTCTGTCCAGGGTGGGACTGATGAGAGAACTGGTTCATCCCACTGGGGCGAGGAGTAACAGGAGCCTGTGAGTAAGGGTCTGAGGATGGGCTAGGGGTGTTTGATGGCTGACCATAGTTGTCATGTGGACGTGGGGTTCCGGGAGGTCTAGCATAGGGTTCAAAAAATGGTCGAGGTTGAGTACCAGGTTCATTGATGGATCGTTGGTTACCTGTAGGCTGAGAGAAAGGGTCAGAAGCTGGCTTGTTTGGACCAGAGGGCTGGGCAAAGGGGTCATATGTGAAGTGGTCGGGCCTTGGAGTGGAAGGTGCGTGTGCATAAGGATTTCTAGACATTTGACTCATTGGTCCAGGCTGAGCAAATGAGTGCCCCTGAGGGTGATGCTGCCCCATTCTTGGAGGTGTGGTAAAACCGTCATTTCCAGATGGTCTTGGGGTATGCGGGGGCTGTGCATAGGGGTCATTCTGCTGATTCTGGGAGAATCTGTCATTAGGATGAGGACCTGGTCGGCTGAAGGGGTCCTGAGCCTGAGGAGGGGGCATAGGTGTTTTGAACAGAGGGACAGAGCCAGACTCATTACTTCCAGGGATTGGTGTGAGTAAAGGCCTTGAGTAAGGGTCAGACAGGATCATTCTGTTCTGGGCCATGCGCTGATAGGCATCATTTCTTATCATAGGCCTTGAGTATGGATCTCTGCCTGGAGAACCCATTGGGGGCCTTCCTTGAGCAGCCTGACTGCCCCTTGGGGGACCCATGGGTTTCAGAAAAGGGTCCATTTCCCCAGTTGGCCTTGGGGTGTCAGGAGGTTTGGCATAAGGGTCACTGCTCATTGATGTCGGAGAGCCAAAAGATTCATGAGCAGGAGAGGGCCGCCCTCTGTCCTGCTGCTCCATTAGGGAGGTGGGGGATTTACCAGATTCCACTGGCATTCTTCGACATGTATTTGGTCCGAGAGTTGGCGGTCTTGGGGTGCCAACCATTTTGGCATATGGATCCCATGGAGAAGAAGGTCTGGAACCAGAGGAACCTGGTGAGAATACCTGTGGAGACTGAGGTTGGGAGGAGGGGCCAGATGGAGGAGGTGGAGGGGGTCGTAAGAACACATCCTCTGGAGGACCTGAAGTGGGCGTCCCTGGTAGCTGCGGCCTGGCAAAACTTTCTTTAGGGTTTAGCTGTTGCATGGGGGACATGCTGCCATTACTGGGCTGGGAGGCTGGGCTCTGGTTACCGCTGTTGCTGCCATCTCCGTCTGACTGGCTGGTCTGCTGCTGTTGTTGCTGTTGCTGCTGCTGGAGTTGCTCATTCTTAACTTGCTCCAATTTCTGGGTGGCCTCAATTTTGGCTTGCTGTTTGCTTTTCTGCCTCATTTGCTGTTGGAAGGACAGAGTGAAAGGAGGGATTAGACATCAAAAGGGATGCAGCAATTATCAGTCTCATGCCAAAAATGAACTGGACCTACTAACCACCAATGTCATCAGGGTTAATGTGGAGGATAGTGCAGTTGTTTAGGGAGCTTTACTAAACCACCACTTCTTAGCTGTCTTAATATTAAGTGGACCTGCCGCTGCATTCGCTGACTTCATTGCATACACTCTTACCTGTCTAAACTTCCACTCTTGTTCATGCTCTGACTCTTTTGGTTTCAAAGGGTCTTTAAACAGGAGTTCTGTGTCTAGTGGTATGTTGGGATCAAACACCTCAGGGGGCTGTTGCTGTGGATGGTGCCTCTTCACCGTCTCATTCGACATCTGGACTTTGTTGATGCGCAGGGCTGCTCGGTTATCTCTTGCCTTTTGCTAAACAGCAAATCAATCAGAATTGCAAAACAAAAACACATCAGGCAAATATTTTACAAACAGAACATTGCAGAAAAAAGACATCACCTATACAAAACCAATTTTCTGTTAGAAGTGTGATGCTGTAAAAGTTCATTGATACTGCTACAAAAACTGATATGTAACAATAAATTCTCTTTCATAGCATTTTATTTCATCGCATGGTAGTATATGGGGACTTGCATTGGCAGGCAAGTTTAAAAACAGCAAGACAGCCAACTCTAAACAGCCAGATGGTTAGGAGCTATGACATTCAAATTTACAATCTCCCAGATGTATGGGTTGAGAACTGACAAGCATGTGAACATTGCTACTCTGATAAATAAAAACAGTTGTGGTTGCAAAGCTACAACATCCATAAAAAGACAAAGACTGCTCTTCCTCTCTGGTCATATCAATCTTGTTTGTAATCCAGTAACAGGGGATTAGTTCAATAGAGGTTTCCTCTTCATTGGCAAAGAGTTGAATATTTGGTGGAGACAGAAAGAAAGAAATCTCCATCCCTGAGGCTATGGTGGCGTGCGAATCAACAACAAAGGCATGCCTGGATGTAGAACTCCATGGTCTCATAAATGTCTAATACAAAATTTCAATTTGGTTTTGATTCGATCCCTGGGTTAAAGAAAATGTTCAAGGTGCAAGTATTCTATGTTGCTGGGTTGCAATTTTTACACACATCCTTGAATCAACTTCCCCAATTAAATATTTTTTCTTTTGTATGCTGAGTAAGTGCACAGACAGGAACCTTTTATTGTTGTACATGCAGCACAGGATAGAAACCATTCTGTTACACTTAATAAGGTATCTCAATAGTTGCCTGATCAGATCAAGGATGTTGGGTCACAGCCAGGGTGTTATAGTGGGATGTCAAATGAAAAAGCAATGAAAGATAAATTTAAGCATGCAAGCTGTTAAAATGTCCTTAAAATCACCAGAGCAGATATTATGTCTTTGAAAATGGCCTCTGCCAGGTAAAATTACTTCTAGTGAACTTAATTAGAGACCATAGTGAGTTCTAACACTGAACAGGGCTTCCTGTGTTAATTAGTTCATCTGTGAATGGCTGGATTTCAAATTGCATTGGCAAAAGGCAAGAGGCCAGATACAGGAGTCTGCCTTCTGCATACTAATATGTCAGTGCAACTAGCAGTGACAGTTTGGTGTCTCACACGGATCAAAGTGTTTCGGCTTTGAAACAGTTAAAAAAAATAAATAAATTGGCAAATTCAACAGTATGAATGATCTTACCACATATGGGGCCCTGTCTTGTGAACTAGCTTTCCTCCAAAGTTTTGCAATTTGCTTCACTCTTGTGGACCAGTCTGTTGAGGGAATGAGATGGGGAGTTGTCATGTCAACAAGAGCATACAACATATTCTTTGCACTGTGTGACTTGGGTACAAGACAATAAACAACATGGACATGCTTTCTAACCATATACCAACCTGGGTATTCTTCTTTGAGGTTGGGGAAATTGATATTAGTATATAGGACAGGTGCGACAGTGGCTAGCTCTCCGAGTGTCTCCTCCTTCTCCCACTTGAGTGTACTCCTCTGGGCATTTGACATGGCTTCAGTCTCCCCCTCGGGCAAAGTTCCAGGAGGTGTCGGGCCGGCACCATGGGCAGAGGAGGGCCATGGACCAACTGCTTCTCTAGGCATCTGATTAAACTTTCTATCCCTGTAACACCAAGGACAACAGCTCTAGTGGTATAATTTACTGATTTTGCTGTGAGAAAAAATAAAAATCAATCTTTTAACTGTTTAATAGTTAAAAAAAGGAAGCATTATATTACCTTGGATTGTCTGTGAAAGGCATACGGTTAAGGGGGGAGAAATTTTCTGGAATGCAGGGCCCTGTTCCGGGATTTGTAGGGAAGCGTTGGTTTGGTCCCATCATACCATTGATCATTGGCATCCTTGGAAACATGGGATTCCCTGCATACAGAACAGGTGAATTAGATGCATGGATTTTCTAAAATATAGTATGATGTCTATGTCTGACCATGAAGAGGTGATTAATGACGTACCTGCGTTGGGGTGAGGCATACTCGTGCCGGGTGTGGCAGGGAGGGGCCCTGGACCCTGGTGGTGAGGCACCTGTGGTGGATGTGGTTGGCTTGTACTGGGGCTGAGGACTGCTGTGAAGAGATCCTCCACATCCTTGCCTTCAAGCTCTGTAACAGATGTGGCAGCATAATGTTATGATTTTGTATATATAATGAAATGCACTGTCAGATATCAGGCTTCCCATGTGTTAAAGATACGCTAGTTCCAAATAGTGTAAAAATGTAATATGAGGAAAATGCCCATTTATGGCCAATTTCAAGAAGAATGGAGTGTCTTCATATTGCAATAAATTCACTGCATTATTGTATGAGCTAACCAATTTTCATAATTGACTGCCTTAAAGAAACCTGTGAAACTTGTCGCACTAACCTGTATAACATTATTTAGTAAAATACTAAATTAATGTGTGGGGGACAACATGGGGTCAAAACTTAGTTTTTACAAAAAATATGAAATTACAAACCTGGAATTTTGTAGAGTTTGCTGAGAATTGATTCTGCAACAAGGAAAGAATCAGAGAAAACTGATTATTATTCACTTTAAAGTTTGTAAGTAACAGTGTAAAACAAACGTCTTCAAGATAAAATAACGTATAGATCCAAGGACTGATGTACGGGGACTGATCTCAGGAACTAAGAGTTCCTTCAACCCTTTGATATCCATGTTTGCACCGTGGTCTAATGCCGCATGAATTTGGGTAAATTTCTCACTTGAAATTTCACAAAGCAATAGCGGTTTTACTCCAAGGATGTCTTACTCTAGAAATGCTTATAAATGCCTGGACTTGGTCATCATGTTGCATCGAAGCACAATGAACAAAAACCCCTCCCTGAAACTTCCTGAACCATTAGGAAGAACTACCCCACCAAGATGGGTCTTTATGAGAGGCAACACATCCTGAAAATCCAATTAGACCCAGGTTTCTCTGGTAAAAACGCAGGTAAAGGAACCAAATTCCTCAAATGGTTCCAAGTCCCCGGAAATGTGGCTAAAGATGGATGTCTGGTCTCCCACACTGACCATCAGTGACCATCTTGTCTAGCTCTGGGCTAAGAATGCCGTCCAGGGGTTCCTCCGGGAGGGTTCGAGGTGTCCTCCGGCCAGCCTGAGACTGGGGCACCACTGGGGAACTATCTGCCAGGGGCCCAATGTCCAGACCAGCTGTGGAAACACACACAGACCGACAAAAACAAATCATAACACGGACGTACACACACACACACACACACACACACACACACACACACACACACACACACACAGAAACACACATATACAGAGCAACCAACAAAGTATCCTTCCAAGAACGTGATCATAAATATAGACTTTAAGTGTGAACATGTCTTTTGTCTGAAAAGCCAGTAAAAGCCATCAAAACTGAACAGTATATGATTAAAGCTCCTTGGGCTTCCTGTGCTTTCTTTGACCTTATTATTTACACTGTTCTTTTGTATTAAATACCTTGATCGATAGATAGATGGATGGATGGATGGATGGATGGATGGATGGATGGGTGGGTGGGTGGATAGATAGATAGATAGATAGATAGATAGATAGATAGATAGATAGATAGATAGATAGATAGATAGATAGATAGATAGATAGATAGATAGATAGATATTTTTTTAATTACTGATCAGGTCTATAGGAAAACCCACATAAAAAAAAAATCTGGGTTCCTAAATTACTTTCAAATTGAATTATGTCAGAATTGGTCGAGCTTGCTACATTACAAAGCATGACTACCAATACATACAACCGTTTTCCTTCTCTTGTCGTATATGCTATATTTGTCTGACACGAAAAACTTTCTACCGATTTAGAATGGCTGCAAACATTAGTTGGTAATACCTGTATTCAAACTAAATTATATAAGCCCTTATAACATTCAAGATGAACAAAGTTTTTTTTTTTTTTTTTACAAAGAATGAGGGACATGTACTGCAGAGCTTTTTGTAATGAAGCCACAGAAATGAGAACAGAAGACCTTCAGCATCTTCAGGAACTGGAAGAACATTTGCCAAGGCCTCTCGGTCTCTAAATTGCTCGGTTCTAAACTGCTCATTTCTTGAATGCAAGAATGTCCTTGTCAGTCTGTTTCTTTGCTACCTTTTCAGATATACATTTATGAAAGGGTATAAGGAGGTTCACGAAGATCGACACACCATACGCATTTGAGTGAATACTGCCCACTGTTAGGTAAGCACTAAGCCATTTATGAGTGTTAAAACAATCCAAAATGGTTGACAAAAGCTAAGTATGAAACAGCTTATATGCATGCACACTCAAATAGAGACACACACTGGAAGAGAGGAAGAATGCACTAAAGCAAGGGATTAGTAGGCCATAGCACCCTTACCAAAAGGAGGAGGTGAGCTGTCAACCTGGAAGGGGCAAAAATCAAGACCTACAAGAACCCAAAACCAGATAAAATGAGTGAAAAAATAGTGAAGACAGAACAAGCACAACACGCTTCAGACAATGCAAACAAACAAAAGATAAACCCAAAGGTAAACAAAAAGTATTGTTAAAGAATGTGACATTAACAAAAGAAAATCATTAAGGTGGTGAAAGCAAAATAAACTTGCTGTCTGGGGAAATTTCTGAATCAGGAGTAAAAGTTTGTATAAACCCACAGCTAGGTGACTATTAATAAATTCTTGCCACTGTGACTGCCTGTGAGATAAATGACGCACCAGAGTCACTGCTTGGCTTTCCGAGCATTCCCAAGATGTCTGCATCAGTGTTCAGAACATCAGATAGATCAACTAATGGTTCCTCGGACGTCTCTGTAGATGAAGGACAAAAGGAAGAAACAAAAAAAAACAAAAAGAAAGGAAACCAAACTGTCACAAATCATAATTGATGGTGATGAACGGACATGAAAGTGTGATTTGCAGCCATTTGTTTGGATGCCACACATAGACTTTAGTCTTAATTAAACATAAAAGAAACCCTGAAAGAACTCAAATTTACCACATCAAAAGATCATTCAACAGTGACTGTCAGAGAATTGTTGCCAAAGATATGAACTGTAATACTGGGATGTCAAAATACTACAAGTTGTTGAAGTTGGAAAACTCATTCAGTTAAAACAGTTTTTCTAGTCTTTGATTTGCAAGTGTGGTTCAGTGTTTTCCCTATTTTATCTTTCTCTTCTGTATAATAATAATACAAAATAATAATAAATTGGCTGATAAACCTCACTACTTTCTGAAAGTCACAGTTGTCAAGGTTACCGTGTTTTATTTTGTTTAAGTGTTCCAACTGCAGTAACAAAAATCCAAATATTGCTTTTCAAAGAACGAAATCTTGAGCACTGCCATATAATTTTACAATTGTTCCTTTGCTTAACAACTATATGAATGTTTTGTACACTGATTGTTGTTTTAAGTTTAAGTAAACTAAGAGGTAAATATGTAAAATGATATTTGTTGGACTGAATTTAACAAGCTGGGGCATTTTAGCAACTCTGAACTAGACCAAAATTGAAACCAGCAATCAGACATTATCCTTATTTTCTGTCAGTGATTTGATCTGTACCATGCAATAATAAGCAATTCAAATACGATGACCATGTCAGTTTATTACTACTGCAGTTTAACCACCCGTTATAACAAGGAATCTTAAAATAATAAGTCTTTAATGGAGTGCAGGAAGCAGGTGTGATGTGGAATCTCTATTAGTTGCTGATCAAACAGTGTGGCTGAAGCTGTGCCTCTTGTTGGGGAGTGGCTGCACCGTAAAGTTTCTTGTAGGTTGAAATAATAAACATGTTAAGCAACTGCCCCAATGTGTGAAATGTTCAATCATGGTTAAATTCAGATTTAATCTTTGGGCAGTTTGAGGTGTTGGCAAAGATAGTATAGTAGCTTTTTCATTTGGATTGAGCCTTGACAAGCTACTGGTACTATTCTGTTTCAGGCACTTGCCTTTTGTTGTTTTGCCTGCATAAACATTCAGGTCAGGACAAAGGCAATATGCCATTTTTTTTTTTTTTAAACTGAGGGAAAGATCTGGAAAGCAAGAGAAGCAGAGTGAGTGGGCAGGCGAGACAGAGCAAGTTTGCAAAAAAAAAAACAGGCACTCAAACTTCACTTTTTCGCTTCACCTCTGGAATTAAATGACTATTCATTTAAAGTATCTGTGGTTCATTGGTGATGTAAATGGAGCTGCAGTCGCAAAATTGAGTTTGAACGTTTAAGACAAAAGATGAACCATGACACTTTGACTTAGTCATGTTTGAATGGGTGAAATGCAGTTTGAAAATGTGTATGGCGAACGTTTACTCCTGCATTAAAAAGGTAACACTTTCATTGGGTGTTAACATTAAAATGACAGGGGAGAACTTAATGGAATAAAAGCCAATGTTGGGTCCCGAAAAAAAAAATAAACACAATATATCCGTTGATTCCTTTCCTGCGTTGCTCTAATATCGGCCGATCTCAGTTTTTGGTCAAATCAAATAACTTGTCCAATGCATTGCTTTGAATAAGTGCATCCTTACATCTCTCATCCTGTAGAACAGTAGAAATGCCTATACATACGTGCTGCAGCTGGTCTGGTGGGCAGAGATGATGAGGCACTGAGCAGAGGATCTGATGACGGGTCCAGGAAGCTGGTGGTGGGATGCTTCCTCTCCACTTGGCTTTGCCCGTCCTCCAGTAAGCCCGACTCAACCGCCTGCTGCCTGCTCTGCTTGCTTTTGTCCAGCAGGTCCTTTCCAAAGAAGGCCTCCTGAACATGACAACACAGCACAGGTCACACCTGTGTTGACACTTTTCTTCTTCTTGTGGTCTTGTAGAACTGTCACCTCACCTTTCTTGACATCAGTCTTGGGAAACACATCACCATGTCACACAGAAATTATTCAGCACCCAGTGAAGGCCGCAGAGAACTGAGGTGAAACCGAGAAGCTCTGAAACTAACCGTCGTGCTGCTGCTGACCTCACCTTTGTCACCACCTTCCTCCCATAAGTCATCTACTATCCTCGACAACATGTAACTGCAGCTCACTGCTGCACCAAGACATTAAAAGCCCAACGTGTTGCCATCTCAATAATTAATGAAATGTGCTTCACTGTGACGGACCTTTAGGTAACACTGAAACATCCCCCTCTCCCGTGCACTGTGGTGGGATAAAGAGCAGCACTGACAGCTGCCGGTGGCTTAATGCACATCACATATCTCTGTTTTAGCCAAGACAAGGTGACACTGAGATACTGGCTGGGGAAAGGGAGCCTTGAAGTCATCTCCAGTTAAGCTTTTGTATGTCAATTCACAACTAAGACAGGGACCACTTAAAGAGTATGATCAGAGACAAGTATCCTCTACTGTGAGTCCCTTTAAGCTGTTCATCTTTCAAAAAAGCTCACAGAAGGGGCTCTGTGCACCAAAGTTCTGTGAGTGGTTTCCAGGCAATGTACTTTGGGTTCCCAACCTTCCCAAGGGTGAGATAAAACGCATTTTATGAAGATCTGGCATGACGTGACCAGACAATCTGTGCATATGAATGTGACGTTTGCATAACAATAAAACCAAAATAGATTTGCAATCAACTGATGGCATACATTTTTAAACTAAGTCAGTCTTTTCTCTCATAACAAATACGCTTTTTAGAAGATGCAATGTTTGAAATATGCTAGAAGAACATTTAAAAAATGGAGCTATTTATCGATATCCACGTGCAAAAAAGAACACCCACCTAAAGGATATATAGTGGTTTACACAACGGCTACATGTCATATCAAACACCAACTTCGTGCTATCACTGGTGACAGACCTGCAGGTAGGTGGGAAAAGCCTCCTCCAGTTTGGTCTTCTTCTTTCGGTAGCGTTTCTTTATTTTTTCCGGGACTTCCGGTCCAGGAGGCGTCTCATCCACAGGAGTATGTGGCAGGGCCTCTGTCCATCCAACTGTGAAGAAAAAAAATATATATATATCAGAGTAATCCCTTCCAGCTCTGCTGTAAACTGTTATTATGGAATAATATGCATGTAATTCTGATTCACAGACCATCGTCTTTTCCAATTGGATTCTCTGACACAGAGCCGGAGGAATCTTTTCTGCAGAGGGATCGTTTAGCTTTGCCTGGACCTTGGCCTGGACGACTCCTCTGGCGGACCATGAATCCACCAATGCCTTGTGAGAAGAAATTTGAATATTCTCAATAAATATGCCCACAAACGATACCAATTTTTGTTACGAAGATGCAGGTAATATAATTTTAAGTTTTGTTTAATGCATTCAGCAGTGAGTCTCAGACGCACTGGACAGAGCCCTCTGTACATCAGAGGCCGTGAGATGGCAGTGCTTTGCTACAGCTACAACGTCGGGCTTGTACTGCACCATTTTACGCTTCAGAGGAGCTGTCTCCTTTAATCAGGTGCCCTACCCGGCCGGTACGGTTTCCTCTTCCTCTTCTTGCCGCCGTCGGCCCCCTTGGAGTCATCTTCTGCTGGCTCTCGCTCCAGGCTTGAGTCAGACTTTGCTTCACAATCTAAGATCTCCGCCTCTGTGAGAGGGAGAGAGCATTGATGATGAGTGACAGCCCTGCAGCAGAGAACACCTCGGCCAGGCCCCTTAACACAGTGCCAGGGTCAATTCTATCTGAACTCCACACAGTGGCAAGACATTAGCCTGATTGAAATTAAGTTCACCAGTCTTACTACTAAGGACCTTCATTTGCTGTGGAAGTTTTGTCTTTTGGATTGTATTCTTAAAACACAGCAAAATACCAACCAGCAGTCTAAACACATGCTCTTTACACTGAGTGAGAACCAAGTGTGCTTTAGTGAGCAAATTCCCATTCTGCTCTTCAGTATTTGCTCCACTGTCTACATATGGAAAGGTTGTCAAAACCTTCCTGCCATAACACTTCCATACTAAGACATGAATCTCAATGGAATACTATGAGAGCATTAAGGGAAAGTTAATTGTCACATCTAATCATTACATCTGAATGTGGTCAGCTTTATTCTTTTTAAATAAGCGCTGTGTAACTGTAAAATGTTGAAAGATCAATGAAGCCTGCAGAAAAAAAGAAAAGAATGAGCACAATCATAGTCCAAGTCGCTGTTATAGTGCAATCCTTGGATAAACACCTTATGATGAAAGAAGAAACTTGTGTGAAAAGGCACGTACCTCTGTTGTCCTCCATGTCTTCATCACGAGAGTGTTCCGAGAGGTGGTCCACGGGGGCCTGAAGCACTGCCACACTGTTCTGGTTAATGATCTTCAGCTTCAGTTTCGGCTTGGGTTTCCTCCGCCGTGACGCTGTAGCAGACAAGCTCTGCAGCTGGCAAAGTCCTGACTCTGTCAAACAAACACCGTCCTGGGTGTAGGTCCTCGACAGATCTGAAAAGACAATAAGAAATGATTGTGTGCTGTTACAATGAGCAAATACAATAAACTACAGTAAAATCACCAATTAATAATAATTTTTTTTTTTTTAAATCTTTCTGCAGAATGTATAATCCATCAACTGTAAAGCTGTTAATTTACCGATTTCTTTAGCCTTTGTGACAATCTGTGTCATAATCAAAGGCTCAGTGGTGTCTCTGGTCTTGGTGACAACTGCAACAGCACAAGACACACAAAAGCCATTAAACAAAACGGTAGAAATAGGACCAAATAAAATAGTTCAGTCTTTTCACTCTACAGTGGACACATTTTGTAAAAAAAAATTTAAAAAAAAAATAAAAATTTTTTTTTGGAGAAAGCACCTTTAGTGGTCTTGAATGTTCGGCACATTGTGCAGTCAAAGCTGTTGTCTGCAGCTTTTTCTACATCTTCCTCTGAATGGAGACTCTGACAAGAGGCATGAAACCACCTGTGGATGGAGGAACAAGTTTAGATAAGAACCAATAATGCTCAGAAAATTTGTCGAGACTAGGTTCTCCTGAGCCGACAGCTGCACACCTGTCACATTGGCGGCACTGCACGATGATGGTGCCTTCACTGTAATCCACCAGGCAGATTGGGCATGTTGCAAGGCTAGCGCAGGGGCCACACTGGGTATAATTATTCTGCCACTCACACCTCAGGCCCGGGGTGGTGGCACCACACTGGGTACAGGACACACACCTGCAGGAGACAGGGAGGACAGAGGTCATTTAACTCGGGTTACTTCCAAGAGGTTAACACAGCATTTAATACGCTGCGAAAATTCTTCCAACTCATTCCACTATACTCATGCTGCAAATATGAAATTATTTCTACTTCGTTCCTGTCACTGCTCATGTCTTTGTACAATTGAAAAAGTACACATTTTATAGTTTGTTTTTTAAACTGACACTGGTAGGAAACTATTACTCAGCGAGATATTACACAGCAAGATCAATTAGGAAGGGATTAAGATGTGGTAAATTGTCTGAGTTGCTTCCTGTACCAATAAATCAATGTGTTATAATGTTAAAGTTTGTTCTAATTCAACTGGTTGTCTGCTTCAAGCACATTTGGGTGGGAAGATCAAAAAGTGACTCACCACTTGCACTTCCAGCTGTCCTTGGGCACATTCTGCAGCGGAGGGTCCAGGCAGTACGTGTGATAGCTGATATCACAGTCATCACACAGCAGCAAGCGGCCAGGATCTGTAGCCTGACCACAGGCCTCGCACACTGTACACTCCAGACAGCGCCAGCCTTTACTGAGCACCACCTTGGTGATCTGTGGGAAGTAACAAAGTGATCGTTGTAAGAAGCTGTATGGATGGTGTTTCTATGCTGAAGGACATTCATAGAATACGAACTCGGTGTACCTTTATGCCGACACAGAACGGATGGTAGCATTGGCCACACTGAGCACAGGCCAAAAGACGGCCCTCTGCGCCGAGACCAAAACTCCCACACACCACACACATGTCCTAAAAGGAAGAGAAACACCATGAGATACCTGTCCTACGCTTTCTGTACGCTAACCCTGCACAGTTAATAAGAACGGTACAGTTGTCCTCTATCCTCCAATACAGACATAAACGTACCTTGAAATACAAGGTAAAAAAGAATGTAAGACTCTTGGCTTACAGAAAAGAAAAGAAATCCGCACGGAGAAACGACTTTGAGGAGCGAACAAGGAACAATAAAATTTAAATATGATCCTGTGTTATATAATTGACTGCATTTCCTGCAGGCAGCTGGCAGTATCTCCACAGGAATTAATGATCTCCAGTGGGAGAGATCTTTAAACACAGATTTAATTTCAGGCCATCTAAGTGAATGGAGAAATTCAGGGATAAGGATTCAATAAGAAATGCTTCAGAGCACTCAATTTGCAAAAAAAGAAAAAACCCAAACACCTGTTTTAGTGTGAAACTGTCATTGCTGGAGAATATGACCACTGTGTTGTGCATTGCATTCTCCTCCTCCTCCTTGATTGGGTAAGGTGCTTCCACTGTGGTGAACTGCACATCGGGAGAAAAACACACAAATTAAACAAATACTAAAAATAACATAGGTCATATAGTGATTTTTCATGATAAAGATCCATCCTTTTGTGATAAGAGTTTGACTAGCTTGGATACGATGATACTGAAGTGGATTAGCTAATGTTAGCTCTTACTAAGTGCAGAGTAATTAATTGTTATTGCGGAAGTGGCCCTCGGGAAAAACACAACCTTTAGCATAAAATGAAGCTAGCATTAACATTAACACTGCTAACAATACATTATCAATACTGGAGGGAAAACAAACACTGATTTGCATGTCGTGCAATACTTGACAAAGACATTGAGATGTCGTTCGGCTGATAGCACATACCCCAGGGTTGAAGCTGGGGCACACTCCATTCTTCCCTCTGGCCCTGCCGCGTCCAGCTCTACCTGACAGGCCAGCCCCTCTCGGCCTCCTCCTCCCCGGGAAGCCTGAGCCCCGACCCTGCGGAAGCAAGAAACAAATCAGACGAAACAATGACAACCACCCACCTTAGAAACTAAAACGGGCAGAAGCAAGCTCCAATGTTCACAAAAGTGCGTTTCTCCTCATTTTTTTCCACAGCAGACAAACATTTAAAGGTTTTGACGTAAAGAACCTTTCACTCATTCCCACTTCAAGTGTGTATACCTTCTTCACTGTCCAGACCACATGACAGGAAGAGCACTGCAAATCCAGTTCTATAAAAGGCAGGGTCATTCTTTGGTTTTGTTCATATGGTTGCAAGCTGCTACTTCAAACACAGCCTGTATGATTGGTAATTTATTTCATGCATCCTGTTAGCAACTTTGAGAAGATCTGTCAATTGTAAAAACGAAGCAAACATTTTTTGATAATTAGAGGGAATTAATTATTTGAGAAGTACACTTCAATTTCTACCAGACAGCCAGCAAGTGAGGAAGTGGAAAAAGACCTTTGGCACATTTCCAACAGGAGGCCTCTGCCCTAATCATTACTGTCAAACTTGTGTCTCACTGAACCTTCCAGCACCTGCCCCAAATCCCTTCACATTTACCCCACATTTGGCCCTGATCCCAAACCGAGGCCCCTGCCATCCACTGTGCCTCCTAACAGACACACGTACAGCGGTGTTTAACCTCCTCTGAACCCTACCACCGAGTACAAATTAACCCTCACTCAGTTTTGCTAAGAATAATGACTGTCACTATGGCAACAAACTGTCAGACTTTTCTCTCAGTCAAGGTCAGAGAGGTGAAATTTACTTGATATACTTGAATACTTGAACAGGTCTGAAGAAGACAATAAAGAAGAGAACCCAACAGTGCATGGCTGACAAATGGGAAGTGGAACAGCACCAATCAATACTAAACACTATTACCCAAAGACTTGTGGAGACTGTGGGATGTGTCACTACAAATCATGCAATTCAAACGACAAGCCCAGCAAAATGTCAATATCGCCATACATATATTTCAGCTCTACTTTCTGACTCCTCCTCTCACTGTAAGGTGGTGGTAATTGTCAGTGTTGGCTACAATACACATCAGTGACATTCAGGAACACTCGGGGGAGTGTGCGTCACTATGGTAAACAGAGGGCTAACAGAGGGCAGCAGCTGCCCTGCCGTCTCTGGTGAGCCGCGGTATTTACCACTCTGATGCTCCAGCCGGGGCTGCCAGAGGACTGCCTGGTCTTTGAGACGTCCCACCCCTCTGGCTGGTCTGGTGACCAGGACAAGGGTGAGCTCACACTGCTATGGGGGCTCCATGCACCCTAAGGTAAGGAGGGGTGGGTGAGATAGTGAGAGAGAGGGAAGGAGGAGGGCGACAAAATGCAGCAACTTAAAAACAAAGCCAGCGAAGAAATAAAACATACAAAGAAAGATGTTAGAGAGATGTAGTGAGCTTCGCATGTTGCCATTTGGGAACTACTTAATACACACCCATCTATGTAGAGGTACAAGAGAGCATCTGGGATGCCAAAACATGAAGAGGATGAGTTGTTAGGTTACATTCTGTGTTAAAGCCAAACCTTTCATGCACATTAGTTTAGGAGGCATTTTTATAATAGACTCTTTGTTCAAGCAAAACTGGAGAGCACAACTGTGTTAGTTGCATGTCCAGCAGCAGAATTGGCCATGGTATCATGGCATCATACAGCAGGAAAAGAGGCCCTGCTACCTCTCGCCATGACAACCGTGTATGTTTGGCATGTTGACAAAACAAGGAGAATTGCGTCATTACGGCAGCACATGAGCGCATCAGACAAAAGCATGGTTGACTAAAAAGGAGCAACTTCAAAATTTTTTAAACAGATCTCCGCAGGCCTTGTGTAACAAATTGGTTTGAGCCATTAAATGTGTATTTAAGAGATGGGATATATGTGGGAAAACATTTTTTCAAACTGAATTAGTCTACCCTCACCAGCATCATTCATAATATATTATAGCCATGGGTGTGAATCAATTCCCACTCTTATTTTTCTGAGAGTCTACATTCAGTGCCTGATAGTCTCCAGACACCGAGACACCAATATTAGTAGATTAAATGTTTTTTCGCAGCCGCTGCAGTCGATGGTGTAATATGGATAACTAGGACGTGATAATGGCGATGATCACTGTAACGAGTGACTTGATGAGTGCTTATCCTCCACAGGACAATAAAGTGATCCATGTTTGTAACGAGGACATGAGATGAACAAAGAGACTGATGACAATGCTGGAGTTGGAATATAGTGAGGACTGGCAATAAAAAATATTTTAGCTATAAAAACCACAATTCCTAAAGGAACTAATTAATACTCAACTGAGCTCTGCGTGAACACTGTGACTAACTACTCGTGGTGCAAAACGTGAAGAGAGCGTAGGGAGTGGAGAGAGCGCCTCATTCGCCATGCTGTCCTCCTGCTATGCTTACGTAGTGTACTGCAAGGTATAACTTAACAGAAATGATTTGAAATGTAATTGAAAAAACATATCCCAAACCGTACAAGCTGCTTCAACCCTCTCAGTGCCACAAAAAAAAAAAAAAAACTAATCCAATTTCATAGAGCAGAGCCTACAGGATACACACAAAGTCACATTCCATGGGGGAGTACACAAGGTACGAGCACCATTTATCAACCTACACTCCTTCGGTGTATTACTTGGGCTGGGTCAGTGAACAAGGCCAAACCGGCCAGACAAGAGACACAGAACGCATCAGTGATCTCTGCGACATGATGTCCAGGTTCTTACCTGTTTCACTCGTGGCCTTCCAGGTGAAAACTTCCTCTTAGTGATGGCCGGCTTTCCCATGCCAATCTTCGGGATGAAAGGTATCAGGGTGGTGGTGGGTATTACACTGCTGTGGTCACTCAGTGAGGGTAGGATCTGGGTCAGAGGTGGCTCCCTGGGGGACGTCCCTCGAGCCAGAGGGGAGGAGTGGGAAGGAGAGGAAACCATTTCAGCTAATTTTTCCACGGATGTTTTGAAGGGTTTCTCCTCTAAAGACAAGCTGGGAAATGTCAGGTTAGGTTTGCTCTCCGGTGTAGTGTCCATCTCCTCTAATGTAGTAGAAGCTGAGGGCTTAACAGTCTCTGCCAGGTTCCTGTGAAAAACACCCTCCTTCGTCTCCTTGTTAAGTTCTTTTGGAGCAGTTTCCATGAAAGACGCCCTGACTACATCCAGACTTGAAGGCTGGGGTAGTGAGACTTCCATTTGTTGGTCCGTGAAAGGTACTGATGCAGTACTTGGTTCTTTGGTGGTTGAGATGATGGCCTTAAAATCCTTTGTGCTGGGGTTGAGCAGGCCCTGCTCAGGGCCGGCCTCAGTATTTGCTGGTTTGATTTGTAATGTGGTATCCTGTGTTTGTAGTGCCTCCATGGAGTGTTGGGCTGGAAAAGACTTCAGGCTCGCAGTCGCCAAAGACGCAAGACTCTCTGTAGACGTGAGCTGGGCCCTTGCTGCTGGTTTTGTTTCTGTAGGAGGAAATACAAAGTGGTCACAGGAACGGATTTGGATATCTTTATATCATGTGCACCACTAACAGATGAAGTGATTTCAAGTGATCAACATCGTTCAATTCACGTTAATGTCATGAAGGTAAAAAGAACTCCGTGCCAATGACCCTGTCGAATACTACACGTTCACAATATTTACACAGCATTTTATTAGGGTGAATAAAGCCTTACATTTAACACAAACTTTGCAACAGCAATCACTACTATATTCATGCAAATCTACATGAGGTTCCTCACTAGAGATTGGACTACATCTACTAACCTGGTTTGAATTCTGGAATTTTGTTGACAGACGGTTCAGTAACCTGCCTCTCGACAATGTCTGCTCCTGCTGGGGCTTCTAAAAGAGAGATTCATTGACAGAAGGATTATATATAAAAGATGCTTAATAGACCGGGCCTTTGTTCTTTAATAGCAAGAGACTAGAGAGATTTTGAACACGTTGAAGCACTTAGGAAAATTTTGGGTTTAGATCAGTCACACTGACTAAGAGAAAGAAGATATTTCTTTAAAACTATTCTCGTTTCAGTTTTAAAACACCCATCCCCTCAAATCTAGAGGTAAAATAAACATGACCATACAATGATGTAAATCCCTGCGTCACGGATAAAAAAATGTGAATGTCCTCTACAAGTAAAACTAATGGGGACAGGAGTGACAAGTGCTTTTGGAAAGGGACGGCTTTTGATAACAAGCAGTCACAGTGCATCAAACAATGAGGCAAGCTTTTATCAGAGGCTACATTTTAGTATTAATGCGGTGTCTCTTCTCCTCTCTCGCTTTCTTTTTTTGCAATGGTTTTGTAATGTGTCCTCCCTCTCCGTTTGGTTTTGTATCACAGACATCAATGCATTTTGACTCGTCTGGTATGAATAGAACTAGTCATTCCTGGCTATCAGGAATCCATCCATCGAGCCAATGTTCTGCCAGACAGCCACTGACAGTACAGATAGCCTAGTCTTAAGGAGGCGCCCACCATTTCAATCCACAAGTTCCCATGTCACACTGTTCCTGACACACGCATGCACCTGCTATGCATCTCTGCCAGGGAAGGGAGTAACCATGACAACCAACATCCCAGGGTCTGTGTGCTCTGGGCTCATGACTGTGCAGCTTGCAGGTGCTCATCCGGTGCTGATGCCAGAAAGTCAATTAGGGAGATGGGCCTCCAAGCTTCTCCAGCCATCAGCTATTGACCAAGCTGAACACGCATTCACATTCATATTAATGCCCCGCTTCCTACATCTCCTACAGTGAATGCGGCGATGTTTTTAGATAAACACACAGCTTTGATTAATGCAGCAAAGGCCTAACGTTGAGCCTAACCTGCATTCACAGAATGGATCTAACAGCATCTGTCAGTTGAGTTACTGTAAGCCTGTTGTCAAACCCTGAGTGGTGGTGAATGGTGGCAGGTGATGAACAGCTGTAGTTAGTAAGTTTAATTGCATTACATGTGTAGGTGGCTAGCAGCAGAGACAATATCTCACATAACAAAGCCAAAAAAAAGAAGCAAATATCCGAGTACATTTCAGAACATAATTCATCTTATAAATAACTATTTGAAATAGGAATATGAAATACAATGCAGAAAAATTCAACTTCAAATTAAAATTCTCCTAATTCAAGAGACTTTAACCCAAAATCCCAAACATTATCTTCCAGGAGCAGAGAGCATTATGACACGCGTGGTAAGAAGTAAAGTGGGAATCTTATTTCGAGATGCTTAACATAAACCTCCAAAAGCCCCTCTTAAATCAATACACAGATCACCGGTACACTCAACATGTCTTTAAAACCACAGCGGGGAAGGCTTCGCCTTGCCAGCTAAATCCAATGATGAAACAGTGCATGACCACAGAAAAAAGTTAGTAATGCAGAGCAAGCGAGCTGTGTGAGCAGTAATGAATGAGCCAACATAGCTTGAAGGCAGGTTAGCAGACAGGGGATCTGTGATATCATCACCATCATGCTGCTCCAATCCATTCTCTCTTGTTAGAGGAGTCTGCCGCCTAGACAAGAGTGGGCAGCATACTACCACTGGCATCCCCAGCTCACGCTGCATTTCCTTGATATTGCACTCTAGTGCTGGCAGACCTCCTATGGGCCACAGCTGAGATGCAGCTCAGAGCTTCATGCAAGCAGATTTCAGCATCATGCAAGTCAAAGGGTTGATACAGCTGACACTACAGAAGCCCTGCGACTTGCAGAAGCGATAGAGAGATGTTGTCATGGATGGAATTTAATACTGGGATGGTGCTTGTGCTTCTAAAGTCTCTCAAAGAAAATGATGCAGATCAAGTTTTGAGTCTCTAAACTGAAGTTCCAGATGAGTCTTAAGTCTCCATGATGTTTCTGACTTAAATAAAACAGTTCTACTGTTCAGCCAAAAGAGCTTGAAGCCCGAATCCAAAGGCCTCATGTCATAGTTTAAAGTCACATTATGACAAACACTATTTTGATTTAGCATTATCGCCAGCCATAAGGATTTAAGATAGAAAAATGAAAAAAGCTTGTAAAAAAACAAAACATGTTTCTGTGTGTAGTTTGCATGTTCTCTCCATGTTTGTGCTTTTTTCCACTGGATGTTCCAGTTACCTCCCACCATCAAAGACATGTATATCAGGGTTAACACTGTCAGTACTGCTGACCAAGGGCGCTGGCAAAAGAACCGTAGGTGGTCCCAGCGCACTGCACTGTGGCTGCCCATTGCTCCTAGTGTAATGTGTGTGTATAGGATGGGCCGAGGATCAGAGGATCAATGTCCCAACAGGGATCAATCAAGTAGGAAAAAGGAAAAACTTTGATAAGCACTTCAGCAATATTTTAGTGCTCTCTGAAGGAAAAACAGATGAGTAATTCTTCATTCACAATGATACGCTGCACATGCTCTCTTTCCAGGAGACAGGATGGAGAAACAAAGAACTTAAAATTTTCAAAACACAGAATTACAAAGACAATAGAGTTGCTTTAATCTGATGCTAGTGGGACACCATCTGCTTATTGGGCAGTCCTCAGAAATTCCTCCAAATAAAAGATGGAGTGCTTTTCTCTGGTCTTAGTCCAAACAACTCTTTTCTCAATTCTTTCATCTGCAGCAACTGCGACTTTCAAAACTTCATCAGCGCTGACACTACAGTCCAAATTGCTCAAAAGAGCCACATTCCTTGGCTTGTGCTTGATTAATATGCTGATAGTTATGATATGATTAATATGCTGATAAAACAGATTTGATTATCGGGAAGGACACGAGGGCAAAGATAAAAATAAAAGAACAAGATAAAAGTCAAGAAGAAAGGATCGGAGTGTAATCTGTGTGTAATCTAACCTTTTTGGAACAAAGACCCACCAGGCTTCTGGTCTGACGTGGCCAGCTTCTCCTCCTGGACGGTAGCCTGAACAGGCTCTGGATCTGAGTGCAATGGAACAGCAAGTAATTCCGGTTTGGGGTCATTGTGCATTTCAGGAGGCAGCTGAGTGCCAGGTTCTAGGTCTGTGTGCTTTTGAGCCAGCTGTAGGCCAGTCTCAGAGTTTGTGTGCATGGAGGCTGGCTGAGGGCTGAGCTCTGGGCCGGTGTCCATATCCTCTGACTGTAGCGCCTGCTCTGCAGCAGGAGACCTGCAGTTGGAACAAACATAGTCCTCTCTGGGGTGGATTTCTGCTTGGCCTGAGTTCTGACGCTCACACTCCAGGTGTAGCCATCTGAAAGAAGTGCAAAGGAATTTCAGAGATTGTTCCACTGGGATCTCTGAGCAATCCTAAAATTTGACATAGTTGTGTGGAGTGTTTCCTTAGTGTTAACGAGGAGACATCAATTTGCACAGGAATGAAATGAAGACGAAAACAAGAGGAACACATTTTGAAGTATTACAGTTGAAATATGTTACTTACCTCTTACAAGTGTGGCAGAGAAGTAAGTCTTTGTGATGCTCAGGGTCCAGGATGCAGGCACACATAGGACAGCTCAGAGCAGGGTCCTGGTTTTGGACACAGTTCTCACACAGCAGGCTGGTGTGGTGCCATTGCCCGCTAGTTCGTGTTCCACATTGGATGCATACTCTACAGTTCTAAAGGGGGAAAGTAACATGACATCCAAAGCTATTCAGACCAAATGCAGGATGAATACAGTGTTTCTGCTGCACAGATTTGGCACACCAGTCATGGAATGGGAACCGAGTAGGAAGCCTGTCCAGACCCACAGCGAGTGTGTATATAATCAGAACCATGACCAGGAAAACATGCTGATACAGCAGGGGAATATCATCAAAAACAAATATTTTTAGGGCTTGATGAAATAGATTCTCACAGCTTTTTTCAATCATTAATGATCATTTAGACAAACCAGTTTTCAATACAGTAGTTGTCGCTATATTTATGCACATTTTCATTGTTTTATTACGGAATATAAGGACTTATTCTTAAAAAAATTGTGACATTAAAAATAATACAAATTTTAAAAGACTGGCATCAAAATGTTCCGATTCTGGCTACAAAACTGCACGATGCTGCACTATGCTGCCAAATAGTTACAAATGGCCAAGAAAAGGAATCTCAGCAGGATGCCAATAATCAAAACATGGAGTACATCTAAGCATCTTCCTGCTGCATCTCTAATATTTTGGATTATTTTTAAACAGATCAGTATCAGCTATTATCAACCCTCTCCATTTTCTATTCTTTGTTTTCTGCATACATGACAAAGTCCCACTGCTTTTAAAACATAAAAAAAAAATCATGGTAACAGTATTGTTGAGCAGTGTTGTGGACAACACAAGCAAATAAATAGCAACCAGAATTTTTTATGAGATAGCCACAATGACAGCATATACCAGCAAGCAGACGTGTTATTGGGTTTGGCTTCTATGTTAACCAACAGCATGTTAGCCTACTGATACCCAAATTCACTGTCGGAAATGTGGAAGATTGTTTTACTTACTTATATATTTTTACTTAAGTTTAAATGCATATTAATATTAATGCTTAGTCGGTAGGAGAAGTAATTGTGATTATATATTTAATTTGAATGCTTAGTTGGTGGAAATATTGGTTTCGGGTGATTCACAGCACAAAGTGAGTCACGTGTCAGTCAGGAATCAGCAGTGACATGTCAGGGAGTCTCCTCACCTAATAAGACCCATTGTTTCAGCACAAAGGCAGCAGCAGCTGATGGGGGAGTTCTACTTCAGTTGCTCTCATGACTCGGTTTATTCAGACCCTTGATTTTCAATAAATCTGCATTGCACATTGCATCGGACTCCAAAGAATCTGTGTATGATTTGGAATACTACGAGTGGTGTAAAGGCACCATGTCAGTTGGGCTCCGGTGAACATTTTCCACCACATAATCTGTTGGACTAAATACTCGCCCTGGGTTGAACTATTGGAGCCGCCTTTCACCGGTATACCATATACATACATATACGTATAATTCTACCAGCGCTCCAAATACATTTTCGAACGAGGGACTTAAATGCCATCGCTCTTAATCACCTCCACTGGCTGCTGATTGGTCCGCCCTTCAAAGTGGCTGAGCAAACGTTAATGCGAACAGGGATTCCAGACTATAATCCCAACATAGAAAACTGATGCTTTGAGCAATAGTGTGGTAACACCAGGCTGGTAGCATGCCTTTTAAAAGAAAAAACTGCCACTTTTTGTGGGCATGTCCAATCAGTGTTGATGATAAATGTAGTCAATTAAAGCAATAAAATCCTTAATAAATTCTCTGTGTTTCTGGGATGCAACTGCAAAATCTGTCGTTGGTCCGGCACCAACACCGTTATTTGACATGTACAGTGACGTAGGTTGTAGCCAGAAGAACTACAGGTTCATTGAGCTGCGTGGTCACCAGGGGGTGCTTTAAATGGCACCCAAAAACACAACAAAACCTTTATTTCTTTGATTGCACTGCAACTATATGTAAAACAGCAAAAATCACATCCCAAAATGCGAGTACAGAGGATGTTGTGGACGAGGATATATTTTACAGTTTTTGGCTGAGTAAGATATTTGGCCGTATTTATTCTAGCCAGAAGAATTTCGTCAAAGAAATGCAGCACCGTGTTGCTTGTGCTTACAATAGCTGCTAATTTTATAGTATATGATCAGTACTAGTAACTTCCTGATGAATAACAACCTTCTTTCCTATTTTGGTGCTGTCTGCAAACATTATTGTGTGGCTGCTTATCCATTATTTTGTAGAGTGGGTGCTACGAGGGGAGAAATGTGTCAAAGGGAACCAAACGATTTGGGGGTTATGTGTCAGGAGCTCGTGCGTGATGCATAGATCTACCATTGACTCTGACATTAACTGGCTAATTTTGCCGCTTTTGATTTAAAACAGCTGCTAAGCAATTTGCTTCTGCTGCGAATAAAGATAGGCTGATCACATTTTGACAAAATTATCATGCCACAACTGTAGAGACGTTACTTTTCCGAACAAAACATCATAAGACAAGTATAAAATATCAAGGAACCACAGAAACACACAAAAAAAAATAAAAGGATATATTGTGGGCTAGATTTGCTTCAATAATATTTTGTTAACTTATTCAGTTATCAGCCATAGTTAAATAGGTTTATACATTTTTAATGTAGGGATACTCCGGACTAAATGCATTCTGAGCTGCTGTATAATGAATGCAAAAACATGCTAAAACTAAATATTGGAGAGAACTTGTTAGATTCTCAATATAAAAGTAATTTCAAATGGATGTGGGGAAAGAAAATCTTCAGATTTTCCTATGATATTTTGGTCTCTAGTTAACTCAAGATTGTTAAAAAAAAAAAGAAAAAAGAAAAAAGAAAAAAAAAAAAAAAGCAGCTTCAACAAAGTGAGGGTTCTTTCAAATTGTTTTCCAAAAGACATGGCCATAACGCTTGTTCATGAAAAGTGTACCAGTACTTACTGTCACGAAGCAATACAGTGACTTTGCAGTTTAGTCTGCAAACTAGCCACGCAGCTTAAGTAGACTTTTTTTTCTTTTTTTTTTTTCCTCCAAAGCACAGCCTGCCATTCTGGGGCTCATACAGTCATAAAGACCACATCAGAGGAACATCACAGCGCATTGAAACTGGAACAATGACTCATTTTTCATTGATCTCTACTTCAGCAAGACAACAACACTCAGAACATAACCACCATGTGAGTGGGGACGGGGGCTGGGGGCAGGCGCTCAGGAGAAGTGCGTGCCAAGGAAGTTTGCGGGTTGCATTGCTCCTTCGCTGAGTCAAACAGAAAAGCCAAGTGTTAAGACCTCTCATCACCTGCTGCCTCTATTACCGTGGCCGACTGCAGCCGGTGCAATGAATTAGGCGGTGCGTTAACCAGCCAGCTAAGTGACAAGCACATCATTTGTGCATGTACACACAAGTACGCGTCGTGTTGTCTTGCGGCACTGAGGCTGAACTGAAGCCTTTGAAAGATCAGACGTTGAGTCATTTCTTAACCACAGAAAGCTCAAATAAAAACCACCAAAAAAATCGTGCTTTTATGGGTGGTAGTCATTTTACTCTGCCAGGGCCAAGGTCCACATCATGAATTTGTTTCTATTGAATATTATGGTGCACATGTGGAGGAATTTTGTGATTGTACCTGGTGGAAACAATTTGGCCATCCTGCACAATAGACTTCCACTTCAAACCAGTATCCTTATTTAATCATCTTAAATAGGCCACCAAGCGTTATATGAGATCTTTCCTACCTTACATCTCCATCCATTGGTGGGAAGAGAGTCAATAGCAGGTTGCAGACAGAAGGTATGGTAACCTTTGTCACACATGTCACACACCAGCATTTTAGTGTCCTCTCCTGGGTTCCTACAGAGGAGAGAAGGTTGTATGACATAGGACAGCATAGCAATTTGATATACTGGGCATAAACTGCACAAAGTTACGCAGGAGAATCTATCGCTAAATATTGTCATTTATGTTTCCCTCAGCTGTTCTCTCAGAGGCTAACATGAGCATTATCAGCAAGTTTATCTCCAATACTCAGTGGTGAGATTCAAACAGCTGAGCAGACTAACAGTGTAAATGCTACATTGTGAATCCTGTTCATGTTCACCCATGATGGATTCAGAGTTTAAAGCACAATAAGTCTTATGAAGACTACACCTGTAAAATTTGAAAAAAGATGCTCATACTCACACATACAATGCACACAGCTCCCATTCATTAAACTCCAACTATAATGCACAGCACTCGCACGGATCACATCATAAAACTAACAAAGCAAGAATGTAATGCAAACTAAACAGTCAATATTAGCTAGCTAGTCAACTTATTATTATCATCAATATGTTCAGTCAGTTAACATTAACTCAATTCATGAAAACGATAATCCTGCAAGTGGCGAAGCGTTAAATTATTAAAGCAAAACTTGTTAGCAGCCAACAGATATTAGGATTTGACGGATTAACTCACTTTTCTTGGCTGACTACATCTCAATAGTAATTTTATCTGACTGTCTTCACTGACCTGTCGTGATTTGAGGTGCATTCAAACGCCTACAATTTTGGAGGGGAGTGCAGACTTTACAGCCCAGACAGTGTCACTCTAACATGGTCTCTGAACATAGTCTCAGCTGACAGCTGTTGTACAGATCTCAAAGTTGGCTCTCAGCAAAAGACGAGAACGTCAAAACTATTTTCATGCACAACTCTTAAAGGATAACTTTTCAGGATATTTTAATATTTCTTTTTATTTTCAGGATTCTTCTAGGACTGGAAAATAAGTCTAAAAATATTCCAGGTTTGTCAGGTTGTGCGGTAACCCTGCACGAATACAGTTTTGAATTTAAAGATATAATATTTATACAGTAGATACAACATTCACAGTAAAAAAAAAAATAAGCTGTGCACAGTAAACGATTAACAGGTTTGTGTTGTGAAACCTAAACAATTGTACCTAATCAGTCAGTTTTAATGGGTCTTAATTCCCAACATGTCCATTACACTTTATGACAATACAGTACATCACGAACCCCCTCTCATTTTGCAAATATAATACAGTACTCATTTTTTTATTTAAATACAGAACCTTAAGCTCAACAGACAGTGGTCACCTGAGGCAAATCAGAGCTCCTGTGCTGTTTTAATAATGTCAGAGGTTACAAGACTGAGCTTCAGGGTACAACATCCAGTTAGCTCCTCAAACCACAGAGGTAAACAAACCAGCAGTGAACATGATGGCTGGTGGCTATACAGAAATTAAGCAGGAAAAAAAGTGAAAAAAAAAAAAAAAAAAAAAGGCATAAGAAGACAAAAACATTCCGTGTGAGGTGCGAATGTAAATTATTTAGAGGGGAGGGAAAGGGACTCACTTGCATGTCTGGCAGACTTTGCACTCGGGGCACTGCCAACCTGCTCTCCTTAGAGGGGTCACAGCCATGTCCAGGCACATCCCATGGTAATGTAGACCACAACTGGTGCAGAAGAGCTGGTCCAGTAGGTCCCCTGGGCTATCGCATAGTGCGCAGTTTACATCATCTACAACTATGGGCAGGAAAATGAAAGGAAATGGCAGGTCAGAAAAAAATAAAGACATTATACTTATTTCAGAAAGTACAGTGGGTACAATGTAATTTATTAAAATTTCTCATTTCCACTTTGTAAATTTGATATCGAATGTATCAAAACCTACTTGACTTACTTTTGTGAATGGCCAATTCAATGTGTTCTGGGCAGAGGAGTGAGAGACTCGTGATATCCTGAAAGGTCCCAGCTGCCCCCGCACAGGGGTAATGGTAGAGTTGAGCACATCCTTCAGCACAGCACTTAATGGATGCTCCAAGGCGCTTACAGTATGCACAGTGCTGCAGAAAGGAAGAGAAATCTCAAAATATACCCAAGATGTTCTTTGTCTGCAATTGAAATGAATAAATACCTTAAACAGCAGCAGAAATCAACTATAAATCATGTCCATCAGTGACTGACTTAAATTATGTAAAGACGGTGCTTTATCCTTTAATGTCTCTTTGGAAAATCTGGGTTTTCAGTTCAGGATTAAGACCCTGTCTGTTTAAACCCCTGTTTTAGCCCTCTGATGATCACACTGGCAAAACCTCATCCAGCCCTTATTTCTCTCAGTTCCATGAGTGTGCTTTAATAGCCACTCTGGAGATCAAGTGGCAGACTTGCTGATGGGCTGCACAAACGATGGGCTGCAAACACAATCAGAGAGATGTGAGCAGTACCACTGCTGCCGCTAGGAGCCAAGCTGCCATGAGAGCACAGCCCTGTTGAGTGGCGTGACCTTTTCCATTTCACAGCTGAGAGATCCACGCTGCCAGGCCGACCTTTACCAGCCAGTCTGATCCATCAGCTTTGCTGCGCCTCCCTGAAGCAGTCCCTCCCTGCTGCCCCAGCACATTAAGATGGTGTTAACACCCATTAGTCCAAGGATGTTCTCCCCTGACTCACCTTTGTGCTCCCTGAGTCAATGGCTCTGTCCACATTAAGCAGAGATTGTCCCTCGCCCTCACAAACACCGTCGGACCACAAGGCACAACTCTGATGTGCCCAGCATTGCCCTGAAATGACAAGATGCAACGGATGTGATTGACAAAGAACTGGAATGAAAAAGATCTTTGACAGATTCTGCATCGACATAAAGTGCATTTCTGGATGTCATATTCATGTAGAAATGTTAGTGCAATCAATGTTTGGTAAAAATGAGAAAAGGATTTTGAATTTTAGTCTTACCTGACTCGAAGAGAGACTGGACGTTGAGATCTTGTGGAAGGCCGACATGAGAAAGCTCATCCCAAAATCGACTGGCTGGGTCTGGTTCTTCCTCGCAGCTTTCAGACCCACTGGAACAAAAAATAAGGTTTGCAAAGAAGAAAGTCAGCACAGGTTTTTGTTTTTGTTTTCTTTAAAAGAGAGGACAGCTAAAAGATGTGCTATGCAAGAGAAGGACAGTCTGAATCAATTTATGAATGAATCAAGGACAGAGACATAAAGGTCGAGGACGATGTGCAGTTTTTACAAAAGCAGAGAAATGAAGACAGAAAGCTGGGAGAAAAATGTTAGAGAGCAAATAAAGAACTGTGGGGGAGGGGGAGAAGAGGAGGAGGAGGAAGACGAGAAGGAGGAGGAGGAGGAAGAGGGCCATCTTGTTTGGCATGTGCACAAGAGGCTGGCTGTTCTGTCTCATAAAATCTGTTGAAAAGGATGTGTTTCTCAGAGTCCCTGGCTTGAACTAGTAAGCAGCATAGCATGCAGAAAACGCAAAGAGGGAGCATTAGCATTTTAAAAGGACCTAGGTTCCAGTAAACAAACCAATGGCCAAAATCAAGAGACTGGTTTCTGGAAACGTGATGGCACACGCATGACAAACAGCCTTGACAGCTTACTGTTCACAGTCCGAGTTTTATTACCAATTATGAAATGGTTTTCTCCCACCTCCTCACATGTCCACAGTCTCTGTCCACCATAGCTGCTCCTCTAACAAATCAATACATAATTTCTCCTTCTGCCCTGTGCTCCCTCCTCTGCCTCTGTGTGGCACAACTGAGGGCTGGCCTCAATGACCAATCACACGGACAACACACCAGCTACTGGTTGGCTTGGCACGCTGCCAGACCCATACTGTTCTCTCTATCCATTACGATACGAGGAACCCAGAGAGACATCCAATTGGTTTCAAAGGACCAAAACAAATTAGGCAACTGTCCAAAAGAGTCCGAGGAGAGTCTTTTGTTGGCACAGTGTGCACGCATGTGTGGGCCCATATACTGACACAAAAACAAGGCTCTAGTGAACCCTTCACCTGATGTGGCATCCCTTGGCCCTGGGAGACTTGACAGTTTGTATGACTTAGCATATGCATGTCTGTAGAAGTGTGTCCACATATTAACCAACACCGACTCCTTTATTTTATTAGGAAAATATGCTCAGTATGAAAATTCTTTTCTGGGAAGGGATATAGGTTGATTTTGTCAAAAATAAACACATTTTGGACCCAATTTCACAAATATTTCACAAAAGACCAAAGTAAAAGTTGTTCAATTTAAGATTTCGCAGCACTGTCGGTGCACAGAGGCTCACAACAAAAACACTGACGTGAGGCTGTAAGCTAATTTTGACTTGTTGCAGCTCATTAACTTATTACATGGACACATCACAGATTACTTTACCCTCCTGACCAACACTGACAGCCAAACAATTTGCGAAACAGTTTGAGCCAGGCCTACTTACTTTTTCTTTTCCTTCTGTCCTGAGGTGGTCTCTCCGGCCATTTTTTGCTGAGTGGTTTTATCACCATCACTGCTATCACTTGTCGAGCCCCCTTCACCCTTGTGGCTGAAGAGTGCTTCAAGCTGAGACGTGGTGCTGAATACTTGCAGATCCCCCTGACCCAGAAGGCTACGGCCACCGCAGTAACAGAAGGCACAGAGACGATCACTGAAACAAAGAAAATGGGTGGTGGGGGGGGGGGGGGTGTTTAATTATAAATACCTACTGTGACTTAATACAGTGCCATGCATGTCACCATGAATTAAGGCCTCCATCTTCTGGCAATGGGAATGTCTGAGTGGCGACATACATAGAAACTCACAGAGCCTGCATTTGTGAGCCCAGTGGACACACTGTCTCCATGCATGCATGCAATCAATCACGCAACAGTACACACACTGGTGCATGCATAGAAAGCACACAAAGCTATAACCAAACAACTTACAAAAATCATAATGGCGAATAAGCAGGGCTGACACTTTGTCACAAGGTAAGAGGTAGACATATTCTTTCATTGAGGGCATATTTCCATTTATAATGCTGTGTTTTTCTTATTTATTGTATTAATACCATACAACTTTGCCTTTAAAAACATGAAGGTATTAGTTTTGCATGGATTTTTCTGCATTGAAGACCCATGAAAACAAACCATCACCTAACACGCATATCTGGACATAAAAATGTTCCAAATTTCAAGTGAGAAAGCCATGTTGGAGACAGAGTTGTGAAGAAGCAAAAAAAAACCAGTAATAGTAGCCAAGAGCTGGAAAGTTGAGAAATAAAATGAGCAGTAAATATTTATCAGATTTTTAAGCGACGAGATGGCCCTGTTAATAAGATCCCTTCCATCGCCAACATCGATAGCACAGACAGGCCAGAAGATTGATTACAACCTTTAACGAAGTGGCACCTGGGAAGACAGTGCTGCCTCTACCAGCTGATGACTCCCATTTAATCCGTCCATGCATGTTTACACAGCACAGCAAATAGCATGTCACATGGCTGGGCAAAAATACAGATCTGCATGATGGTGCTTCAGGACGTACACGTTCATATAAACACTTTAAAAAAAACAAAAACAATGTTTCTTTATTTGTAAAACTACTGTTGTTCAGAGGAAATTTAGTGTTCGTAACCTGGTTTTGACTTCTCTACTCGCTGGGACAGATGGTCCTGCTGAATTCTCGGCTGGAGGGCTCTGGGCCAGAGGGGAAGAGGGTTTGTCCTCCTCTGGCACCTCATTGGTCACCACTTCCACGGTCTCCACCGGTTGGATTTGTGTTTCTGATGGTCACAAAACAAATAAAATGTTCAGTTAGTCAGTAAAGAAATGACCGAGCATTACATTCCTCCGGTGCATCAGTGAGCGCTGCAGCCCGTTCAAATTTGGACTCCGTGCCGTTAGCTTGCTCTTCAATTCATTTCCAATTATGACCGTACAATAAGCATATCGCTTCTGACAGACACAAGCTGTCATTGGGCAGGTTGATTGCATTCTACTCATTTTTCCTCCAGGTCAAAAACACAGACTTTATTCGTAAGATGGATGGTAAAATATGGGGACCATATGCTCAAGCACTGATTATAATAAACCCACCGGGAACATCAAGCTCTTGTACAGAATAGCAAAAACAATGGAGGCATGGAAAAAAAACAAGAATCGCGACCGTCAAAATGTCTCAAGAAGTGGGGTTTAATATTAATGGGAAGTATTTTGCCTGAAATAAAAATACTCAGTTCTGATGACACCATGTGTGCTTTTGATTTAAAAAAAAATAAAATAAAAAAGAGACTCAATTCACAATGCTAATCATATAAAACAACTACCAAAAGCGCCTCTCACTGATAATTTGGGAGCATGTATATATTTTACAAATATTTCATCGACAAGTAATTAGGCTAATACACGCAATGATTCTGTGTCATCCAATGGAATTACACAAGGACAAATTTAAGCTAATTACCTCCTAATAACTGAGTGCTCCTGTGGAAGACGTGTTACAGTCATTGTGTAAGATTGAGGTGTGAGAATTTGTACATAATTTTTGTTTTTATGAGACAGCAATTATTTCATATGTGATTATATTTACCTTTGCAAGAGAAATGTGCTGCAGTAAATGCTTTGATGTGTTTCCGAACAGTGACAAGGTAGAGGTGTCACATAACAGACACGACTAACACAGGGCAATATAATCTACTTGACCTCAGCTCCACATATACTGTATCACTTTAAGGACACAGATGTAGAAGTTACAGATTTCATTTTGCCAACGGCCTGGAGGCAGAGAGCCACCGAAGGAACCACTGAGTTTGAAATGGACAAGGGAGCAGACTGAGAAGGCAAAGTGCATCATTGGTTCTTTCATAACCTAATTAAAAAGACATATGTTTAATGTTTAAAACTCCTAAACCTTGCTCATTGCTGGTCTCATGTAAAATACTAAAAAGTAAGGCAACCCATTGGCAGGTTCACATTTCCCAACATCACCAGCACAGCACCAGGTCAGCACTGATATGTATGAGAATGGGAGGCATGGTCACATGATGTGATGTACACACATAAAAAAGCACATAAATGGGTCTGGAGAGACTGATGGGATTTTAAAAAGCTTTTAGAGGGCATTAGCCTTGGGCTCTTTCCCACTGCAACTCAATGCCAATCTCAGAGCAGGAGGAGAGATGGAAGCAGTACAGGGAGGAAAAAAAAAATACACACCCACTGCAGCTTCACAGCTCAAGCTAAACCCTTTCAATTATAGTCCTGAAGAAGAGGCATGGGGTGCTAAGAAAAATCTCTCATCCACCCTTCTTCAGGAGAGGGAGACTCCTCTACCTTTAGTGAAATACTCTCTGAAGCTCTCTGAATGATGATACCTGGATGTGCAAGTTCAAGTCTTATTTCACTCCCAATATAACCAATATGTACATAAGGGATGAAAACGAGGATTGCAAAGTCTCACCTGTGTCCTGAGGGTCTATGGACTCTGTTATCTCAGTCCCATCCATGCTGTCCTCTTCATCCACAACAACCCTCCCTCTAGTGCGACCCCTAGAGTGAGGAAAAAAGACAAACAAATAAACAGAGGAAGTGAAAAGGAATGAGACAAGGGAAACTGCCTGAGTTTGCCTCAGGAGGGGGGAGTGGCAGTGCAGTCATGAATTAGTTAAATATAGTCACAGCTGTCACTGATTTTTAATGGAGGCACTCAAGCCGCTGGGCAAGGCGGAAGGGTGGTAAGTGGCGGGGTGTGCAATACAGACTGGTAGTACACAGGCTTTAAAGATGAAGGAGGCCAATCTGGATATTTCAGCTAAAAAACAAAACTCAGATAAACACGGTGGGGATTAAAATAAAGTGGATCTTCTACAAATAAATGGATGTGCCCATGTAGAGTGACAGGGTTATAGCAAATCAAAATGCATGAATATGTACAATAACGGCTTTACTGTTTTTAATGACTGTCAAAGGAAGAGAATGACCATAGATTACTAAAATGAATCTCTGAATGCACAGACATGTCACCCAAAAATATAAACAACCAAGCTACAACATGTCATTATCTTATGAAATCACCGCTACTCTGTTGATAACAAGCCGCTGTAGCCGATTTGCGTGTACTTACGGCACTTGGATTTAAAAAAATAAAGCATATTTTGCCTTTGCTAAACACACTTACAGTAATTATATGCATGTACATGAGTAAAAAGGTGATGTTTTCAGGAAAACAAGTGTGCGCAAAGGTCAGTGCTCTACTTAATTTCCTACTGGCTAATGGAAAATAAGTCATCCTATTCTAAGAGTGTGCCCTGAAAACAGTTGTCAAATAACTGACTAAGATTGCTCCATTCAAGCAGTTGTTTCCACACACTGAGTTTAAGGTTCCAAGTGGAGGGCCGAGGCCAGGTGTCACTGGGCAGGGACCCCGCACCAGCCTCCGCACGTACTCGTACGGCAAACCGGCGCACACCTAGCAGTCTACTTTGACAACTGACGTTTCCATTCGGTGGGGTTGGGCGGAAGGGAGTAATGAGAGACCCCGCTAGTGGTGGCGAACACAAATACTCACATTTTTTGTCTCATACAGCCCTATTGTATTCAACGATCATTTTCAGAAGGGTCTAGTTGAGATTATAAGCAACAATTTATTGCTGTGCTGCAATTTGTCTTGATAGTTGAAGTAAAACTTTTGTTATTTTGTCAAGACATTATTGAGGCAAAGGTCTCGGCACAAGCTTTGCCATTTCAGAAATGTTCCGACCCACTCATTTGGTCAATACAATTACACTCTCGTTAAAGACCCTCACCATTTCTCTCCATTGTTTCAAGTATTGGATTGCCCAAGTTTCCCCCAAAATAAATCTCGTCACAGCTCGTTTTCAAGATGTGCTCGTTCTCTCTGGAGTGCCATGTTAAATCTCCTCTTAGCCTTTTCTCTATTTCCCGTCTCAAATCTTTAAAGATGTCATATATACTGAAGACAGATTTTTATTTTTTTTCCGCCACTACAAACAAAGTGCAACCCTTTTCATATCTCACTGAATGTGCCCCGTCAGCAAACCAGACAACCATGTACATTTCCAACCACATGCCTGTGTGCCAGCTTATGCAGATGCGCACATACGTCAACACATACACCCCTCTTTTTCATACAGTATGGAAAGATCTGTCAGTGTCAGCATCCTCCAATGGGAGCTCGGTTAACCTAATCTTGGAGGCGGCATGTGGAGGGGATAATTGTCATGGTTACAAATTAAAGAGCAACATCATCTGTTAGCATGCTAAGTGAGGAGGGCAAACACAGCTCAAATGAGAGCAGCGTGTCTCTGGGGTACTCAGGGGAATACAGGGGGTTGGAAGTGAGGGAGGAAGGTGGGGGGTGGGAGGGGTAATTTTCGGTGCCACTGGAGAGCGAAATGGCTGGACGCCAAATCAACCCCTCCCTCTAAATGACTTCCATAGGGAACAAACCTAAAACACAAAAATGACAGAAGAGGCCTCTGGCAAACCTCAGCTAAAAACATAATTACCTGTAAGCTTGACTCAAACATTACTATCTTAATCGGGTGGAAACAACCTAATTTTAAAAGACAACTGCTCTGACACATTAACGGGCCGCGGATGTGCTATTTTGTGCCGTTTGGGATCACAATGCGATTTCTACATGGCAGAATCTTAAAACGAGCTGAAAGGATTAGTCAATAAATTGATTAGTCCATTGACAGAAAATTAATCAACAACAAAAAATGTCATACATTTCCAGTTTTCAGTTTCTCGAATGTAGTTACCTGATGCTTTTCCTTGTCAGATATAATAGTACACTTAATAAATCTGGGGTTTGGACTTAGTCAAGCAAAACCTGCTACACATTTTGTTTCACTATTTAATGACATTTTATAGACACAACTATGATTAGACAACTATTAGATGCATTGAGATAGCAGCTTAATTTACAGGTGAGTCAATAATGCAAATAACTGTTAGCTGTAGCCCTAATCTAAATTTATACTGTCATGAGGAACAATATCTTTTCCAAGAATAATAATTGTAATTGAAGGCTGATTGTGAGATTAGAAAATAAACTGCAACATCTGCACTGCACTGACAAACAGAATTTTAAAGGATACCTGACCAAAATATAGTCTATTAATTTGTTAAACATTTGTCTAAAATGGTCCAAATTAACTGTGATTACATTTCTTATTATCCATTGAAGTACTTGTTAATGTACTACTATTTATGAGACAAGGAGCTTGTACAAATAGGACCAAGTAAAAAAAAAAAAATCAGACAACTGAAATTACATACATATTCGAAACTATACTTGATCAGCCTGACAAGAATACATGTAAAGCTAAACAAATATCCATGAAGACCCAGCTAAGCATCTTTACAGCTATAGCAGAGCAACAAGCGATAGGCCATATATCGTGCTTAAATCTGGTAAATTCCACACCTTCTATCTCACAGGCTTTTCTTTTCAAGTTCATACCAAACACGTTTAGAGCAAATTACACTTAAGTGGGTTTCAGACTGCAGGAAGCAAATCCGAATGCAGAAATTAGCTGTGTGAAATTTTCATCTATGATCACAATCTAGTGTGTGTACACACACACACACACACAAACACACACACACACAAGACGACGCGGTGGTGACGTCTTCACAGAGACTGCTACACAACATTCAGGCATCAAATTTCAGCATTCAGACAGCCCGTTATTTCACTGACAAATGCTCAAGACTAACATTCAACCCCATACCCTGCACAACTTACCCCCCCCTTCCACACACACACACACACACACACACACACACAGTCCCACCACAGAGAGAGAGGGAGAGAGAGAGAGAGAGAGAGAGAGAGAGAGAGAGAGAGGAAAAAAAAAAAAGAAAAAAAAAAAAGGTGAAAATAATGCTTTGGTAAGTAGTCCCAGCTCACAGGGTGCTGCCTGGAAAACCTGACACGGATCATGCTGCTCTGAAATGGACTCACTAACAGATGGAGCGTGGGCAAATCTAGTAAATTCCAATAACCAGGTGTAAAAGAACAATTTCTGACACATCTTCCTTTGTCACAAGCAAATTGCCTTTTTTTAACACTGGACATTTTAATATTAATAGTAAAGAGAAGGAAGCTGATTGGTCGAAATAGAGGATTATTTGAAGAGGATAATTCACAGCTCTGTGATTGGGCACAATGTATCAACATTATTATAGTTATTATAGTTTATAAACTAAAAAAAAATTGTAGTTTTAACCCAGAGGATCAGCTCCCATATTTAGTCTATAGTTTTTATGACCAATTGTGTTTTTAGAAATTAGGGAGACTGAATTGGCTGAAAGCCCACAAAGCTCTGATCAGTGTGTTGGTGGAGAACGAGGTTTTATGAACTGAACTCTGCTGGAGGTGCTTTGGATTTAATTCAATGAAATATGAGATGGGATATGTCATTGTGAATTATCAGCTAAATAACTGTGATAATCAGCTGCCTAATCGGTAGCTTTATCAAATATGTTCGATGATATGAGCAAGTGCAATCTTGATTCTGACCATGATGACATTGGTAATTACAACAACATAAATAAACTGAGCACATTTCTGCTGATGGTTCGTCAACATGAAGCAATTCAAGTCTGTCCCGGGTCATCCTTCCACTGTGGCATTAACACATCGTCTGGATGCTTGCAGATTAAACGATCCATTGGGAGCAGAGTATTAAGATTGATTGAGAGGACAGACTAAGGAGAGATTTAAGAACCTCACAGGCATTATTTTGCATAGCAGCTCTAAACTGCATTGTATGTTGTTATGCAAGTCACAGAGGGGCAATGCACGGAGTACAGTGCTCCATAAGAACTATCTGCGCTGGAATTACCTGAAATCATGCTGCTAAAGCACTTATATGACAAAGATTTTGAATCACTCAAACCACAGCCTTTATTCAAATATCTGCTGCTAGCTAAACTGCCACTTCATCAGTAGGTTTGAAGAAGCAACGTTTTCAGTGATGCTATAAACCCCCCCAAAATATTCTGTAGTTTTAGAACAAATTAAATATGCCATATACTGTACAATAATCTAGGTTACATTCATTTTGAGATATTTAGAAGACTGAGGGCATGTTTTCCATTTATAAAAAGATAACTTCTTTTGGTAGTTTCCAGATTGCATGGTAAGCTTTTGGTGCTGCCTCATAACCAGGCAGGCATCATGACTCAGTTTGCTTACAGAGGGATTCAATAAGTAGTAACACATGATGGAATTTTCAAATTGACAACAGATAGGGTATAGAGGACAAACACCGCAATGGAAAGCAAGATCGTCCCATCCACTGATTTAGATTGATATCTGAACAACTGACCAGAACTGTTTGTTTGTCACAATATTTGTCAATATCTGTCTGTGATTTCATTCTGGTTTATGCACCAGGTTCTGCATCCTTTTACTCTAAACTGAGAATATTTAAAAGGTTACAACTTTCACGTGTCAAAGGGAGTGTCACGAATCCACATGACTGTGCCATCGATGGGTCAGATGCACCACTGTCATTTCCTTATCACCCTGTCGACACTCCCAGTGGTGTGAACAAAGTGTAATGGACCTGCCACTTGACCGCGAGACCTTTGCTGATCTTAAGAAGTAATCTAATTCAAATTCTACATTATATTAGCGGCACCATAAAATTGCTACCGTCAATTCAAGCGATAGCAATAATTTCTTTGAATTGTCAGGGGTAAAAACCTACTTCTTTCTGTTCTTAGACGTGGGTAAGGGTGGTGCCTGGGGTAGGATGGCAGCAGCATCCTTGCGCGGCCTGCCACGTGGTCGCTTGTCTGCCTGGGCAGGGCTTCCTGTGGACGTGGCCCCTACAGTGCTGGAGGGCGGTGAGGGTCCCTGGTCAGAGGGTTCCACAGTCTTATCCTCTGATGACATTCTAAAATAATAAGAAAGATCAGATCATTGTAAGTGCTGTAAGTCCGGTAACCAAAACATGATAAAGAGGGAAACCGCTGACTTGTACCCAATTTGAATCTATATTTGCAGGTGTTCAATTAGTGGACAGAGAAAAGGAAAATACATAAAGGTATTTCACTGAGATATCTAGATGTCCATACATGTTTTAAACATGTTTAATTTAGCTCTAAGATTCAGAACAAATTGGGTGTAGTGTCTACAAGAATTGAGGTAGAATGTAGCTTGATCAAAAGCTTCTGTGTTAATGTATACTTCATTTGCGATCAATTCTGATAAATATTTACAAAACTGCATCTCTTTCTTAGTATTTTGTTTTTATGCCCAGGGTGCTTTACATTTTATCCACCAACTACTGTTGTTGTTTTTTGATGCAACACCTGAAAATTGTTTAACTCTAAAGCAGATAAGATGTTCAACTTAGCTTTTGCACAATGTGAGCTGAGTGCAGTAGGAGCGATTCCACTTCTTATTCAAAGCAATCTGTAATCACTCCGCATCCAGCCACTCCGCATTTTCTATTTGCTGCAGCCCACCCACTAGAAGAAAACCTACTACAAACCACTCAATGGTAAACATTCTGAATGCTGCCCTATAGTTGGAATTAACAACGTGAAGTGAAATTTAGAGGTGGTATGACTACAGTGGAGAAACAAAGGTAAATAAATTAAAGACTCATTTTAGGATCGTCAAAGCAAAGATGGGTGAAATAAAAACGGGACAGCTGAAATTTTGTGAGGCTATGATCAGTAAGGTCAAAAAAATGTTTTTAAAAATCAGCAAACATTTATGGGAATATTGAATTGTCTGGATTGAGCTTGAATGTGATGACATACTCTTGGCTTAAATATTTATGTCACTGGATAGTCTGTTTATTTCACCTAAAGTGAGTTTCTCCATACAATTTTGATCAGTGTAACTATATCAGTATATGTAGTGATGTTGTGCTATGAAAACTTTACAAAAGATATTCTTTACCCCACGTCACCCAAACGAGAAGTGTATAAAGCAAAGACACGCTGACAAAAATGTTTCAACTTCAGTGAACATTTAGTATGTTGTCATCTGGGGCCTTTCTGTGTGGAGTTCACGTTCTCTTTCTGTGCCTGCATGGGTTTTGTGCTTCAGGTGCCTCAGCTTCCTCCCACAGCCCAAAGACGAGCATTAATTGGTGATTCTAAATTGGCTGCGAGTGTGAATGAATGTCTGACTTTCTGTGTTGGCCCCGTGATGGACTGCCGACCTGTCCAGGATGAACCCTTGGGGAGGCTGTGGCTCAGTCGGTAGAGTGGGTTGCACGCTAATCGGAAGGTTGGTGGCTCAATCCCCAGCTCCTCCCGTCCACATGCCTAAGTGTCCTTGAGCAAGACACTGAACCCTAAATTGCCCCCTGATGGTGAACCATCAGTGTGTTGTAAGTCGCTTTGGATAAAAGCATCAGCTAAATGAAATGTAATAACCCTAACTTTTCCCAAAGTTAGCTGTGACAGGCTCCAGGCCCCCCAAATCTCATGACAAAGCAGGCATAGAAAATGGACAGATAGATATTTGACTTCTGTTCATTAACTTTCAGACATGTCAAACAAAGAAAAAGCCTAGTGGAAAATAAGAGTCACTGCAAGTCAGATGGCTCTTACAGTTGGAGCTCTGGTCAGACTGATGGACAATCCATCCCAGATAAACTAACATAGTAAGTAGATGGGAGAGCCAGAGTGAAGCAGCAATGGTGTTGCTGCAATCAGGACGGACATACCCGAGTGCCGATTGGCACAAAGCAGGGTGAGCAGTATGAATGTAGCTCTAGATGTATGTATATTATGATCCACATTTTACAATAAAAAATAAATTATGCAGTCCTCCGTTCAAAGCATAGTTCACAAATTTTGTGTAGATCCATTTTGCTGATTGTAGTGAGCTACAATTTATGCCGAGGAGCAGTAAGGACATCTCGGAGCTTTTCAACCAGCTGTGGAGGATGGAGACACTGTTTGAATCTTCAGTCATTTACATAAAGTGTTAAGAAATTACTATGTATATGTATATGGGAAGTGGCAAAAAAAGACAAAGCTTATAATTTATTGTTGTGATGCAGTGATAAATGTGTACCTAAATGAATAGATTAATCCACGCCCCGATGTCATTGTCTGTCACGATGGTTCGCTGTAGAAATGATCAAATGCCAGTTTATTGCCCAACCCTAGTTGGAGAAAAATATCCATTGATTGTTTGCACGTAAATGATGCAGTAACTACAATTACTGCTTCATGGTAGTAGGCCTCTGCAAATCAGACAAATTGCAGTTTACTTCCATGTCAGTCCAGATTTATCTGTAGAACACGTTGAAGGTATTCAATAAAAAAAAAAAAAAATGCATGCTTAAGAATATATAAGAAAAAAATGATTTGCCTTGAATTGTTACATTTTGTTATTCTTTTGCTGCTGTATGTCTACTGTAATGATGCATAAATTCATAGAGACTAAACAAAAGTCAAATTCCTTATATGTGTTCATGCTTAGCCAATACAGCTGATTCTGATAGAACAGAAAGTTGTTGCCATGACAGTAGACAATACTTTAATTATGGATGTTGCTGCAAAGAAGCTTCAATATCTAAAATGTGGATGCTTCACTCACATCTTTAACCTGACAGTGCAATATATATATATACAATCCCCACAGTTTCAAAGTGGGCTCCCGAGATTACAGTCACCAATTCAGTTTCCAACCAAAAGTGGATTATGGTCACAATCTCCCCTTCTGCCACTGAGTTATAGCATTAAATAAGGCCAGAAAAGGGTTTATTCAAAATACTATGATGCCACAGTGAAGATGACCTTTTGGATTAAAAAATGTCAATTAACTAATTGCTTAAGTGACTGATTGTTGCAGCTCCATGTTTGACCACCAAAATCTAAATCAGTTCATCCTCGAGTCCAAGGGAGCGTCTGGCCAAAGGCTATCGCCGGCATAGAGCTATAAAAACCCACCTAAACAGTCATATTACCACAAATAGAGGGTACAAATAGTATCAGAGTTGAATGTCATTACAGTTTTCTCATTAAATGGAGGTGAACAGAGTAAGAAAAAACTTTTATTTTTAATTTTTAAAACCACACTTCTTTTGGGGCAACTGGGGCAAAATCATTCCACTCCATAACCCTCATATACCCCGTTTCAAACAGATGTCTGAAACGTTGACGGGCCTATTTTCATTAGACTATATGAGGGGGAAAAAAAAAAAAAGTTTGTGTTATTTCCCACCCAACCTGTTTAGCAGTGTGACTGAAATAACATGGAAATGACACAGTGCAGCCAATTGTGATGCTCTATGCTTCACACAAGTCATTATGCAATTAAGTATTTTTGTTTACCCGGTGAGTGAGTGAGTGATTGCTGTCGGGGAAAAAAACAAAACAGGATATAGTTTTTTTTTGCCACCGGTTCTATAGTTGGTGGAAAAAAACATCTGATTTCTTTTCCACAATGGAATTTACCCTGTAAAACTTTGACACATTTAGTAATTAAAACCAAAACCCAATGTTGACCATTGACTATTTTCCATGGATTTCCGACAGTTTTTGTGCAATCGGGCTCTATCGTGAAAAGCTCACTACTGTAAGGTGAAGCCATAGATGTGTTAAATTAAAGTAAACACCAACATTAACATTGTAAAACATGCATAACTGCAGCAACGCTCCTCGGCATAGATTCTCTAAGTTTCTGGATCCCCATTGAAGGAACGAACACCATTCTTCCAAAACATATTCCTTCAATTGTTATTTTAATGATCAGCTGGGTTGATTTGTGCACATAACACAACTTGTGATTGGGAATGGGCATTTCAAGGAAAAGCAGTATTTGCGCTCTGCACAATCTAGTGTACACACACACACACACACACACACACACACACAGTAAGAGAATTATTCACACCATCTCAGGCTTAACAAATCCCATCAAACTTCAGAAACCCTTTACCGTAGATAAAGCTAATGGGATGCATGTCTTTAGCCATTATATTTAAGATGAAGGCCAGTATTTGCTGTCTAAAATCAAACCTATTTGGTTTGGGGACAAAGCTACCCATTGATTGTGGACCTGTGGATGTGGAAGTTCAAATAACTGTCCGTAGCTGTTAGAATTATTCATTAGCTTTACCTGGCACTTTTCACTGCATCTCATTTTTGTTGATTTATTAAAGGAGTTCCACAGTGAACATTTTGACAGCTTTACTAGTCCTTGCAATTTTCTCCAGCTTGTGTAGCAGCATTCACAGTGCCACAAAACATACCAGCACCTGGTCGGTTGTTCTTCTCCTTTTTTTTTTTTTGCATAAAGGTGGTTGGATAAACAGTTTTTTGGTGCATTACTGCAACCTACTGGTGGTAGTGATGGGTTACTATCAGACACCTGAAAAATATTTTTAATTATTTTAAATTTGTGACCAGTCTGTATTTTGTCTGTTCCAAGTGTTGCACAAGCTGAAATGTTCCTGCTATGCTGTGTTTCCACCAGTAGTGATCAATGGTGATTCCTCCTCAGAAAGGTAGACGCAAACGTCCACACAAACCACTGTGGTTTTGTTTTGTATCACAAGGCAATCACATCAAACAACATATTGGCATTATGATGAGAAAGTCAACTTTGCTCGGTTTCAGGTCAGTAACACTGTAAACCATGCTGAGCATAGTTTGTTTCAATGCACGGTATACTTTGCAGTGTGGCATATTGCACATCTGTACAATACAATGTCGATGCAGACGCAATGTATTGTTTGGCCCCACATTAAAAAAAAACATATGCTTTCAATACTCCTCTAATGAACAATTACCGGTGGCTCGTCATGCCTAGTGGGGTTTTAAGGACATAGTGAGGGCTGAAATGATTAAAATGATTATTGAGGCATTTTCTATCAGTGACCCAGAAAACAACTCCATTTGACAGACACCACCTTTAACTACTGGTTTCTGGTTATATTGTTTTGGATAATATCCTCCGCCAGCCTCCCATCTCAGTGGACAGATGGCGGTCCGACACCAAAAACGCAACCTTTAGAAAAGAAATAGGTGCTCTCACTTGTTCCTCCAAAACAATACACGGAGATAAATGAAACATTTTGGTTTTTTTTTTAATATAAGCAGATTAACAACCAGGTGAGCCTTAACTGAATGTGATGCGAACACCGTTGACTCGACGGGGCATCCGAGGTTAGGGATCCGGTGACCGACCGGGCAGTCACGACCACCACCGGCAACAATTGAAAACACGCTAGCGTTAGCTTTTGTTAACTCCAGCTTTGGGCACAAAGCGGTGTTGCATCCAGCTAACGACAGCTAGCCTGTTGTGTTGAACTCTTGTCGCCTTTTTCTTCGGCGACCACAGACACACAAAAACAAAAACAAAAACAAAAAAAAAGTACCACTGACAACGTCCGAAAACGCGACCCATCGATCACACGCAGCAGGGGGGGGGGGGAGGAGGGGGAGGGGGGGCAATAATAGTCGGATTAGATTTTGAAAGACATTATTTATCCAGCGAGGACAACTTTGAAAAGGAGGTTCACGCAGCAAACAGGTTAATCTACGGTCGCGGTTTTTTTTTTTTTTTTTTTAGTTGGCCAACTCATCGTACTTGCGACTTAACAAAACACCGAAGATCTTCTTCAGCCTTTTTTTTTTTTTTTGTCTGTCCCGTGTGCTTCTAATAAATCTTACACGTAATGGTCCGGAGACGGTGGCGAAACTTAACGGTATCCTGAACTAACACTTATCCGCTAAGCCAACTTCGTCCGGGGGTCCGCGGTGATGATGAGCATTTGTGCCCAACACACACACACACAAAGGCTCGGTCTATCCAATGGAAACTACAATGCTCCACACACACACACACACACACACAAAAAGTGAAAACGATCCGTTCCCATACGATGTGTTGCTTTGTTATAAAGCCGACTAACGTCAGCTGGGTGTGGGATAATCGACCTCCCTCCTTCCTCCTCCTTCCTCCTCCTCCCCTCCTCTCTCTCCCTACACCTCCACCTCCGTAATAACGCGTTAAACCGGTAAACAAAACGTTATAGCCCCTCCACGTCTTGATTATACAAAAAAAAAAAAAAAACACACACCCGTGAAGCAGATCTCGTCGATCGCTCCGTTGAATAGTCTCGAGTCATGAGAGCCGAGGCGGCGACAAAACCCCCGACACCAAGACCGGAGAGGAGGAGGAGGAGGAGGAGGAGGATCACGTTGGCTCTCAGCCTCACTTTGAAAATGGGTGAATTCCCCCAAAAAAAAGAAATGTATTAAAAAAAAAACAAAAAAAAACACAAGAAACGACACGAGTCGTCACCGCGGCTTACCTTCCAGCCCTATGAGCAGCGAGTTATCCTCTTCATGTCCGAAATACTGGGGGATGAAACGTCGCACTTTTATCACCCAGCTAGCTAGCGAGCTAATTGAGCTAGCTAGCCTCTCTCCAATGAAGCAACACCGCAGTTCTCAAAAATGCATAACGCATATCATTATATTCCAGCGTTGCAATGTTATTCCCAACTTCGCCCATTTGACGGGAAAGCAGACGACGTAAATCCCACGGAAAGCCGCTTCGCTGGCACACGCATTTGCAGGGATCACTTTCCTTTCTCCAATGACAGCTGTCGTCGCACGAGTTCGGGTTATATAGCTAGTTGGCGTTAGCCACCCAAGTCTACGGCCAACAATTTTTTTTACCATTAAACGTACAAACAAAAATCAAAAGCCCCCCCCCAAAAAAAATAAAATAAAATAAAATAAAATCCCCCCCCCAAAAAAAAAAAATTAAAAAAAAAAATCCAAAAGCGGCTGCAAAAGTCGAGACTCCGTTGAACGAAACTTTAAACGCGGATCCTCGGGGGGAGCACGGCGACGCGCAGAGCAAATGTTGGGAGCCGACCGCCGGGTTGGCAACCGGTTCTGTTTTCTTCAGCTGCGACAAGCTGCGGGACCGAGCGGCCAGTTAGGAGACTCTCGCAGCCAGCCTGCCACGCAGCAACACCCGCCTCCGAAGACATGTAAAAACACACATTAGATTGCCGAGAAATACCGTCCCGCCGGCCGCGCTGACCGAGCTGCAAATAAAAAAATTTTGACCACGAAATATCACAAAAAGAATTAAGTTGAAGATGACGCTTCGGCGTACTCTGTAACGGTGGCCATATCTAATGATAAGTGGCACCGAAGCGCAGCCCCCTCTGGGCTGTTCGAAAACTAGACCCTCCTCTCCCGGCGCGACTACGGCGCGCAGAGCTTTTCAAACGAGTGCGGCTCGCCGAGAAAGGAGCGTTTTGACGAGCGTGGGACAAGTCCCGAAACGTCGGTAAAACGACGTAATAGAAAATAGCACGTAAATTATTTTGCAATTTCTTCAAAATACTCTCTGACCCTGCGGAGGGATATGGGCATTTAGTAAATAAAATAATGGCAAAGGAGGTCTCCAAAAGCCGGAGCCTGGATTTTTGCCGGGGTTGGAGGGGAACCTGGTCCTCCAGCTCGTGCAAATCTTCGTCAGCGGCTATGGTGAATCCAGCAGTCGGCGGTCTTCCTCATAACAGGGAGACACACAAAGATTGATTAACTTTAATAAGCAATGGTGGTGGTGGTGGTGGTGGTTCAGACCCGTGCCAAATGAACTGGTCTGAGCAGGCTCCCCTACAACACTGTCTCCTTTCCTGCTTTCCCACCCCTCACACGTACACACGCACCCTCGTATACAAATGCAGGCTTTGCATTAGGTGTTAAGTAAAGGTAGGTGCAAACTGGCAGACATACTGTACAAGCAGGGGTTAACTTTCGGAAAAGCCCCCAGGGGTCTGCTTTCAGCGGCTGTACATAATTTGTAATGGAACCAGTGGGTTTTACGTATTTACGTAGATTTTGTTTATTTAGGCTCTTGTAGTTACAACTTAGGCAACCGAGTTTCTTCGAATGAAGCTCTCAGAAAAATAACTGGAAATAAACACAGCCCTGTTCCTTTAAATGGTAAACCTTGGCACTGCTTTCCTAAACTGTGAGCTCCCCCTGCTGGCTCATACAAGACACGGCGCATTTTAAATTGACATGAATCATTCGGAAGCCAGTTCAAATATATCAGATAGCGATATGCAGATAGGTGGCAAATTAGAGCAAAAACCTGAATGCAGTTCAATCCATAAAGGATAAAAAAAAAAAAAAAAAAAAAAAAAAAAAAAAAAAAAAAAAGGTTTTTGCAAAGTAGGCCTATAAGAAAGATGTGACATTGACAGTCATCAGATCAGATCTATGGGATATTTGGGAGCTTTGTCGTCGATAGTCCTCATCACGAGTATTGACACATCAAATGAGGGAATATCTTTTGGAAGAATGGTGTTCATCCCTCTAGCAGAGTTACAAAGAACTGTGTAATATATACGAAGAAGCATTGAAGCTGTTGTGGTGGGCCAACACATGCAGTAATGAGCTCAGTCGAGATGGGTTGCCTAAAATGATCAAAAATCTAATTTGTCAAACAGTACAATGTGTGGATGCTAGATGTCACAAGACACTTTCCTTTAATTTGTCACTCATTCTTTTCTCATACAGTACACATGTTATGACACAGATGGGACACGTACGAGGCAACCTACAACCCTGAAATGTGGTCATAACAAAATCATTATTTATTAATAAAAGATAGAAAAGGGAGGATAGAGATGACACACAGTTACGTCAATAAGTGTACACAGGGAACCTTACTTGTGGCATAATCATTCATATGGGCTGAGTATCATGTTCAAAGTCCTAATAATAAAACATTCTTCAAGTACAAATTTAATATCATTTCCAAGCATTGAAATGAGCACTGAGAGAGAAAAACAAGAGTAATGATGTCTGTGAAACTTGACATTTTTTTTTAAATACAGTAGCTATATACAAAGCATATATTTAACTATTTGTAAGTATATCATGTACTGCAAGCAGGATGAACTTTTGGCTGCAGGATTGAAAAATGTCATCTTGTAGTGTAACAGAGTCTTTGTACATTTTTGGGTGATTTCAGGGGGCTATTTTGCAAGACCTGCTATGCAGGTTTTTGTTTTTTTAATGTTTTTTTTTTATTATGGAGTTCCACTGCAGTAGTATTGCATGATTCACAGTTCAAGAAATCCGAATTTATCCAGTACTGGCCCTTTATGCAGCCCCTCAGTTCACCCTCCTGTCTGAAACAAGCCGTATGTTTAGTTCCTGTCTCTTTAAAGCCCCCTTTCGACAAGGCCTTCTCCCTTCTGACTGGCCAACTTCCAGGAAGCCTGCGGCGCGGCAGAAACAAGTGCTCATACCTCGTCCTCTTGCCGGTGTGGAAACCAAGACGCCAAATTTATTGCAACCACTAAGTAAAATCATTTCCTGGCCTTGATTGGAGATGGTAACTCCTCACATCCACCCGTGCATGCTTGAGCCTGTATCCGGTCGGGAATATGACAATAGACAACACGAACATCCATAGCAACAAAGATTACAGCAGGTCATTTGGTAAATATCACGCTCATTATCTGCTTATGGTGTCACATACCGGTGGATTTAAATTTTGTCCTAATTATACCCCTATTAATAAGTGTACGTAGTGATCACAATGGGTTGGTACTCTTTTCTTCTCTCTCTCTCTCTCTCTCTATGTCTGGTTTTCTGGGTAATTCATGATGACCCTACATAAACTTGGGCTACACTACCCAGGAGGAACTATATGACGCTCACCTGTTTCCGTTCATGCCTACCTGCTTTTCTCTGTTAGTGGCTGGTTTAAATAACATACATTAACCCTACAATAATGTTGGCCTGGCACCAGAAGGGTACAAAGTGAACAAGAATAGAGACAGATTATGAAACAGCAGAGCTTTTGAAGTCATTAGATATTCAATCAGATAATACAATTATTATTATTATTATTATTATTATTATACAAATACTATTTCCTATGAACTCCTGTGTTTGCATGACAACAGAAGTCATGTCACTGTTTGGTAGGCTTCCTGTTTACTTTTCAAATTTAAAGCTCTCCTGTCAAGCTCTTTTGTGTTTCATACATGGTCCTGCTATGTACTCGTACTGTGTCTCTATTCCCGTACTTCTTTTGACACACTTACACTTACTTGGCTTTGTTTTTCATTTTACCTAAAAATGAAAAAAGGTTTGGTGACCCCTTGTTCACGTACACAATAAACATGCTGATAGCTTTTGCAACAGCAGTATCGAGGCACATAGTGAAAAAGAAACACTCTTGCGTTGACGTGTACAACTTTTATTTGTGATGTTTTCCACAACAGCTGCAGCCTCTGCCCATTTCAGGAGGTTGAAAATATGTCAGCCGCTACATAACCATCATGGCCACTGATGAGGGTGAAAAGTGTTGAGTGTTACATTCTCAATTTTTTTGCTGTTATGAATACACCTGAATGTTCATATGGCGCACTGCCTGTTGCCATACTGATAAGTGATTGCACTTATGTCCACAAAATAGCAAGTGTGAGTACACAAGTAAGCAAACTGAGACACAGCCTAAACTCTGACCTACCCTTATTACTCCAATAGGCCTAATTGAAATGGTAGTCCCCCTAATTAAATCAATGTATGTTGTGAAGATCAGCAATATTTCCTAGAATCTGTTATTCACATAGAAATAAAGAATGTAAAACTTAATGATTTGCTGATACCAGATGAGACACATACATCACCATGTGAATAAGGGGAGCACTGACACTTTTTTTTTTTTTTCGGCACTGAGTGCACATGTGGGCTTGGAATATCTTCTTTGGAGGATAACTGCTTTTGGTATTATAGACAGACTGAACGTGGACGGACGCGTCCTTGTACGTCTTGGCATGTTGTGGCTGGAGCAGATGACCATATGAAGAAATCCGTGATGAGCTGACCTCAGGACCGTCGCTGTAGCTATGAAGGACTCATTATAAGATAATGAAAATATACCGGTTCTCAGTTTCAGGGTATTATACACCAATGTCATCATAATGCTGGATATTATATTTCCAATTCTGATAATAGATCCTCTTAAATCCTACACAATGAATATGTAATGTGAACAACCCACATTGTAACATTGTATATAATATGACTGAAGTATGGAAAAGCGTAATAGGTCGTTTAAAAAAAAGAAAAAGAAAATCTGTGGATTAGGCTTAATACAGTATTTTTTGTTGCAGTTAGGTTTGGATTGTGATTAATTACAAACTTCAACATAACCATTATTTCATGATATGGGAAGAATATGTTTATGTTTACAGTAACTTTTCAGACTTAATCCTGTGCAGTCAAATAATTATTAAGACTGAATGTTTAATGTGTATTAGACTGTGCATTGTGGCATCAAAAGTCACATTTGTGGTCAGCAGCATTTCCTGACAACAGCCGGCACGTACCGGTGTCACTTTCTAAATTATGACCTTTGAACCGGTGTATGTTTACACCGCGAACCACCATTGACCTAATTACTCTGAAACGGACAAAGCTGCTGTTTAGCGCTGTATCACTGATACTCTTGTAGGCCTAATTCTTACACGTGAAAACCTAATATAGATCACTCCACAGACAAGTGATATAGTTATCAATATGGAGGTAACTCTATTATTGATTTGAATTGACTGAGTACTTCTGCCATGAAATTAGTAACAGAAAAAAAAATGACTTTATGTTTTATACTAGAAAGTCAATTATAACCATTTTAAAGAGATTAGATTTCAATTTCTGTCAAAAATTTGCCTTTTGGCCTTTTTCAAAGCACAGTTTGACTTCACACAGGTATTCCTAATGACATTACCAATGGCTCATTTCAATTCTAGTCCCAGTAAGCCATGAAAGCAAGCCAGCATTAACAATACTAGGGCCCAGAAGCCAAAGGTAAATAGAATTCAGCTATCGTGGATTTGATTATTCACAGTACATGCTGTGACATGTCAAAATGTCATCTATGAAAAATGCATATTACACAGTTAGGTGTGTGTAAAGTTAACAAAATCCCTCAAACAGATGTTACAAAATAAATTCCTAGTTTGTATTTGCAGGGAGCTGTAGATCTATACAGCAGTCATTTATTTTATAAAGAATCTGCTTTACCGCCACATTAAACATATAAACTATAATGCAAGATTTAACAGCTTATAATGTCATTGAATGTATACATTGAAGAAATAAAAAAAAGAAAATGCTCATTAGTTGGTGTACAGAACTATTTTGGTATATTACAGACAGAGGGCAGCATGGCTCTATTTCATACAACAGTGGATGCAGTAATCAGATCAAGTTGCCCAATACAATTCAACACGAAAAATGCATTCTGACTTTTTACCACATGCGAGAGGCTTCTTATTCATTAATGTAAAATATTATCAGTCGGATGATATGTGCAGTCTGGTTGTAATGGCTAGTGGAGCTACAATAAACCTGGTTGAAAGCTACAAATTCAGTGTGTTTACTAAGCGAAAATCACATCTATGCCAACAGTCACTCAGCATTTCCACAGTTTTGCATTTGTTGGTTGATGACCAGGTATCTTGAGGAAGACATATTTGAACTCAGCATCTCCCCAATTTAATTCAATTTAAATCTATAATTTAGGTTTGTGTAATTATTAGCAGACAAATGCGCTTTAATACAATAAGTCACTTCAGCAAAATAAAGCATAATTACATGCTGAATGGATAAATGCTCGAGGAGCTCTTTCCTGGTTGTTGAGCTTAATTGATGCCCTTTAGCTATCAGCATTAAGGACACATTTTCAAGAGAATACTGTGACTGCGAGATGAAATAGGCTTTTTTGAGACTAATGGTCTACACTTTGCTAGCTAGGCAAGTCATCATGTGGGTGTAGAGTCTTGAAATGCTGTGGATTTGCTATTTTATTCCTACAAAATAATTGGCTGTTTATGTTGGTGGCTATTTTCCTGGTGATTTGAATTTATGCCATATATGCAGTTTATCAATCATTACATGCAAATGCTGACATCGTTATGTGATGCAGGCAATACTACAATGCAAGACAATCCACATATGTAAAAGACATCATTACTGAAAAATGTAAACCACATAAACTCCACATCATCTAAAAAAACCAACCGTGTCAGATCATACATTTTTTTCCTTCTACAAGAATGTTACTGCTGGTATCATCAGAGCTTTTCAGTTTTTCTGTATTATTCTTGTAGGACTCTTTTAGAAACAAAGTACAAAGGCTACTCATGATAGGGTAAAAGGCAGCTGCATAGACAGTTGCAGAACAACAGGACAGACAGCTGCCAGTTCATAATATTATAATAAAGACAAGAAACATGAAACCAAACGCTGGCCGAGCTCTTTGTCTGCAGAAGAACAGGTATTGTTGAATTCAGTCCACGGCATATAGCCAGATCATTATTTCCCAACGTTACATTCAGAACACATTTCAAAACTTCAGTATGTTGTTGAAACTAGGCTCAGTGTGAGTGCTAAAAATCAGAGAGTACACAAACTTCAAAAGACTCCAGGGTAAGGAATCTGTTTTAATCTTTCATTTCAAAGAGTTTAAATATTTCACAGACAAATTTGCATCATAATTTCATCTGCTAACTGGGAGTTGAAGCAGTGTGGAATCACTGTTACCTTTAAACAGGGACGGGTTTCATTACAGTCTAATTAAAGAACAAAAATGTGAACTTTGAAGACCAAAACTTCTCAAAAGGATTTTCTTTGATTGGTGTGCATTAAATAAGCAGAATTGGGAAAGTGGATATGAGAAAGGTGGAGTGAGTCCATCTCTTCTTCTAGTTCTATCTCAGAATACAAGTCTTTGGTCTTGACAGGTTTTAAATAAAGTTTTAGATCTCAGTGATATTAGAAAGTGGAACAAATGTGCTTAGATGCTTGCATGGATGTTCTTAAATGGTTCAGACATTGATAAGCTTCAAAAATAAGTCAAAATCAATCACTTATCAGTTGATTGATAAAGAGACACTGGGTGGACTGACCCTTGTGTCAGTTTACAGCCCAAAAAACTGCATTGTACCGTGTCTGCATCTTCTGATTTCATGTGACTTTATGTCAAAAGGTCGGTCTGACCTTTCTTAGTCCTTTTGAAATTGATTGCACTGGAGAATTATTTTTGAACTGATAAAATACAGAAAATTAATCCCTGCTCTGCAGAAAAAATTAAATTGAAGCAGAGGGGATTTGCTATTTCTTCTGACTTTTGCACAAGCTTTAATGTATAAAGGCTTCTGAGTGTAGTCCCTACTTGATGAACAATTCTATTGCCCATGGCTGGAGGAGCTAATTAGAATCTATTTATAATCGTAGGGGAATATATCCAAAGAGCTAAGAGAGAGAGAGAGAGGATAGAGAAAGAAAGAGGGGGCTAAAGGGGGAGGAGGGGTGTCATAAAATCAGTCTGCATGCTGTGATATCTGAAACTTAGATGTTCACATCCACGGAGTCAGAAAAAAAATCAAATTAACAGGCAAGATGGAGTTTGTTCCTTTTCTTCTGGAGAGAGGAGCAGCTGGTTATGGGACATTTTTCAGTAACACAAGTGCATAAGTGGAAGATGGAGAGAAATGGTTTGATCACTTGAAAGTTATAAGTTTCTGAAACTTTTCCTACCAGCTTTCAGCTGCCAAGTCTTATGTAAAGTTCTCATGGGAAAGTACAGAGAGCAAGATCAGGGCATAAGGACGAGAAGAAGAGAGTGACGAAACAAAATGGGTTGGCTCCATGATTAAACTATCACTATATTAAAACACATTATTTTCAAATACTTTTTGCATATATCTAGAAAGAGTGTATTTTTTTCTTTTATATCTGGCTTAACCTTCATTTTCACTCAGCAGTTGCATCATCAAAGATTCCACCCAGAAACGGGCTCTGCTTCACTACTTTGTGAGAAAACATGACTGTACTGTCGGCTCTCTGCCGCCTGCCACTTATGTTTGTGCCATGATACAACCGAGAGCAGACGCAAACCAGGTAGTCCAATGTGTACCACCCATCATCCACTGAGATGGTAGCACTGACAGTCTGACCAGACTTGGGAACCGCTAAAAACACCACATAGACACAAGCATGGGCTGATAGGTCATTACACTGTGCTGTAGCTGCTATCATAGGAGCTGTTAATGTCACATTAGCTGAAAAGAAAATCACCGCAACCCTATTCTCAGCCATGTGTTTATTTAACCCTCTGTAGTGTGAAGGTGAATACTCAGAGTATGGTTTACTTACAGTAAAACATGTATTCATATGTCACAAAGAGACTCACAGAGTTAAAAATATGAAATTGCAGATGCTGAGCTTTTTTTTAAGATGCATTAATTTTTTTTTAAATGGGAAATATTCATATTTCCAGTGATTTAAAGATGTGAATTTACTTTCGATGACAAGGGCACACAATGAATTGTAGTAAAATCATTCCTGTAATATAAACAGATTAGCCGCAAGATTAAAATCACTGAGGACAAGTGAGTTAACATTAATTATTTGGTTACAATATTACCTGTCAAGGGCTGTGATATATTTTACAGCAAATGAACAGTCCGTTTTTGAAGTTAATGTGTTGAAAGCAGGAGAAATGGGCAAGTATAAGGATTTGAGCAATGTTGGCCATTACCAAATTGTGATGGCAAGATGAACAGATGTTGTGGGGTGTTCCTGCTATACAGTGTACCAGTGGTCCAAGGAAGGACAACCAATGACAAGGCCGTGGGTGTCCAAGGATCGCAAATGCTCGTGGGCAGCGAAGACTGGACTGTGTGAGCCGATCCCATGGAAGAGCTACTGTAGCACAAATTGTTCAAAGCTGTAATGATAGAAAGGTATCAGAACACAGTCCATGGTGACTCTGTGATGGAAATCATAGCGTTGGAGTGAAGAACTCAAAGGATAACTTCCCGGGTGACAACACAGTGATGTTTATTGACAGCAGCTTGATCGAGGAGAGAGATCACAACAGGTGGCAGTGCTAAACCTCTCTGACCGCACTTTCACATAGATCCGTCACAGGGACCACATTCTTCCAGATAAGGGTGATTAAGGTGTCCTTGGAATGTTTTAGTCCAACTAGGAATGAGCCTGACTGTCTCCAATGCAAGTATAAATAATGACAATCTTGGACAGTTAGTTCATAAGGTTGGCGTGCCCTTACAAGGACCTTTATCCCACAAGCCTCAGGGGATTAGTGGAGTCTCAGAGTGTTTCAGGCCTGAACTATGACATTTCCCTTGCATATTGTCAACTGCTGAAAACGCCTACAGTGGACATGTGAGCATCAGAACTGAACTGTGTAGCAGTGGAAGGAGATAGCCTGGTCAGATGAAATATGTTTTCTTTTACAGTACGTTGACGGCCAGATGCTTGTGTGTTGTTTACCTGGGGAAGAGATAACAAAAGGATAAACTATGGGAAGAAGGCAAGCTGGTGGAGGCAATGTGATGCCTTGGGCAATATTCTGCAGGGAAACCTGGCATTCATGCGGGTGTTACTGTGACATTTACCACCTACTTAAACATTGTTGCAGATGACGTACACTGCCTCATGGTTCAAGTAAGATGACAAATAGTTTTAGGTGTTGACCTGGCCTCCAACTTCAGCAGATCTCCATCTGATCAAGGATCTGTGGGATGTGCTGGAAAAACAAGTCTGATCCATTGAGGCGCCACCTGGTGACCTAAAGGATCTGCTGCAAATGTTTTGGTGCCTGCAGGACACCTTCAGAAGTCTTGTGGAGTCCCTGCCTCGATGGGTCAGAACTGTTTTGGAAGCATGAAGGGGACCTACACAGTATTAGGCAGGTGGTTTAAATGTTGTGGCTGATTGGAGTAGTTTTATTTAATTTTTCTGCTGTATTTGCATGTAGTGAAAGAATATATTTTACAACCAAAAACTGGGGGAATTTTTGTGATTATGACTAAAGATGTATTATTGTGTTTTTGGTCTCTGGCAGCTTTATACTTTGTTAACTTAAAATAAGAGGTACGACTTTCAGTTTATGAACAAAAAAAAGAGGATAGAATGCATTTGGGGGGAGAGCAGTTTATAAGGTGCTGATCAAAGACAAAAAGGAATGCACAGAAAGTTGGCAAAGATTAACGGAAATTAATTTTGGACTACAGAGGGTTTATTTTAAGGCAAGGATACAAAAATAGTATGAGCTGAAATAGCACTAGTCCACATAATAACATCCTGATTTCCTACAGAAATCATTCATTGATGTGACAGGATGAAAACATCCGACCAGCATTCAAAACAACGCTTTTTGTCGATAAAACACAGTGCGTCACTATTACTGTCTTTCACATCATCTCCATCTTGTCATCTTTTCTCTCCCTTACTCACTGCAGAGGGACTCAGCCCCTCTTCACTTTGTCTTTTGAAAAAAAGCAACAAAGACCAGTGAGCTCCCTAGCAGTCACACCCAAGAGGCCTTATTAAAGCTAAGGTTAAATCCCACTTCTGTCTTACACTTCATACTAGTATCCACTCTAGGAGTTCTCTAATATTGTGGATTCTGTGCTCCACTCAAAGTCCTCGGAGAACACTGTACAGTAATCCTGGTGGTGTTACAATGAGGCAAGGTGAGATATTTCTCTGTTTTTGCTCTGAATGCCCTAAAGAAAGGAGAACAATAGGCCGGCACAGGCTTGTCCGGCTTCAGTCAGAGATTATTTCTCTTCATTATCAGATGTTTCCATTTTACATAGCCATTTGTGATAGGAGGCAAACAATGTTGTTGAAATCCCATGTGACCCCCCCAGTATTTTCTGTTTTTGCAGTGATTTGCTCACTCATGAAAAATTGCAGAAACTTTCTATGTGAAAAGCCTTTTTTTGTATCATTATCTCCTGTATCTCAGAAAATGTAATTTAGTCATATGGCTCATGAAACAGCCTTTTTTACTGCATTAATCATTTGTCTGACTCAGGCAATGCCTTATGGAATTTCTCAAGCCTGCCGCAGCAATACAGAGGAGATGAATTCATGGGGCTCAAGTTCCCATATAACCCAGGAGAAAGGGTAGTGGGCCCTGAGACACCAGAACTGATGCTATGTCCTCAAGCCATATCGGAGAGTGAAGTGAATGTGACAGAAAAGATTGAGGTGGGCTTAGCTCTGAGATCCCAGGCTGGTTGATAGTACAAGGCTCTCAGTCACTTAGGGTGGAGGCGGGGTGAGCATGGGTGAGGGTGGGAATTGTTTGGGGCACTTCATCCTGTTATTCACCAGAAATTCTCTTTGAGGTTCTTTCATTGATGCATGAGTATCTTTTTGAATAATAACATCATTCACTTTTAAAGTATCAGTTTCGCATTTTGAGAAATATGCTAATTCACTTTCTTGCTCAAATTTAGATAAGACCAACACCACACTCTGCTAAGATAATTGAACTATAGCCTTAGCTGCATAGCTGCTGTGCAGTTGTGAGTGTGGCATCAGTCCTCTCCAATCGGCAACCCACGGTGGCATAACCCATTCATTTTTGAACTGCCATTATCAGGCCTCAAGTTTTGATTTTGGCCGTTGCCATCTTGCTAGCTCGTACTGGTTTAGAGCCAGAAGGGACCATATTTGGAATAGCTGGGGAGGAGCGAGTGGTAGATCTGACTTGATCTGACTGTAAACCTGAGGACACTATGCCCCAACTACCTATAGCGGAAACCTGACTGCACCACAGGGCAGTATTTTATGAGAGAAGTTGAATGGGAGTCTATGGAGCTCGAGGCTTTTTGGAGCCAACCTCTAGCGGCCCTCACTGGCATTGCAGTTTAATGCGCTTCTGCATCGGCCTCATTTTTCAGACTCGGAAGCTACGTCCACTTTTATGTACGTACATTCAATGGTCCTCTCATCTAACTAAGCGTATTCCCCAAAATGCTGAACTATTCCTTTGAGAGTGAAAAGATGACCACAGTGCACTTAATAGATCAAGAGGAAATCTGTATTGACTGAATCTTGCACAGTTAGGACATCCAGAGTAATGGATTTCAACACATGGATGTATAAGGTTTGGGAATTAAACCTTTCAGAAAGTATAAGAACACAGGCCTTTTATGTATCTCAAGAAGATTGCGGCCTTTTAAAACCCTTTGATGCCCACTGCTGAAGCATTGGTTTTGAATAAGTCTGTGCAGATTTGCATGACTTGCAGATTTCTGACACTCAATACTTTCTAACTATTTTTTCTATCTTTAATTTTTCTTAACTTCTTTCTTTAAAAACTGAATTAACATGAATTTGTCACTCCCAGTTTCCAAGGTCAAGAATGAACTTCCATAATAATCGGGTTCATTTCATAGTTTATTTAAAGTTAACAGATAATATTTTATGTCACTTAGTTTAGCCTGTTATGACAGCCATCTCAGATATTTTAAGAACATAAAAAAAAAAAAATGGATGTATTTGTGTTTACAGTGTTTGTTTTCCATGAAAATGAGTCCAGATTCATTGAACATTCACTGCACTGATGCATGTCAAAGCTTTTGGAACAAGACTATAAAATTACAGCAGAGATCACACTTACTCCAATATCTAGTGTGCCAAAAAAATGTCAAGTTTTCCTTCAGTTTGCCTTCGTTATATATATAAATATTTTTTTTTTCTCTTCTCAGAAATATGAATCTTGGTAATAAGCTTGTGCTGAAGGGAGAAATCTGTGACAGTTTGCTGCAAGTGTGATACCGAATACTTGACAGGAAATATAGCTACTCGTACTTTGTGTTATCAAGCTGTCATGTTGTTTGTTTACATAGCAATGACCTATGATGAAGTGTGGGTTGTGTTTTGGAAGTGATTTACAGGCATTCATATTTCTCCTCATTACTGCTCCAGACTGGGCAGAGTGTCAGGAATAATGTAAAAGACTAATAACTGTTTGGGTGATACAGAGAAAAGCTATCCTGAGTTCTTGTACTTGATTCAGTAATTATCATTGTGCATGCTGTTTGGACATAACGGACAGGTTAACATGACTTACAGGGTGTCTAATGGTTTTAGGTGTTGTGCGGAGAAAACTGAAATGCTGTTGGCTAGCATTTTGTGGAGAGGGCGAGCAGTCCAACAGGAGGATATTGATTGCCATCCATCCATCTGCTTATGGAGCCTATTGAAGCACACGCTGGGTGAGAGATGGGGTACATTCTGGGCAAGTTGCCAGCCCTCCAAAGAGCAAACACTGACCTCAGCAGAGACAATCAAATGCAATGTTTCAGTGGTTCACCAAACCACCGAAAGCCAAAGCCACAGATTTGAATGATAACGCTTCGCATTTAAATGATCACCTATTTTTTAATTGTGGTTTTTGATGAAGTAGTTTTCCTTTTGTCTCTTTAAAGGAAAACTGAGAAAGAAAAAAATGCCATAAATTTACATGTAATAATGGCCCAATGAAATATCAGAACTGATGCATTAACAGAGATGCACGAAGTTGCAGTGTGTTGGTGGTAATATAGTTTATACTGCATCATAAAAAAAAACATGCAATAACATGACTCCCATGCAACGCAAAGTCCTATGTATATTATATATTTTCTCTGTGTAAGGCATCTTCTAGGTTAGTGTTGGGAAACAATGGCAGTCAGAGGCAATCTGTTTGTATTCACCCCAGGTTTTAGTCAAGTTAGTGACGTGGCTCTTGTGATGGCAATGTTTGCCTGTCTGATGGTTACCGTTTTGGCCCAAACAGAAATATTTCTCCAACTATTACAATTTTGTACAGACATTTATGGTCTCCAGAGAATTCCTACTGTCTTTGGTGATCCTGGACTTTTAATCTCACACTGTGGAGATACAATTTTTTTTTCTTTCAAATGAAATTAATCTATTGTGTGGATTTCCAGGTTGACGTTCATGTTTCTTCCAGGATAAAATGTAACAACTTCAGTGATCCTTAAACTTTTAACCGAGCACCATCATCCTGTCCAATTTGTCACATTAGGGTTTTATGATCAAATACCTGTAAAAAATAATGTCATTCCAATCAATATCAACTCTATTTTGAATTAAAATGCTAGTTGTTAGAATGTTAGCATGCTTTAATATTAAACTAAGATACTCAATTCTGTAAAATCAGCATAGTGTTAGCATTTAGCTCAATGCACCTTTAAGCCAACAATTATACACTAGCATGTTGCTATAGACTCTTTTCATGCAATTCAGCAATTTTAGTGAACAGTTCTTCTTGTTACTGAAGATGTGCCAGTCAGTGACAGAATCTGGTTTCACACAGACCCTTAAGAATCCCCAGCATGACACCCTGTCCTTCCTGCAGGTTGTTGACACAGCCTGTGCATGAGCTGATGTTTCTGTCTGTGAGGCAGGAAAACAAGCTGAGGCCGAAATTATCAGGGTGTTTTGTTAAGTTTTGATCCTGTTGCTCAGCCTCACCATCTGTCTGTTTACAGACATCCCATTTCTTGTTCGACTGTGGGTCTGAGCACATGAATTAACCTGACCTTTCACTGACGTCTTGACAGTCATAGGGCGATTAGGGTCTTGAGTGTCACATGTCACTGTTTTCATCCACCTCCATCTTGTTAAATTTGCCTTTCCTCTACAATCTGATTAAAGGGTCCAGAAGGATAATTTCCAAAGGCGCGTTTCAATATAGGCCAGTTTTTTAAACCAGTAGATGCATCTGTCCTAAATCTCTCAGCTGGGAAAGAGAGTGAAGAGTCCATCTGTCAATAATTAAATGTGTACTCTTAGTAAATGAGGTTTGCAGATAGTATTTAGGTTACTCAAACATTGAAAAATCCACCCAAAGTATCATCCTCCTTAGTATTGTAGTCTAGTAGAGAATAGTCGCATTCATTCATGCAAGGTCGAAAATAATTTCACAAGTAAATTCTCAACCTATACACTCAACTATTCTGAAACACTCTGAGATATGTTGTTTTAGTGTTTGTTGTTTGTAAGCTACCAAGTTGGTCAGAGAGAAGATGCTGAGGTCAGCAGTCCAATTCAGAAATCCTTATAAAATGGAATTGACTCTACTTTACTGTCTCTGTCGGGACCTAGAAATATATCATGAACAACTGTCTGTCGATTTGGTGTAAAATTAATGTTTACATACATCCGTAACGGTGATTGCAATTATCAAAGAGACTAATTAAGAAAAATATACAAGCTGTCAAAATTAGGTCACTTTGAGTGTTTGTGCAATTCTTCCAATGAGGACTAGAGCCCATACTTTCATGTTTTCATGTTTTTTAGAACACAGTCTTCGACAGTCCAGGGAAAGATGCAGTGAGCCAACATGAATTGGGTGAAAACTATCCCAAATTCAGGTGCTGGGCTGAATGTGAGGTTGCTGAATAAATCATGGCGCCGAAGTCCATTAGGGAATTGCCAGAATTCTCTTTGCTGGCTACCAAGGGATCACTTCAAAGTTTGATGAGGTAGGTGATGAGACGGCATGCATCACAAACCTGACAAAGGTTTTTTGAAGGAAGTTGTCTGTGCTTGCAAGTACAAAACAATGATTGTTTTCTGTTTTATTTTTGGGTTGTTTACGAAATGCGCTAAATAACGTGTAATAATTATATGTGGGCAGCTGTAATGCACAGATTCAGACCGAAGGAGACAGAGAGAAAGTGAGGGCTTCTCAGTTTCTCTTGCTGTGGTTCTGCATGTTGTCTGGGAGAAGCCAGGAATAAAAGCCTGGCTTGGCAGATCATGAGTTCTTTGAAATGTTAATTATAATCTCAGACATAAAACAACACAGGTCCTCTGTAATTGTCAGCCAAACAGAGCAGTTATCAGAATAAAAATAGTGTAAATACAGTAGGAACTAAACAGCCTGTGCCTGAGGAGAATGCAAAAACCCAGGCGACTGATTCAGGTAACAATTTCTTCAACCAGTCATGATTATGTTTGACCATTATACATTAAAACAATGGTTCCAGGCCTTTCTGGCTTGTAACCTTATTTATGTACAGTCTATGCTTGTGACCCATTATAGCAAAGCTCTGTCTATTTGCAAAAGTCTGCAAAAAAAACCTGATTCTTTTCATCATTTTATTTGAATGGTTTTTGAAGGTCTTTGAGAATTCAAATGGAATGTAGAATTTGCCTCTTAAAAGAGTGCTCTGCAAATTTGGCACTGCATCTCTAAAGTACTGTGAAAATCAATGCAGCCCAATCAAAAATATCTATTTTTCTATTTTGCACATTCTTCTTCAGTACCTACATTACCCACAGTGCAACTGGACCACCCACAGAGTTTCAGGTGTGGCTCATTGCAGCCAATGTGGCTCTGAAATGCCAGTCTCAGTCAGAAATTAGGAACAGGCGATAGTGGACTGGTGAGCTTTTGTTCTTGGTGAACCATTTTTTCTAACTCCACACATTAAGAGTTTTTGTTATTTATAAATTTGTAGTCTCCATCACTTGAGGGGAAAAAAGTTGTTGGCGTTGTTCTGTACATGGGAGGTATTCTGGATTTTTAAATTGGGATTTAAACAAGGAATTAGACTTATAATGAAATTTGCACCACTAGTAGAGAGCATTATTGTTTTGTTTGTCGGATGGTTTGAGGTCAACTGTAGATATAATGTGTTTTGAAAAATTAGGTTGAATTAGGTTAACTTTTTTTTACCCACTAATTACTGGCTGTATTTGTGAAAGAATATTTTAAAAGCATAACTGTATCAACATGTTTTATAATTGCTGTCATTTTTATTTCTCTTTTTTATATCCATTGAAAGTCAATATTTTGTAAATTGTATTTTTTGAAGAATAATGATAATATATTTCGTTCTGTGCAACTTTAGTCTCATAACAGAAATAAATAAATAGACTATAGGAGAGCAAAAGCATGCCAGACCCCTCTCTGATGAAACCAAGAGTGCTTAAACTTTTAATGATCAAAACATGGTGTTCTATAGAACCTTGAAGAACTTTTTTTTTAAAATTATTATTATTATTATTATTATTTTATGCTGCTCAAGCTGCTCTCTGCACCTGTTCTCAAATGTCAACACTGTGGGTTCCAGAAGAAGTAAAAATGATCATAATTAAAACAGATAAAGGAAAAATTTGAAGAAAGTTGGGCAAGTTTGTCTAGCGTAAATGTGTTTTTCTCATTCTCTCTCTTTTCACAGCCTCTCATATTTACCCACCATCAAACTTGTTCCCTTAAAGTGTGATAAATGTAATTTAAGAGGAGTAAAATGTGATAAGCTAATGACCTGGGATATTGCTGCTGTTTAACTAACTAAGTGAAACTTTTACAGGGTAAAATATTTACACATGCATGGCAGTTTTGTTTTCCCATCCCAACGAATCATAAATCATAAACCACAAATCACCAGCATCTCGAAGCCGAAGATCCGGCAGCGCTGACTGTGGCTGAATGTGCCGAAGTACAGTACAGTGAAAATTCACACTGTCTCTGTCCATTCATAGTGATGAATGGTTGCCCTCTCTTTCCCAAAACAACAAAGCACACGGAGACAAAAGGCTTTGATGATGAGTAATTGTTTTTGAGCCAGAATATGTAAACCTTTGTGTGTGCAGAGCATTTCTGTCAATGTGAGATATTTGCTTCACTTTTCCCTTTGTAATCCCGCTTCATAAAGCATACTTAATACGCTGCCAGGGTGATGCATGAAGGTGGGTGTCCGTAAAATAATGTGATGAGGCAACAGTATCAGAGTAGGGGTTTGTTTATTGCGGATCTGATTGGAACGTATAATATCTTGACCTCTTGATGCTTGTATTTGAGAGCATTTAGAGGCAATGTAGAGATGGTAAATTGCTGGAAATGTAATTCGGATGAGAAAGCAGTGAGATTTAGCTGTGCTGCATGTGCCTTACATGACAGCCACTTACTCAGCGTGTGTGCACATAATGTTGTTTGCTTAGTTCTTCAGAACAAAATACAATGTTGCGAGCCCACACAAATTTGCCCCAAATCAAATTTCTTCAAGGCTTATTTTATGTACTATCCATCTCCTCTCATCCTTGTTGACAAATTATTTAATACAATATGACAGTTTGCACATAGACTGTGGAGGTTATTGAATTGTTGGCTCATTTTCAAGATTAATTTTGGCCAGCATATTCCTTGTGGTATTGTGAAACAGCATGGCCACTAATGGCATGATTTATCCCTTGAATACAGTCACAACAGTAACTCTGGCTAAATTTGTCATATTACACTCCAGGTGATGAATGTTTACCATACAGGGCACACATGATAAAATCACATAAACAAGTTTGACTGGCTTGCGAAATATGTCCACAGTGCAAGCAAATGAGCATCTTTAATATCCCAGAGTGGCACGGAACCAGTTCCTCATTAGAAAACACATTTGTTTGTGCAAGTTGTTTTTGCAAGCTTTTTTTTTTTACTCTTGGCTGCTCCTCATAGACACCAAATGCTTACTTTAATACAGACAGTCCTACTTTTTGTCTCATAGCACCTGTGTTCTCATCCACTCTGCAACAAATGGCTTAGGAGCAGTGGTTTGACTATCCGCCAGGTGCCAGAGAAAGAGGAAGATTCATAATTCAATTTTAATATACAGATAGGATGTATGGGCTAGCTCCTGCAGAGCCTGTATGCAGTCTGTTCACACTACTTCTATATGAATTCTGAGAGTATAGCCAGCAGCTTCTTGGGGTCAGTTGTAATTACTGTATGCGTGTCAAAGGGCTGGTAAACCGGAGCCCTGTGGAACTCCACAGCTGAAAGGCAATACAACAGGATGTCTACACGTTGCTCTTGACCGCAGCCGGAGATGAAGTGGCTGGGAAGTCTGAGACCTGGCTGTGAAAGCTGATGCAGAGCGTGAGTCTGTGTGTGTGTGTGTGTGTGTGTGTGTGTGTGTGTGTGTGTGTGTGTGTGTGTGTGTGTGTGTGTGTGTGTGTGTGTGTGTGCGCGCGCGCGTGCGTGCGTGTGTGTGTGTGTGTTTGTGTGTGTGTGTGTGTGTATAGGTGCGCACTTGTATGTCTATCTTCTTGAGTAATTCAAAGGACTGTGGGGGGGATTAAGACTTGTCAGGGTTAGAATTACGTTTAGTTTAGGTGCAGAGTAACAGTTGGTTAGTTAAGTTAGGGTTTGGGTTTGGGGCGTTATGCATTATTTAAGTGAATTTTTTGGTTATAAATTAAAAGAATAGTTAATTTGTTTATGCATTTTGGAACATATGCATCTTTAGTCTCTTCAACATGACTAGTGACTTCTTGGAGTCTCTGCTGGCTTCCCGGCAACCTTATTGTGACATCACATCTCGAGGAATTCAACTAGTTAGATACAATTGTAAAAACACTGCCAAACATTTTTACATTTCAGTTAACATTACATGTTAAAAAATGGGCTTTATAGGTGCTGGCAGGCAGATTTGGTTTGCTTTGGACAGAGCCAGGCTAGCTGTCTCCCCTTGTTTTACCTTTTTGTACTAAGCAAAGCTAACTATCTCCTGACTCCCAGTTTATATTAAACATAGAGAAATAAGAGTGATACACGCATTTCCTAAATGTTATCTAACTTTTTGTCTCATCACATCTAGTTTAATGGATAAATCTGGTAATATTCCATATTTTTCTTATTCTCAACAAATTCTTTGAAAGGACCAAAAGCAGCAATGAATTCTCCTGATAAGTGTTACCTGTACAGAACCGAATGTAACTTATCCCTCTGTGCTCTAGAGGTTTATTGTTGTCCAAAAACAGAGTCAAAAACTGCACTACATGTGACAGGATCCTTCATTACACTGAACATATATGTATTTAAGTCAGTACACTCTCCCACTGCTGTAAATATTAACTAGTGCACCATATCTGCAGCCTTAAAGAGTTCCCAACAAATGTACAATTTACTCCTGTATTGGATATGTTGCAAAAAAACTACAATTCATATGTTTATCCTTTTTGTAAAATAAGTGTATATGTTCATGACCCATTTTCATAAATGTGTGTCTCCAGTAGGAAAAGACAGGCTTGTGGTTCAGACAAGGAGAAGGAAAGTATTGAGAGACCTACTAAAAAATAAAGCACATTTGAAGTTGAACAATTCTAATTTGAACTTTAACAGTAGCACTTTGTAGATGCGTTGTAGTTGTTCTGCTCTTCTGTACAAATGGTTTTTTTGGAAAGTGACTCACCCTCTAAATTGCTCCTCAACAAGACAGCTGCTACAGATGGATTTTATAGTCACCACATGACCCCTGTTCCTGCAGGCAGCTGTGTTAAGTAATGCCAGGCAAATTGGAGGAGTGGAAATTAAAGTTAAGAGCAGTAGTGTTGCTGCTGTCTGTGTCACTCATGTCAGCCCTTCAGCAGCCCACACATCATTTGGTGGAGGAGCTTTTTAAGCTGATAGCGTAGCTTCCCCATTCAGGTAGTCATTACTACAGGGCATGGCTTTCCACATGCGGCAAGTGTTATGCAAATACCTACTCCCACCACAGAGATCCTCAGGTCCCTTAAATCAGCAGTGTTCAGAACACAGATTTATTTATTGCCCCACAGCTCATGTGGTCAACTTTGTTGATAGTCTAATGAGAAAGAGGGGAAGGCCAACTGGGAGAGAAAAAAAATTTGATTTTCAGCAAGAAGTCAATGATTTATTCTGCGTCTAAATTGCAGTTTTAGAGGTGGTAATGGAATGAATAAGTCACATTCAAATTCATAAAGCCCATTTTGAAATGAACCCGGTTTAGCTGATATTTTGGGCTCTTGTTGATGAAACTAGGAAATTGGATGCTTCCTCCATAGGCTGAAATCCCCAAATCTGAATTTAACTTATTTGTTAAACTGATATATAAAGCAATTGTTTCTGCAGATAAAAACAATCCTTTGGCTGACCTTTATCCTGCCATGCTATGTGCCTATTTTAATAAAGGTCTGTAACTTACTTAGCCTCATCTAAATAAAGTGCCTATAGACCACAGGGACTGAAACAGGATCTGAAAATACAGCCTGAGCTTCACAGTGCTCTCACATACCATCTGACAGGAAGTACTTTATTAATATGGGGTCTTGGTAACACTGATACTTTTTAATAGTCGGCTCATTTCTTGCAAAGCAATTAATTCTATACAGACATTTATTGAACTGACAACATGAAACAGGGAACAGAGAGGGCATGTTACTAATAAGTGACATCTACATAGCAGATACAGTGATAATTATTGCTATTTTCCCCCAAATTATACTCCATATTTTCCCCATTTTGTCTAAAAAATATGGAAATAAATCATAAAATAATGATCAAATAAAGAAAAGAAAATGTTTGGTTATGATTTTAGTAAGTTCATCTTGTTTAGCAAAGAAAATCCTTCCATATAAAAAATGGATCAACGTTTTTTCCAACATTAGATCATAAGTCTTGTTATTTACCACAACTATTATGAGAGTGGTAACAGGCTTCGGAGAGTGTTCTCTGACAGTGGTTTTCTATGCTTCATTCAAGAGTACAAAGCTGTGTCATAAACACAGAGAGAACGACAAAGAGATAGGAGCATCATAAAGGATATTTGTTATGGAGATTCCTTTCATTCAGCCTCCCTCACTCGATTTCAACTCACAGATGTCCAATTTATTCGGGTTCTGTGTAGCTCAGTTCCTGGTCTAAAACATCTAGCCTACTCCACTTGAGCATTTCCACAACAAAATAACAACTGTAATTGGTCTCCTGTGGGCTTTAGAGCCTGTTGCCTGTTCTTCCATTAACACCACCACAGAGCAGCCTGGATGCTATCCATGGTGCTGATCTGTAAATGATGGCTGTTTTTGGAGGATGCCTCATGTGGCTCAGCCCTCAGTCACACACACTTCTTTACACTTCCACCTGTCTCATGCAGGATTGTTTTTATGGAATAATAATAATAACATATTTAAATGATCATACTTCTTATAAAATACTTAAATGTAAGTTATACAATGGGAAGATCATGGCTGCCCTGACTCTCAAAAAACAATTACTTGAATTTTTAATTACTTCCACATAAAATCTGAATTTAAATGAATATATGTTTGCTCTATATGACTTCCAAAGAGAACAGATTCTGCTTTCATGGCTTTGCTGTATTTTTCCTTAAAGGGCGGGATATATTAGCACGTTTTGTGTTGCCTTGTTACTATTTTGCCAGCGCAGCCCAGTTGGGAATTGTCATACCTAAACAGTTTATCTTTGGGTATTGTATACTACATTTCTACTGTTCAATTATTTATGGTCCAACATCAGTGCAATGCGGCAAAAAAAGAGAAAAGATTACCCCATGAAAGCAAGTAAAGGTTGTCTTTACTGCTTTACTGCACTGACTGTAATACCTCAGTGTCAAGAGGACAGTAAAACAATAAAAATAAGCTGTCCCCTCACGGGAATTACAGACAGTTATGACTAAATATCAATCTGATTGTCCTTGTTACAATAAGAAGCGTCTTTTCTTTGTTCCCTCTAATTGGCTGCAGCTGAAGTTGGAGAAAACTCCCCAGCCCCGGATCATTAGTATTTGCAGAGTGCGCTGGCACTTAGCTCCCTGTGGTTTCACTAAATTCACACTTTACTCTCTGTAATGAACTATTTTGCATCGCCTTCCTCATTAGGCCTATATGGAAAAATATCAACCGCTGAGGGGCCAGAGGGTGACGTAGTTTCGCCTTTGATCACCACCCACAGCTAAAAGCTTCTAATTTGGCTACATGCGGAAGTTTTTGCCACGAAACACCGGTGGAGGAAAAAAAAAAAAAAAAAAAAAAAAAAAAGCGCGCAGTGTTTTGCTTTTGTCCAGCTCATAATGGTATCAGAGAAACAAATAATTCATAAACGAATTGTGAAAGCAGTCTAAATCTTTCCAGATACAGATACAGTGAGCATGGGCTATATATATATATATATATATATATATATATATATATATATATATATATATATATATATATATATATCTCTGCTACGTCTCAGAGAAGATCTCTGAAACAACCGATCCTCAAAATGTTCTGATAGGCATATCTACTCGATGAGGCGTGAACATTTCAGAAAGGTGCAGATGAGACGGCCAGTACAGACTCCTTTTCAACCAATTGGAATCAAACTGCACAATTAAACGTGGACACTTGGAGGATTGCAGCGGCTCCTTACTCCTGGAACAGTACGCAGTTTGCTGACACAGCAGCTGTTTCTATCTTCTTTTTCTTTGTAAATGCATATTCTACGTTGGAAGACGAACCTGGTCGGCTCATTTAATGTGACGCTTATACAAAACCATAAAAGAAACTTCCCGACTGGACATTTTTGTGGTTTGTCATCGTGTGGAAAGTTTCTGCTGATTATCTGTCTCGTTGCCGTCGGCGCGCAGGCAGAGAGCGCACACTGTACATCGCGCCTACTACTTCTGGAGAGGCTGCGCGCATAACGCTTTGATTTATCATTGGACAACACTTTTAATTGGCGGTACTACAGGTGGGTGACGTTTAATCTCGCGCAATGTTGGAATAACTGTAGTTTAACCGCAACTGCGGGCAATTAGCCCAGCGAACGGCTGTCTCCACATTAGGCGTTTCAACCTGCGGTTTTCAACAGAACAAGCACAGACATCTTCGTAATTATTGGCTGTGTGAGTGTATGCGTGCCTGCGCCCTCATGTGTGAGACACAGAAAGAGAGCGAGAGACAGAAAGAGAGATCAAAGTTGATTGTTCAGGCGGCTTCAGTTTAATATTTTTGTATTTCAGAGTCTTGTTCTATGGGACCATGAACTCATCAGCAGGTGCAGGAAACTACCGCAGGGGATCCACCAAGGGAGAGAAGGTAACTGACATTTTAAACCTCCTCTTTGCATTTCCAGTTCACATTCAGCTGCCATGTCTTTTCCACTGCAGCCAACTAGCACAGCGTTGTGGAAGCACTTTTAAAAGCACTCTGATGCGATTTTATTTCCTCTGCTGTGGACTCACCGGCCAGGAGTAAAAGAAGACGATCAGAGTCGTGTTACGTTGAGGTGTAGAGGTGTTGCCGTTTTCTGGGTCTTTTATCTTGAAGTTAAAACTTTGTATAATTTGAGGTCGTTTTTACACACATTTTTTTAAGTGCAGGATCACTTACTAGCAGGACTATTCTGGAAACGGTGGCCTAGGTGCCATTAATGTTAAACAAATTCCTCTGATTGTATCAAGGTAAATAGACTCAATTTGACTCACTAGTAGTTTAAATTCACTTACATTTAGAGGTTATGACTTAATAGACCATTTAATACTTGTTTACAAACTTCATGAGTGTCCGTCCATGTTCAGTCAAGCCAGCTGTCCTGATAAGAGTCTGTTTTGGATTTTCTCTTTATCGCTAACTTCATGTTTTTATTAACGTTTGCTCTGTACATCTACCAGATTGTGTGCTGTCTTTGTTTACCTGAATGTGCCCTGTTCGTTGCTCTTAAAAAGAAAAACTCAACAGACAGGGCAAAAATACCTATTTTTCTATCTGTGCCGTTATGGTCCAGCAATAGTACTCCCACAATGCCAGTTCTGAGATACACTCCCATAAAAGATCCAAAGTTAACTTCTATTACACAGGAGAGGGGACGCTTTGATTGTGGTTTCAATAGGGAGAAAAACAGTTTTCCTTCGTGTGATTCTCTGTGGTGGAGCTGTGAAATATTTAAATTGTGACAAAGCTATTGGTATCTAGGAGCCATGTCATACCAAAAAAAAAGATTTAGCAGTCACAGGCTGTTGTCTATGTTTAGATGGATAGGACCTACAGTGCCACAAGCACAGCAGGCAAGTTTAAAATATTTTTTTAAAAGTTTTATAAGAAAGATTTTTTTCATTTACATAATATCATATACTGGAAAAGAACAATTAAATAGATTGTAGAAAGTGTGGTGGTTTGCTCTATTAATTCTTCTCTTTAATCACATTTATACCTCATGTTTTTCATGTTCTGATTGTTGTGAAATGTGGGTGTGTCTTGTTTCTGTGGGGATTTGCTGTTCTTTTGGTATAACTGGATTGTCACAGATTCGATTTTTGACTGACCTTTGATATCATCTTGTGTTCAGGTCAGTCCGTGCTCTTCTTGGAGTTAGTTTGCCCTCTGCTGGAGGCAAAAAGTCACATTCTCAGTCGTCATCAGGCCTGCTTGAGAAGCTTCATCAGTTCCTGAGTGTCTTATTATTTAGGCTTTGTGGGGCTCCGGTCAGTTTCATTCATCCACCACTGCGATTTGTAAAGCACTCTTCTCTGTACTTTTCCATATTTCTGCTGACACCACTTATAGCTCGAGGCCAAGAAAACCCTGAAGTCTGAAGTTTCTGTGACCAATTTTTGACTCTTTAAGGCCAGATTATTAAATTCTACCATAATCTGTGGTCAATTTGCCTTGAAAAGAAATCATGAAGTCTGGCTGTGGATATCTGAGCTGCCAACTCTTCTCTGAGGACAGACCAATTTTAGAGAAAATGCAGATATGTCTTCACTAAAACTCATTATGCCTGACTTAGTTGGTGTACTCCTGCCCTGAGAAAAAGAGAGCTCATTCTTACTGAGACCTACCAGCTGGATACACTCAATCATTTTCTTTCCCACTTCCTTTTTATTATAAAAGTATTGAGTGGCTACTTCAATTAAAGACGTAAACTTTGTTAGGATATTTACTTTTAACAAGTCACGACTGAGAATAAACCTGCAGCTCCTCACAGATGAGTGTCAAAATTACAAGTCATTAATTACCAAAATCACTGTGTTTCACGATTTCGCTCATGATCAGAGAGCACATTTTAAGTTTCAAAAGTTACGTTTTAAGTGAAGAGAAGAACATAAATAAATGTGTTTTACGTGCTGCATTCAATGCTTTTGTGTTATAACTTTTACCCTGATGTAACAAAATGCATCTATTCTGCTTGTGGATTATCTAAATTTGAGCCCTGTTAAAGTTTACTGTCAACACCTGAGGGTGTTCATTGTTTGTGTTCATTGCATTAAGATTTGGCAGTGTTTGTTCTCAGTTTGTCTGCTGCCTCCGCTGCCTCCGCTGTTGTGTTGAAGTGTTTGTTACCTGTGGAGATTATGTCCATTGTTGGTTTCATAATTAAACATCACCCAAGACGACACACAAATTCAAACATTCAATTGTGCTGTGTGGAGACCAGGCTGTCACGTTAACCTTAATGGAAGTTTCTACTTTCATAATTTTTATTTTTGGAAATCCATGTGCTGCCACAGTGTCCTAGCAACACACTTTAATTCATCTTTTTTACTCTGAATTCTTCTAAATGCATTTAAATCGGATGGAAAGGTTACTCGGCATCTTTTAATTATGTTTCGACATGGTCCTGATTGAATCGCTGGCATTTGTTTGTACCTCTCACACCACAGAGCAGAAAATATATTTATTATTTTTCCTCTTAGTATCTTGTCTCATCTGTTGTGCTGGCTGTTTCTCTTGTTGCTTGTTGCCTGACGTTTTTGAGGCCAGTACCTTTCCCCTGAGTCCAGACTTCCATTATTTGCATTTAATAAGAGACTGAGATACACTCAGTCAGTTGACAAGTGCTTTCGGTTTCCAAGATATGAATGGTATTGTTCTCTGCAGTAACACCCCTGCTCGAGCAGAGAATGTAACGTTGTCGCTGGGGTCATATGATGTATTTTGTGTGTTGCCAAGAAACATGATCACAACTTGAATCTGTTTGATCACGTTGGTTTTGAGTGAGCCTGTATCAGGGCTGTTTGAAAGTACGTGTCAAGGATTTACTGGCACCCTGAGCTGAATGTTAAGGTTCCCTGGAGTAAAATTGCACAGACAAACTTTCACTGAAACAATTTGTATGCAGCAGGAATATGTACGGTTGAAATGCCTCTCAAAAGCATTCTGTATTCATCTGGTGAGCCCTTTGTATTTCTGCATTGAACCATTGCACTTTGAATCGCCTGCTTAAAATGTTTGTATTGCTGCCCGCAGCCAGTAGTAACCATTATAAAATGACTTTAATTTTCCTGATGTGCACTTCCACACACATACGACGTGCACATTTCGATACCATCTGTTTATTTAATCCAATGACGGCATTGAAAATGATAATGTTGAAGCGAACAATAGCACATTTGTTCAATGAAATTAAATTTGGAGGCAGAGAAACAACCGGGGATGCAACAGCAGAGGGACAACAACATTCAACAGCAGTCATTTGTCACCACTAACTGCTATGCTGCGATTTGGCTCTCCAGAGAAGGTTTGCTGTAGATGAGAACCATGTTTATAAAAGCTGTCCAGGTTTTCCAGCTCCTGGCCACCCTTGAACACCTGAAGCTCTTCTTCCTGCTCCTGATGATACGCGTGCATTGCTCCCTGGGGTGCAGGGTTCATCTGTTCCTGTCAGAAGTGACAGATGACCTGATAATGCACTGCCTGTAGGGAAGTCACTTGCGTCTTGCTGATAAAGATGCATTATGGCCTGATATGCACAAAATTATTCCTATTCTGACACCATCACCCTGTAATGTGCTCTCTGTTCATATCTTTGCACCGTTGCCCTACCTCCTCAAAGAGGAGCTCTTCTGAAAGGCATACCAAGTACGGCAGTATGAATCTTTGGGATCCAGAGGGAGGAGAACTGATGGAGGATGCTCGGGGGCTTTGAGTCAATTAGCCAGGGAGACATACTGTAATCAGGCTGAAGGTCAAGATCAGAGCTGGGCTCAGGGCAGAACAGTTTGGGACACAAAGTTGGGAACTGATTTCAGATTGTGCACACTAAACAGTAGCAGACATACAGGGGCAATAACACACAATTCTACTCCCTTCAACACACTTGTATGTTACTATATTAATATTTGACATGTTGAATTTTGTTCTGACATCAAATCTCTGCTCTTTTTGTATCAGTGCTGAAACATCGCTGCTCAAAGGCAAAAAGCAACAGGAACAGGCCATGATGAAAAATATACCTCAAGCGATCCACAAGGAACTGTTTGGCATTCACCAGCCTTATTTATTGATCAGTTTATGATTTATCAATTTAATTCAGCTGCTGGAGACACCATTTAGGCTGACACTTTCAGACAAACTAAAACATAATCTGATTAACTCATTATCTCCACAGTATTGATTGATAAATCTTGCTTTTTCACTGGATCCAGAGGCCTCCATGTGCTTCAGGCCAGTCCGTTGAACATGTTGATATATGTGATTTAAAAAGACGAAATTGCACACTTTAAGCTATGAAATAAGCTAATATGTCTCCTCCAAGTTATGTATGCTATCATTTATAAACTTTATTCATGGTTGTCTTTTGACATCAGCTCTTAAACTGCTTTGATGGCAGCTTACGCTCTGCAAAATCAGCAGGAGGTGACAAATGGAGGAAAGTAAACGAAGCTGCACTGCATGGAAAACGTAAAGAAATTCAAGCTGTGCATTGTTAATGTTCCGTCAGTTTGATAAAACACTGCATCACCTCTGTGCTCTACAGCAATAACCACGCTGACCTTTTACACTAATTGCAATTACAGTGACTTACTGTGAGCCAGCAAAATTCATAATCATAGGAGTGTATGTCATGGCTGTAAATGTGACAAAAAACTAATGGAGAAGATGACCAATCAGAGGCTGGTTGAAAGGACCCTGGGGAAATGTCATGGTATAAAATCAGCTTGTTAACAGCAATAGCTACAACTACAACCATCGTGTCTTGCATAAACTCAAAAGACTTATCATTCCCTTGTACAGTCACCAGAGCAATTACTCCCTTAGATGAAACCTTATCTCCTGTGGTGTGCATGCAAATATGAACTTTAGTTTGTCTATATCCTCGGTGCAGAGGATGTCCTTGCATTTTGGCTTGATTAACAAGGGAACATTTTTTTTGTTTTTGTGTTTGAATTTTAGTGTCTTGTGTTCTGTGGTTATGCTGCTCACATTTAAATATGTGCAACAATTCATCCGCTGCTGCCGTCATTGTGGGCTTGCTGTCTGTGTGCAAATCAAACATGTAAAATATGAGCCGAAGCCCGGCAGCCGTTAGAGATAAACTGCTGCAGCTGCAGGGTGAAGACTCTTGCTTTAAACAGGCACGAGTCATGGTTGAAAAGAAATTTAGCTGACTTTTAATATAAGTATTTATGAAGCACCGTGAAACCTCAAACCAGTTCTCACCAAAGGGCATAAAACACGCCGCTGTCCGTGAAATAAGAACATAGGCGGCTCAACTTTATTTTATTCACTCTTCCTCTGAGTAATTGCCAAGGTCATATCAAAATAGTGCACATTTTCCTCCTGAATGTTAAATTTAACACCACCTTCCGTAGCTGTGAAATGTAAAACTTGAGGCAGTGTTCTGCCATGTGATAGCTCCTTAAAGACCTTGCAGTCTATAGGTCTCCGATGTTCACACAACAGTTTGATTTCACACACAAGCAAAATGCTGGACAGCTGCATCAATACGAGCAGTGATTCAGAAGACCCTGAGTCCATAACTGACCCGGGATTGGCTGTGGGTACCCCTGTGATTCACTGCTCTTGGAGCCCACCGTGCACCCTTTTTAATGGATGAGTTATGAATGCCGTCCTTCCTACTGCCTCTGCTGCTCTTCTCAAGGTACGATGCGTCTTGCCTCCGGCTTTTGTCATACTCGGTTGACCCGATTAGGTCAAGACAGAAGTAGAGAGCCGATTGGATTTTCTCTGAGAAATATCACTACTCCCGGATTTATAAAAAGCCACTTCCTTCCCACTCTCCTGTGGCTTCCTGCTGTAGTTTGAATAAACTGGTTACTCAGCCTCAGCCCTGGGATTCAATACACAAAGTACAAATTCTACATAAATAAAGCAGCAGCATTTCCTGTGCCAGGCTTCTGTCCTGTTAGCATGGCTTGATGGGTGTGTGTGAGTGAGTGTATGTCGGTGGTGGTGGGGTATTTTATGACAAGGAAGACAGGCAACATAAATATTACTTGTGCTTAATCACAACCCAGCTCCAAAGTCGACTGAAGTGATCCATTTCTTGGTAATATGTCCACACACTGAGATTGGAAAAACACCTATTTAGACACACACACACACACACACACACACACACACACACACACACACACACACACACACACACATACACAAAAAGGGAAAAAAAATGCCTAGCAGGCAGTATTGGTTTGGATGTGTTGAGGAACACAGAATTTGTGTTTATTATTTGTACACTACAGTATGTGTGTAAGTGTGTGTTTATGTGAGATTTATTTACACTATTGAACGCTGCATGATTGCTGAGAAAAGTGTGGTTAAGAGAGTTCAAGCGCCTGAGAGAGAATCAGTGAGGGAGCTGGGGAGGGAAGGAGCGAGGACGGGAGAAGTGTTTGGAGCAGATGCACCCCCTCCTATCCCACCTCGTCGCCACCCTGTGGAGGCGATGCCAATGTGTGTGTGTGTGTGTGTGTGTGTGTGTGTGTGTGTGCGTGTGTGATTGATTCACCCAGCAAGCAGAGAGAGAGGTGTTCTGGTTGGGTTCCTGGACCCCCAAGTCATCCTCTCCCTTAGCTGTAAGGTAGGGAGGGAGGGACGTCGGGTGTGTGTATGTGGGGGGTGGGGGGGACTCCTCAGACACCTCCAGCAGCCCCAACTTCACAGCACAAAGGTGTGAGCACAGCGAGAGGAGAAGGCAAGTGGCACTTTTCACCATGTCTGTCCTCATAGCCACCCAGCTGAAGATAGACACCAGCACTCTTTCCAGAAGGGTAAGGGGCCCTCTTAGCATGCATGGCACGCTGTGGGGGAATGTCTGTGTTTATGGGTGAGTCTCCTGCTCCTGACAGAAAAGGCAGCTGGCTGTTTTTGATTACAACTGGACAGGCAGGAGGAGAGCAGCGGGTCATGATGTCCCCTCTGAGGAGCTTGATGGACAACCGCTTCCCGTTTAATTTTCTTTCAAGTGCTGACTTCTAATGAATGGCTGGTTGCATATGCTGTGGAGAATGATTAGTGCCTCATTGTTATTCTTTGTGATGTTGCCATCTAATGACTTCAGTCGGAAGCAGCCATCATGGGGGAAAAGTTGAATATAGAAGTGCGTAAGCAGTGTTGTGTGTGATGTCTGGATATCGTCAAATGATTGCTTTGCATCCCTCATTGGCATGTCCTGAATTTAACCGCTTTCTTTACTCTTTATTTATGTGGAAATCCATGAGATGGTTTTGAGGTCAACTAATTGGTCAGCTTTGACTAAATGCTGACTTTATGCTGCTCTGTTGCTTGCATGCAAGTGTGGCTGCAAGGGAGATTGATGAAGAGCTGAAGTTTAGGGTAACTTTGTTGTTCACAATCATCTAAAACAGACACAATCTGAGGGTAATTTTCCGGAAGTTTCTTCCTGTTGTAACTGATGTCTGTGGCTTCAGCTGAGCAGCATTTATATATTGAGAGGATTTGTGTGGCACTCCGGAGCACATTGAATAATAAATGACCAAACGGGTTTTTGCCAAGCAATAACTTAAAAAGCATAAAAAGCAGGCAGGTCTAGATTATGCTCCACATTTCTTCTTCATCCTCATTTCATTCATCGCTTTCCATTTCCAACTCTTGTTTTGCTGCACACACTGTCTATCTATCCCCACACAAACACACATGTGATACTGAATTTCTTGTGACATGCTTTGGTTCCCCAGCTGCCTTTCTTCCTCCTTCCTTCCTCTACTCTCCTCCTCATCATCTGCTGCTACCATAATCCACAACTGTGGTCGGCTGCACCCCTCGTATGTAGCCACAGTCTATTCTACAACATCAGCCAGCAATTTCCTCAGTGACTTATCTGTTGCCATTTCAATTTGGGCTCAGCACATACAGTAGCTTCCCTACGTTCGTAATATGCTGGAAGATTCACCACTTATTCTCTGAAAGATAATATCCCTGTTCCAACATGCTCTGCTAGTTTCAGCCATAACAATAATTTTACACGTGGGGCTCAGTAAAAAATGGCTTAAGAGCAGGTTGGAAATGTGTTCTCGCTTTGATATTTACATTTATATGAATTTATGGTTGTATTTTCATTAAAATGATGAATGCAGGACTTGTGTAATCATTACAAGGTTCACGATGTGTTTCTGTAGCCTGCGTTTTATTGTTAGGTAGATTTGTGTCAGTGGTTGGTGGAGGCTTTCGGTGTTTGTGCATGTGGGCCATAATCACAATGAACTTGCAGCACAGAGTAATTGAATTGACCATTGTTACATGTCACGAAATGAGCCAAGTGTTATGATGTAGCGTTAGGGTGTAATTCAGTGATAAGGAGCATATTCTTCTGCATTCCGATTGACTTTGCCCTCACTGAAGCCTAATTAAATTTTTATAAACACAGACGGAGAAAATGTTTCTACCCTGGGAGCCGCTGCGTGTTGAGTTGGTCAAACATGTTTGTAAGTGAGCAACTAACCTCTTGTTGTTGCTAGCACTTTGCCATACATGTGTCTCTTTCACCTCGAGCAATATCATTGCCACGTCTCTTTAACTCTCCTGGGGGACATGCCTCAATGTCTGAACATGGGATCTAAAGGCGTCTTAATGATTTACCGTGTGTAAAAAAAACTACTTCTAATAATCAGACAGATTTGACGTATACAACACAGTTTAAGTGGAGTTATAATATTTTTAATCAGTGTGAGAGTAAACTATTTACAGCCCAGTAATGGACTGCCTTGAGGACAGCTTTAGGATAAAATATGTGCCCAGGCCACAGCAAAGCGATCCATGTCATCCGATGGTAAAGAAACTTGTTGCCATGGTCAGATCAGCTCAGCATCGAGGGTAATCATTAGTGTCTCGCTATTGTCGATTGGAAAATGGTGCAAAAATGTGATTATGGTTTGCTCTAAAAAAAAATCCATTATGTTACATGCATGCACAGATGTGCAGTAATTTCCTTATTCAGCTGAGTGATGTTCAGAGGAAATTAGAAATTACTGCTCTCCCACTAGACATCGATTGATTGATCTGTTTGCTCTTCCATCCAATTAATTTGTGAGCCATTTTGTTGTTTTGTGTATAGCATGCTGATGGAAACAAGTTGGCCTGTGGTGGTATTTCATTTAATGCAAATATATTAATGTGGGTATTGTAAGTGCACTACTCTATCCTGTATATGATATCATAAACCATGTACGATTGTATTGTAATACTGAGCTATGCTTTGAACTAATCGTCCCACTGACCTCTGTTATACATAGTTTCATAAAAAGAAAATACTACAAATAGACTAATGTCATTGCCTTAAGGTAGGATAGAGACTTAAAAGCTAAAACAGGAAAGAATAAAAGATAAAAAGGCTTTATTATATATTTTTTTTCATGCTGGACAACAGTTTGCTCATGATTTTTGTTTCTCAGAATTTGTAGCTTCACTTCAATTTTTCTTCCTAAAAATCTGTAATGCTGTTGTGGGATTTTGTCTGCCGGCTGCCTCAAAGTATTCAGCTCATGATCACTAGTATTTTAGCATGATTTCATTTCAACAATGAGGAGAAAACTCATGACTTTCCGCTGGTTCTAATATAACAATATAACATCTGTGGATTCAGTTAGTGCATTTTCTGATAATGCTGTTGTGTTAATCCCTCACTGGAACTAAAAGTAAACTCACGCAGGGGAGTTTAGTACATAATAGAGCCTCATAAAGTCATCACCCACAGCAGCACAGAAGTGCATCATAGCATTCCGATTAAAATGCATCTGTTATGTGCTTGAAATATAATTAGAATTTCACACCTGAAGTAAGTTTTGGTTTGTACCAACTCCAACAGCACCATTAGCTACCCAATGGAGTTATTGGTTATGCTGCAGCTATCATCATCATTAAAGCTGCTATTACATGCCTCTCCAAATTTTGTACCACCTATAATGCAGAGCTCGCCTGCAGTGGCGTTTGTGAGAGCAGGAAAAGGCGTAGCTCCAGTCAGCTGCTGTATCTGCGAGAAGGCGATAGGGGAGTCAAGTTGAGCCCAGGCTCCCCGGCACGGTCCTGAGGGCAGCGTTAAAGCAGTCAGGCAGTTCACAATAGCTCCCCAACAAGGTGAAGGAGATTGTGAGGCATATATCAAAGAGAATGGGATGGATGTCAAGTGACATGGACCTATTTCCCAGGAGCACGCAGACCCAAGAAAGGCATTTATGAACTGGAGAAACAAATGATGACAGGGACTGAGGCAAGCCAAGGGGAGACTGCTGGAAGCCCAGAGATGTTCAGTCCACAGTACAAGCCTCTGCCGAAAGCCCAATTAAAGTGTAGACAAAAGCATCAAATAAAGTTCAATTAATTTACGAATCATACTTTGAGTCAAAGGAAAATTGATTCACATTGATTAAGAAGGGAGGGATGAGACTCACTTTAATTAGGCAAAGGCAGTCATGTCCTATGTCCTTGTTTTTCAATGACTGTCCAAACCTTTGAAATTAATTTTCTGTATTCCAGATCCATATACTATTATTGAGGTTACATTCATAATTCAAGCCATGAATCAATGAGCCTCCAGCAGTTCTTTCAGAGCTCCAGATGACTCACCATTTGTAAAAGAAAATTAATTGAAACTCGCTCTTTGTTGAAAGTTCATTATAGAATATTTTCATTTCTGCTTGTCAGTCCTGATAAGTCTTTGCAAATGATTGCAAAATGAACTTGATTTCACTTAATCGGAGATGCAAAATGGTGGTATTGAACACAATATGTGTGGAGCTGTTTGGAGCTGTGCTTTAGTGCCGCTTTGAAGTTGTACCCCTGTGAAGATGACCTATTTCCCAGAAATGCAGCTCGCCGCCAGTGGAGTGCTAGTTTGAGCTGTCACAGTGAGGCTGCCGTGTGTTCGCCTGTGGCATTCATGGCAGGAGGCAGAGATTTTAACACTTTGACCCGAGAGCCTTTCGCTTCCTCCGCCACATATATAAGCCAATATTCTGCATTTACCAGAGCTCTGAAATGCTGTGGCCTCTGTGGAAATTTCAAGCATGAAATCACTTGCAATGTTATGAGCTGAATAACAGTTGTGGATGTAAACTGACTGGAAATGTACAAGGAGAGAACTGAATAAATTAAGGATGGGGAAGAGACACTTTGATGGTTTGAATCATTACTGTTAGATAGGATTTAAAGAGGAGTATTTATGAGACTCTTTAAAGTTGCAGGAAAGAAGTTGATATCAGTTTGTTTGTGTAGAAACCAAAAATAAATGCCTTACATTTTATTCAGTTGCATGAATAAAGTATTTACTGTGTCTATTTGATTTCAGCTTTAACCTGAAAAAAAACCTCACTTGATTTGTTGGAAGTGCATTTTATCAGCAATGACGGGCAAAATTAGTTTTGTTTTCCACCCGAAGTAGACCTCTTTAGAGGTGTGCGATCAGCCTGCCCTAATGCAGAACACCACGGAGAGGCACTCGAGCTCCGTCCTGGGACCAACACAGTGTGCCATCATTTGGGAGAAAAATGTAGTCTACGACCCCGTTCATGAAATCATAAATGAGTGAGACTTGTCACTCAGAGCTTTTCAACGAAAAGTGAAACTGTGGGTTAGTGGTATGTGCGTAAAGCAGCGCACTGAAAAGTGCAATGACAGCAGCGCAACAGTAAAGCCGCTGTGTCTGTGCTGGTCACTTCTCATGCAGAGCGCGTCTGCGGAGAGGACCGCCGGGCTCTCTGCGTCCTTCACACTTTTCATGGGTAAGAACAGTCGGGCAAAAACAGAGCAGGAAGAGTCGAATCATTATCTTTTGCTCTTTTTGTTTTGAGGACAATCACTCGGAGTCTGCCGGGGATCGAATATCTGATGGCAACTCAGCGCATCTGCCTGCTATCTCGCTGTAAGGAGGCATCGGGAAACTGACGAGGGGAGGCAACGTGTTGTGAATACAGAAGAGAGCAACTATTGACACCTACAGCTCACCAGTCTACCGCGTGCTCCGGACCAAGCAAAAAAGGACATCGCTGCGAAGAATCCAGCTTTATATCAGCCTGTCCGACTGAGTCATCCACTGTCCATAGATGCTTATTTGCTAACCAAGTATCTTCACCTTATCTTTTTGCTCCATCCTGGAGGTGAAAACTGGCTGCCTGCCATCGGTTCTCCGAAGCGCACAGAAAACCAACAGATTGTCCAAAAAAATCCGAACCAGATGAGACCCGCTTGTGGCTCTCACATGCTCTTAAGTTTTTTTTTTTTTTTTTAATCTGAACTGGACCTGTATTATGGCTTCGCTGTACCAGAGATTCACCGGGAAGATCAACACGACCAATTCCTTTCCGCACCCACCTGAGGCCAGCCACCTTCTCGGTGGACAGGTCGCAGACGAGGAAAACGCAGCGAAGACCTCTCAGCAACTCGCCGACGGCAGACCTCACGTCCAGTACCGCAAGAAATGCTTGCGGGAGGATGAGGATGTAAGACACTTCTTATCTATTTGCCAACATAATACCCTTTTAGGATAAATCTCCAGATGTATAATTTAGCTTAATCCTCTTCAAAGGCACACACTAAGACACACGCTTGCATAGGCTATATACACACAGTCACAGGCCTACCAGTGAATCCCTGGTGATGAAGAAGCTCTCATTGGTGTCACTTTTACAGGCTGCTCAAGAAAGTTTTAAAAGCTTGGTTTTTATCTATGTACTCAGCTGTACTCTTAGTTAAATTGGGTTCTTTTTGGCTGTATTGTGATGTTGTTCATTTGTTCCAATACTGGTGTATAAATATTCAAGAAAGCCTGTCATTGTCTCTGACATCTGTTTGATATGGAATCAAAGGTGTTAAAGGCCATATGATTTTTTATTTTTTTTAAGCATTCACATCATTGACAATTATCGAACAGATGATGATGTTGATGAAGAGCAACACTGTCTGTTGTGTTTCTCTGTAGTTCACAGAGTCTGCAAAGAGTTTCTCTGGTGCTGACCGTGGTGCTGAAACTGCAAAGAGCACTACATTTGTGTTTTGGTTATAAACAGATAAAAAGAAGATTGGTCCCTCGGGTGTGTTCTGGGTGCTAAGTTGCACTTTTTTTTTGGAAAGAAACTATGAGGAGACCCTTAGCTTAAAACCCATAAACAGTGTCTTTTCTGCTGAGCCCTGCTGGATTGTGTTTAGCATTTGTCCGTGGTTTTAGATTTTGTTGTCCAAACATTGTTGCCCTGGTCATTATTTTTCAAACATTTGTTTTCATGTACTGTGGTTTATACATGAAATTAAATAAATCCTCCTCATACAAAGCAAAATCAAAAAAGCTTTACAGATTTAGCCTTGGATTTAGCTTTTGTCCAACAGACAACAACATTCACATAAATGATAGTGTAACAGTACAAGTGACAGTGCTAGGGCTTTCTGATAGAACATACACACAGCATTGTGCAGAACGCTTCTTCAGCATGCATTATTTTACAGTTCAAACACTTCTGGTTTCTTTGTGTAGTTTTCTCTCCTGCCAAATACACAGAGCAGAAACCACCAGGTGAAATGAATTGCATACAGCTTTGGTTTACATACCAATTGGCAGGATGTCTGTCAGCACGAAGGCCTGATGAAGTGATCCATTGAGACTTGTTGTGCTTGTTTGCTGATGACCCCAATACAAACCTACAGCAAACACAAGCATACTTGATGCTCCTCTGAATTATTGATGCCTGCCACATCAAGAATCAAGCCATAAGGCTGGCAACAGGTGGAACATTGACACTCCCTGGGCTGTCAATAATAGCAACACTGAGGCCAGGCACAAGTAAAAGGCAAAGTCTCTTATTGCCTTTAAACCCTCTATGTTCGCTGTATGAGGTAGCCGTTTTCTTGCAAGCAAATTTGAAGTCACGATTTCCTGTAAATCTTAAGATTGTATTTTAGCAGTGAAGTCAGCAGCTTTTATTGCACTGCTGGATTTCCCACATATTTATGAGGTTTACACTGTTAACCTTGAGGTCACCTTAAGTCACGATGTCCCCTTGAGTAGTGCTGGACCATGAAATTGCCTTTTGCCTCAAGAGATGAGGAGACCATTTCAAGGAATGCTATTTCCAAACCTGACCTCCTCGGGAGAAGTTTGAACGTGCTATTGTTGTTCTAATTTTTTTTGCAGAGGGAAAGGGAAACATTGATTTGGAAATGGCATCAATTAAATTTCATTCGTCCAGATATTTACCTACATGGTTGTCCAGCCTGCTTCTAAAATTTCTCGGTTCCAGATGTCAGAGGTGCTTTTTGAGGCAGCACATTACTCTGAGTTCATGAAAAAATTGAAAGGAATTACATTTTCTGTAAACAACAGATTGATTTGTTTGCCGCAGTGTTCATCTGAGCTCTTGAGCAGACAAAATGCAGACATTGCATCTTTGTAGGAGAGGTGTGTGTGTGTGTGTGTGTGTGTGTGTGTGTGTGTGTGTGTGTGTGTGTGTGTGTGTGTGTGTGTTGTGAGGTTGATTAATTGTTGCTTTGCTCCATGTGTATGCATCAATATTTTATGTTTACTTGGAGCCACCTATAGGGAGATATCAGCAGCAGTTCTGTCTCCCCCTCACTGCTGATTACCGCAAACAGAAGTCCATGAACATCCCTAATTAACTGTTGTATGTAAAGGTCAAATACGATGACGCTTTACCATCAGATTGGAGCCTGGAGACACCTTCATGACCCGGGCCTGTTCTCACTATTCTTTTACGGACAGATAAATGCATGAAATGTAGACATTTCCTTTTGTTTTGTAATTTGCACTGCAATGATAAAAGATGACAGAGGGTCACAGTCAACATATTGAGAGACAAAAAATTATTCATGCAGGTTTTCTGAGCAACATGAAGGCTCATCTGCTCCTCTACACATTCTTAATAAAGTAGTTGATTGAACTTTTTTTGGTAATACTATTTTTAGATGCTCTATTTCAACATATAAAGATGACATAAGACAAAACCTAACAGTGAATCATTGAAGAGCAGATAACAGAGCAAAGACAAATAAACACTAAAAATACAATGTAAAATCTATAAATGCAACTAAAATAAGTCTGCACTTTCATAGTAAAATTTTGTATTTAATTTACTTTACTTTTAACACACTAAGTAAATACAATTTAATTGGAAAAATAAGACCCAAACTTCAAATAAATTATATATTTGTATGATCAAAGATTCAAAAGAGGCAATGATTATGATTAATTTGGACCATTTAACAAAAAAAAAACATTTGTCTGACAGACAGTGAAGCATAAAAGTAATTGTGTAAACACACACACAAAAATGCCACTAAAAATAGTTGAATTGTTTGTCAGTCAAACTTCTTTCATGTCAAAGTAAAGCTCTTCTTCATCCTTTTATTGAGTTGTGTTTGTCTATTTTAGGATTTGATGATCCAACTAGTTTTTATTTTCTGTCAGTTTTCTAAATGAGTTGAACATTTTACTGATAATTATTGAGGTAAATCACAGACTCTTCCCTGAAGCAACATCTTCCAAGCTTTTGACATCTTGTATCACAAAAAACAGATACAGTGAGTCTATATTTGTGCATATTGATTTTCTTACAGATTTTCCTAATCATCACAACAACAACAAAAATAAATAAATAAATATATATTTCTCGGAGAAAAGCTAAAATGCAGCGCTTGCCGCTGATTGTGTTTGTGTGATGACATCTGTGAATTCTTGTTAATCCACAAGTCATTAGTGAAAAGCTTATTTCCCACCCGGCTACCTTAATATCAGAGGTGTATGCTGCTCTACAATGCAATATTTTTTTTCCTCCTCCTCCATAGCTGCTATTTATAGGATAAAACTGCACTGAATATGTGTTTTAATTTTACCTTTAATAGGCTGTTCCTGATGAAAATTTACCTCGCCTCTAATGACACAGAGACAGTGTGATATTGTCCCTCTGGGAACAAACACAAAGAGCTACGAGCTTTCTAATTTCTCTTTATAAATTACATGAATGTTTTCGTAATGTTATCAGTGTATTTCAGGAAGTACTCCTCAGTCTTGAAAGCGCCATTACACCTGTTATCACTAATTAATTAAAATTGTACTTTATCTTCGATAAATTCCCTGCACTCATAATTTCTGATCCTGTTTTGGATCACAGGAAATTGTAATTAAAAAAAAGTCAATCGTAAATTTCCTTGACTGTGTTACTTAGATTTAAAATTTTATTCACATTGATAAGACTGCCCAGGGCTCATGCTCACGCTCACACTCACGCTCTCTCTCACACACACACACACACACACACACACACACACACACACACACACACACACACACACACACACACACACACACACACACACACACACACACACACACAGCCTGTCCTCACATGTACTTAACTGCGCCTTATGCGTAGAGATACTCCAGATCTGAGTAACACAGTTTGGCCCGGTTCCCAAGTCTTAGTTTAGCTCTGTGCCTCCTTTGAGGTCTGCAGCTCAGATAAATCAGCCAGACGGAGCTCAACAAGAGCAGCCAGATAAAAGAAAGAGAGCAGTGAGATGTGATACGCTGTCCTCATTATCTCTGCAGCTGGGCTAACTGTATGGTTCAGGTGATGACTGCTTACTGAAGGCTGCCACTAGGTATGTGACTTACTGCACTAATCCAAAATGATCATGTGTCCTAAGACAACCTCTTCCCTTTTAACAGTGCTGAGAGCCAGATGTGCCTGTTAAGTATGTGGGCTTTATGGAGACAAGATAGTGTTCCAGTCTGATCAGTTTTTGATGCTGTATATTTTTTAGAGTGATGTTGTGATCACATTTGACCTGTGACAGTTTACTATAATGACACACACATCGATAGATATAGTACCTCTGTACTCTGGTCATGGGGAGTCTTTAAAAAAAAAAAATTCATACGACATACAACAGATACAAAAACGCTGTGTATCTATATTGTCTTACCTCATGTTGAAAAAATTGGGTTGCTTCTGAAACCTGAATCAATGGATTCTCTCCTTTTAGCTCTATTTTTTGGTCTCCACCTGCTCTTTAGTTGCTAAATGCTCCACTATGTTCACCAGCTCGTCAGTAAATGCCTGTATCCTGCTTGGTGCTTTGCAGGTAGTGTACAATAGGTTTATAGAGCTTTTGTTTTTGCTAAGAATTATCCTATAAAAGTGGTGAGAGTGAATGAAATCATTAAATTGCAGGCCCAAACATCAATTCAATGAGCCAAGGGATTCTGAAAAGCTCTGAAGCTGAGGAACTGCACCGTTTGTGAAAGAGCAATCCTCTGTGTTCATCACTATGAACATTTTCCCACAACATGTGGTCCTTTCTTCCACTGTTAATATATAAACATTGCATTTTAAAAAAAAGCTACCCTAACTTAATGTCAAATTTAAGCTAAAATGGAAGATGCAAACATAAGTTAGTGACAAATTGCTTTACAAAAGGCAACAAATGAAAGTCCAAATATTAAATTAGATTATTTTATATAGCACATTCATACAACATAAGTTGACCAAAGTGTTGAATAACATCAAACCAAATTAACAGAAATAAAAAACTGTATCAAACCAAAATAAACACACTAGTATAATAATACAGTATACAGTAATTAATACTGAAAAAAAAAAATTAAAATTAGATTAAAAGAAATGAGATGTTAATTACTTCGTTCAACAAAGGTTCAACAAAATATAATTAAAGAATTAAAGAAAATACTAACATCAAAAACAACTGGGTGTATGGTTGCTGAGCTTTGAAACCAGTTTGCAGTAAAGGGCACACAAGGCAAACACGCTGTCACCGAGTGCAGCTCCTCCCCTCAGAACAACAAAGCATCCGCAGCAGGACCTCTTGCTCGACGTTGCCATGGTTGCAAAGGTGGAGAGGGTGAGGCTGTAAGCTCTGGGAACACACGCTGCTGCTCGCTGGTGGCTCTGACTGCCATCTGGAGATGACGCAGCTCTCGCATTGCACACTGAACGTCCTCTGCTCGCATCCACATCCACTGCAATTACCAGGATGTGGTTTTTTTTTTCATTGTTTCTGAAAACAGTCATTTCCCTTTCGACTCCTAATGAATACCAGCTTCTACTCATGTTTCTGTGCAGACAGAATTATTCTCTATCGACCTGCTTTTTTTTGGGGGGGTGGGGGGGGGGTCGGGGGGGGTCCTCTGTTCTCAGAGGGCATCTCAACAGGTCATCCACCACCCAGAACCTCAACGCCCTGTCGACAGACCATCAATCATCCCTCACCACACGGCCTTCCCCCCGCCACCGCCTCCACCACGGACCTGTCAACAGCACGTCAGCAGGCGTCTGCCTCGCTGTCTGACTGCCCCTCTTCCTCTCCATGATTTACTGTATTATTACACAAGCTGACAGAGGGTATTAGTCAGTGCCTAAATACAGGGAAGCCTTATTACCCTGTGATGATGCGGCGCTTCTGTCTCTTGTGGTAGATTTTCTATTCTGAAGTAACAAACACATCATCAGCTGTCATTATGCCTCTATGTTGCAGCATGCATTTAATATTAAATTTTGGTCACATCCCATTTGAAATCCCCTTAATTTTGCTTCGTTTTAACAGTACAATCTGCCTCGTTGAAATTTAGCCCATTAAATATTGATGCAGTAACAAAATCCCCCGTTTTGTCAGCCTTCATTTGTGATTTTGAGCTTAATGATGGCAGTCACGTCCCCTCCTTTCTTTTCATTGGAGATTAACTCACTCCACAGATCTTTGTTGTGGATCTCAAAGATTTCTGCAGCTTTTTAGAACTTTGAGTAGGCAGCTAAATATAACTGTCTTTTAACCCAGCTTGCGTCTCTTTTTCTTTTCATGTCTCTTTTTATTTATAACTTCACGCAGTGTTTTCAGTGTTTCACTTTTGAGGATTAGTCTTATTAGTTGTGAAATTGATAATCACCAGTAGAGCTCCTTTTAAGAGAGGAGGACAGTTTTGTGTGTCAAGCGCTTGTTTACTCCATTGTCTGCTATTTGTTGAAAAAAATGTTTTTGCTCAGTGGATCATGTCATTTCATTGATGTTTTAGATGCCAAAACACATTTCTTTTTATAGGTTTTCCATGCACTGTGGCTGTTCTGCCACTAGAGACTGTTGTGTTCCAATCAATGGACCCACTATGGGCATGAACACACAGTACAGTAGTTGAGCTCAGGCTTTGGTTCTGGCGAATGTTTTGTGGAAAGACTGCTTAATTCTTGAACCTTAAAAGAAAAACACAAACACCTTCTGTCATTGTAAAGGAAATGTATTTATGCTGGGGCATATAGGAGACCATTTCCTTATTGTAAGTCTTGAAGAATATGCATGCAGGTACAGTTTTTTATAAAGAACACAGACTTCACAACTTTGTTTCCATTGGTCAAATATACAAACCATATATAGATGATTATGAAATAAAAATCTTACAGTGAGCAACTTAATTCTGCAACAGATACATTTTTCCAAATTTACAACCTGGGCTTCTGACCTTTAACCTTTTCCCCCAAGTTCAAGTATAATGCTAAGCTCGGTCAAGCTTTAAAATGCACACAAAAGAAGACTGTCTGGCTCCAAGCAGAGCAAACCATGACTTGAGACAAAAATTAATTGATTATGAATTAAAGTAAGATGATAACTAAGTTTATTATTAGATTTACCTTCACAAATGTCAACACACCACTGTTTATTGAGGTATAAATGTGCCATTGCACCTATAAAGCCATAAATCCTCCATGTACAAAATAAACTAATAAAAACCCATGTTTCTCACCTACACAGCTCCTGTAACTAAAGTCAACCAGCTGGCATAGCTAAATGTGTCTCATTTTGCTCAAAGAAGAGGATGATAATGTCACCTCTCGTAAGGATTGGAAAGGTTATACGGTCACCTGGCAACATCAGTCACATTGAGTTATAGCTTTGACCTGTAGATGCAGATAAAGACCTTTTTCTGGCAGACTCATCAGTGCATTGCTTAATTGCAACATTTAATTCAAGAGGGTGAAAGATCAAATTATCATATTGAGCGTGCGGTGAAACCAAAGGCTAACAGGTGCCTTTCAGCTGCCAGCAGATGATTTATTCCACAGCAGCAATGTGCTCTGTTGAAATGTCTTTGAGCACAGCACCGGATTCTGCCCCTAAATCTTCTTTATGCCAAAACTGAGACTCTCATCTTCTGTAACTACAACTGTTAGGTTTTTCTTGATCAAAATCAGAGGTAAATATTAAATAATGAAGTCAAAAATTGAAAGCAAGTGAAGGAAATTTCCCCTACAACATTTCTGTCAGCTAGAATTAGAGTAAGCAGAGCAGAGCTGCCATTTCTCCCGAGTCCTCTCAGTCTTTTTCTGGGCTGAGACCAGGCAGCAGTAATCCGTTGTGTCACACGGGCAGATTCTCTTATCGACCCCACCATGATCCAGCAGCGACACACCCCTGAGACACACACGCACACAAGTAAGCACGTAATTTAACTGGCATATAGACACATGTGCTCACACATGTTTTAAAATAAAAGCAAGGTCAACGGGGTCATATTACAGTGCTGTAAACCCTGGAGGGGGGCCAACAACACAAGCAACAGGTCAGCCTTCATTTGTCACTGCAGTGAAACAGTGATGCCTGTTGAAGTTAAGATCCCTGTCCTGATGCAGTGACTATTAGTTAGCGCTGTTATAATTTCTTGTCTTTTTAACTCCACCAGTGGTCTCACTGTCTAACTTGATGGATCAATAGAAGAAAGGATGAGAACATTTACATTCCTGCCAATAAACTCTTACAAGCTGTGCAACAACAAGAAAGAAATTGACTTGAATAACTCAAATAAGATGAAAAGCACAAAAGTGTACTGTTACGTCCCCCATAGTGGGTCTAGGAGTTGCGGGAAGCGACACTGTAAAAAGAAAACACAGGGAAATAAAAAGGAGCCGAAAAAAATGACTGTACGGGTAAACCTTTTAACAAAAAGGATAACTTAAAGACAAGCAGTAGGATTGCTAAACAAAGGAGCTGATTGACAAACCAAAAAGGACGATCGATCAGCCGCTACTATTACTACAAACCAAAGCACCCAGAAGACCACCCTCCCAGGGAGTAGGTGACCGACTCCGGTCCACAGTCACTGATCACAACAGGCTGCAACAACACACGGCCATCAAGGCGTCAGGATGGCCGACTGGGGCCCAACACATGTTCTTCCAGGCTTTTAAACTGTGATGAGCAATCAACTTCTGGTGTGGTCAATCACCCAGTTAAGAGGAGGAGGTACCTGGTGAGAAGAGCAAACATGCACACACAGACTACTGGCCGTAACATGTACATTTTTTTGTAAAAAGGTTATTGTCAATTCTTTTGGTAATCGATTCATTTTTTCAATTGTTTATTTGTTTTAGTCTCTCCAATGTCAGGATTCACTGAATTTTTGTTGTATACAATATTTGTAATACTGGCAGTGCGGGTAAATATGATATAATGTTGGTCAGCACTTTGGTTAAAGCAGCAATATCTGCACTGTTTGATGGAGGATGAAGTTTGCTAAAGAGGATGGATTTTAATCTCCAGTGATTTTCCTGACTTACAGTAATGGCAGTCATTCCACTCTATTCACTATTCTACTTTGAACTTAGCTCTACTTATAGAAACGGTGGATGGTGAAGATGGTAAACATTGTACGTTTGCACTGTCTTTGAGTACAAGTTAGAATTCTGACATTAGCATTTCATTCTAAAGCAGCACCGTGCCAAAGTACGACTTCGAGACATCACTCAATTTTACGCACTCACACTGGCCTTTTTGAGCGTATAAGTAAACACTGACTAGGTATGGCATCATCCAGTCCACTATTAGCAGCCGGATGGTGTACTTCTAACAAAATGCTGGGCACCATTAACGGTCGCCATCTTGGCTACGTAGCAGAAAGAAACTGACTAACTGCTGAAAACGGCGGGCCAGAAAGTTGCAGCTGTTACGGTGACCTCCACATAATACAAATGCAGTTGCAGTTTTTACTTATCAATATCACTACTGTGCTCAGATAGAAACCATCAGTACGTTTATTGTCTGTGGATGAAACAGAGGGCAAAAAAAATGCATTACATTTTCTAGTAAAATGACAAAATAAAGCTGGCAGACATGTTGATGGATTCATTTCAATATTGTGGTTGACATTTCTAGTAAGAGCACGACGGCCATGTGTGATTAGAGATAACACTGCCAACTATTCGCACACTTGCAAAAAGTGTACTATGTAATGCACTGACAGAAGTATGTGATATGAAACACAGCCTTAAAGAGACGTTTTACACTTTTACTACCCTTCAGGCTGTTGCATCTCATTTTATCTTATTGCCTCAAAGGTTTTTTGTTGTTATTTCTATTTTTCACGTAGCACATTCACTGTGTTTGAAATATTTTTTTATGTTCCCCTAGGAACCACCTGGTGACTCTGACTCTAAATCAATTAATTCATTAATAAATACATACAATAGTAGAGCTATAGTGGACACCCCATTAATGCCCTGTGTTGTGAATAGACCTTCATTTTCACGTCGAACTCTTTGACTTGTCATGAAAGTCACAGGTATAACTAAAACATTAACACGACGATGGTGCATTCAGGCCGACCAGTTATCTATCGCATTGAATCCACATGTACAATACGAGGGCCATTATAGCATTATGATCTTGTTAGTTACACATGTTTTACAACTCAAAATGTCTGCTGTGGTAAAGGTCTGCAAGTTCACAACATTATTCCACAGCCACAGGGCCCTGTCCTGCCTCCAGGCTCTGGTTTAGTCTTCTGATGAATAACACATGAGATAGGTTTTCACGTTGCATCCTCGCATGGCCTTTGTGTGCATTCTGGTCTGGAGAGGAGCAACGGGAGAGAAAAGTTTTGTCCCTTAAGCCATGAAGGTGGGTTTGTAACTTGTTATAAGTCAGCTAGAAAGCTCAGCATGGAGGTTACCGTTCATTTTCAGGAAATACTTTTTTGTCTGATATGGTGGTGTGTTGTGTGAGTGTGTCTGTGTATACCTGCTCACTTACCTCTTGTGTACAGCCACATGTAGGTCATTGTCTCTGTGGAGAGCTTTTTCCACGAGGCACATTCTGTGTTACGGAGCTTTTGCTGCGCGTTCATCATCATCTCCAGTCAATATTTCCCTCATCTTCCTCTGAGAAAGGAGTCAGAAGTTGGAATGAGGCCCAGAGCTCCAGGGACGGGAGGAGAAGATTACTTTTCCCTGAGCTGGGAGTCGAGCTTTGACTTGTGTGATGGTGTTCAGTGTGGAGCTCACATGGAGCAGAACAGAGATGGGGGGAGATAATGAATGTTTGGTGGAGCGGCCGTGGAGAGAATGGGGAGCGCTATTGAGTGATTTGCTATTCTGGAGCTGGCAGCCCATCAAATCGTACCCCACCAAAGGCAGAAAAGCTGAACCGTGATGATTGATGTTACTCCCCTCACCAGATCGGCTGTTGCATCATGGGAATACAGGATCTTTATTGCTGGATGTGTTTAAGAGATCTTGCTGCGTTGACATGATGGCTTATGTGTTGAGACAAACATACCTTCACCGAGGCGTGTGTGTCTGTCTTCCCTTCTGTCTGTCTTTGTGTTGTTGGTACGTCTTTAATGTTGGACAGACCTCGATCTGAACAACAGTTTTTTTTTTCAATCGAGAAATTCCTACTTTTGAATCTTTCAATTTATGTGTAAAAGTAATGCAAATAGTTTTTTTTTTTTTAAATTTCAGCTGAAATGGGTATACTTCTAGAGTGAGGAAATCCTTATTTTGACATGACATATTTCACATGACAAGTAGTCATATTTTTTTTATCAAGATTTTGATTTGTGCTACTTGGAATTATCAGAATGACTTTGATGAGTGCTAAATAATTTAAAGAAATGTGTAGTTCCTGGATGGTTTTCAGTTTACTGAAACCACCATTTTCTGACGGTTGTTTTTCAATCATTCACGAGCAAAAGAAGCTTAAGCTCTCACATTAGACGCTGCACTTAGCATTCTTGCAAAGCCTTGAGGGCACAGATAGTGTGAACACTTTGTGACACCTTACAGGTATTAGCTTCACCGGGAACGTCATGAACTTGAGCTCCTAAAACCTCAAGAAATGCGAGCCAACAACATGTGCTGCAACTGCATGAGCAACAATTCTATCAGTGCAGAAAGGTGTTATTGTGGCTCAATTGCTCCTGGGAGAAGAGTAGAAGGGATATAGGATAAACAACCCTGGGTAAAAAGCGCCGTAAAGTGGCTGAGCTCTGTGTGTTGTGTGTAATGCTGATCTGTGCTCAACGGCACACTGCAGCTAATGGTCCAGGTAAATGCTGATTGTTGTGAAGGGACTTCATCCCTCCTCTCCGGGGTTATGTTCCAGGGATTAGTGTGGCCGTCAACGGGACCCCGCTCTGTCTGACGTGACGGGACCTCCTCTGGCGTGACTGCATAGGTGTTGGGTTCTCGCTGGCTTTCTGGGATCTCCTTGATGACATGGTGTTTATTTGGGACAGCAGGGCAGCGTTTCATTTGGAAAAAGTCTGGGCCAACACACACATGCACACACACACACACACACACACACACACACACACACACACACACACACACACACACACACACACACACACACACACTACACAACTATCTGGGCATGCTCTTCATCTTAATGCTTGGAGTGTGGAATTTAGTGCAGAGATGCTGACTGTGGGATTATTCTCACTGAGAGCTGAGGTGTGTTTCTTTTATGACCCGGTCATTATTCGCCGTCTCTCTCTCGACGTCCACATCACTCCTTCTCATTCCTTCCCAACACCGGCACTTCATATACTGCCTTTCCGTCACAATGAAAACACGCAAGTTGTCGCGGGTGGAGAGACTGTGGAAGGTGAGTGTTGAATCATTTCAAGGACACATCCTGTTTGTATTTGTGTAATGTTGACCATGCAAAGCATTTTTAGAATCTTCCTTCTTTTCTAATTATGCTTTTAATTAATCTGTTATTGAGCACTTGGAGGGCATGTTCAAAGAAAATTGAGTGTTGAGGAAGTGTCAGGGCTTTTTATTTATTTATTTAGCTTTAAAACAGTCTGATGATATAATGAGCACTTCAGATGACAGCCCATATTGTGGTTTTTGAGACTGGTTGAGTTTGCAGAGAAATCATAGTCATTATGTCTGAAAACTTGTCAGATGGTAAATTTAAGCACTATGCTTGTCCCTGGGGACGTGCTGAAGGGCAACTTGGCGTTAAAAATGTATATTAAGTTGCACTACATTTAAATTTACATAAAGTTAAGAGGGGCACATTTTCTAATTGAATCAGTGTCCTAGTTATTTCTTTTTAGGGTATTTGCATCTCTGTATGTGTTATTGAAGAATTGAATCAAAGTCCTGTTCCAAAGTTTGCTGAAGTTGTTATTTAAATATATACTGCTCTATGGTGAGCTTTACAAACACATATACACTGATAGAATGAAGCATTTATACAAATGGACAATAGAGACAGTAAATGCTGACCAAAAAGCAGATGGTCGGAGACATTGCTTGATTACCAAAATCACATGTAGATTTGAACCTCATTATAATTAGAATATTCAGGATGTGTATTTCACATCAAAGAATAGTCTGCATTAGTATCCTGTATATGTAGAATTTACATCGTTTCTTTCCTAATATCAGTGAGATGTAAAAAGCAAGAGCAGACACACTGGATCCAGCAAAGAAATACCGCAATGCACTTTGCTAATCGGCATTAATTGTGGTTAAGGAAAATGCTGCCTTGTAATGCACAGAGTGCTTTCCTCAGTCCCCTCATGCATTATCAGCCTTTCTTTTTTTTTTTTTTTTACCAAGATACATGTTTAATATAGAACCACAGAGTCCACGATGGACCTCCGCACCAACATTTATGAATCAACTGTTGATGCATTGAGGTAATTAGAAAAGGAAGAGTGGACGTATTTAACCTAAACTCTTTTGTTTACTTGCGGCATCCTGGTTGCCTAAAACTAAAGGACTGTTTTGACACATTGTTCCCTCAACTTTCTCTTCTTTGTTACTGTCACTTATAAAACGTCCTCTCCTTAGTATAATAGAACAAAAAAAATAATTTAACCTGCCAATTAACTGTGGTAACGTTTTTTGGGGTAGTTGTGCATCTGTGGTGCATTCAGCAATAATCTCATTAAAGACACAGTAATACATTTATATCTGGTGTTGGTAGACACACTTTAGAGCTCAGCAGGGCAATACGTTTCACTTAATGCTATCAGCATCAAACTGGGAGCAGGAAAAAACAATTGAGGCACTGTCTGGCTTTGATAGACTCAGCGCGACTGTGACTGCCTTGATTCCTCAAATATGCATTTGCTTTGACATTATTTTGAGTTTTACACAAATTTTTCAAAGCTGCATCTTAATCCCTGAAGAGGCTAAGCTCGGCAGAGAGCTAACAGTGTTCCAGCTGTCACAATAGTTTCTGTGTTTTAAGGATACTGCTGCAACTACCTAACCGAACTATTACTAGTTTCAGTTGCTTGCCATTTTAGTGCAGTGTTGCTCCAATAACGGCAATGTCAGTCGGTCGGTTGTTTCCCCACTTTGGTCCGAACTAAAACACCGCTGCAACAATGGTTGGATTGCCTTTAAACCTGGTACACATGTTTATGGTACACAGATGATGAATCCCATGGTCTTTCCTCTTGTGACACAGTGAAGTTGGCTCTTGTTGTTTTGAGTGAACTGTTTTTTAGGACTTATTAACAAATACCTGCAGAACTGATGGGGCTACATTAGCATTTAGCATGCTAACATGCAGAAGTGAGGTGGTGGATATGGTAAGCAACACCTGCTAAACATCAGCATGTTAGTGTGTGAGTATAACATTTAGCTCAAAGCATTGCTGTGCCAAAGTACAGCCACACATATCTGCGAGCCTGGCTCCAGACTCCTACCACTCTGTAGACTGTGGAGTGTAGTTGAGAGTCGTGTTTAATCCGCTGCAGAATAAAACTCATCTTCTCACCTCCAGCAAGTGCAAATAGGTTTTAGTTTTTTTTTTAAGCTGTGGAGGCAGGAGTCTCAGAGACAAGTATCTGGCAAGATACCACCCAGTACTTAAACAGTGTTGAACTGTTTTAGAAGAAGAATTAAGAAGAATAAGGAACGAGATCGAGAAAAACATTTAAACTGCAAGGGCATGCTGCACGTCGGGGATCCAGCGGGTCGGGGCTGCTGGCCCCCCGATGTGCAGCACGCGAGGGTCCACATATCACTGCTTGCAGTTTTAATTCTGATTATAATTGTGTGTGTGTGTGTGTGTGTGTGTGTGTGTGTGTGTGTGTGTGTGTGTGTGTGTGTGTGTGTGTGTGTGTGTGTGTGTGTTTTAAGGGATGGGTGAGGCACTACTTTACATTAAGGTTAGGGTTAGAAAACGAATGTAAATAAGTGAAATGTCCTCTGTAATGCAAACACGAATGTGTTTGTGTGAGTGTGTCTGAAAATCCCATTTGGGTCTGAAGTACTAATAACCAAAAATAGAGGGAATAATTAAACTAAAACTAGACTGGAAATTATTTGTTCGTCAGCGGGGTTCCTCGGAGACGTGGAGTTGCCTAATGATAAAACCTTTTGAAACCCACAGTGAACGATAATGATGAAGCACTATTCATGCAGATGCTTCTAATTTCCTTTTAATCACTCCCCTCGGTATTTCTACTACTTCATTCGTAAGAAAAATAGAACAGCATTGACATGCTAACCATCCCATTATGCATGTGATTCATTACCATTTACTTCACTTTTTTTGTTTTACACCTGTGATTCGATGATTTGTAACTCCCTGATCTGAATACAGTGTGCATGCTGCAGCTAATTCCTTCTTTATTGCCTTTGCTGCTTTATCTCCAACAAATTTCCAAAACAACTTGGCAAAATGCAGCATAAACTTTAAACTTTTTTTCTTATTTTAATGTTATGACCCTCTTGTAATCCCTTGATGAGCACACATAAAGTTCATGAGGCTCGTAAGTCTGTTTTACGAGGACTGGATCAGCAGATGGGTTGATGCTCTGTAAGTGCGTGCTGACTCACCCTGCTTGTCTTGTTTTTTTTATATATGCCAGATGCCCATGCACTATTCTAAATGAACAACTTTACAGTTTCCTTGTTGACATAATTTTCTTGCTTTTGTGTTTTATTATCTGACTTATATCCACTCTGTTGATCAACTTCCGTTTGTTTAGTTTTTTAGATCTCATTTGCCTCAAGATGCCTTTTGGGTTTTTCTGTAAATTACTTCAATCTTCAAAATCAACTTTACTGAAATACACTCAAGAGAGAAACTGAAATGCTTTCTATCCTCAGACTGGGTTAAAGTAAGGTACACCGACGACAATGTCCATAGGCATTAGATATATCCAGTATACCTGAAAACAACTGCCGATAGTAGACGTGCTTATAATAATAATGTATGTTTATTGCATGACATCTACAAATACTTTCCTATAAGTAAAAGTCTTGTCTTGAAACAATATTAAAAGTAAAAGGTACTGCATAAAAATATCACTTGATTAGTATTACTCATGCATTAATATAGAAGCAGTTACTGTTAGTTGGTTGAGATGGAGTTCATTTTAAATTATTTCCTTACGTGAGTATTTTTTCTTATAATTTTTGGACTTCCACGGCCTTACCCTTCAGATAAATATTACCCTTTTTAGTCCCCTGCATTAATATGGCAGCTTTAGTTACTTTACAGGTTTTTGCATACAAAACGTAGAGTATGAGGAGTTAATTAAAAGCTTCATTGCAAATTAAGCCACCCACACATGTAGAGTTTAAAAGCATAATTCAACCTGGCGTATTTCCCATTAATGTGGGTGGCTTTATTTTAGGGATTCAGAAACGAGGAGTCTCACAGAACAGTGTACATCTGGGCAAAATGGATTGTTTTAAAAGCTTGTCCTCAGGCCTGACTAAAATCAAACATAAATATTATGGTGTGTTCATAAGCAATTGGGAAGTGGGACACTTACGACCTTCTCCGAGTGGGAGAAATCACCTGAACACATGTCGAACTGGGAATTTCCCATTTGGAAAGTCTGAGGTTTTTGAGAGTAGATCTGATGTCACTTGACACGGCAACGTTTGTGGTGAAACATAGTGATACACTTGCTCTGGGCAAAAATTGGGAATGTCCCTAATCCCTGATTGGGATGTCACACTTACTGTACCTTCACATGTCAACACATTTACTAACATCAAGTCATTCTCCAACACACACATCTGCTTCAAACAAGTATCAAGAGTAAAGGACGATCCAGTGCACAAAGCTACATTCAACTACAGAGAACTACAAACCGCTACAAGCCGATAGAGGACCAGTCTACTACAGACAAATGCAAAACTACAGTTTACCACAGACGACTGCAGTAGCTACCAACAAACGTATACTGCTTAACTTTTCTACAGTGTTTTTGTTTCTCGGTGCCATGGCCCAGTACGCAAGGAATTTTCACAATTTTCAAATTCGTCTGGTCTGCGCAGTGTCTATGAGGCCTCCAAAAGTGAAAATTACCAACTCAGTCATATTTCAAGCAGTAAGAGATAATCCAAGTTGCTTTGCAACCAATATCGGGTTCTACAATATGACAAAAGATCTCACCTGCAGTTAGGAGGATGTTTAATGCTGTTGGGTGCCCAGCCAGGATTTCCACTTTTATATTGTGTCCCTCGTGTCACAATGGCCTGTCATTGGACTTGTCAGTCGCCGTCTGGGATCTGCAATACTCTCAAATAAAATACAGCAAACATTAGGTACAGTAGACAGATCAACATCTCAATGCCCTTTATAGTATTGTATTATATTTACAGCTCCTTGCCATGAAATTATCTTGCAGTGTTTCCCCGCAGAATTGTATTTGCTGTTCATTTATATGTCCTGTTTTTTGCCCTCATGAAGGTTAGGTGAGGCTGAATTGGTTGATGCATAAACAACTATCCTTGAGTAAGTACAGGTTTATATCAGCATCTCTTTGCTCTGCCTCATAGTGCCTGAAAAACATATTATTTTCTGTGTCTAATATGATTGACTTCTGGAGTATATAGAAAAGAATAGTTTGACATTGTTTAACGGTTTGAAGGAGACATAGCCAAATGTCGTCAGCAATAATGACAGAAAATATGTTTAATTTTGCTAATAATATGGTGTGAGAGAAGCATATTCAATGCAAACAGTATAAGACCCAAGACAGAACTTGGGGCTCAGCACAAAAAAGAGCAGCGATCAGCCAGGACATAAACTTCAACTTCTTTAAGATCAATCCACCATATGACACAGACATACAGATGGATGGGAAAAACGTTTCTCACAGTCCCACTGTGTGCAAATGAAAAGACAAAACAAGAAAAGCACAAACATGCAGCAACAAAAAAAACAATAAAACAGACAACGTAGTGCAAATATGGGTCCGCAGTGCAAAAGTTAAGAGTCCATGGGGCAAGGGGGAGAGAGGGGAGAGAGCCCAGCATCCCGACAGCCTCATGAGCAAAGCTGTTCCTCAGTCTGGAGGAGCTGAACGGAGGCTGCGGCACCTCCTCCCAGAAGGCAGGAGGCTGAAGAGGCTGTGTGAGGGATGGGCTGAGTCTCCCACGATGCTGACTGCTCTGCGGGTAGGGCGGATGATGTAGATATCCAGGAGGGAGGGGAGTGCGGAACCAATGATCCCACCAGCTGCCCTCACTACGCGCTGCAGGGTCTTGCGGTTGGAGGCGATGCAGCTGTGCCTCTTTCCTGTCCTTGCAGTTGAAGCTGGGGGGGAACGCACACCGCGACCACCGGAATGGCTGCGAATTCTCTCGGGAGGTAGAACGGTCGGCATTTTACTTCTGCAAAACAACCACAGCATCCCGACACCAAGCGGCGTTAACGTTAGACACAGACTCTGCCACCGTGAGTCTTTCCTGCCGTAGCTGAGGCTCTGTCCGCCCGGTGGCATGTTAGCCGGTCAAGACCAACGGCGGAGTCCGGGATGTTGTCGTCCAGCCACGTCTCAGTGAACACACAAACACAGCCCCCTCTCATGTCCCGCTAGGTAGACCTCAAAAGACGGATGTGATCCGCCTTGCTGTCCAAGGAGCGTACATTTGCGAGGAGAATGGTTGGGATAGCCGGCTCGTACGGTCTAGCTGCCAGCCCTAGTCTGAATGCCTCCTCGCTTACACCTTTTTTGCTTCCCTCCACACCGTCCACGGTGCCTCCACTTCGGGTGGGGGGCAGCAGTTGAGGCTGTTAAGTATGGTGGACGGGTGAAGCAGTTCAAGGATCCGAAGCTCCACTGCTTGTGTGGTTCCCAAGATGCAACAAATCCCATTTCTGTCCAGCAGAAACCGACGACTGTACTGTTGTCTTGACAAACATTAACATCTTTTACACGCACACGACAAAGATACACAGTTAAACACCGTAGTATCAGGACAGAGAGGGGTCGCTGCATCTATAACGCGCCGCCATGTTGGCTTGAGATGTTAGCTTTGCTTAACATAAAACAGTCAGCTTGTTGTCTCTTGTCATCTCTGAATCTCCGAACCAATATTTTTCTGAGTGTGTCTCATTTACTTACACTCTGGGTTGGCTTTGCTGCCAAGCAGCTACCAAAAGTGACGGCACCCATTAGTTTGTGAACGGCCTTTATGAAGCCTCAAATTTTAAAATTGGCCGTTGCCTATATGCTAGTTTGTACGAGCTGGGGAGGAGCGAGTGGTGGATCTGAGTCGATCTGATTGGAAACCCGACGATGTTACGTCCTACCGACCGATAGTGGAAACCTGACTTTTTGGAGCTGACCTCTGGTGGTACTCAGTTGTAATGCAGCTTAAGGCCCTTTCGCATTGCCCTTATTTTTCAGACCCGGAAGCTACATCCACTTTTATAAACAGTCAATGTTTGCTGCTCTGCGTCTCTGGGTGTAACGTTGCGTTGTTGGGTGAAGGAGAGTAAGAACACTTGTTTTGATGTAGTTAATGTCCTGAATGAAAATGCAGCAGAGTCCTTGTCATGAATGAGGCATGAATCGAGATTGTGATTTTATTATGATTAATTGTGCAGCTCTACTGCATGTAGCATGACCTGTGGAAATAATTTAAGTACAAGTATATTAAAATGTTTTAAAGTCGTATTTACCCAAATATGTTTTATGGTTCGGTACTTCACTTGGACGTTAGAACCTTCAGTGTATACAGGGTTCAACACTAGAAAGTTGTTTTCAATTTCATCGTTAGTAAAGTACGGGGAAGGACCAGTGGGACTTTGTGCTGGACTAGTTAGGAAGCCAGTCATGGTCCAAATACAATGTACATGTATGAAGTATGTCAGTATGTGAAAATATTTGGAACCAGTTCAACCTTTAAAATAAACAGCATTTACATATTCATCCAGGTAGAAGTAGATTTTGAGATGAAATTTTTTTTTTATAGGGAAATTAAACTTTTTTTCCACAAACCTAAAACCTCATCAAGCACCAATTAATAGTCAGTGTATTTGTCTGTGAATATGTCCGGAGAGAATATTTTGTTATAATTCAAAATATTTAGGGCATTAAATGTGAAATTCACTAATAAGTGGAGTGGTGCTGTTAACACTGTCATCAAATTAAACCAGTTTGACTGCTGACATTTTTTTTAAGTGTTGGTATGAATTAATTATGGGTTAAGAAACCTGTCAGCTACTTTCATGGCTTCAGGTCTTCTTCTTGAACTTTTGGTTAAAGATTTCTTTCTTTTGAGACAAAAATTATTTTGCACAATTATTATCTTGATTGTTGCATTAAGCTTTTGTCCATAAGCAGAGACTGCAGAGTCCTGAAATTATAATGAGGTCCTAGCTGCCTTGAGGTGAGATCATACATTCAACATCACGTAACACCCCAAACAATTTATGAAAATGCATCACTGAGGGTCTGGACACCCTTTAAATGGATTATTGAGATCTACTGTGACAGCAGAATTAGTGCTTCATTTGTGCGCCTCCATTATTGGCAACCTTAGAACAGTAAAACTGTTTCCCTCAATTATTTTCTCCACAGGTGCAGTTTTTCCTCGGAAGCATCCCATCTTAGTCCCTGAAGCAGTCATTTCTGTCAGGCAGTGATCTGTATAGATCTTTTTTTTTTCTGTTTGAGTTTGGAGACATTTACTAAGAAGCCTGCTTCACGCAGCTCTGCGGTGTGTTGTGAAGACGAGATAATCTTTTTCCTCTGGAAAAATTCTAGAGTTGAAAGTTGTGATGTGCTGCTTGTGGAGATCTGTGGGATGTTGTTTAGGGGTCACAAGAGTAAAATATTTTGGGTTCCTGTGTTTGAAAAATATGAAAATGATTTTATGGGGCAAACAGTAGCACAGTGTGCTGTAATGCAGAGCATGAAAAAGGACAGTTGTGAGTCTGAGTCAGTCACTGGATAATGGGTGGTGGTGGGGGTGGAGGTGTAACATGAAACAAACCAGTTGCTTTATTTTTCTATAGATGTTATACTTTGAGAAAAGATAACATTGCCCAAGTGTGTAGGCACAAGTCACACTAGTTTAGATATGAAACAGGTAGAACAGGGATGATGGGTGTGAATATTGAGGGGAGTTGTTCTGCTACTGCAGACTACTCTGCTGCTGTTCAGCCTTCCTGCGGTGTTGTGGGCCTAACTTGATGAAACACCAGTGAAGGGAGTTGCCCACTTGATAAGCCCACTGCATACTCTCACCTTGTTACTAAGGCTTTGTATTAGGTAGTGTCTTACTTTGGTGTGTGAGCATATCATGCATAGTCTTAACATAGCACCCTGTGAATTAGTGAGGCGTTTGGTAGGGGATGACGGGTAGCAGTGTTTAGTCAGTGGACCATTGCGGTGGTATTCTGCTTTGATACGGTACTTTGTCTGTGCTTTAAAATCAATGCTAATCAAATGATGTTATTAGTATGTACATGGGGGCTTGCACCTGAAATACAGAACAGGAAATTTAAAGTGTTGACAGACAGGAAATCACAACTAAAATGAAACATGTAATGTTTTTAGAAAGAGGGATTCCTTTACTTTTCCTACAGAAATGCCCCTCACAATTTTAAACTTGACTTTTTTAACATCATCTGGGAATCAGGTAGACGTTGGGAGGATACACCTACTGCATTCACATCATATTGGATTCAGAGTATATATCAGAGGCCAGCAGGGGAAAAGAAAAACATGTCTGCTTGGAGAGGTAATAACGGGTTAGAGGTAGTAAACAAATAAGTAACCAAAAACTATCACTTACAATACAACCGCTGTGCTGTATTTCAGGAATATCCCATATTCAGCTTCAGTAACTGACTACATGGTATTGAAATAAAACTGAAAAAAAAATGATCGATTAGATGGTTGTGAACTTAAAGTTTTTAACTATAAGAATGTGGGGCACAGTGTGCACTACAAAAACTCCCACCGGCTCAGTGCTGTTGTTACTTATCGAGTAGGTTAACCAGTGGGGCAGCCTCCCCGGAAAAAAAGTCAAGTATTGATGAGGGTCAAGGATTTAGGTGGAGAAGCTTGGGAATTATACAAAGTTAATGTAATATTTTATCATGTGTGTGTGCGTGTCCAAACAATTCCAGACAAGACAATGGTAGATTAATTATTTCTCCTGTAAAACCCTCTCTTAGTAAAAGACCAATAATGAGTCTGATTAAAGACTTGAGGATTTATTAATTACCCCTCTGTAATGTCCAGACAGCGAGAAACTGCCTCCGCCTGTAGTCTGAAAACTTCCATCAATCCACGACATAAGGAGGCTTGTTTTCTCAGGGTCGAATTGATGACCTTAAAGTACAGCAACAATCATTGATGAACTATGAGGTGCAGCCGAAACAGTGTCTCCATCTCCTTAACCTGAGATTTGCAGCCACAGCTCAGCAGTATTTACTCTGAGCGAGGCAGGTGTGCTGCCAGTTGGACAGCTGAAGGAGTCATGGCGGGCCAGAGGGCGAAGGGGACGTGACTGATTATTGAGTTGGCCATGATGACAGCTGGCAGCTCGGCTGAATGGAAACAGCTTGCCTCTAAATCAGCAGCCATCGTTGATTGAAAGGGTGTCGCTGCCAGTGTCCATAATGAACTGTTTAACATCACAGACGTGCTGGTTTATTTTTATTTACGGGATTTTCTTTTCAGCACAATTTCAGGGTCACTCATCAGTTTTAGTACAAACACCATCGGAGAGGACAGACTTTAGCCAAGATTTTACAAATCCTGAGGTCATAAATTCAAGTCCCCCAACATACCCCTCAGAACAGAAACCTAAACTCAAACCTTTTGAATGAATGACTTGTATTTTCCTTCAGCTGAGGACAATTGCTAAAAGTTAAATGATATTTAATTGTTGAATATATTTAGAAAGAAAATGGTGCTTTTATTTGCTTGTCTCCAGCTCAAGCTGTCTTGGTTTCTTTAGGTGTCTTTAGGAACTCTAATAAAACATTCTTATTTGTGCTCTCTGAGAGTTTTAGAGCTGATTTTAAAATTTGCTTATGAAGCTGGATCAGATTCATAGTTAAACTGCGAATAGAGCATATGTCTCCCTTATGAGACACAGTGGTGCCTTCTAGTTTTTTTAAGTGCTCATGTGGGGTGACTGGACTTTTTCAGTTTGTATCCCTCAGCTTTGGAGATCCCTGCCTGCCTGAGTATCTCAGGTGATCTGGTTTTTATCTTTGTTCCTTGTTGTTTTACTGTTTTAGTCAGTGTACCTCTTAATCCTTCTTGTTTTAGTAATTTTATTGTATTTTATTGTTTCTGAGTTAGTCACTTTGTAACTCTGTTTAGAGAAGTGCTGAATTATAGTCTTATTATTTCTCATATATTATTTTGAGCTTTTATTGTTCCGGATGAAGGAGATTTCAACCACAGACCCTTGGTTTTTATTATCAAGCTGTCACTAATAATCCATAATCTAGAAGACTGTAATGATCTACCATTTTACACACTGACAAACGACCATCTGAGCCTGAAACAAAAACGAAAAAATACCTCCACAAAAACAAGACAGATTGGGGGCAATAAAAGCTGAAATGATGCACTGTGTTGTCACAGTGGAGCAGATGTTGAGGGCAGATGCCAAATCTTTGCAAAGTTTTCTTATTCTACTTCATTGTATTTTCTGTAATTCTTTATTTGCACATAAAACCCCAAAAAGATTAATATCTGTTCACAGCCACTTTGGGAATTACATTTCCGTGGTGAAAACTTGAATCCTTTATTTGATAATTATTATATTTCCATCCATTATCTATACCCACTTTATCCTGAACAGGGTCACGGGGGGACTGGAGCCTATCCCAGCTCACTTTTGGGCTAAGACAGGGTACACCCTGGACAGATCGCCAGTCTATCACAGGGCCAACACATAGAGACAGACAGAAACAAAGACCATTCATGCTCTCATTCACACCTAAGGACAATTTGTAGAACCACCAATTAACTTGAGGTGCATGTTTTTGGATGGTGGGAGGAAGCCGGAGTACCCGGAGAGAACCCACGCAGGCACAGAGGAGAACATGCAAACTCCATACAGAAAGGCCCAGGCCCGGATTTGAACCCAGAACCTTTTCACTGAGGCGTCAAAGTTAACCACTGCACCCCTGTGCCACCCTATTATTATATTTGAATGAATAATTGTCAAAAATAAAAATAAAAACATTTTGTCTAAAACCATGAAATCTGGTGAGCATATACCAAGTATGCTGTTTTTATTGTAGCATGTCATTCTCCCTGAAAAAATACCCCTCTTAGTCACCACTAAAAAGTCCAAAATGCAGTTACTACTTTACGTGAAAAGATCAGATTTTTATGTATTCATTATCAGTACATATTACTGACCATTAATAGTCAAATGTGAGTTGCTGATTCATAATGTATGAAACATTAACCACAAATTCTAAGCTTGGCAGAGGAAGTATTTATTGCAAAGCTGTTGTGTTGTATTGCAATATATTACGCAGGTGTTGATGACATTCTGTGTTCCCTGTTCATCATCATGGAGGAACCGGTCTGCCTCTACGCTGGAAAAAAAGGAAAAGAAACCTTTGGGAGGCATTTATGCAAACACGGTGGATAATGGTTTTCTGCTTGGGATTGTTGGTTTTAAGTGGCTTGCAGCTTTGTTAGGCTTTCTGCTCCGTTGTTTGTCCTGAGAGAGTGCAGCTGATAATGATCGGTTATCCAACAAAACTGTCAAGGCCTTTGTTTGGGCCTCTTCAGATCTCTCGCTCTCTTCAGTCTTAACTGACAAAAAACTGATGACTATGTCTGTCAGAGGAGGTCAAAGGTTCAGACTTTTTTTTTTTGATTTACTACCCAGAATCCCCTTCATAACAACAAATGTGTTAATACCTTTGTAATAAAGACAAATGTCTATGTTTCTGCAATTAAGTAAACTCAATCTCCAGAGAAAAATATGCCCGATACTGTTTTATTTTTGGCCATCATGAAGATGTCAGACAATTAGTGATCACTGGGGGGAGCTAGCATGCAGTTCAATCCTTTCACACTGTTTATTGACATGTTAAATAAATGCCTTTTTGCTGGTACTCTAAAAATAAAAATAAGTGCTTTTTTAAGAGCTTTGGTTGAAAGAATTTATTTGATAATTGCTGCGTAGAGATGCTGCCTCATGCAGCACATAAATCACTGAATGATTAAGATAAAAAAAATGAATGAAAATGATGTCAGGTGTGCGTGTGCAGTAAAAGCAAAGGCTGTGCTGGCCTGCTCTGATTCGGCTGCATTTTATTTTGCTTCTCCATATAAGCACGATTGTCTGTTGTTTCTGTAGAAGGTAATTGTTGGAAGGAACCCACGTCGAATGTGTTGTGATGATCAATCTTTGCAGTCCTCCCCGTGTTTGAGCCTGTTCTCATTTATTAGTGCTTGGCTGGTCTCTTAAGCACTCTCTATGTTTTGCTTTTTGTTTAATGGCGTGTTTAACTTGTAAATTGGGTCCCGTTGGCTTTTTCCTGCCTTAAAGACTAAGGGCGGCTAATTGTTGCTTCCTCTGACAGTGAGGTACATGTAACCTGCCACTGAGCGACTGTGGAGAACACAGTGAAACCAGGTCATAAAGAGAGGACGGAGACGGTCACACATCGAGGATTAAACTGTAAACAGGCTTTCTGCTCGTGTGTCAGTGGAGCTGTCTGCGCCAGTGGTGCTGAAATGATTCTTGGCAGTGAGCTGGTCATGCAGCTCCCTCAGGCCATGTGTGGAGCTGTGCATTGACAGCAGCACCAAATGTTGTCTTTGGTTCAGTGTATGGTCTTTTAAGCTTGAATGGTGCTGCCACTGAAATGCGTGTTTCATTTGCAGCATTATAAATCATTATATCCAAACTTAGTCTTGGTACCTTGTTTCTACACTTCATTCTATATGTTTGATTTCTCTATATTATTATTTTCCCTTTTTTTTTTGTCAGTAATGATCAACTCGAGTCATGACCTCATGTGACGATGTGATATGCTGCCATTATCTTATTGTGGTGTGTGTGTGTGTGTGTGTGCGTGCGTGCGTGCGTGCGTGTGTGTGTGTGTTGTTGTGTGTGAATCGATAATCAACTTACATATGTGCCACTCTTTGTTTTTGCAGACTTGTTGGTTTTCTTGCATTTTGTGTGGATTACTTCCATGTGGCGATGCACTGATCTGAGTTTGTCTCTCCAGTATTAATAGCGCAACGCACCAAGTATTCAATAAGTTCAAGTTAAAAAGAAACATGACGTATTTCTGATAAATCCATAGATTTTCACACTTAAGGAAACCTGCAAGATTCCATTCATAAAGGCTGATTAAACCAAATAGTTGTATTGTTTTGAGTACATGATACGACCCTGACAGTGATGACAATGATGTTCAATTAATGAGAGCGCAGAAATTTTTAACTTTAACATTTAAGTCTAACAATCGGAAGGACTTTTCAAAATGCTGAAGAACAGACTGCTCAAAATCAAATCACATTTTTTAGTGTAACCTGAGCCAATGATATATACTCTTTCATTAATCTGACTATATCTTCTGTCAGTGCACCATATTGTCATAGTTGACATTTCCAAGTAACGGAGATGGAATTGGTGAATATCTCCGAATGTATGGTTTTATTTCCTGGAGCCACTAACCCTAACCAGAATATTTCATGACTTTCTGTATTGTTTAATGTGATCAATGTACATTATTACTATTTTAAGATACATTTACATGGTTACTCCATTTATTTCTGTTAAATTATAGATCGACGAATGACAAACAGAGAAGGCACCATCTTCTTCTGTCTGTAAAAGCAAGAATTACCCTTTAGTATGACCATAAAGTTACTGCTGAAGACATTATTGTTACACGGGAATCTTTCCCTCGTTCTGATGACAAACATATCCTCCTCTGTGCCAGTGACTCACATCACGGACTTTCTTTCTTTCTTATCTGATATTGTTCAGTTCCTTTCCCTTTGACTGGTTCAAAAGGCCAGGAGCGCTGCAGAGACTGTGCATGACTTCTAAAGAAACACTCTCTCCGCCACGAAAGAGCTCTGCGTGTGTTGTGTGTGTCGGCGTGTGCTTGTACAAATGTGTGTGCAGCACAAACAGTCAGACAAGCTGTGCTAACAAGAATGTGGATTGTGTGTGCACAGAGATGTGACACACGGTGAGAGAGTTACAGTACAAACAATGTTTTGTTAGGAGCTGGAACTATTTCTGCTCGATGTGGGAGGACGGTAGCATTGTTTCTCAAGAGCAAGGCCAGCAGCAACTCTTTGCTTTATTGGCAGACAATACAACAGCACCGGCAATATACTGGAGTGGATATGATTTTTATAGGTGTAGCTAAACTATGCAAATCCTTTCTATCCAACTCCCTAAACTGCACTAAAGAGAACATTGTCAGTCGTCAATATATCCTGACTTTTGCTAAAAAAAAAATAATCCCATCTGTAAAGAACCACACTGATAACTGAAAGTATTTTGTTCCTCTTGCATTGATTCTTGTTTTCATTTCCTGTGTAATGGACTTGCCAGTAATGACTGCCCACAGTGATCTGATCCAAACTGACAGGTCTCCATATCATCAGCTGCGGTGAGCTTTGAGCAGAGCAATGGGAAGTGGAGTCTGGTAAAACTAAATATAGGTCCAGGTTGAAGGACAAAACCTTGAGCTCTTCTCTGTATTGTGGTCGGGAAAAAAAAAAAGAAGAAAAAGTGATACAGAAATGGAGATGCAGTTGCAGGTTGGACTTTACGATAACCTGCCGCTGCTTTTCTAAACTAAATAAAGTGTTTTTACTTCCGTTCTTGTTCCTTTTTGCCTTCAATTCCCTTGCCCTTTAGGGGCTGCCTATGACAGCATTCTGATCGGAAATGTGTTTTTACTGCTGAGCACCCGTGTTCGCGATCCTCCAGCGGACTGAAGGTGCTCTCCTGTGTTAGGTGAAGTCCTAAATGGCGCAAATTCAAGTCTAAACCGCTAAAGGAAATCAGGAGCCCGCAGGTCTGAGTTTTGAGCCCATTATCGTTGTGAGTGATGACACTGCCACTCTGAAAGTTAACCTGAACGTCCCACATCGCAGCGGTCTACAGCACACGAAATAAAACTCTGCGCCGTCTGCACCTCGTCATTGTTTTAGCAAATCACCGGATACCCTTGAACACTTCGTGCGTCTCTCTCTCTCTCCCTCTCTCTCTCTCTCTCTCTCTGTGATCTTCCTCCTCCGCTTCGTTATTCTGCACCTGTCAGCAGCGGACGTCGACGCGCGCGCTTCTCTCCTTCTTCTTATTTACCGACATGACTTCTGGAAAAGACGCGAACGGGCAGGGGAAAGCGTCTCAGCAGCAGCAGCAGCAGCAGCAGCAGCAGCTGGACCCGGTAGGTCTTCCTCAGAGCGACCTGCTCCCTGTGTTCCAATTCTCACGCGCATTTCCTCGCGCTCGTTAACAGCGTTTGGAGCGGCGGCGCAAACAGCTCATTTTTTTTTTTTTTTTTTTTTTTTAACAAGCTAAACCAAACATATTCAAACCCCTGCTTTCTATTTGAGCATTTCATTACCGTGTCTGTTTGACTTTTGAAATGTGTTGGCTTGCTCACGAGTGCAGCAGTTTAAGGAAATGCACCACTTCTAAACCTATGCATAAATAATGAATGAACTCCTATTGTAACCTCAGCCCAGGTGTAAGCTTCACTGCCGTGACAGCCTATTTGGTGTGCTGTTTTCATAATAGTTTGACGATGTAAAAACAGTTTTTGATAACAGGCACTATTGAATATATATTTCTGTTGAGGGTGTTTTGCAAGTTTACAAAGCTAAAAAGCAACTGTGTGTGTGTGTGTGTGTGTGTGTGTGTGTGTGTGTGTGTGTGTGTGTGTGTGTGAGAAAGATGGAGAGAGAAGGACAGAGTGGGTGTTAATTGCCTTGTATTGTTCTGCAACTCTGACTTTAAATTGGGCTCTGTATGAGGCTATAAGGAACACTGAAGTGATGTAATGGTGTGCAGACACACAAACCACTTCTGGGTTTATGTAACTGAGCTCTGCATGGCTGGTATCATAATTTGGGTTGAAAGGTGCTTCAAAAATAAACTCATGTTTGCTCGTATGGAGAGTGGCCGTCTTCACAATAAATCCAGTTGCATAACAGGTGTTGATAGTTGAGTGCTTGGCTCTTACAGTGTATTTTCAAAGGCTGCTGTGAATATTTTGGAATAAAAACAGGGTCATTAGTTTTAGGTGAAGGTTCTTCAGTGGAATTGTGGCAGGGTAAAGACATAATTAACGTTGGAAAGTTTGGCTTTAGTGTTTTAAAAACCTCACCTGCATTTGATTGTCTTGCTTCTTGGTTCACTTTCTGAACTGCAGGAAGTTTCCTTTCTTCGCTGCAGTCAGCTTCTTTGAATATTTTAAATGTAAAGTGTTTATTTTTGCATCCTATTCATACATTTATGAAAGCAGAACTGCAGAGTCGACAGCATACAGCAGATCTTTCCATGTTCAGATCAAAAAATAGAAAGAGAGCGGGAGAGCACGAGCTTTTTTGAAGGTTGGGTGGAAATCAATGTCAGACTTGAAAAGGGAAGCACACAGAAAATGAAATGCACTTAGGCTTATCTGTACATTAGTGCAACACATATAATGCACAGTTATTATCACACAGAAGCATCATTTCACCTTTGATGAAAAGAAAGGATACATCTTTATTCGCTCCAAATGATTTTCATATTTCATCTACCTCAGTGTCTTTTTTTTTTTTTCATTTTTTTTTTTTTTCAGTTTGCACAATCAACACTATCTCCTGCTGGAAGGGGAGCGTAGGTAATATACTCCCCCATCACTGACACTGGAGCTTCATCAGTGACCTTGCTCGTTGGTAATATCAGTTTCAAATGCGAAATCTCGCCTGTGTGCCTGCTCTCAGAGGCGGGGAGATGAAGATATCAGGACGCACCATGCAGGGCAGAAGCACATCTCAGGTTTAAACTCTCTGCAACATCGCTGCTGCTGACGCTGGTTGTCATGGCGGTTTTAAAGCAGTTGGGCGATGTGTTGCTTTTACTTTATTCAGCTTGGATCTGAATAGATGGAAAACTTTCCCCCCTTTTCCAAATGCTGCCGCTTTCATTTGGGAAGGCATTACAGACTCAGGAGATCTACCTCCGTGCGCTTTAACTGACACGCCATCAACGTCGCTCCCTTCTGTTGAGCGCCACTGCAAACAGTCCCCACATTGTCGCTGATCATGATGCTTTGTAGGCTCACAGAAATTGCCACCATACAATGTTTTTGTTGCTCTGATGATCACATCTCCTCCATTTACTGCTCTCGCTGATTTTCAACGTCAGGTCGTTGTTGTTGTTGTTGTTGTTTTTTCCTGTATTCCATTTCCAACAGCAGCATCATTTAAACCCCAAGTACCTATCCACACTGAGGGGATCGGAGGTGACGCATGCACCAAAAATGGACGAGATGGGAACATGCACAGCACACCCAGCTTCTAAAAATTTTGCTGTCATTACTGTTTTAGATTTTTCTTTGTAAATTTTCATCATGCTCGATCCATTCGGTTTGCACCTGGTGATTCTGAAAGGATAATAGGTCTCTTATCTTCCCTGTAACTCTGACTGGATTTAGTTTTCAGCAACATTTTGAGGAAAACATTCAATGTGGAAAAAAAAAAACAGAGAAAAACAGTGAGAGGCACTTCCAGCTGATCTATTCTTCAATGATTGAACTTCAGTCACACTGTTGCATGCTACTGTTCTTCTGATGATTAAACGCCACTGTGCCGGTTTTGTCCAGAGGCAGGCAGTAATTCATATCCTCTGAGAAAACACTTCTGTGTTGTCTTTGCTTTTGTCCTCTTGATAGAATCAGCAAGAGTTAACTGCCTCATTTTTACTTCTCTCATCTCCCTCCCAGTCTCTCATTCTCTGCACGACATGTTATTAAAATTTACAAAGGCATGGGAAAAGCCGCACAAAGCCAAGGAAATACCCACTCATATCTCCATGTTGTTTTATATTAGGTCAAAACAACACAACAATTTCCCACTTTTGTAGATCTCCTCCTGCAGCTTCCCAATTCTAATCTCTTAGGCAGACGCTAAAATATGTATTTATTCCAGACAGATTGGATTTCCTCCCAAATCTGTTTTGTGGATTCTTTCAAACAATTACCGTCAGGAAGGGTCACCCAGGAAATCAGTGAACTATCAGTTAGATATGGCAACACACTACGCCTCTGTAGTTATCTTTAGCTGCTACTGTGAGCTCCTTTGCAATGGTTTCCATTGTTAGGAAAACATTAAAGTAGAATATTTGCTGCTGTTAAAGATTGTTCATGAACGGCTGTTTGTGTGTGTGTGTGTGTGTGTGTGTGTGTGTGTGTGTGTGTGCGGCCACGAAGACAACATTCAGGGAAACGTTTATTTTGTTGTTTTGTTAGATTTATATAAGCATGCTTGATTTTTACAGTCTCTCCACTGAGTCTCACCACTGAGGGTTCATTCTCCTTTTTTTTTTTTTTTTTGATGCTATTGGTTCACTTTACTTCACTATACGAGATTTCAAGCTTTTCAATCTTCAAGCTTCTGGTTTAGAAGAAAAACTCCTCCATCATGTCCACCTGCTTTGGCAGAGCATCTGGCAACTTGAACACAATATAATATGAAGATATTTTTGACCAAATACCACAACATCAAAACTGCAACAATATTGTGGGGATGACTATTGTTGCTTTCATAAAATGTTGATAAATAATCATCAGTAATGTAAATATAATAACTAAGTGGGTAAAGGCAAATAATAAAACAGCAAGAATAGTCTGATAATGTCAGGAAATGATCTCACTTTAATGCAACCTTTGTTAAGTCAACAAGTATGTCTCTAGTTTCCTATCATAATATGATATAATATCAACATATCGTCCAGCCCTATGGGACTGTCATTATTTTGATGACAACTAATTGTTTTTGAGGGATCCAATTTTTAATGTTCAGCGGAGAAGATTTCTCTTTTAAGCAGCTTTTTAAATTCAAACATTTTGCTTGTATGTATGTTTTGTTTTAATGTAAGCTTTATACGCAATGACAGAGAGAGAGAGAGAGAGTGTGTGTGTGTGTGTGTGTGTGTGTGTGTGTGTGTGTGTGTGTGTGTGTGTGTGTGTGTGTGTGTGTGTGTGTGTGTGTGTGTGTATGTTTCTAGCATGCTGCAGACTTTGGTGATCCCCTGACTTTTCCTCTTGTGACTTTCCTCCCACACACCCTTTGGTGTGCCGTAATCAGATGAGTGTGGCACTTAGGGTATTTTTAAATGAGACACGCTGGCTAGGTGTAATTTAATTTCAACATACACAATATTGTAGTTGATGGGAATAATTTAAGTGTCTGGGCCATGGAAGAGGAAAAACATCTCATCAGTTGTTGAATAATTTATTCCCAGGTGAACTCGGATAATAGCATAAAAGCCGGCGGTCTAATATTTAATATTTAATATCCTTTTGACTTGTTGTGAAAGAACAACTCAATGCACTTGTCTCCTTCTCACTTCCCTCATCAATATATCAGTGGCGTCACTAGTAACACTGCTGCTACACCACCACCACCACCACTATTACTACAGACACTCCTCCAACTCTTACAGAATAAGTAGGTCAGAAGTTTTTGTGCAAAGCTGTATAAACCCATATTTCATATTAACAATAGGTCAAATGATGATGTTTAATGTGAAAGGTGCAGCTCATAAAGCTGTGATAAACTGTGCAACTCTCAACACCATATCCGCTCAGTACCAAACAGCAGCAGATAGACAAAGTTAGCAATAAGCTGGAAAACCTAAAACCTGGAGTCAGCATTTTGTAATTTGTAGTTTGAAAGAACACTGGACTTCTGCACCTCCTCTTAGCTGACCAAAACCTGTCGGCCAATCACAGATCATTTCAGAGAGAAGGGCTGTTCTACCAATATTAATGGCGCAAGCACGTCCCCTCATTAAGCGTGATTTATTGTTGGAAAATCATGAAGATGTTGCTATTCCAGCATTGGCAACAACTGCAAAGCAACCCAGAAAAGGGAGATGGGTTTAATAAAAAGAGAGTCTGACAATAAACACAATCAAGGGTGTTCTGAAAAAGAAATTCAGTCCTAATCCGATGAGACCATGCTTTAATGCAGACCTCAAATGATAGGCACACAGAAGGGGCCTTTTTTTTGACTCTGCACTGGTCACCCGGGATTTGTCCCGGTATGCCTGATGGCCGGTGCACTCAATAAAACACATGTCAATATTGGCAAAAAGTGTCAGCGCATTTCACAACTAAAACACGTGTATATGCAAGTCTGGTGGGAGGGGCTTAGCACAGATTTTTTTTTTTCTTTTTTTTTTTCTGCCTTTTCCAGAACTGCTTACCACAACATTATTCAGTGAAGCAGCCAGATATTTTCTGCAGGAGTTGGTGCTGTAAAGAGAGAAAACAGAGGTAAAAGTAGAGTCCTAAATTCACTTATATGTATGAGGGGACAAGACTATGTGCAGACTCCTTTGACGTGCAAGCCGAGGGCATATTACAGACGGAGATAGTCGATATATTTGCTCATTTTTAGTAGCTCTGCTAGAGTAGTTTTATTATATCGCAATAAAACTGTCAGTAAAGAAGCAGTTCGACTAAACTGGTAGCAAAGCCCAAAAGGGAAAATGCAGCAAAGCTTGTCAATCAACCAATTTAGTTTTGACAAATTGTGATCAGAACAATACAAACATTTGAATGTTAAAATTATGATTATGAGAGAGAGCAGATAAAGTCAACCAAAATATAACGTTCTCATACTTAATTAATTAGCATTTCACATTTAAGGATGCATTCACTATAAAAGCTTTCCCTTTGTTATTACAGCTGTTATCAATTAATTTTCCTGTAAATGATTCATTGTGTGGGTCTGTTGCACAATAAAAGACTTTAATCAGCTCTGCTATATATCCGTCTTAAAAACGATCAGATAATGAAGATGATTAAGGGAACTACATGCCACTGAGGTAGAATGGCACCAAAGACATAACAGTTATGTCCCTTAACTCTCAGTTTCCTCCTCCTGTTCGACAGCCATCAGGTCCACCAGTGGAGCCAAAGATGAGCTTTACTGTAACTTATGAAACGTTTTACTCAACTTACACATTACGTGAGCAAAAGTAACAAAACTCTCTGTCACCCATGCCCTTATGTGCATTGTCCTTTTTCTCCATTTTCTCCACTGCAACAAGAGACAGAGGTAAATGTCACAGACAATAGATTCCACTATTTTTATTCCTTACTTGTTAATATTTCATTCAGACATGTTGACTTGTGTGCTCTGGTCTGAAGTGTAAAGAGGTGACTTGATTCCCGAATGTGTTTAATTTCCAGTTTTGTGCTCCCTCATCAGAGCTGATCTCTTAACACCAAACGTGTCCACAAGTTACAAAATCTCCACTCAACAACATTTTGAGCGTAGACCTCTCGATCCAAATTTTCCAAAGTGGACTGGTCGACCAGATAGACAGACAGCCTGATGGCCTACTATTCATGAACCAAAAGCCAGCTGGCATGAATTCTTAATCTCACTCATGAATGCCCATGATTTATTGATGCTGTTCCAGAGGAAAAGTTTACCCCCATGTGCAACGGTGACTGCTTCACTCTCGAGTCGGGCTGTTCTCACACAGCGACTACATTACAGTGGGGTGATATATCATGTGTCAAGTGTCCAGTATCTGTAGTCGGCAGACGTTTGCTTTTGTTTCAAATGTCCATATTGCCGCATGTCTCATGTGAGAGTGTCTTGTGTTCCGAGTTAATTTCTTGAGCCACTCGGCAAATGTTTCCCACATGACAGCCAGCGGTAACATTAGTCCCGACTGTACTGCACACAGCCAGCCCCATCCTCACTGCAAATCTGATTCGAACAACGCTCTTGGTTCCCTTGGAAACCAGGTGCTCAGAGATCAGGAAAGATCCATTTCACACTTCAGCAGTGAGCAGGGAGACAAAGAGATGGTTAGACAAAGGGAAAGTGGGAGGCAGAAAGGATTAGAGAGAGAGAGTGAGTGGGGAAGGGGGGTAAAGGAAGCTTGACCTTAAAAGATGCTTCATTCTTTTAGCCCCTTTGTCTCAAAATAGAATGAAAATACTTACAAATAGATTGAGAAAAATGTTGTTGCTTCCCCTCTTGGGATTTTCTGGCCTTTAGAGTTGTCAGTGCTGAAAAGCACAGGATTTATTTAGATGTGGTGGCTGCAGTTCTCATTTATTGATGCAGCTTTTATTGTTATCAGCTGTAAGGCTTACATGCATGCTCTTCACACCACCTAGCTGAAGGAGATGGCTTGATGCAGATAGTCAGTTTTATGTCTCATTGCTTCTGAAATGCTGCCAAAGGTCAAAACTCCCCTTCGTACACAGATGCACTTTTTCATTTGTTAAGAACTCTCCAGAAAAGACCACATCAAGGGAACGCTCAAGTTTACAGCTGAACAGTTTGTGATAAACATGCTGAACATCAGGGAAATCAAATGATCCATCTGAAGTCAGAGTCCGAATGTTTCTGTTGGGTTTTCATTTTCTGCAAACAATGGCTGTGTTGATCATTTTCATACATTTTATGTGAGTGAATGCTGCCTGAGTTTGGAGCTCTCTGTTCAGCGGTTGAGTAGGTGGGTGAAATGGTCCACATTTCACACAGGGATAAAACACTCTGCGCAGAAAATGCAATCAGAGCTAAGGCACTTTAATAGCAGTGGATTGTGTGAAAGAAGAGTGCTATTTTAAAATATATGGTGATACTGTTGAGTCTAAGTCTTAAATACACAGAATGAGAGCAGATGGTGGTGTTTTTAACAGGAAAGATAACAAATACCGAATCAATAAAAACAGACAAGTTTCTACCTAAATCCTGATACTAAATAGATATCATCTGTATAGGAGGATGTGACCAGTTGAGCTTCCTTAAGAATACCAACATGGATGGAGCATTTAATCAGTTTTCAAAGTATTATTATACCAGCTTTCTATTCAAACTCAGTACCTTTAAGGTGCATTATTTAAGCTTTAAGACCCAACTTGTAATGCCACTTCATACAAAAAGGGGTGATAATGATTCACTATGGAATGCAGCCTGCTTTCAGTCCAGCTCTTTGAGTTTCAGTAGTTTTGTCAAATTTTGTGTGAGTCCTACCATTAGAGTTGTTAGCTCTTTGTTTTATAACTAACAATTGTAAAGTTAGCATGCATGGACCCAGTAGTGGATTGACTTAGGCGGTTAGGTCTATAGGTTTGGTCTATGTTATGGTTTGTGTTGTCATTAGTTTCAATAAAGATATTTTTTGAATAGTCCAAACAAGGCCAGTAGGCTACGCCTGGTTTGTTTGCTACATAAAATTGCCTCAGTGTCGGAACCACAAACAGCTAATTTAGCAAATATAATAACTGTCAGAAAGGTTATAGAATTAGCTGCCATAATAAGCTACTGCTACAGAACCAGCTGTTTATCCCCTAGTCTTAAAAATATGTGATTTTAACATGAAACCTTATTCCTTTACTCTCCAGGAGCTTCCTTCGGCAGTGGAAAGCAAGACCAATGCTAACTAGTTTTTCTTCTATTTTGCCAATCATGTTTATTGTTCTATTCATCCTATTGAGAAGTTAGAATACACTACTTCCTCTACCTCTCATATTGGACTGAGAGCAGACTGGACGCCACAGTGACTCACCTTGAGTTGCGGGGTGGTACTACAAGACGGGATGGGCCAGGGCCAGCTGGTTAGGATGCTAACTCCAGTAGGCAACACATTGACATCTTTGATAAAACATCAAAACTTTTCGGCATATTCTGTGGATAAGTTGAGTGAATATTTGAATGCTTTACACTATGAATCTTTCAGTTAAGCATAACAGCTGCCATGTAGCATGGCAGTGAGTGGCAACTCTCAGAAAAGTGCATCATCATCTCTGCCCTGATCGTTTATTTTAGTCAGTTTATGAATGTAATATTTTATATCCTACAGTAGAAGCCTATTGGAAATAAGAAAATGACCAAAACAAGCCTGAAAATTGTTGAATTATAGTTTAAGTAGATGGTGTTGTCTTGCTTCTACAACTGTTTCTTCTTTTAGGTGGAAATGTGTCCATGAAACAAATTCAGGCAAATAAATGTAATTAAAGTCACAGAATTTTTGCGTATTCCATCCATCCATCCATCCATCCATCCATCCATCCATCCATCCATTTTCTTCCGCTTATCCGGGATCAGGTCGTGGTGGCAGCAGGCCGAGCAAGTTGGCCCAGTCTTCCCTCTCCCGTGCAACATTTTCCAGCTCATCCTGGGGGATCCCAAGGCGTTCCCAGGCCAGATGGGATATATAATCCCTCCAGCGTGTTCTGGGTCTTCCCCAGGGTCTCATGCCAGTTGGGCATGCCTGGAAAAACTCCAGCAGGAGGCGCCCAGGAGGCATCCTGATCAGATGCCAAGCTTCTTACTCTATCTCTAAGGCTGAGCCCGGCCACCCTACGGAGGAAACTCATTTCAGCCAATTGTAACCGCGATCTTGTTCTTTTGCTCATGACCCAGAGTTCATGACCATAGGTGAGGGTTGGAACGTAGATCGACCGTTAAATGGAAAGCTTCGCCTTTCAGCTTTTTGACTACCTTAGAGACAGCGTCCAGGGAAATGAGTGTGATGCCCCTCCACTTGGATTCCATGTCCCCATCCTCCCTCGGGATGTGTGAGAAGTTCTTCCGGAGGTGAGAGTTGAAGATCTCCCGGACCGGGGCCTCCGGCAGACATTCCCAGTTTACCCTCACTACACGTTTGGGTTTGCCAGGTCTTTCCAGCCGACTCCCCCGCCATCTGATCCAACTCACCACCAGGTGGTGATCAGTTGACAGCTGAGAGTCCAAGACATACAGCCACAGATCAGCTGATACAACTACAAAGTTGATTATTGATCTCCGGCGTAAGGTGTTCTGGTACCAGATACACTTATGAGCCACCTTATGCTCGAACATGGTGTTCGTTATGGCCAAACCGTGAATAGCTAAGAAGTCCAATGATGAAACACCATTCGGGTTCAGATCGGGCAGACCGTTCCTCCTTCACCATCATTGCCCACATGAGCGTTGAAGTCTCCCAGGAGCTGGTCTATGCTGTCGGTGATCAGCTCGCCCAGACCCCCGGCCCAGCCCGCCACCTGGTCTGCAATGCACCCAACCCCGATGCTTGTCCCCGCGGGTGGTGGGTCCACCTGCAGGGTTTTTGGGCTGAGCCCGGCCGGCCACCAGACGCTCGCTGGCGAGCTCCCCTCCCAGGTCTGGCTCCGGCAGGGTTCCCCGCTATCCCTGATCCGGGCGAGGTGGGTGAAGTCCGTGTGCTGCTGTTCGTCAGGGGACTTTTGAACTGCTCTTAGTCTGGGCTCACTCCTGAGAGCAGTTTGCCTTGGGAGACCCTACCAGGGGCTGATGCCCCGGACAACATAGCTCCCAGGATCACTGAGCCACTCAAACCCCTCCACCACGTTAAGGTGGCGATTTTCGGAGTAATTAAAGTCACTGAATTTAACCGTATTTCATGAAAAAGAATCTCACCTTGCATAGCTTTGAGGCTCAAGACTCAGTAAACAAACTCTGGATGCTTGGCTTTACCATGTTGCAATTTCTATTGTTAATTGAGGTTTTAAATAGCAGCAACAGCTGGACTGACATCTCTGTTGATCACTGTTTAGCTTCTCAAAGGAAGTACTGATTGATCAATTGTTTCTCAAGTTGGTGTTATGTATTCAGGAATATTGACAGAGAAGATTAATGGTTGTATACGTTTCAACTGAAGCTGTTTTACTGAGGATTTTGCTGTGAAAGAGACAAATGTCCAACAGTAGGCCTATTTGATTGTGTATTGATCAGAATTGTGGAAAAGCTCTTTGACCTGTAATTTAATAATCAAGTCTCTGTTGACAGAAATGACAAGCACAGGAGGGAAGCTACCAGCGCTTGTCAAGTCATATGCATCCTACTTTTCCACAGCCGTATATTGGCCCACAGGGCCTTTAGATTGAAAAGGTAGGCTGTCTGAAACCTTATGCATCTTGTGCTATCGTGAGTGTGCCGGATTTTTCATGGGTTGAAAAATGACTCGAACTAAATGTTTATTCACATGCCTCCCAGGCTGGCATCAAAGTGTCTGGAAATATTCTTACTGAGACTTTTTTCCTCTCTTGTGTCGAGTAGATCCAGCTGTCACATTTATAGATGTGTACTTCTCCATCAGGTACAGGCTGCGCTGGACTAAATTACCTGCCCTCACTTTGACCGTTTGCCATTTTCAGTGAAGATATACGGAAAATAAGTAAGCAGATGCAGAAACAAGGCCGTTATCTGCCAGCCTGTCAAAATATCTGGACATTTTATTTCTGGCTCGGTCAGAGGTCTGAAGTGATTGTTGATATCAGAAGAAGCCGCTAGTCTTTCCCGTCAGAGTTTGATAACACAGGGAGTTTAATATCTTGTGAATCCAGTATACAAGCCTGTACACCTTATCGTGAAAATCCTTACTGCTGCAGCAATAAATCAGCCTATTGATGTGCCTACTGTTTTTCTATGTGTACTCACTGCCTTCAGTATTGATTTGCTTTGCTGAGGCAAACTCTACAAAGGCAGTAGCCGCACAAAAAAAGTAAACACACACAGACACACACAGAATCATTTGAAGCATTGAGTGTAAATAATTGCATCTTTAAAGATATATAGATAGATATAGATATAGATATATCTATATCTATATCTATCTATATATATATACATATAGATATAGATATATATATATAACTTTGTGTCTCTGGTTGAGCTGCCTGTTTCACTGTCACGTGTACACGCACCCCTCATTAACTTGTTCACTGAGCTGCTCCATACCGTATAACCACCCTCACCACTACAGGCAGACAGAGACCAGGTCTAATTAGTAACAAGAATATCAACAGCTGGACTGATACGGGTGGCTGGAGCTGCTCACTTTTTCTCACTGACTGTGACCAGAAAGATTAATGTGCAGATGTGTGTGACAGTTTGTGCCCACGTGTAGTTGGGGACCATTAATTACATGGGAATGGCACCTGACAGAAACCCTGACCTTAACCTTTCAACCCTCTGGATGCAGTTCATTTAGCCATAAAATGTATCAGTGTTGCACTGATTCCCAACCAGGGCAGCTCATACAGCAGGAAATACTCCTGTATTTACCACAACATACAGTTGCTTCAGAAAGTATTCAGAATCCTTCACTTTTTATGCACTCTATTGTTTTGTAGATTTTAAAGTAAATTAAAAAATAATCTTTCTCATCAATCTACAGTTTATAACCCATAATGACAAAGCGCAAATGGATTATTAGAAATGTTTACAAATTCATTACAAATTATAAACTAAAATCTCTTATTAACAAAAGTGGGGTTTTTTGTGATATTCCAAATTTGCCTAAATTATCTTTACCATTTGTCCAGAACATGATGGAGGTGCCTTCTCAGCTGCAGGGATGGAGAGACTGGTCAGATCTTAATGTTCATATGAATCCAACCAAATACAGAGGGGTCCTTAGAAAACCTGCTCATGAGTGCAGACTGAGGCTGGAGCAACGGTTCACCTGTCAGCATAAACCAAAGCAAACAGTGAGGAGAAGGCTGGAGAGGCTATATGACAAGTGTCTGACTGTCCTTAAGTGGTTCAGCCAAAATCCATACCTAAACCCCACAAAACATCCTTGGACAGATCTGAAAACGGCAGTGCACTGATGCTACCCATCCAATTTCTTGTCGCCTGAGAGGATCTGATGGGAACGACTGGATAAACTGCTCAAATCAATGTGTAAAGCTTGTAGAGATGTTGTAGAGAAGAAGACTGACGGCTGTAAAGCCTGTACAAGAGGCTTGTCTGAAGTACTGAATCAAGTTTGTGAATATTTGGTAAATTGGACATTTCAGTGTTAAATTTCCATAAACAAAAAATTAACTAAACTTTAAAATGTCTAATTTCTTTGTCATTATGGGTTATTGACAGTAGATTGATGTAGAAAAATAGCTATATATAAAAAAAATACTACAATATGCTAAAGTGTATAAAAAGTGAAGGGGTCTAAATACTTTCTGAAGCATCATTACATAGAAAAGACCTCGGAGTAACTTTACTGGCAAACCCCACTTTTATTTATTTGTAGTGTTTAAAAACATCCAATTTATAACCAGTTCAAATGAACAACATGACAGGCGGTGTTTAAGGGAAACTTGACTTAGTCCAATAGATTGGTATAATATAAAAAAGGTTGCGAGCCCCTTCAAAAAGATCTACTGTACATTGCCAAATAATGGATTTTCTGAGTAGTCTAACCAGTCCTGAAAATATATGACATTTGTGGCTGAAAATGTGGTGACAATAACACAGGCCCAGAAGTAGTGGGAGTGGAAGACAGCTCATAGACTTCAAGAGGTTAACCCTCATCTACTTTTATTCCAGAAACCTGTCTCTTCCTGTTGCCATATAGTGGAACAGTGTGTCCAGAAGTGGATGATTTTGTGTAAAATCACAGTGAAACTTGACAAAAATGGCTCCCGAGATCAAAATAGTTTAAAATATGTGTTTTTTAGTATTGGCCGGTCTTCAGACACAACCTGACTGCTGCCTCTCACACTTCTGCTCTTAAAATGTTTTGTATGCCCTGTAGAGTTTTGCAGTATGTGTGTTTCAAACAGTGATTAGCCATTTACCATCTGCTGAGCTGTGTGAGGAGAGCAGCTCATGACTCTGCCTGTTGTGTCTGAATCAACGCCGTAGCTCCACTCCAGCTATCAGGCAAAGCTACAGGGACTCTTCGTATGCAAGCAGCAGGTATCAGCTGGATGATGCAGTGTTACTACACACAAGTGGCTCAGTTCTTTGCCATCTGTGTGAACTGAGAATGAGCTGTCCTGTCACCGATCTCTGCCGCTGCCTCCTACTGCGCAAAATACCTCTACCCTGTATGATGAGATGAACTTTAAAACTCTGTGCATCCATTTCAAAGTTAGCCTCACCTGAAGGTCATCAACCAGCATCTTCTTCAATACAGTAGAGTAGATTAAGCCTGTAGGAGGGAAATCTATTTATTTGCTGCTTGAGTGATGTTTTTTTAATTTTTTTTTATTTTGTGTGTCTGTATATGCATCAGTGTAACATAGTGTTTATGTTGTTTTCCAGGACCTGGTGGGCAGTGCACCGCCTCAGAAGAACTGGAAGGGAATAGCCATAGCCCTGCTGGTGATCCTAATCATCTGCTCCCTGATTGTCACCTCCGTTATCCTGCTGACCCCTCGTACGTACCCTGCGCACACACATGCCCACAGTCAGAGTGTATACTTCCAAGGATGAAAAACGGATTATTTTATTAATTGAAAATGTGTCATCTCAGTCAAAATATCAGCTCAGATTCTTTTGAATGACCGAGCATTCACAATTATGCGACAAAGGATTTAAAATCATGCAAAACTGACTTGTCTGGCAGTAAGGTCGCAGAATAAATGCATAGTGTTCCACCAAATGCCATTGAAATGTGCTGTGTTTTTGAGACACTGACCATTCAAACAAATGAGAAATAAATCGTGATTTGCTCTGCAGAGAAAACATTACAAACAACATTCCGTCACACACATCTGTTCTGCTGTCCTCTGCCTTTGCAGAAATGTTTTAGCTGCAGCCTCGGGTTGAAATTGAATATAGAAAAATATTTTAAACAACTCAGAAATAAACTCAGAGACCACATGCCTTCACCAAAGCAGCACAATCATCTCAACTCAAGTTAAATGGGAAATAATTGGACACAATGCGCCAGATGCAAGAGGCAAGATGCAAGATGTCACCCATTGATTTATGTTACAGATTTTGGCTGCCGCCATCCTGCTTGTTCGGAATGGTATAGAGCTTAGTGGCCCTTGGTGGTATTGCAGTTTAAGGCACTTCCACATTGGCCTAATTTTTCAGACCCAGAAGCTATGTCCACTTTTATATACAGTCTATGGCCAGATGGTGCATATTAGATTCATGAAAAGATCCTCCCGCAAATCACAGTTCATCATGGGCCATGACCTAATGTTACATCAAATTCTACTAAAATCGGAGATGTTTTTGGATTACCTTAGAAACAAAGATGAGGAGAGTACACATTGGTTAAGCTATTTGATTCATTATACACACATTCAGCGCACATGGAGGGCTTTAGATTCAGTGTTGCAAACACTCAGATACAATTTTTATAATTCTCCTCTCGGCTGCAGGATTCAGCTTTTTCTCGCAGCTCAGGCAACTATTTTAATGAGATAACCTTTTTTCTACGAGGGCAAGGTTTTACAGATCACACGGTTTCTCCGGTTGGTGATTGTATACCAGTTTTACACAGAGGCGGGGTCACCATCTCACTAGGTAATGGGTCTTCTTAATGTGTAATGCCATTCAGTGCTGTTTAATAGAGATGATTATGCAGTAATAGCTCCAGCCATTTGTCAGATTGGCATTGCCTGAGAGATATCATTTGCCTCGTGCTGGAAATGAGCTTTCTCCTCTCACGCTGCAGCTTTTTGCCAGACAAGAGAACATCTCCGATTTTTCAAGTCGATAAACACTTGACAACGCCTGATGCGGTATTTACACACTCAGAGCTCGTTACTCAGTCACCACAGGAGGCCTGCAGAGGAATCTGTCAGCTCACATTTTGTACAGTAAGACTGGGCTGTCAGCCATCATGACGACTCTTGCCTAACTGTTGTTTCCTTAGAAAAGGTGTAGACAGTTAAAGGGAGCAGATATTCACTGTGTTTCCTTTCTCACATCCAAAATAACTCACTCATGTTCCCCTGTTGTCTGCTACACCTGCAGTTCAGCTGTCAGCCTCAGATTTGATTTTGAGTTTTGGGTTTGGAAGGAGTCGCCAGCTGCTGAAAAACACAGCAGGCAGATGTGAACTGCTGCTCTCAGACCAACAGAGCAATACTAGAGGCCCTGTTCTTGTTTGTATTTTGTTGTAAATTGCTCTACTTATAGTGGGGAACAGTTGTTGAAGGCTTCATCTCCGGAGATAGAAGAGGAGTATATTAAAGTGAGGGATTGAAAATTTCAAAGCAGCACACTGATGAAAAAGTCAAAAGATATCCTTCAGTTTTTGCTCTGAAACTTGTAAACTTACTCGCTTGAAATACTAATAAACATCTGAAGACTGAAGGACGGCTTCTTGACGTGTATGTCAAAAATCAGAAGGATGTTTCTGAGAATATATGTCATATTTATATGTCATGTTTAATTTATGCGTTTTTATTTATCTTTCGATCACACACTCAACAGGTGAAGATGATAGCCTCGCCCTTAAGAAGAAAGTAACTGTGGAGGATGTCTTTGGAGCAGACCTTCACATCCATGATCCCGACGCCAAATGGCTCAGCGGTGAGTGAGTTTGGCTTTGACATTTCCAATCTGACTCTGCATGTCAAAATATATCCAGACATATCCAGACACCTCATGACAAGCATCAGTGATGCCCATGACTCCGAATATACCATCGGTATTAAAATATGGCATATTTTCTTTGGTTTGTCCAAACAGTTGTGATAATATTTGTAGTTTAATGCACATGCATGTTTCCAACCCAGAGGGACTTATAAAATACACCAAAAGACACAAGTAGTGAACATTCATGAAAAACAGAACTTAATACATGCTATATAAACGTGTATTGCAGTTACGAGATACAAATGAGAGAAGAGATGTGAGGGAGTTTGGAAGCTGTAATTGCACAGCTTTACAGATGAAAACGAGCAATTCAAATATAAAATTCACTTCGCCTTCAGTCTCAATTAAAGCACATAACAAACAAAGCCAGGGAGTCCATTGAAGCTGCCTGTTTCTGGTGGTGCACACTTTGCTAAGTAAACACTACAGTTATTTGAAGTTACTATAACTGTGACTACTCTCTTTAAATGCCAAACAAATGGGATACATGTAAATGCACATAATTTACCCCTGAGAGATTTATAAAGTACCATCTGTCTGTCTGTCTGTCTGTCTGTCTGTCTCTCTGTCTACTCTATCTAGCGGTGTTTTTTTTTTTCCATCTCCTGGCTCATTTAGTGTGAACAACATATTCAGCACATTGTGTTTCAGGTTTACAGTATGACAGTCTAAAATGAACAGATGTTCAGTAGAAAAGCTTTGTTTTGGCCTCTGTAACCTCATCAAGGTAGCAAGTAGGAAGCTGCCACCTGAGGTCTTAAATGTTGGATCAGTTTACTCAGTGCACCCTGGTGTTTGACAGGAAAACTACTTCACATCAGTTCAAGTATGATTCGCTGAATCAGTGCTGTTTTATTCTTAGATTATTTTATGGTGCACAACAACAGGCTAAAACAACATGACTTGTACAAGGACTGCCAGTTCTATGTTTTTATTAATGGATTTCAGAATAATAATTCAAATAAGTTAATTTGCTTGTAAAATAGTAGAAATGCTTTTAATCAGCCAAAGATAATACTGATATCTGGTCATTTAACAGAACCCAAAGCTGAGCAAGCAACTTTATAAATCACTGATTGGAGTTTAGAACATATTTCTTAAATATCTCACAAACAGAAAGGGATTCTTAAAAATGTAAAAGTAAAGGTGTGAGTAAAGAATATTAACTCTCTAACAGAGTGAATTAATCAACTGAGTTTCTGGTGATTTTTATAACTGTCCAACATCTGTGTATAACAACTGGATCTTGGTCTGTTTGTCTGCTTGTCATTTCATAGTCATTTGAGTTTTGATATCTTTTATTTTACAACAAAAAAATTAGAGCTTCATCATGTACCAAAGCCTTCCTGGGTTTTACCCTCAACTGAGCAAGTAAAAGCTCCAGAAGAAATATTAAGTGGTCTTTGAGTGTCAAAAAACAAAAATTAGCTTTAACTTTACATTAAACATAGTATGTGTCAACACTTCTGTCTGAACTATCTAAAAAGTTGTTCAGTGTAAACCTCTTTCTACAATTTTTTAAAATAACTACTCTTTTTGATTTTGTTTTTGTTCCTATGAATTTCCCTTGAACAATAAACATTACAAACCCCGTTCATAAAGTATGAAAGAACTTTTAACTATCGGGCAGTTTAAGTTTTATGTTGTATTGTACTGGACCTACAGTATATAGTTATCATCATCAGATATCCTCACACTGACACACACAGGTACAGGCAGCTTATGCCCAAAAACACCTGAAAACGTACATGTATGCATTTGATAGTGTTGCGGGACTTGTAGTGTAATGTCCTTTTGTTCTACTGTGCAGGCTGTTCTGTTGATTACTTACATTACAGACTAATTAGCATATAATTTGTTAAATTGTAGTGTTTCTGTGCCCTTCATTCCTGACCGTGATGAAAAAAAAAAAAAAAGGTCCTCAGCACCTGACGAAACTCCAGTAATCAATTGTGTGACATTGCATCTTGTTAGTTAAGTAAATGCAATCAACTCCCATTTGGTGCTAATGACCTTCTGATAACAAACCCAATGGGAAAACTTCACACTTGAGTAGTCCTCATCAATATTTTGTAGGCTTCATTCACAGCACTGTGTAATTGATCCCCGTTGCCCTTTGATCACCGCTTGCCTCAGTGGTCTTTGGACTCACCTCTGAGTTTCTCACACAGACTCTGATCCAAAGACAAAGGATTCAACCTTCACATTGATCCGTAAAAATGCTGCTGTCTGTTCGTCTAACGAGTTCACATAACAGAATATAAAGCATATGACACAACTCCTGGTTATTATCACTAAACTGTTAAAGCATTGCATGTCATATCCATTTACTGCCAGAAAACCGAAAGTTTGATATCCTCCAATGAGAAGTCCATATTTCAGCACCAACTACAACAAAAATGAGTACACCATTCCTTTCTGAGATCCCAATCTTTTGTGTCTTTAATATTTTGTGTGCATGCCTTTATTTTTGATGAAAGATTTTGCCTCCTGGGCTCATATGATTTCAGTCTTGCACAAATCTGTGGAGAGATGTTCTGCCATCCTTCACACGTGATTCTTTTCGGCTGCTCCTTGCTGCGGGGGTTTTGTTCTCCTGCCTACCATTTTTTTTTTAAACTTCAAAAGTGTTTTATTGGATTGAAGTCAGGGGAAGTACTTGGGTAGATCATTGTTTTCCCTTCTATTTCCTGTCTGGGATTGTTGCAATGTGTTTGGGATCACTGTTATGGTGCAAAGTTTCTCTCTCCTTCCTCCGTGTTTAACGAGCAGCACCATGCCAAACATGCTCGACCCCATCTGATCCCCCCCCCCCCCCCAAAATATTTGCTTTTACCTTACCAAAGAAAGTTCTGCCAGTAATCATCAGGGTTCTTTTTATGAGCTGTTTTCTTTAAAGGTTGACTTCATGCTGTGTCCCTCACACTGTCTGAGCTGTCACTGAAACACCAGTTTCCACAGATAATCCTCATTGTTAGTCAGAAGCACTTACTTGTCTGGTTTTCAATGGAAGGTTGCGTTAATAAAAAAATATGTGTGTGGATTTTTCTCACCCCTTAGCCTCCTGTTATATAGCTCATCCTGTACTTGCTTATATGTCCTAACTACTGCTGCATCTGTGTTTCAGCTTATCTTCAGGGCTCTTCTTCCCTCTGGTTACTTGCTTGTTCAGGAAATACATTATAACGTAGAGCAATGCTGCATCAGACACAACTCCAGCCAAACCTGAGAAAGCTGCGGTGTTCACAGGTTCTTTTATAACCTTGTTCATGCAATTAACTTCAACTGGAAATGTGAAAGCACATTTGTTGCAGTGGTCACAGATAAACCGACTTTTGTTGAGTCTTTTAGAGCCTCATTTTCAGTGACATCTGTCTAGCCTGTTTTTCCTAATTATACATAAGATTAAATATCCTCCATGTCACCTTTAAATAATGCAAGTATTGTTAGGTATTGCATCATTTAACATTTTATTGCACAGAAATGTGCAAAAAAAAAAAGCTGGCAATGTCCTTGACTACAGAAAAAACAAAACATTATGACTTTTATGACTCCCAGCTCAGATCTTCTCGTAAAATTGATTTGACATTACAGTTCCTATTGTGCATGTCTGCACTGACAATGTCAACTTGTGTTTATGTCCATACAGTCACTAAAAAGTGGCAATAAAATAACACAGAACTCTTTTCACTTACACAGACATGTTGTGGCCTGAGCCAGCCGCTTTCTCAAATGGTTTTCTTCCATGTGTCATTTCAGACAATGACCTGCTGTATCGTACGAGTGACGGGGATGTTGTCAGGCTTAACATTGACACGAAGCAGAGAAGAGTTGTCGTGCTGAACCAGCTGTTTGTGAGTACAGTTTTTTTTCAAGAGCAGTAACTATACTCTCTACTGCTTCTGTACTGTTTGTGTTATTTGTGCAAATGTGTAATTTTTTTTTTGTCCCATTCAGGACAGATCCAGAGCCGCCAAATATCAGGTGTCTCCAGACATGCAACACGTGTTGTTTGCTTTTGAAGTAAAACCGGTGAGAAAATTGACCTGGTGCCTCAATGAATATGTATTTTTTTCAACCTTCGTCTATGACTGTGATGCTGTTTTCTTCCACAGATCTACCAGCACTCCTTTGTGGCCAAGTACATTATTTACAGCCTTCTGACACAGTAAGACTCACCTCTGTTGTGTTTTCTTTGCATTGTGTGTTTTCTGTCTGTCCTCGTCCTCGCACAGATCTGGACAACCTGACCTCACTTTGACCTCATGTAGACAGTCTGCTGCCGACGGCCCCATTTACCTGCTCTCACTGCCACCTTATGGGAATGCATTTAAGTTCAGTTTAGTTTGGGGCGCTGCATTCTGCCTGGCCTGTTTTTAGCCTTTCATCCATCTATGTCTACTTATTTCCCTTTCTGTTCTGTATTTGTCGTGAGCCAAGCAAAGTCGCTTGTACTAAAACAAGGTTGTGGGTGATTGATGAAGCCTACAATCGGGGGACAAGCCAAAAACACATGACTTCGTTCTTCTGACTTTGCATTTCTGTTCACATACTGTATACAGTGTGCATTGTGCATGTAGAATACATACTGCCAAAAGCCATATTGGCTCCATATTGCGTTGTCTCCACAGGGAAACCTGGCCGTTAAATCCCCCTGAGGTGCATGAAGCTACCCTGCAGTTTGCCGGATGGGGACCCCAAGGCCAGCAGCTGGTAAGCAGTCTGTAACCCTCGAGATTACACTCACTAAACTCTGGCACATTGGTGGAGATCTGTCAGAATCAGCCTGCCTTCGCAGGCAATGCACTGATTTATGGTTTGTCACAGTGGAGCGGACTAATGTTGTGTTAATAGGAGGTCTGTGTACTCTGTAATGACCGCATTAAGGGTTCCAGGGTGAACCCCCTTTTGTTTTGACCTTCATGAATGTCAGCCAAAATGATTTTTTGTTTTCTGAAAACTCCCGAGCTGGTGAGAGCCGTAGTGGCAGATGGCATCTTGGTGGTACAAGCCGTGACTTGGGCAGTCTGAGGTTGCTGGGGGGGAGCAGACACATGGCATTGACTAAAGTGTTGGTGTGTATATGTGTACTGTCACATTTATCTTTGTCAGGACTGAGTTTTAGACCGTAGTAGTGAGGACATTTTGGCTGTCTGACACCCATTAAAAGGGCTGTTTTGTTAGGAGTTGGTTTAAGCAATCAGGTTAGAGTTAGGATTAGGTTCGGGTTAGAAGAGGAGTCAGGCTTTTAGTTGTGATGGTTAAGATTATGGTAGGAGGCTGGGAAGGCATTATGTCAATGTCCTCACAAAGATAGCCATGCAAATGTAGGTGCGTGTGTGAGTGCATATAACAAATTCAACAGTAGCAGCAGAGTGAACCTATTAGTGAACATAAATTCAATAAAACACTGACTGAATTAAGGTGGTTCTCATGATCGACATACATTTCCAGTAAAGTGACAAAGACCTCTCGTGGTCGAAAAAATGGAGACTGAGCTCATTGTTGGCTTTGTTTTCTTCACGATTTGTTGACTAGAGAAATGCGAGCCTATCCTTTAATGAGCCTAAAAGCGCCATTGATCCAAAGCACCTGATAATGTTTGGTTTGATTACTTACTCCATTTTGTCCCTTGTTGTCTTTAAATTGGTTTCTGTTTAGATTGTGGTGCTTAAACAACAGACAGCCCTGTGTTTCATCAGCTATCACCTCAAAGCTTTTTCATGTACCATAATCGCTCTCATCGTATCATTGCCTTAAATTACAGATAAATTCCTGTGAGAAGATATTAACATGTTGAAGTGTGCGATGAGACTTTGGCTGGTGAGGGAAGAAAGCAGAGTAATTTGCATATGGTAATAGTGTACCTGATTGTTCCTTTTCTCAATGCTGTTACTGTAGCTATGCATTTGATTTAATGATGCGCCTAGGTTGTGCAAGAAAAATGAGATGAGCTCCTCTCTTTTGTCTCTGTCTGACCTGGAGATGTCGGATGTGTTTTCTTTTTTTTTCCCCCTCACGGTTTGTGAATATAATGATTTCCCATTAAGTTTATCAGAATTGGAGCAATTTATCATCAAGTATTTCATCAGCCTGTAAAAAAAAAAGTGAGGTGTGTGTGAGTGTTTGTGGCAGCATGTCTGTGTGCAGCGGAGCATCAGATGTACAGTGAGAGGAACGGGGAGATGAATCCAGCAACACTCCCCTCATTAAATGGCAAGCAATTACTCTACCATGGCTGCGCAATCAGTGACGCTGGGTCAACACACGCACACACACACACACACACACACACACACACACACCTGAAAAAGAGGTAATATTGGCACAAAAGAAAGGGTAGCTTTAGGAAGGAAAATGAAATCAACAAAAGTATTATTTTACAAAATTGGACATTTCACAAGTAAAGACACACACACACACACACACACACACACACACACACACACACACACACACACACACACATACACACACACACACACACACACACAGACACAGACACACACACACACACATACACACACACACACACACACACACAGACACAGACACACACACACAAACAAGAAACCTTGCCATTCGAGCTCCACAGGTGTCTTTGATGTTGCTACTTTCATCTCTCCACCCTTTTGACATGACTCTTTTCTAGCTTTTTGCTTATTCTCTCTTTTCTCTCATCTAATTCCATTGAAGAGCCAAAAGTCATTGGGCAGGTGAGCGTAAATGAAAAGATTGGCCCCTGCCTTACATATTATTCCAGCTTTCAGAAGCCGTTCAGGATCATTTAAGACTAAATGCCATCATGCAATTTGGGCTGCCGAGTCTTTTGAACCTGCAAACTTCATGTATCTCTTTTAATCATTTGGTGTTCATCTTGCAAAGTTGAAACAAGGTCTGGTGCTTTGAGGCCACCTTAGCCGAGGTGTAATTCATGATAATTAGAATGCAGCTTCATGTAACCTTTTGAAAGCGGCCCATCCTGTCCTGTGGTGGTTTTACAACATTCGCCAACCACCGGCTTCCTTCTTTTTACACAGCCCTGCATTGATCTGTTTTCCACAGATGGTGTTCCCACAATACAAAACTTTGATTTTCTCAACAGCAGCCATACATCAGAGCAAAAGGGCTCATGTTTTTCTATTCTTCTGTCTCTTGCCAGCGATTTGAGGCTTACATTTAAGCTGAACAAGGTTCAGTTGACAGCCCAGTCGCACCAGCACGGCCTGCACTTCAGATACCAATCAATCCCACATTCATCTCCCTCACACTGGCACCAGGCGAAGCAGTGAAAAACACTGGAGTGGCTCATCAGAGGGTTTTAAGTGTCGCACGCTCATCTGCTAGCGGTGTGTCTTCACTCCTTTAGGCGATGCCATCGTTGGCGCTGACGGCTTAAATCAGTCGTCTAACCTGCAGTTTAGCTCAGTCATCGCCCACCCCGAGCCGGCAGCATAACATCTCAATAAACAGAGAGTGGAAATGGTGTGTTTGTGCTTCTGTATGTCGTCGGTAATGTGTGTGTGTGCCTGCAAGGCCTCAGCCAGCATTACAAAGAGTTTCATGCTGCTACGGAGAGGAATACAGCTTGAACTCTAATGAGGCAAATTACCATTAATACAGTGCGTACGGCAGGTGTTGACTGAGGCGGAATTTGTTTCTAAGCGTTACTGATTGGGCCGCTGTGTTTCTGTGTGGATTAGGATAAAGTCATGTTGTGATAAAAAGCCGTAAGTCGGGTTTGACATAAAGGCTGAGGATATAAAAAATGTGAGCTACACAGGCTGTGAAAATAGTTTCTCAGCTTTACAGTAAACTGAGATTTAAGAGTTTGTGTAGAACAATAGCGATACGCAAAACGATCGTAGGCTGCTTATGTTGACAAAGAAACTAATGATGGCCACTGCTCTGCCTTTCTCTGTGCAGATCTTCATATTTGAAAACAACATCTACTACAGAACAACAGTAGAAAGCCGAGCCATTCGCCTGGTTTCCACCGGGAAAGAAGGAGTCGTCTTCAATGGCCTGGCTGACTGGCTGTATGAGGGTAAGATGACGAAAAAACAAACTTACACAGAGACAAAACAAAGTTCTGAATAATATTGTGTCCATTATTTCCATCTGGCATGGACTGGACTTTTCGGAGTTTGGAGTTGCTTTCAGCTTTAACAAAAGAGTTAAAGTTGTAAGTGAAACTTGACTCCATGATGGATTGTGAAAATCATTTCAAGTGCTCAGTGAACATCTCAGTTCAGAACCAGGGCTGTTAATAAGCCACGATAAAAGCCTTCAGTTTTTTAGGAAGGCTTTTCACAAGATTTTAGGCGCCAACTTCAGGGAGTTTTACAGATTTTCCTGTTTTCAATTGTGATGTTGGACGCAGTCTGCATTTAAAGTCAGCCCAACGTTGTCAGATGAAGTTGAGGTGAGAAATCTATGCAAGTTAGGCACCAAACTTAAGACAGAAAACAATTTCATTGTGGACCTCACTTTGTCCTACCCTAAACTGTTTCCACAGAGTTTACAGTATTGTCTGAACAGTGTGTACACTGTTGTACGCTGTACCATTAAGATATCCCCTTCAAAATGCATTAGATGGTTTTCTTTGGCCAGTTGGGGCAGGAGAAGTCAGCCGTAAACACAAACACCACTGACATATTAAGTTGGCATTGCAACATTAGCAAGTTGTGTTTCTGTTCACCTGTATTTAGCCAACTCAATTTGAAAACTATTTTAACCCAGTCTTTTGACACTTGCCCCCCCAACCCCGCCACCCCCCACCCCACCTGCCTCTCTCCGAGGTGCGATGGGATGCATGATTTCATTTGAAAGATCACAGCTGGCTGCAGTTCAATGCACCTCCCTTTCTAGACTTCACATAACTCGTCTTTGTGTTCAGGCATTTGTAATTAATTAATGTCTGCAGCGCTGTAATCTCACTCAGCAGATGTTCAAACGCCAGCATACGTGTAATTTAGTATGAGACACTTTCTGATTACAGCATATGTGGGACAGACATTCTAATTACGTACCACTTCAATATGGCTTTGTTTGCAGATGCACTGCCACGTTGGAGAACAGTTTTCCCTCTCCATTCGTTTATAATGAAGTTTATAGGTATCTTATTTAGACTTGTGTTTCTGGCATTGTCATAATTACTAATTGTGTATATATTCAGAGGGTGCTTTTGGATAATAATTTTAGGGTAAATGTAATTGCAAAATGCCATTTATTATGGGGAAAATTCTGTTACAGTGCATGAACTGCTTCAGGGTCGGCTAGAATCATTTTTTTCATTAATGGGATTAATTCTTTATTGTAGACACAGAACATGACATGAAAGAAGTAATCCATTTCCAGTGCTAAAGAAAGATTTGCCTTGCTGTGTTTTCCCCACTATGTTGTAAGTATTTATCAGTGCATAACAGACTGTCTCATAAAGGCAGACAAGTATGTCTTTTGAACACATTTCTTACGGTGTTAACAGTGTGTGCCGTGTTGTTCAGGTGGGAAATATTTGGCAAAAGTTGCTTGAATATGATTCAAGGTGAGGCTTCCTCGTTTGTCTCAGGTCTTTAATGCTGTGTATTCAAATGTGCAGCGAATGTACCTATCACAGTGCTCTGTATTAAAGAGGTAAAGCAGGTACATTAACATAAAATCTTGTAAAAATTCAAAGCTAATGTTAAAAATTATATTTTCATACATGTTTTGGTTTGTTGTTTTATACAATTTCCCAAAAGAGCTCAACAAAGTTCAGATTTACAGCCCTCCGATCCTCTAAAAGTAACAATTTTGGTAAATCATACGTTCATGTATAAAAGTGCTTAAGGGTATATTGATTTAGGATCAGCATGGTTCATTCAAGTTACAGCATATCATGCTGATATTAAATAAAATATTAAAACCAGCTGGTCCTATTGATGCACTTTATAATATTTTAGATAATGAACCATCAGATGATTTACTTTTCTTTTCTTTTCTTTTCTTTCTAATAACACTTTCACATTTAGTCTTGGGGGTTAAACAATGCTTGGCCAAAAACAATTATCTTGCAAGCCTTTGATGTCAGTCAGTGTTAATAATTATTCCTCAGTTGCCGTGATGGAGCATCAACAAATATGTGAGTTCTACCTTTGATCAGGGGATTAAAGATGGTGAAGTCATGGGATTGAAGTCGGAAAGACTTCGTTTTGTGTAGAGCTGTGGGTTTGGGAGATGAAAGACATCAGAATACATAGCTTTTATGTTTTTACATGAGCAGTCATCTGTACCTGTGTAGATCTGTGTAGCTTCTGTAGGATTTGGTCGGTGCATGCGGCCTCTTTGGGTTTCGACAGCTGTATGTTTGCAACCTCTGCTGTCAGAGGGAGTGACACATCGACTGCACAGCCAAACCACACTGATTTGTCACAGTGAATTTGCGAGTGCAAGGAACAGAAAACCTCTCCATCTTTCTGTGGCGCTGTTACAGAAAGATATAAATATTTTTGTCTCGTACGAATAGCAGATACAGTCTGTATACTGTGGCTGATGTCAGATGTCAACGAAGGCAACAGGAGTCTTATTTAATGCGCAGACCTTCATAAAAGAACAGATGATTATAATTTTTTTGTGGTCTTCCTGCGTTATAGAAGAAAAAGTGGATGCAGATTTTCTTTGGGCGGCAGCCTTGAAAATCCTCTTGCACTGCAACAAACTAAACTCGGCCTTAGAGAGCCAACTCAAGCAACTGCTGAGAATTCACCGCTGAATAGTCTCCTTTGCCCACTTGACCCTACATTCACAGCAATGTGAAAAATAATTATAGCCTGACGACAAACAAAATCACAATGTCCTCATCAAGGTTGACTTGATAATTGTTTTATCAGGGAAAGGTTATTGTTAGGATCTGCTGGTGTTCGGATCTGCTCGTGTGGGTACAGTAGAGTGGATTCATAGAGCTCTTCTGCCCCCTGCTGGAGTTGTATATAATATCATACTTTTCTTGCAAGAAAGAATCGCTGCAGTTTTTGTTCAAAAAGAGTCCTCCACTATGTCCACTCCTCCTTTTTTATTCCTCCTTTTTCAAAGCCCAGTTATAAAGTGTCTGGGCATATTTTAAGGTTTTCACCAACAACAAAATCTAACCCGACAGAATATAAGCAAGGCAAGAATAGCTTTATTCATGCAGCATTTTTCATACACCGGGGAAAAACTCAATTTGCCTTACTTTAAAAAGAAGAAAATAAGAAGTATGAATGGAGTTACCTGAGCAGTGCTTGATTAATAAAGGTGACAATGTTGCCTTTGCAATTACGTATTTATGATGATTTAGATCAATTTAATTGTTTTAATTGCTTTTTCATTCCCTGGCATTGAATCAAAATTAGCACTGTCTACTTAATAAACAACTTGTAATTTCACTTTTTTAAATTGTTCTAATTATCCAGGTTAAATATGAACCTATAAAGTGATTTGTTGTTCCTCAGTAAGAGTCCAGGTAACGTGCTCTAAATGTTAAAAGGTTATCTATTCAGCTGCTCCCTTATTGTAAATGTCTTTATTCGTGTTGGAATATTAAGTACATAACACTAATAGGAAAGCTGTAGAGAGAGAGATTTGCACTGCAGGGAATTAGTAGTATCGTTTAAATGGCATTTAATATTTGTTTATATTTCTATATTGTTCATTCTGATTTCAGTTCCCCAGTGTACACAATATAATAACAATTGGGCTCACAAAAACAGAAATATGAGCTGTGTGTTAAAGACAGTAAAATACACCACTGTTAAGTAAAACATTGAACTTATTTTGTTCCACATGTCCAGCAGCTTGTTCTTCAGTTTTTTGCAGTTTTCAATGTGCTGTATGTTTGATTTTGTTTCACAGAGGAGATCCTGCAGACCCACGTAGCCCACTGGTGGTCTCCAGATGGGCTGCGTTTGGCCTACATGACCATCAACGACACGCTGGTGCCAAAAATGGAGGTGCCGTTTTTCACAGGAACACCGTATCCCGCCAGCCTCGACTATCACTACCCGAAGGCAAGTTCTCCAGCACCAACACCTGTTGTATGGCTGAGTAAATACAAAGTGGCTATAACTCATATTTTCAATAATAAAAAATGTCCCAAATGACAATGTGAAAACAATGTGACAATGTTGAACATGGCAGATCTCCCAATTTGAATTATGAATGAAGAGTTCTTTTGCATGCCTCTTTTTCTGGAAGTAAAAATCCCATTAATTTTTTCCAATAAAAAATGTTAGCTGACTGATAGCTGGAGCGGTAGTGCTGCTTGGATCAGCATGAAACTCTCCCTGTTAAATCATCAGTTCAAATGATTAACATCTGCAGCACACAACATTTGGTTCCTTAAAGAGTCAAAGCTACAAGCTCGTGTACATTCAATTTGAAGTGGAAAGATGTTAACCGCAACTCCCAAGGTGCACTTTGTTAAGAAACAGCCAAACACTGAGCCACTTCATCCAGATGATTGTGTGGATTCACATTGATTATGATATTTACCTCTGTGATCTGAATGCAGGCTAATACAAACTGTGATGCGCAAAGAAGCAAATTAACCTTATTTAGGATGATGCGTCAGTGTTGTGTTCTTTCATTTGTTCAACTCATTACGGCTGCCCCCACCTGGCCATGAAATACATTTTTGCAGCTTCAAATATTCACATCATGTTTATATGGGGATTTTAATAGATAGAAACGTTTCAGTGAAATCCCAGCTGACCTGCAGTGTCTAATTTCCTCTTGTCCTTGCAGGCCGGGGAAGAAAACCCTGTGGTGCAGCTGTCGGTGGTGAGCCTCCACGGTCCCCTGCACACAGTGGTGATGAAGAAACCTGATGACCCGCGAATAGGGTGAGTGACAGTCTGAGGGTGCCTCATTCAGTATGAAGTAACAAGCACCAAAAATCCCTGGAGCATTGTCTCCGAGGTAGAGGACACGGGGGATGTCAGAGGTGTGATGTGTTCTCACCTTCTGGATTTTCAGGAGGGAATATTATATCACCATGGTGAAATGGGCCACCAACACCAAACTGGCTGTCAACTGGCTGAACAGAGGCCAGAACAACTCCATCCTGACGCTGTGTGAGGCTACCACTGGAGTCTGCATTAAGGTAAAATGGAGTGTGAAATTTGCTGCCACTGTTTATGTCATGTTAAAGGATTATTCAGTGGTGTTCCCATTAAAAGACCAAAATATCAACATGGCTGACATGTTCCCTCATGTCTGTAAACATGGGCCTGTATACACCAGTCCGTTGCTACAAATAGAGCAGCAAATCCACAGCTGAAAATAGGTCCTAACAAATGTGCTCTTAGTCCTGTTTGGGTAAAGTTCTTTCCACTAAATACGCTTGGAGGAAAGTTGAGAAACCCTTGTATCCATAAAATAGTCTGTAGCATAAACATCTGTTAAAAGGCAAATTGTTTTCACACTGTGGTTTTGTACAGAGTAAATAAGAAAAATATAGTGTTCATCTGTGATCTGTTAAGGTGTTAGAAATGTCATCTTTAAATTAAGACCAGCTACCTGTTTCCAGTCTTTGTTTTGAGCTAAACCAAGTGGCTCCTAGACGTACTCTAATATCTAATTGACAGATATGAGATGTAAAAAAAAACAAAAAACATTCTTGTCTTACTTGGCGCTACAAATTGTCGAAGTTTTACATCTTCAGTACAACAAATGATCTTGGGTGCCATCAACAGGTTATGGAAATTGTACCAAGATACGGACCAACACAGTTGTTTTAGGTCTGTTCATAGGACTTGTTGACAAAAACATGAATGTAGAACATTAACAGAGCCATCCTTTAACTTTCGGGTAATTTCTTAAATGAAGCTTTCGACTCAGATCCTTTTGCTCATTTCAGAAACACGAGGATGAGAGTGACAGCTGGTTGCACCGTCAGGTATGTGATTAAAACACTGCTGCCCGGCTGTTGTGTAGCACGTTGGTTAAAAAACAGACTGTGTTTGCGCCATGTGTCTGAGCATAAACAAGTAAATAACAGGAGATACAAAAAGCCCTGCAGACACTTTAGGACATGCACAGCATTTTTTTTATGTCTCTTCTCTGCACAGAATGAGCCGCCTCTCTTTTCCCAAGACGGACACAAGTTCTTCTTCACCAGGGCAATCCCACAGGGTGGGAGAGGAAAGTTTTTCCACATCTCTATGTCCACCTCAATGGTAAAAAAAAAAAAAAAAAAGGCAAAATTATCCTTGTTGTGTTAACATTTTTTAAACTTTGGTCTTAAAGTTTTAATGCGTTTACTTTCAGCCCAACACCAGCACAGACATCCTTCAGTCCCTGACCTCTGGAGACTGGGACGTCACCAGCGTCTTGGCCTACAACCATGAGAGGAACCTCATGTAAGACTTCCTGATTCTTTTGCGTTCACATCTTTAAAAGCCAGCGCAGTTGTTTTGGGATTTATTATGACTGTTTGGATGATTAACAGATACTTTCTGAGCACAGAGGACGACCCAAAACGACGGCACTTGTACAGGTATGATTGTAATAGACACTAACTGGGTGCTTCTGTGTTTTCTTCTTTGACTGCTGTTTAAAGTATGAAGTGACATTTACTCACCTCCATTTTACAGTGCCGACACAATCCCTCCATTTAACCGCTGCTGCCTGTCCTGCGAGTTCAAGTGCGGCTACGTGGACGTCTCATTCAGTCCCGACATACAGTACTTCTTACTGAACTGTAAAGGTGAGCGTCCTTTGCCTTGACTCTCTTGAGTGAAGCCTCTGCTCGTAACATCCGGCGGAAAGTTTCACGCTCCTGAGAATGAAGGTCTCCTGGGAGAGGCAGAAAGCCGCATTTAGTAAAAGGTGTAATTGAATTACCGCTCCACGTCGGATGGAGAGCTCGTATCGAACTGGACGTTAGCTGATAACCTCAAACTACTGCTGGATCCACCTGATTAGCCGCAGAAATAAATGTCTTGTCTGACTAGATGCCAACAGTCATGTGAAGACTGCTGGCAGAGAGTGTGGCTTTCTGGTTTTGCTGGTTGGCATATGGAGAGGAGAGTTAGCTCAGTGATTAGTACTGTGTTGTCTACTAGATGTGTTCCTCAGAGACACTCTGTCATTGTTTTTTTTTGTCTTTATGGCTTCAACACTGGGCAACAACATCAGGGTTTCTATGGCAGCTGATTTGTTTAGGGGGCTCGCTCAGGAGAGGAAAAGTGCCTGTGGCTTTCTTCATTAATTGGATCTTTGGAGAGTAGTTCCATTGTGAAATAATAAGCTACTTCCTCGTGGGACAGAAGTCGATTATCAACTGTAGAGCTGAGAGGCTGTTTCTGAAGTCTGTGAGAGAAATCATTCTGGTGCAGAGAAGGGTTGGGTTTCAGCGTCTTGACTGTAGATTTGTTGGAGGCATTTGAGCCTTTTATCAGTGTCTTTTTACATGATATTTTATCATGCCTATTGAATTACATTCTATTATTACATTTCTGTTCGGTGTTTTTTTTGTTTTGTTTTTTTATTTTGAATTGTTCTTTGTACTGTAGGTCCAGACATCCCAAGTGTGGCAGTCTACAGCACTGAGGACAAACAGAGTGAGTGTCGTCTCTGTAGTTTTGTGCGCCTACATCATCATGCATAACCAAATATACCGAACTCATTTTTTTTTTTTTTATTGATGAATATATTTGTCATTGAGAAATTTAAGCTTTTTTTTTTTTTTTTTTTTCTTTTCTGCAGAGGTGTTTGATGTGGAGACAAATGACAGAGTAAACAACACATACAACAGCATGCAGATGCCCCGGGTGGAGTACGAGACCATCACCATCGATGACTACAGTAAGTGTCCACAACCTAATAAAATAAAAGCAGTCAGTTTGTGTTGACCCTGTTTTTTTCTGCCGCAGCGCTGACGATGCAGATTCTGAAGCCAGCTGGATTCATCGATACAGCCCACTACCCTTTACTGCTGCTTGTGTGAGTAGGATCTGTTCATTTCTTTATGAAGCACAAAATATTAAAAGCACTTGAAAGCTGCGATTAAAAAAAAAATACTTTCATAAGTGTGTTACATCAAATTGTTTTTGCACTTTCCTAAATCTGGCGGGCTCAAAAGAATATGAGTCTCTAGTACACTGGATCCTACATTTCCCATAATGCAACTCCACTTTTAATAGATGCCTGGCTGCTAAATGCCCTCATCTTTTAAACTCCTGCCCTCAGTTTTAACGTAGGCTTGCCGTCCAGCTGGACTGACAAATATGTTTTGCTTGAAGGACTCAAATGATTTATGTAACTCTAAAATAGTTTGAGTTAATTTTCTGTCACTCAACCACTATAATCATGTTAGAGTATAATAACTAGAATACAATATAGACCAGAATACCCTACATCGGATGTCACATTTGTAAAACATTTTCGGTTATTTACTAAAATCCTGTACGAAGTTGGTTCCACTCTGTGGTCATGTTTATGGCTTGGTGGTGTTTTATTGAACTGCTCTGCATTGCAAGGTTTTTCTGTTATTTTGTCCACTCTTTCTATCTTGTGCAAAATAATTCAGAATATAGTACGTCACCTTTGCTCTGATAGATTTTCGCATTTTGGTTTTGACCAAACAGTAACACCACTGTTACAATACCACTATTAGTCTCCGAGCAAAAAGTCACTCCTTAAAGTTGACCGTCATGCGGCTTGTTTGTTCCCCCAGCGACGGTACGCCCGGTGGGCAGATGGTGACGGAGCAGTTCCAGGTGGACTGGGCCACAGTTCTGGTTAGCAGCTTCAGCACCATCGTCATCCGCTTCGACGGCCACGGCAGCGGCTTTCAGGGCACCAACCTGCTCCACAATGTCCGCAGGAGACTGGGCCAACAGGAGGAGCTGGACCAGCTACAGGCTCTCAGGTCCGTCTTTTACTGCAGCTGCGAGTGTGATTGAAACTGAAGGGCTGAGTAGTTTTTAATTAATTTTCTTTCATTTTCAGGTTCATATCCAAAGAGGCTTACATTGATAAGAATCGGATGGGAGTTTACGGAAAGGTAATCTTTAGTTAGCTGCAAGCCTACGTAGGAATAAAGCTCACATTTGAAATAATCATCAGAAAGTGGATTTAAATAGACTTGTTGACATGTTTCTGCGTCCCTGTCTGTGCTCAGGCCTACGGGGGATATTTAGCGACGATGCTTTTGAGCTCTGAGGAGTTTAACGAGCTGAAATGTGGAACAGCAGTCTCCCCCATCACAGATTTTGAGCTTTATGGTATAACTTTTTTTTGATATATTCTTCTACTTCGGATGCCTTAAAGTGTCCAAAGGCGGCCAATCTTTCTAATCCTGGTTTTCTCTTTTCCAAATTGCAGCATCTGCGTTTTCGGAACGATACCTCGGTGCAAAGACAGACTCCCGAGTATACACTGTAAAGTATCCACTTTTCTTTCTCCTTTTCCAAATCATGCATCGAGATGTTTACTCCAAGTGTGCAGAGAGGGAGTTCATTATAAAACAAAAACATTGATGACATGATGAATCTGTCTCTTTTTTTTGTTGTTGTTGTTGTTCTTCCAGGTGGCAAATTTAGCACACAGAGCGGGTCAGCTGCTGGAGAAACAGTACTTAATAATTCACCCTACTGCTGATGGTAACACTTTTTTTTTTCTAACTACTGCAGTGAGTGAAACGATTTCTTTCTGTGCTCTGAATCTAACATGGATCTCATATTCTCCGCCACAGAAAAGGTTCACTTCCAGCACACAGCCAAATTTATCAACCATTTAATCAGCGAGAAGGCCAATTACACTTTACAGGTGAGCTGCAGTTTGTGAAATCACTCGGGGAAATAAAGAATGTGTCTGTTATGTTTTCTGAAATGAAAACACCTTTATGGAGCTCATAGCTGACAAATCAGTCCAGAAAATAATTCATTCATTTCTTATTTATTCCACTGAGGATAATTCACCAAATTCTCCACAAACAGAGGAATGATTGCTTCCCAAGGTCAAAAATGAGCCGGAATACCTGTAGGTTTAAGTTTGCTGTTAAGACAGATCAAATAAATTGAATGGCATTTTTCTCCTTTTTTTATAGGCCTACTAAATAGTTTGAGTAAACAAAAAGTGAATGATACTTCAATATTAAAATATGTGTTTAGTTTAGTTGCTGCACAGTATAGATCAGAGGGGTGTACTACAAAGTGAGATTATTGGGTTAGCGAGGTATGTTGAGACTAATGCGTGGGTAGTCAGTGTCACGAAGGTGGCTCTGTTTTAAACTGGCTGGATCACCATGGTAACTTAACCTGCTCGGGACCAGGTTAAGTTTGAAGCATATGTTGGAGATATCAGATCAAAACGTAAGAAAGTACCGTCTAGTGTCCAATCAGTTCTCTCTGAAATATGTCATCACTAATCAGAGAAGATCCCGTGGAGCTCGGTGGGACAGTCAGACAGTCCTCTGAGGGGGACAGATTGTTTACAGACCGACAAACATCTGTCTTTCCCTGTTGATTTTTGAGATATAGATTAATATCATTGTTTTTTTTTATACGCATAGACTCTCTCCATAGACTTCAATGTAAAATAGCGTTACAAAACCAATCCGTTGTAAACCTCCGGATCAAAATTACTTTAAAAATGACACGGCGGCACTATATCTAGGGGTCATATTTAACTCTACCTGCCATGAAACACCTGGATAGATAAAAAAAAAAAAAAATTAAAGTTGAATTTGATCCCTCCTTATTCAAGTCAGTTCAGTCTTCCCTCCTGTAGAGGGGTTTCACAGAGCCCTTCTATCAGGGTTCTTTTAAGATATAACTGGGGCAAAAACAGAGAGAAGAGTTTTCCACATCATTGTTGGTGCAAATAACTACACAGCAACTCTTCTGCATAGCGTTATTATTTAAACCGGTTAGTTTAAAGCAGGAATTTTGGAGAATAGTCTCAACTTCCTAAGATTTCCCGTTGCTGTCAATGCAGCGCAATGTCAACGGGTTTTTTTTTTTTTTTTTTTTTCCCCATAAAGGGGCGAGGTGAGGAGAGCCCGCCCTGGATGACGAAATGCCGGTCTGCTCTATGAACGCACTGCCCTGTATTTACCTCCAGATCTACCCAGACGAGGGACACTTCCTGCACAGCGAGGGCGCACGGCAGCACCTGAGCCAATCCCTGGTCAACTTCTTCGAGGAGTGTTTCCGGGTGCCGGAGGTCCCGACGGACGACCAGCAGGACGTCAACGAGGACGACAGTTAAACCGGATCCAACGTGAGCCAGCTCCGGCCAGCGACTACAGCACAATATGCAAACAGATCTTTTTTTTTTTTTAACCCAATCCAACCACACCACCTACCGCCCAATCTGATTCGAGCTCTAATCTGAAGCGCAGCACCCGCGTGTGCTAAAAAAAAAAAAAAAAAAAAAAGGGGGGCCCCCCCTCTCTGCCGACATCCCCTCTCAAGCAGTCAGACAGATGTGGACAGTCACGCCTCCCTGCGACTGGAATAGATGGAGCAGTGCGGCCTCTAGTGGACAAACAGAGGATCAACATAGGATCCATTGAGCAGTGCGCCTGCACTCCCAGCGCTTTGCAGCACAAAATATTCCCCCGTGAAGAATAATTATGTTGAGATTTAACTTTTAAAAGGCCGCCACTTTCTGATAACTTTGCCAACTAACTTACTGATTATTGTGTTCATGAGTATGATTATTGCTACTTGTTTCTCAGAATTTCTGTCCCGTCTTACAGTTGTACCGTGTCTGAGTGGACGCCTGGCTGCACCAGTCCTTAGTTGCTTTACGGAACGAAGGCATAATGTTTAACTTGTGTCCCCCCCCCCCCCATGGAAAAAAAAGAAAAAAAGAAGAGAAAACGGTATAAAATCATGTTTCCTTCTCACATTTCTGAATTGAACTCTTCTTTTAGTCACTGTGCCTTACTGTGGGTCAAATGTTCACGTTAGGAGCCCACACCACGCTAAAAAAAAAAAAAGAAGCAAATATGGAAAGGCCTTGCAAAGGTTTGGCACATTTTATCTCAAAAACGTGGAAGGCATTGAATTTAACTGCTTGAAAGATAGTATTATATACTGACACAAAAAAGGTAAAGAATATTTAGTTTGCAGTTTCTTTATGTTTACCATCCAAACTGGCGGACCAGTGAGTTTACTAAGCTGAATTTTCCTTATTTTGTGAATTACTTTTGACAGCTTTGTGTGTTACAGACTCTCTCATGTCACTTGTTAGTATTGTCAGTGGTTTCTAGTCAGCTGATGTACAAAGTGTATAAAACTTATATTGTTTAAGTCTTTATGTTGTATGTGCAACTTGTATATAAAGCATTTTGAAATGTATCTTTGCTTTGCTCCATCTGTGACCTCATCTCTTCTTCGTCGGATAATTTGATCTACTTTACCTGATCCAGTATGCCCCCTGGTGGGCAGTACAAGTATTGCAGTTCAATTTAGGACCAGCAATAGACATCAGAGCAGGAAAAGCACAGATATTACTGATAGCATTTGACAATGTTAGCTCTGCTGGCTCTATGTATTCAAGTGTCCCAGTAAGACGATGATAGAAGGGTAATGAACCAGTGTGCACTGTACCGGTACCCTAAAACTCAAAACACCAGGGCTTCTTTGTAAATGCCACTAATTAAATAGCACCACGACTGAAAACAAATGTAATTATTACTGAACTTATAGTGCAGAAATATATTAATATTTTACTTTGAAAATCCTCTGAGTTTGTGAGGTTCAACTCAAACTGAATTTAATAAAATTGCAAAACTTGACATTTTAATTTCAGAGTAATTCTAACTCGAAACAAACCTAGGTTGTTTTCTTAGTGAAACGTTTCGATGTCAGACATTCAGGGTTAAATTTCAACATTAAGTTTTCGGTAGTAACTTTAAGAGTAGACTTGTAACATTAAATCCACTGACAGTTTAAGCATTAAGTGTAATGCAACAGGCCCCCCCCCCCCCCCCCCCCGCAATATATTATATATTCTACTTTTGAAGCCATTAGTGTTCAGTTATTCAGTCGGATTGAGAGATGTCGATTTATTTAATTGGTCATTTTGGAGACTTTAATTTGTGATTCTGTTGAACTGTGCTGGGTTATACCGAGAAGTGTTTCTAATATTTTGTTTTACCCGTTACATTTAAATGGGTGGGGGCCAAAGTATCAAGAACACCTCTCGGTATAACCCAGTGCAGTTCAACATAAATTAGTCTCCAAAATGACCGATTAAATAAATCAACATCTTTCGTAATCAGCTAGAAGAACAACTGAACATTTCAATCGTCATGAAGGGAGGATTTCTTGCTGGGCTGTTCGCAAAATTGAAGACCATTCTTTGATTCTGTACCTCAAAGCAAACCCCCCCCCCCCCCCCCCCAAAAAAAAAAAAAAAAAAAAAAAAAAAAAAAAAAAGATGCATGGACATTTGCCATTGACAAAATTTATTTCCAGTGTTTCAGGAGTCTGTGCACACCCCTCACAATCGGAGGAACACCGCATTGATTAAAATGGTCCAGCTCAATCAGGTGTCCTCGTCCCGCAGGGGAACCTCTCCCCACAGAAAAGTACCAAACTGCCCACAGCACCCACTCAGGCCGCGTAGGCATCACGCTCATCTCACAATACTGTACTTAATCCTGCAATCTGATGGAAATGAAAAGTAAAGCAGCTAAAACATGGCATTTATATGTACATTTAAGTTACTTATTTTACAATGAATATTTAAAATTCAAGTTCTGTTAAAATCAAAAAATGAAAAACAGGAGAGGAAAAAAACAAAACAAAAGTGTATAAAACATTAAGACCAGAGTGGAATGCCTAAGGAATGGAAGCTCGGCATTTTCTGAACCTGTAGAATGACTGAGTCGACAATGAAAATGTCATTCACAGTAACATCTTCGTGTGTCTCAATAAAGACAATATGGCACCCTTAACATTTCATTGTGAGGCACTTTCTTTTGTGAAGAAACATGATTTTTCTGATTCGATTAGCCAGTTTTTCTTCTACTTCCAGCTTTCCTTTATTTTGCCCGTCGCCGACAGATGTGTGAACCACGAACACTAAAACACAGCTGAACATCTGCATCAAGAGGGATGTTGTTCACTGCTCTTTAAACCACAATGCAGGGATGAATAAAAACTATATTCACGTTTGCATAAAGTCCAGTGTCTCCTTGTCACATTTGTACCTTTGGGAAGGCCCCTTTGACAGCAGAGAGCTAGTAGGCAGTCACGCACAGGCTGTACCAAAAAAAAAAAAAAACCTATTCAAGTACACAGAAAAATAGGAATATGTACACTTTAGAATGAAACACAAGCATCTAAAGCTTTTAGTCAGTATTACAGCAAGCATGTCTGTACATTCTTCATTTGGTTACCGACAGACTCACTGACTCTGAGCATCTTAACTTTCTTTACACAAAAATAGCTCCTCTGCAATACTAAAAATCTCTTTCACTACTTCCTATTCATCCTAAGCCAGTTCATCCTTAAAGCCACTTAGCTAAACCTCGAAACAATCTTAACTCGAGTTGTTCACACTTCATTGATCATACTTCACAAGCTCATCGTTTCATGAGCGACGGGGTCCTTTCAGCATAACAGGGATTTGCATCAGGAGGGAGGAAATCCTCCTGCTGAGCAAATCCCAGAGTCATTTGTCAATAAAAAATAAAATAAAAATAAAAAAAAACACTAAAGAAAACTAAAACGATATAAACAACATTTTGTTCCATGCCTTATACATGAGCAAGATCAACCATCCCCGTGTGCAGTAATTCTCTTTTCACGCACGCACACACGCGAGACGGTCTTTGTACAACATGCTCATTCACGAACGTTGGTCACACAACAGACACGACACTGACAAGACTCCCGAGTACGTACACATCTCACAGACGGACGAAACACGCGCAGTCACACGGTCCGACACCTCTCACAGGTACTGATAGAAGCGCGAATGGACCACCTGGGAGCCGGTGAGTTTATGTGGGTGAGCGGTGGCAGAAAGGCTCAGATTTTTACTGTGGGGGACGTCCCCGTTCAACGCCTCCGCCGGGCGACGGGGGAGTTCAGAGGAGGACGAAGCTCCGAGGTTACGAGAGTGGGCGCTGCACGGCGCCCCCTGCTGTTCAGGGAGGTCCAGGCTGACTTCGGGATTGCTGGTACGGTGGCGCTCGCGAGCAATCCAGTCCCCGATGGAGAAGTCCTGAGAGCTGCACTTGGGTTTCAGCCGGTCCACGGCTGACAGCTCCGACCGCGAGCCCGAACCGATGTCCGCCTGCTGCGGCCAGTCCCCCAAAACAGACAGCTCCGCAAAGTCTCTCTGACCGCCCATCGTGTGTCTGCGCCTGATGTTCTTCTTCTTACTGCGGCCCTCCGGGGACCGACTCCTCTGGCTGCCCACACCAAACATGTCGTCCACAGACGTCCGCAGACGCACCTTCAGTCGGTCCGTGATCTTCAGCTTCCACGCCGGCTCCGCCTTGTCCAGCTCGCTGCGGGACGAGGAGCTGAGGCTCCCGGTGGACCGACCTTTAACCGACCCCAGGACACGGGACAGTCTGTTGGGATCTTTATCGCTCCGAGCGCCGTCCAGTGACGACTCGCTGCCGGTCTTCTGTTGGGCAGCTTTCTTTCTGGAGAGCGTGTCGCACTCGATGAGTCGGTGCGAGGCGAGCGGTCGGGGAGCTTCCTGCAGGTCTCGCTGGTCGGCTTTGCCGACAGTGAACACCGACAGGTCACTCTCGCTGTCCGTCTCCATCGGCCTTCCCTCGCTGATGAGCTCGCTTCTCTCGTCGTCTGCATCTTCTCCGCCCCTGCTCTCAGACACGGACTGCACCTCCGGACTGAGGGTGCTGAGCTCGGCTCCCGTCAGGAAGGTCATGGAGGAAGTGGTGGAGTAGTCCGAGGTGATGGAGCAAACCTCGGCTCCCGGCCCGCTGGGGCACGCCTCCGCGCCCGGAGCCACCACCCTGCCACGCCTCGCTCTGGGCCCCGACGCCTGGGAGCTGGTGCTGTTCATCGTACCGAGGTCGGACACGGTGTCGTCGTAGGTGGACGGCGGGTCCGACAGAGAGGACTGGTGAGCCATCGGCATGCGGTAGTGGAGGTTTGGGGAATGGGAAGGCGAGGCGTAGGGGGAGCCGGGCGGGAGGGTGGAGGCAATGTGTTCTGGAGGCAGGGAGAGAGAGGGCTGCGACATCAGGCTGCTGGAGAGAGACTCCTTCCTGTTGGCGGTGTCCAGCTGCTCCTCAGAGCTGTTCCTGTGCTTCTCTTCTTTCTCGCTGGTTTCATCCGTCTGCCCCCCCTCCCCCTCCTCCTCCTCCTCCTCCTCCTCTTCCTCGGTCCGGCTGCCTGGGGACCACGGAGGCTGCTGCTGGCTCTCCTCTGGCGGCTCCTTCTTGGTGAACACAGGGTCCAAGTCGTCGTCTGAACTACTGGGATGAGCTTTGTCCTTGGGCTTCTTGCGTTTGCGGTTGGCGAAGAAGGAGGAGCGCAGCATTTCTTTGCTACACTGATCCTTCCCTGACCCCCACAAGCTCTGCTGACACACAACCAAGGCCGCGTTAGATGACTTGTCAAAGACTTTAGATTACAAAACCAGCAAAGACGGAGAAATTCAATATTTACCTTTGATTTGGAGGAGTCACTACATGCTGAGTCTGCATCAAAGAGAAGAGAGTCATTAGTAAGAGTCTGGCGGCTCAACGACTTTATCAAAGCAGGCAACAGGATACAGAAAGAGAGGAGGCAGATTTAAAGTTGGCTCAGTGAAATTGACAAGATATGATGAATTGAATGAGAGCAGCTACACGAGAGCAGATGACACATTGTTGGTCAGCGCGAGAGAGAGAGAGAGAGACAGGACGACGAGTGACCACACGAAGTGGGAGAGGGAGAAGTGGAGGAAGCGCAAGAAGAGGCCTGAGATGACGGATGAGGAGAAAGGAAGTGAAAACCCGGCAGTAAACCAAGACACAGAAAAGCAGCTCATGCTCATGTATCGATGGAACGACGGCACATCACGGACAAACACGCCAGTCACAGAGCATCACACGTGGCCACCAATCAGCCGTAGGCATTCTTTCCCAACTCAAAAGACATCACAGAGGAGAGGGGAGTGACGAGTTCGCTCTGACTGAGAGACGTCGGGGACCTGAGCTGAACAGATCAGTGGGTTTCGTGTTGTCGATACAGCCGCTGCAGGCAAGCGTCAGTGTGACGGGAGGTTGCTCTTACTGCGAGGTGGATTAACTCCCGTGGTGCAATTTAACGTGTACATGTCGCGTCACTATCAACAACATAAAAGGCAAAACAAAAGAGTTCACAAAACGTTCTCGTCTCGCTGTTCGAGGGTGGAAAACATGCAAACTTGACGCTGACAAAGACGAGCACAGCAACGGCACCTTTCGACCAGAACGTTACAGGAACTGTGGAGCCACAAGAACTAAACTCGGGAACAAAAAGCGCCGTTTGATTCCTGCCTGCGTTTCAAACCACATCCAGAAGTATCAATTTGACAAATCAGTCCAATAATTATGAAAAAAAAAATCATTTCATTTCTTCACGTGTTAAAGCTTTACGATGACCACTGACATTTAAATCTACAGCACGGGACTGTTACTTAGTAAATGTGCGAGTATTTGACAGTATAGAGAGTTTTTAAATCTGGTGTCTGGCGAGACGTTTCTACGCTGCCTGGATGAAAAGTGCGATCTGGGTAAGCACGCGCACCAGAAGCTTCCGCTGGCCGAGCAGGCTAACTTCCACTTTAGTTTTATGCAATAGATATATAGATAAATAGAGATCAAATAATCTAAACATGCAGCTCCCGGAGGCTTTCCAAATGTTATTAACTCGCGAGCGCGAGTTGCGAAATAATTTATCCATCGTTTCACAGCTGCAATAGCAGCTCGGAAGAAGCTGCAGCGGAGCCGTTGACTCGAGCACGTGTTGACCGTTTTTCAAATACTCTCACTGGCAGAGGAGAGAGACTAAAGTTCCTCACTGCAGGTTTAAGTGGACGTCACTAATGGACGCGAACAAAAAAAAACCAACAGCTGAAAACTCGGTTGCACTCGTTTTAAAAGAAGGAAAAAAAAAAAAACTTTCTTTAGAGACTTGTCACGAAGCTGACGGCTTAATTTTTTGTTTTGAAATGTAAAATGTGACATAAATTGTTCGACTAACATTGTTAGGGGTGGGATTCGGTGCTTGCTCACCATGCGGATGAAGTTTTGAGTAAGTTGTGACATTTGACACTGCAAAGTTGCCCTAACATTTCAGAAAGTACTACTCTTTGAGCTTGATGTTTCTGACACTGAAAACTACAGGAAAGAAAGTGAATTCAGTCACTGGTCCGCAGGTAAAGTTCCTGAAATAATTCTTGGGACTCCTAAAAGTTCCTGTGGTGGAAATGGGCTATTGTTGTTATTATTATTATTATTATTATTATTATTATTATTATTATCATTATCTAATTTAGGTGAGTGTATCGGTGCGAGGTTGGGTAGAAAGACTGTGAGTGACACGTTAGTGATCGATGTAAATGCCAAACATTATGCGGTAGGAGATGAGGAAGTATGTGGAAATGTTGGTCTATAATTGACAATGTCAAGTTGTAAAATGCTCAATAAAGACAAAGATTTAGAAATAATGACATCACAGACAACACGTCAAACAAAAAGACACAAGAGGCGGCACCTCAAAACATATCGCGGCAAACACCCCTCCCTACATCTACATGCTCGGAGCCCCGCCCACTGCTACTTCAAAAAACCTGCGTGCCTCCGCATCAGTAAGTCACTGAACACTAATCGGCCTGGGACGTGGATGCATGTGTGGGTTTGTTTGGTGTGTAAAACGCATGTGTGCTGGGGAACATCCAGCTCAGTCCCAACACTACGACCCCACCCTCAGACATCAGGACAGATTATGCCACATGACCGGGAGAGAACCCGAGGATGACCGTACCATGCTACTTGTCCTTGCGATCAGCTTAAGAGACAACAAGAGACAGCAGAAGGGCTTTCAGAGAAAGTACAGCAGCATCGCTCTGTATCCCCTCAATTTAGGGTATTGGTTTAAATATGAGACGTGCACACCACAGGAAAAATGACAAACATCGACTTCTCTTTCTTTCTTTTTTATCTTTTTTCCTCCTGTCGCCCAAATTTAAAAGAGCTGCGGGTTTCTGCAGACTAGGCAGCTACACTGGGCACAACACTCGTCCTTCTTCCTACAGTCCCAGCTGTCCATCACTGACAAAACAGAGTCCATCAGTGACATCATCGAGTGATAGACGCCGCCCACTTGGCCTGTGTCAAGATTGGGTAATGTGTGAGTGCTGGACAGGGATAAGGGAGAAAAACAACACACTACACACAGAAGGGCACAGGTCAGAAGGGTTAAAACTTCCATTGGCTTTTTTTTTTTCCGTTTGTTAAGATTTTCTTTGGGAAAGAACATGCCGGGAATATGTGAGAGACGAGGAGGAGGGGAAGAAAAGAACTGAAAGAAAAGGAGTCGTCGTCTCAACACAGGTAAAGCACAGGGAGAAAAAAAATGACTTGAGCAAGAAAAATAAAGGGTAGAGCAAAAAAAAAAAATAAAAAAAAAATGAACGAAAATAAAACTTGAGGACAGTTTTATCTTTGGGCAAAAGAAAACATCAACCTCAAAACAAAACAGACTTTTATCCAGAAAAAATAGTTAATACATTTTTTTTTTAAAAAAGGCTCGACAAACTGCAAGGTATTTTTCAACAACTTTCCAGTGGTTAACCAAAATAATGTATTTACTGAAAAATGGCTGAAAAAGCTTGCTTTAACATAAACACAACTCAAATTTGTTCGCCTAGTTTTTGCTCAAAGTGTTGAAAAATAATGGAAAACAGGGATGGTGCTCATTCATTTAGCATTAGCGACCGACAGTCTACAGACATTTCATCTTAAAGTAAGTCTTTACCACACATTTCTCTAATCTTTTGTAATTCTAATAATGATGAAATATATTATTGTTGCTATGGTCAAATATTTGCTGTGCCAACGAAGTCCTGAGAGAAAAACAACGCTTCTATTTTACCTGAAACTTCGCCCGGAGAGGCTGTCGTCCGCCCGATGTTGGAGAGCAGGTGGTCGATATTGGGCACAGGCTGAGACTTAACTGTGCTTTCCTGCTCAGCTGTGGTCTGGAGCGGCACATGGAGGAAGAACAGGAAGAGTGCGGACAGGATAAGTGACTGAACACAATGCATAAATTGGAGAAGACAAAAAAAGAACCACCATGAGGTGCAATAACTGACCAAATGACAGATTTAGCTCTGTTACCGTACCCGCATCTGGCTCTTTAGCTGCTAAATATGCCAACATGTCACTCTCTGCTATTCGGAGAAGGGTAGCTAGAGTACAGCGAGTTTATCTGAGCTTTTTCTCTGGAAATAGCCGTCTACTGTCGCTAAAAACGATGCGAATGAAAATGGAGATCCAAGTTTCAGGCCTTAAAAACCAATGTAAGCTGAAAGCCATTAAAAGTGCTGCAGCCTGGTGTTAGAAGAAACAACTTTCAGTTTATACACAGCCATTTGGAGCTATTGCTCAATAAAGATTGTCGACATGTATAGTATTTGCATTACACACATGGCTCAAGAGCAGATTAAATAACACATAAACAAAATAAATTGCCACATACAACAGGGTCCTCGTCACTGTCATCAGTGAAGAACCAGTCAAACTGCTGGATAAGGTTCTCAACTATCTTGCACTGGTCCGGCATGTGATTGACCATGTTGGTCATGTTGTCCTCAGAGGTTCTGACCAGTGTGGGACCAAACACAATGGCCAGGTTACGAGGCTCCATCTAAACAGATCAGGTGAAGACAAGTCACATTTAATGATATAATCCTCAAGAGGGAAGCTGGATTTAACACAGGATTGGACGGTGTTAACTAATGACATTAACACCGAGATGCTGTTAACAGTCATACCTTGTTCTTTTCACAGTTTTCAGAAACTCTCTTAAGGTGAGCACAAAGGAATTTCAGGGTCTCATAATGATGATCCGGTAATTCATAGATCTGGAAGAAATGACCAAACCGGGACAGAGTTTTAGGGCAAATGGTATTCCTCATATTAATGCTACTTAAATATGTGTTCCTCATATTAGACTTTTCACTCACGAGCCTCTTGAGCTCCTTTAATCTCTCCACTGACTCTTCTGTTCTGTTGGCTTCAATAAAGTCAGCATACTTTTCTGTGAATAGAGACAAGAAACACCAAATTAGAATTATAAAAAGAATCACACAGAAAACCCAACAGTACTATCAGTATTGTTTCTAATTTCGTAATCACTTCATCTTACCATTTGTAAACAGGGGTTCTGGAAGTTTTCGGAAAAACGACTTTAATAAACTACTGATGACATTAAGGTCCCGCCATTTCTGCAGAGTAGTAAAAGATCGCGACAGCATCATGATAAAGCAGCTTTGCAGCACAAATCACTCAATACTGAAAGAAGTTGTCAGTAAAGCGGTGCACTGTACTGTTCAACCTGGCTGTCAGTCACTCACGTCTTCCTGGATGTCGATGTCAGTCATGCCTTTCGTGTTGAGTTCCTCCTGCATGCTGGAGATGGCAGCGTTGTTCCCAGGCACCCTGTAGATTCCCGTGTACTCCAGACCTCGCTCCTCCACAACATTGCAGCACACCTCCACGATGAGAGGAACAAACTACACGACACGTAGAAGGAAGACATTAGATAGGACAAATAAAACAAATATGTCAGAACGGCAATTGTCAACATAAACTGCGCGCGAATATACAGTGTGAATACAAACCGATGTCACGTGCAACCACTGTGGCTGACAAGTGACTTTTCCGGGCTGATCAGTAACGTATTACTGACGCGATCACGTATGCCAAAATACGCAGCATTCTTTTGAAGACATAAAGACAGCGCAGACCCACCCTGTTCGTCTGTGCAGGCGGACAATCATCCAGCCGGACACCAAAAGTAACGCCAGCAGGAGTCTTTTTTTCAAAGGGCTTTCTCATGATCCCTGCGATGCCAATTTTCCAAGCACCTCTGTCCCGTGGAGGACTGGAGTCATCTGTTAGGTACACGTACAGAAATCAGCTGTCTGAGGTTCAACGCCCTCTAACTGCACTAAAAGACACATCTCGGCATTGAGAACTGGTGTCTGTACCTTTCAGTGCCCTGCGCTCCTCTCCTGTTCTCGGCAAATGGGGGCTGTGGATTTTGCCATCTGTTTTACCTCCCAGGAAGGCTTGTTTGATGCTGAGGGACTGGCGGGAGGTTTTGGGGGAAGGTTCAGACCTGCTGCTGGGCGTACTGATCAACATGAAAAGTTAGAAATGAGAAAAATACGCATACACACAAATATTAACATGAGGTTGACAAAGAATTCAAATGGGTGGATAGGTGGGTTAGTGGGATGGATGACCCCCAGGGGGCAACGTGGAGTCCTGCATACCTCATCATGTTGTATTCTCTGATCTTCCGACTGATCAAGTCCTGGCTTGTTACAGCAGCATTCTGTAATGACAACAGAAATATATTAAGGTCTAAGATACTAAACAAAGTACAAAAAAAAAAAAAAAAAAAAAGTTTTTTTTTTTTTTTTTTTTTTTTCATAAATTAAATACAGATTACATTTTTACTTCTAATATAATTGAACAATTGTCAAGTGTTTGAGATTGTTTGAAAAGAGACCAAAATCATTTTCCTAAAAGGGCCTTTCAAATCAGTTACGAATAAATTCAAACTTCACTTAAAGTAGATTTCAGATTTGCATTTGCTTTATGTGGCAAAAAGGAAGTTGTCACTTGTTTGACAGACAGGGAAGTAGATCAAAGATAAAAATAAAATTAAAAAAAAAAAAATCTAAAAGGGAAACTGCACACAGGCCAATAACTGAACAACTAGAGACTTCTCTGTGTATCAGCGCCTAGCTAACGTCTACCGCTAAACCGTATGCGAGGCGTTTAGGGGACATCTGTACATTATGGCTACAGAAAAAAAAAAACTAAGTTGCACTCTCCCCCTCTAAAGTGCAAGAGTTTCTGCAAGCACATCAGTCACATGCTGTGCCACCCACCACCACAAGTAAATTCTCACCATGTGGGAATCTCAGCCTCTATCTGAGACACCAGAGTGAATTATTGCCAGACGATATCACTTAAACCCTGGCTGATTGTCTCTCAGTCTAAAAAAAAAAGAATTTCCCCCAACAGGTACCACTTGTGTGTGTTTTGTTCTGTCCAGGAAGAACAGGTTTCAAATGACATCTGATTTTATCTTTTGTTTACCATTTTATAAATGAATGCTGTAATCCCTCCGTTCATTGTATTTTATTCAAAGCCGGTCTTTGGTTCATTTTCTTGCTAACCTGATGGGTGTGCCTGTTATTTCTATCAAAACTATAGTGTGCTATGATTTAAACGTGCTTGTTTTTCCAGTAACGGTGAGCGACTGAGCTCAGGTGCTGGAATATGGCCCGATGGCAAATTACTGGATCAAATGATCACGGCAGTCCAAAGACTTGCTGTTCGTTTGGGACAAATGTCGTCTAATTTCTCCAGAATCTCCATCACTTGAGCTGGAGGGGAGGCCGTGAGAGCTCGAGTTCAACACATCATGTGGTAGTAATAATGACTTGGCAACACGCAGCACAAGTCTTAGTCCGCACACACACCTCTTCATCTGGGTTACTGTTTTCCTGAATGACTCTGATCCAAGACAGCATGTCGTCCCTCGATTCTGCTTGAAACAAATACTCGCAGTCCGAGGTGGTTAGTCGCAGCACATTCTTGCGCCTCGTATCGCTGTAGGAGATGTCAATTAGACAGGCCTTGATGCTAATTTGCAGTGGGTCCTCATCAGATTGCGTCGAAGCATGAGACAGTGCATCCTTTCTGTCTTTGTAGAGGGTCAGGGTGTGACCTTGTAAGACAGCATACATTTGCTTCCATGATCTCATTCCTCCACCAACACGCTGCAGAGGCGGAGAAACAGAAATAATTATCACAGCATTAGTTGCATTCATGTATACGGTTGTTAAATGAAGGCGTGAGTGTAAAGGCATACCTTATTTTTCTCTGTACCAAGTTGCCTAAAGTTAAGCAACCCTTCTTTGGAAGAATCGGTGACTATGTCTGAAGAAGAATCCCCTCGAGATCCAGAATCCACAGATAATTTGTGCCCATCCAGAGCCTGCAAGTGTAAATATATGATTTTTTTTTTTTTTTTTTTTTCCTGGCATTATTAGCTGACAGTAGAGCATGACATGAAATGTAGGGAGGAGGGTGTGAGCGGAGAATGACATGCAACAAAGATTGGCAGATGAAATCAGACTAGGATGTCACAGTTATGGTTACCAGGACATCCCAATATCTGAAAAATAAACTTCCCAAGGAAGCCAGAGAAAATTAGGAGGGAATCAAAGCCTCTCTTACAATAACCTATTATTCTATAACTATAAAAGAATACTTAAAGTTAATGACAACTGCAACTTATAAAAAGCGAATTTTACAGAACAAGTTCCATGTTTTGATGAACAACCAACATTATAAAAACATTTCAAAGCAAGATTAACTTCATTTACACGTGTAAACGTGTGGCTCTGGCAGTTGAGTTTGTCCAGTCACTGTTAAGTTTTTTTTTACCTTCAGTGTAATAAATACTATTTACTTCCTCTGCTCCATTCAAAACAAAGCTGTTTCTCTTTCTGGTACACAATTTTCAAAAAAGTATAAACTTTTCAAATTTTTTTATATAAATATTTCAATGCTCAACCGGCCCTCATGTGGCTTCTATATGTATGACCATATTCTGAATTTGCTGAGGAAATACATTTTTACATAATTTGAATGTGTCTTTGGTGCTAATAAATCTTATATTGCTTTCTGGTCATTGCAGATAAAGTGGGGGCAGTGATCAGAAAATATAGGATTAATAGAACAGGGTAATAGAAAACAAACAAAGATTTTTTTTTTTTTTTTTTTTTTTTTTTAAACAACAGCTGTGTGATAAACATGTTATGACTGATCCTATAGTTTCTCACCTTTCTCAGGCCCCTGAGACTGGGCATATGCTTACTTGAAGATCTCCTAAATAAGTAGAACAACAGATAAGACAAGGTCAGACAGATCCATAACCCATAACAAATGAGGGGGAAAAAAAAATAAATAATAATATCTTAGGACACACTCACCCTCTGCCCTCCTCCTGATAGTTATCCAGACCTTCATCATAAGACTTGGACCGCTCTGTTTTGCTGGCTGAGTCAGAGTCCAGCAAAGCACTTCGCAGGGACTCTAGCAAGTGATTGTGAAAAATTGTGCTACTTTTAATTTACAACGCAAATCAGGAGTGTTAATGAGAGTCACATTAGTCTCTCAGATCAATGGCAATTCAGATAAGAATACAATTACTTGTGTAATTTCCTGGAGAAAAAAAAATAAAACAGCCTCTCAGTGATTTGCACACTGTCTCTACACTGTCTCCCCCCCTCACCCCCCTCAAGCAAAGCATTGAATCATGTATGCGTCAAGCAACCAGTCTAGTGCCATTTACCTTGGTCATGTGACAGCTGACGACGAATAGTAGGGCACGGTGAGCCTTGACTGGAGGGTCCCGTCGCTATGGATGGCGCAACAGATATCACAGCAGAGGGTGGAATAGGAGCAGCCTCCCGGTCAACACTGGGGCTGACTGGCTCATCTAGGAATAGAATGAAACATTCAGTGTGAGCATGTATTTCTGTTCAACAATATCCTGTATTTCCACATTATGTCTCTTACTGCAAGAATGTAGAGCCTGTTGCCCAATGACTCACTTAACTGTATCTCAAAGACAATTTCATTAATTATCATCTGTGGGATTAAGAAAAATCTATCATTCTTTTTGTGAGTCCCATAGCTAACATGCTGCAACACAGCTGAGAGTGGGAACAGATTGACGCCTTTGTCTTTTGTGAGGGAGAGCGAGAGAGAGAGAGAAGGAAGTTTTTAACTCTCAAGTACCGCCCACTCCTGGCACTTCAAGCCTGAAACAGCTCAGAGTACAAAGCTGCTCTCTGCAGCCAAGGGGTTTTTGGAGCTAAATTTAAAAGCAACTGTCCTAGTTCCAGCCTGTACCCAACTCTGAAACGGGGCAAAGATAAAAGGATGTCACCATCTCCCTAACAAGGCCTCTTAGGCCACCTTACGAAGGTCGTGTCCACCATTGATAACCACTTAGTTGTAATAACTTCAAAGTCTTCCGTCTTTAGCTACCCTCTCTCCAAATGATCAAGTTAAACTTTTCTACAGTACAATACTCTGCATACATCGGTCCTTCACAAACCCAAAGAACCTCATCTTCAATCCATGCATACAAGGCACAAGTACATATCGACCAAGATTTCAGGCCTGAACCGCAGGTTCAAATTTCACACCAAACCCTGAACAAGCTCCGCCACAAAGTGATATACAGCAACATCATGAGGCAGTCAAGAAATGCTCGATCTCCTGATGCAAGTACAACAACCGATACGGTCATTCGGGAAATAAATAGTCTTTTGGAGGGCCATCAAATTTGTACTCGCACAAAAGTCTACTAAAAGAGTATAATTGAATTGTAAGACATAAGGGCAGGATTGCAGGTACCCTGCAAAACAGAGTAAAAAATACCAACCATCACCATCTCATGAAGATGCAAAATAAGACTGTAGATTAGTTAAATAAAATAATCATTTATCCTACAGGACCAAAGGCTGATCTCCCAAACGCCAGGCTTGGACTGTTTGGTTTTCAAACAGGCTATTGATGGAGATCCAGTGGCTTACTCAATCAGGGCTCTGTTCCCCTGGACCAGGGCACCAATCCCAGAATGGCTGTGTTGCAGAATCATCACTGTCACTGGCTGCTTTGTTTGCACCTGGACTGTCAGACTTCCTTAACAACCAACATTACATGGACCACCAAAGGAACAGTAGAACACTGTTGGTAGCAACAAGCGTAGTGAATTCATGATACTGCAAACACTCTACATCTTCCCTAAAACTGCCACCATACCTAGATTAAAGACCAAACTTTACTCAAAAATGTAACACCTCCCCTAAAGGGAAAGGTCACATGACCTGGAGTAAAGGAAAGTGCTATAAGCGTAACATAAAAAATCTTAACAAATCAGTGACAAAATGAGCACATAACATGACGACAAAAAAACCTTGCTTACATCTACAATCCTCCAGTCTGTCTCCAATTACATACGGTGGACAAAATAGTAAAAGTAACTCTCAGTTTAATTCAATACAGTTTAAAAGCACCACAAACTAAATCAAAACCTCTGTTTCAACACAACAACTGAACATTATAACTTGCATTAAGTAAAACAGAAGTGTGCAGATTCATTATTATTAAATGTATAACATTAAGAGAGGTGAAACAGCCAGTGAACATTTGCCTTTGGGATTTGTGAATTAGGAAGCACTTTTAAGTTCATTAAATTTATTTGGCTCATCATTTGCTAGATTTATCTTATAACTGAACAACTTCAAAAAGACCTATATTTCTGAAACTTTTCCCCCTTGGGTCAAAGTGAAACTTTCCAGTAACTTCCCAGCTGCCTGTGACCTAGTTCCTCCATATGGTCTACCTGCAAAATACAAAATGTTCCCTTTGTGTTCTTCCAAAAAATACGTACATCATCCATCCGCTACAGCTTACATACAGTAAGTAATAACCAAAAAACAAGAGGGTTATCTGGATTTTTCAATTTGAAAGGAAATCCATCTTAAGGTTATTTCTGTTATACGCGTCTGACCCGTTCTCTAAAGAATGAGCCTCATCATACACAAGATCAAATGCAACAAAAATGAACTGTGAATAAACAGCTTACCCACTCGCACAGAACCGCCTATTTTCCATTCTACTACATTATATGGCATCATAGAAAGACTAAAGGCAGACAGATGGATACCCAAACATGCATAATACATATATGACAAGAAACAGATGGAGGGACAAACAAACAGAGATGTACGATATCGAGAGTTATCTGAATGTTATCTGAACGCAGTTTTCAATCTGACAATAGATTCCAAAGAACATTTTAGAAACTTAAAAGGGTCCACCATTTGCATATTCAGTCTTGCCTCCAGCAATGTAACTATAGCAATATTCTCGTCAAGCCACACCGCTGATCACACTGAGACTTCCCCATTAATTATGAATATTTTCTCAGTGTTGAACTGTTTACAACAGATTCTCTAAAACAAGATAACACTGAAAATTGTGGCTCTAAAATTCAGACTAGATTCAGATGCGTGTGCTTAACGCCTTTCCATAAAACCTGAGCAGCAAAAAGCAAAACATTTCTTGTAACCCTTGAAGGATGTGGGTAAAAATGTTTTTGGAAACCGCTTTTAAAAGATCTCACAAACACTTGATATGTGAATGGTGAAACATTTGTTTTTGAGATGACAACAATTTAATCACCCATAAACCCATTATGTGACGACTGAACCATAATGCAATCCATTTTGATGAGAGAGAGAACCCTCAAAAAAATATAATAAGAAGAGAAATTCAATATATTCCAGAAGGTTTAAGCCATCTTTCACTCTGTCCCGGTTAAGTCAAACATCCCACAAACCCTCTCTGAATGCCACAAAACCCGATTAATAACATCTTCCCAGGGAGATTAATTTATCTGTGAACATCTCCCCACCACTGTATTTACATGCACCAATAACACACCAAATCGGATTAACAGTGAAACTATAGTTGTCCGTTAGGCTGCAAGCTCCACAGTCAGTTTTCCATCCATTCATCTATTTTGAACTGATTTATATTAGTGTCTGTAATACAAATGCTATTTATCTGGCTACAGTATTAGCACTGGTAGTCTGCACCACGTCAGTACTGCCTGCTGTTGTTGCCGTGACAACAACGCTGAGCGGCAAGGCTTACTACCGATTATTCTCTTACCGATGAATGGAATGGAGTCCAGAGACTCATCCAGGTTGCTGGAGCAGGAGGTGTGACACTGTTCCCCAAGACGGCGTATGTGTATCTCTCGACGTGCATCGTTTGGAAGCCAGCAAGCCACCACATCTGCTGTGGAGTCCGTTCCCTCATCATTTACAGCCAGGATGTAGGAGGGGTGCCGTAGAGGGCTGGGGTTCTTCCCAGAGGGGGGCTTCTCCCTTAAAACCACCCCAGAGTCTGTGGGGCTTCGCCCATTGACCTGACTTTGGGACTCTAGAGGGGATGGCTTGAGGATACTAGGCCTCTGAGGCATCTCTTTTGGAGTGGAGCATGAAGACGACCTGTGTCCTAACAATGCTGAATCTCTGCCTGCCTCAACAGGCTGCATGCTTTCAGCCCGCATCCAGCTCTGGCCTTGTTGGGTATTGTGGGCTGCGTGGTTTCCTTTGACTGAAAGTATTTGGTCAGCGAAAGAATGTTCAGCACTTGGGCTCTTACTAAAACGTGACGGTCTGTCGGAGAGCATCGGTGAGGAGCGGGTCTGAAAAGAATCTGGTCCTTTAGAGTAGAGAGAGGAGTTTGGTGCTCCCCTCATGCCGCCACTGTATCCAACAGAAGGCCGGTAGAGCATGGCGTGTCTGGGGATTGACTGTCTACTGGGCCTCGTACCTTGGTCTGCCCTTCCACACCTTCCTCTTCTGTCACTGGGCCGAGCCAGCTCTGCGGTGTCAGCGTAGTCTGTGGAGCGTGCGCGGGCTTTGTGAACTAGGCCATCTTGCGATACGCTTCGAGGGGGCCAGTTCCTTGCATGGCCCATCTTCTCTGCAGTACTCATGCGGTCCTGCGAGGCACTGCGTGGGGCAATCTGAAAGTGGGGTGGAGGTCCTTGGTATGACCGTTCATGAGAGGTACTCCTCCGTCGTATCCCCTTAGGGACCCAGTCACCCCGGGGAATGTGATGAGTAGCGCCAAAGTTGGTCTGACTGGCAGCCCGCAAATTGTCCAGCCGCTCCTGGATAGTCCGACTACCATGGGAATGGATTCCTTTGTTGTCAATGTACTCCCTATATGTTTGGTAAGTGCGCCAATCAATGTTTTGATGGTTGCCTGGGTAGTGAGGTGCTTGACCGCCATATGGAACCATTCCGGGACCACTGGGATAGACATCAGCCTTTCGAGGGTGAGGATACTGGGCTAGTGACCCGGGCCTACCCCTAACAAAGGCAGGGTCCATGAAATCTATCCTTTGTGCTGGAACAATGCGCCTCAATAGAGCTGGATTCGGAGGAACCACCACAGTCCTTACGCTGTCGTTGCGCATGCACACCGCCGTTTGGCTTTTCGGATATGACTGAGGAGGAGGCGATGGGGGCACGGTGATCTCCTTGCGGTACCCATGGTCAGGAGGCGCTGCTGGCCCTCGGCAGACCTGCCCCGCTGAGTCTGTCGCCTGGGCCATGCCCGTAGCCTTACAGTCTACTCTGGGGTAGCATACTGGAGGTGGATCAGGAATGTGACAGGCATTTCCACTGTAGGTACTGTGGCCACGGGGGTAGGCATCCTGGGAGTAGGCCTAGAGACATAGCGACAAAGCAGCGTTACATTAAATAAGTAGAGGCAGCATTTGCAAGTGTGTGTAACATTCAACAGTGTGGTACTAGACGCTCACAGAGAAGTCAAGTTTGATATTACAAATGTTACTGGCTGCATGTGTGTGGGCAGTGCATGTTGCAGTACGAGTGAGCGGAGGCGTTTCAGGCAGTTCAGGGGTGTCATCGGTCTACATCTGCTCCTTATTTAGAATTCTCATGATAATGATTGTAGATGGTATACTAAATAAATCAAAGTAGGAAAGAATTTTCACAAAGAAAGCCTCAACAATTGTGCTTTAACAAGATTTGTTATGGTACATCAGTCTTTCTTGTATAACTCCTGCCTATATTCTGAAGACAAAAACAGTTTGATGCCTCCAGACAGTGATTTTCAGTATTCAGTAAAAAAAAAAAAAAAAAAAGAAGAAGAAGAAGAAGAAATAATTCACCTGTGGAATAAATAAACACCAATTACAACTGCACACACACCATAAGATAATTGTAGAAGGGTGTGTATTTCTACTGAACTCAATATTTAGCCGTAACTGTGACTGTCTCTGCAACGATTGTGCTACAATATATACACATATCAAGTAGCTAACCACTGGCAGATTTGAACAAATGTGATAACATTAAAACTGACATAAAAAGGACATAACTGTTGACAGGTAACCAGCATCTCCATGTACCCACCTCAGACTGACAGACTGTAACCTCAGACAGACAGCAGGTCGCCCATCCCTCATAGAGAAAGTGCTATTTTTAGCCTGCCTGATTATCGTCCAAGGTCTATTTCCTTGTGGTTCCTCAAAATCCTTTTTAATAAATACAACATTACAGCAAGAGCTCCATCTACTTGCACTATGTGCTTGTAAGGCTCTACTAGATACTAATCTGCTTTACATATAACATGCTGAACATACAACAAGCAAGAGACAGGTAAAGGTATGAGGACTTTGATCCTGCTACAACCTGGTGTCAAATTACAATCTTACATAAAAGCTGTGTACAACAGCAATCAGTGCCAGACTCAGTTCCTCCCTTTGCACGAATGGCAATACCGGAAAGTTCAGAGGTCATTGGCCTTTATCACACTAATAACATCTGGCATTGTAGATGTGGAAGGGGCGAGGCTTCACCGAGATGCCAGCTGGATGCCAACTCAAGCGCTCAATCTAACAGGTACTGCAGGCGCTGTGCATCGGCCATTTCTACAGGCTACACATTTGTCATAAGCACAGAACTAAACATCAAACATTCATCCGAGACAACAGGACAGCCATAACGTAAAACCTGAAGACAACATCCTGTAATGACGATGATGATGATGAAATGCATGACATACGCAAAATGACACGGCAAGTACAACATGTCAACATCAAGGTGCTACCCAGTGAGCAGTTTTCTTACCAGATTAGTAGTTTCCCGAGAAAAAGGCTGCCGTTACAGCGTGTGAAAACGAGAGCGTTTAGAAATCATGGGAGAGAGGGTGGAAGAGAAAAAGATGCCAGCAGAGCAAAATGCACACATTGTAAGAAACAGAACAGATTGAAAGAGGCGAGAACATGAATCAGCCATAGCAGTGCCTGGGCTTGACATGCTAAAAATACACTGGAGCTGCAGCAGCAGTACAGAGGGATGAAAGCAGCAAAGATGTAGCAGGAGTTGCCACGTTACGACCTGTGTGTGCCAGTCTGTCCTGGGTGAGGTGACAGGAGCAGAAGCTTGCCTGTCATGCTGCTGTTAAGTCTCCATGGTTCTGTCCATCTTCATCCAGAATATTACGCTAACTGAACAAGGTGCCTCTCGTCTATCTCTCTCTCTCCCTCCCTTTGCTATTGCTCACATGACAGAAGCAGCAGCTGCTGATTATACATTCAGCTGTGATGGTACAGCTCCCCCCCCTCCCACTCCTTCCTCCTCTCTCCTCTTCCCTTCCAGTGAACCTGTTCAAAACGAAGGGCAGTCAGCTGATTATATCTACTGGTTTCACTTCATCATTCATGCTGTTCCCTCTATTTTTCCCTGCCCAGTATTTTCTCTGCTTTCATGGCGTACAGTTCCCTCCCTTTTTTTTTTTTTTTTTTGCTCCTTGAAATGTTCAGTCTCTCCTTCTGTTTGCTAAGCAACTGCTGCCCGTCTCCAAGCAGTCAGTGTGTGCTGCCTCCTACGGTGTAATGCCTTGCTGCTAGCATCTCTGGTAATCTTCCTGTTCTTATGGACAGTTCTCATCAGTTTGCTTGCCTACATTAAATAGATATTTATGTGTGGCTGTTTTCGTTTTGCTGTGCAGCACAGCGGTCAAAGGTGTCACAACACGTGTGTAAGATATAGTGAACGGTGGAGAGAGGTGGATTGATGGTCAAGTGAATACCAGAATGTAGAAAATGAACATGGATGTGACAAATATCTTATTTTTCTGTGTGATACAATAAGTTGAATTTCAGTTGACTCAATTAAATGTTATAAAGCACTGTTATTGCGTTTCAAATATTTGTAATGGTGTGACGCTTCGAGAAACATGACTAGTTGTTATCACAATACATATTGATATTTCAATTCTGGATGCCAAATAAATGATTAACCTAATAAATTATCAAGTTAATTATGACAATTTTATCTGGCCATAAAAGATCCCCAAGGAGATTTTCCAGGTAAAGCAAAGAGCCCAGCTCTTTCATTATATAATTCATAAACGGGCCGTCGGATAACAATAAGCCCTCGGGAGAGGATTCCTGAGCATCCTGACCAAGCACTTACAGTGATTTGCTATACATATGGAGTAGATGAGTGCACCTTCGCTTTGCCCTGAGTGTGCACAATGTACAGAAGCCAACAACAACTGCCTGCAGAATGCTTAAAAGGTTAATGATGAAATCCAGAGTGTGCACAGGTATGACAGAACAAAATCATTTATAAGAAAATATACATTGTGGAAACACTTTCCTGTGGTTCACCCAAACTAGAACAAATTATTAACTATCCAAACACAACATTTGCATAAGCTCCAAACAAGAATCTCTGCGTAGAACTTTTAACATGAACCGCAGCAAATATGCACGGATTGCATTTTATTGAATCCAAATTCAGTATCACGTCAAAATGATCAAACCTGAATACTTCAAATCTCTTTTGGAACCTCATTTTTTATTTTAGCTTTCATTATTTGCAATTGACTAAAGTTATTTATGACTACAACTCAAAGATTCAATTTAGTTAGCCAAGAAGCGACAGGTGCTACTATTTTCTTTTATTAATCAACATGTATTAAAATAGTCGGATATAATTTTACAGCTTGTTGCTACAACTTGAAAAAGAGATGAGCAGCAGATGATATAAAGTGATTTCTGTTTGACAACAACTTTTCTGACACTGAAATAACAGCCGTAGCACATCCTGAAGACCTGAAACCAAATAATAAGTTGTGAAAAATGTTTATTTATTTGATCCACATAGAAAGTGTAACTGGAACGCTCCTGTATTAAATTCCCTGTCATCAGCTGATCACTTCTCTACAAAAACAAAGCTCACCTGTGATCATAGAGTGACAACAACACAAACAAATTGACATTTTTCAGTTGTTAGGAATTGAAGTGTTATTGCCACTTCTCTTGAACCATGTACTCTACTTCTTGCCATGTTACAAACTGCAACTGCATAATCCAGCTGCTGCCTTAAAAGCAGTAAAATACTCCAATCTTAAAGGAAAGAGCATGTCACCACACAATCACCTGTTGATGACACAAACATTAGTTCTAAGAAAAACTATCTTTGCTTCACTTAATATCCTCGTTGGGTATATGTTTAATTGGGTTTGGTATTCTGTATGGAGTTAAGTTAGACATCATTTGTAAAGAAAACACACTCATTACATTTGTACATTTTATAAGTCAGAACACGTGATCTATACAGATGGGGTTGTGTATTACACTCCATATTAATATGTCCATATATATATATTTTTGGAAATGCTTGCTCTACCATTCTATTTAGGCCATTTTAGCGGTCGAGTCAGCAGCAGTTCGGGAGGACAGAAAAGCCTCTCTGGCCTCATTAGGAGGCCTAGATAAAGAGCTCTGATGGGATAGGCCTGCATCTCATGACTGTCCCAACATGAACACCTTAAACTAGAACAGCTCTGAGATGAAATGGAAATTATTGTGAGACTGGAGAAAAGAGGAGCCAAACTTGTTCAAAACTGAGTTTTATATGAAGTGAAATCCAATTACAAAATAGGATTGTAAAGCAAAACTTACCAGTTGCAGAATATCCTCATCTTTTGGCATCACGCAAAGCTCCAGAAAGTCACCACTGTAGGAAAACCAAAGGAGATTTTAAACCAGGGAAATGCACCAAATGACAGAGAATCAGTTATACAAATATATATGCAACCTTACCTGTCTTGGATCAAGGATATAACCTCACAATAGGCTTTCCCGATGATGCTGGCTCCATTCACCTTCACTATGCGATCGCCTAATAGTCAGGAAAAGACAGCAGTGGTGACATTAGTGACAGAGAAGCCTGGTAAGACTGTAAGCTGACTTAAGAAAACAGAAGCCCTGCCCACGACAAAGAGGAAGTGTGCCTTTAGCCAGAATGTGAAAAAAAAAGGTAAATATAGTAAGTTTACAGTAAGTTTGGTGGAAGGATTTCTGTATCATCTTAAATGTTAAAATCATTTAAGAAGGCTCCAAAAAGTGGCCAAAAAAAGAGAAAGAAGAGCACTTCCTTGAAACTATATGTCCTGCGGATGTTTCTCAGCACAGCGACAGTATTGTCAGGCCACAACTGAAAACTGCAATACATGTAATTCTTTTCCTTTTGCTTGCAATACTGTAGAAAACCTCCTCTACACTATTGTTCTCAGTGTATTTATAAGATTATGCCTCTGCTGTTGTGATGATTTCCGAGCACTTCCTAACGCTCTTCAGCAGGTTTTGGGTAATAAAGGAGGCTGATTGCTCGATGACTGATTATTTACCTGTGCAAAGCCCAGCTCCGTGAGCAGGGCCACCTTCCTTGACTTGTTTCACGAAGATAGTGTCCATCGGTTCCAGTTTGTTCCGCTGTCTCCCTGCTGACAGGAGAATAAATTATGCAAATAATACACCATGAAAACATCAAATGTAAGGAAGGTCAGTTTTGAAAAGGTACATTTTCATCAAGTTTCAGATAAAGATTCCAGTGGACCAGAACTTGCAGACTGCAAACGGTATAACGTCAAAATAGATTGCGAACTTTAAATGTGTAAACAACAACTAGCCTACCAATGAGTACCAAAGAACGCTGCGCGTTGCCTCATGAGAAGAGAGAATGTCTGTGTATGAGAATGAGTGCGAAACTGGGAGGTTTGTCACAAGATTTGGAGGAATGTGAATCAACATTATGACAGCAGAGCGGGTGGTGTTCTGGCCAACGCATGCTCAGTTTTGAATAGACACGGTCATTAATTGAGGGGAAAACAAAATCTCAATAGGGGGAAATTGTGTGGTTTTCAGGAGATGGATAAAAGTCGCTAAAGAGAGAAAAACCTGTTTGCTCATGCTGCTCCTGTCTCCTAGCAGCTGCAGGGCCACAGGAAAAAAAAGAAAAGAAAAGAAAAGAAAGGAAAAAGAAAGAGAAAGAGAAAGAGAAAAAGAAAAAGAAAGAGAAAGAGAAAGAGAGAGAGAGAAAGAAAGAGAGGGACTAAAAGACAGTGAGCTCAACTGCACAACTCCCACTCTTTCCTTATAAACTGAGAAATAGCTCTGGGCACAGCTAAAGAGTGGCTAAAATCCTTCCCCCGGTAGTTAACATTCTGTTAGCGAGTCAGTGCAAGATACCTGACGAACTACAGTGGATGGAAAGATTGACAGCAGGCGTGAGAGCTAAAAACTGTACAACACGTTGTTCAAACATTCTGGCATTATCTTCAAAACAAAGTTACACATTCTTAGTGCCAACCATCTTCCATAACGTAGAGAAAAATAAACTTATGACTGAAAGACCTCTGACACGCGTTTGCCCTGATATTTGAATGTTTTGAATGGAGCACAGGCAAACAAGTGGTTTATTAATCTCTGAAAGCAATGCTCTTAAAACCTTGCGGGTGTCTCAAACACAGACACACTCGTGACTCAATTTTTCCTCCTTTCCACAAACACACGAGATTACTCATGCCGAATCACATCCTGTGAACTTGCATTATGTAATACTGTACAGCAGTCCAATACAACTACAACAGTAAGACACTCTCCCTCTGGTGGCGTACTGTAGGACTGCATCTCTATTTCCTCATTGTTGCTGTTCATAAATCCATACTTCAGCCACTATAAACATTTAAATATATGGTGGATTTGAGCTCTATTTCTGCACTGAGAAAACTCACTGATTTTGTCTTTGCTACCATGAATTAATATAATGAGACCCAATAAAAATGGGCAATAAAAATGTCATAATTCTTTACACTCTGAAGCACCACCCTACCATTGATCATGCATAAACTCATCACCTCATTAGTGCTGCTGGCAAGAAACCATTTTAGAAATATTCCCAGCAATTTGGGGAATACATTTTGTTTGCTTTATTACCCAAAGTTAATTGACACAAACAAGCATATATCCCAAAATGTTGGGAGTGTCCCTTATTAGCAGAGACACCCTGTCCAAGAAAATAAAAACATTGCCAAGTTTTATTTGCACTATTTTAATCACTCAGCAAAAAGAGGGAGAGCGATTAGTTCCTAGAGTTGACTCGTGTTTATTCTCATTCCTTATAAAGATAATGAAGACTATTTTAAAAATACTGCAGAATGATTTGTGAGCAAAAACTTACATCAGCGCACACTAAATAAAGCCTTCATAAATAAGCTCACTGTTTCAAAACAAACAATGGCAACAACTAATTAGCTCTTACTGAAGGCAAAATACAGGCTGACAGCTGTGAGTGAGGTTAAAGACAGACATTCCTGATGTGAAAAAGGGCGACGAGTTGACAAGCAAAAATTAGATCACTAGCACACCCAAACTTGACCCGAGTCATGACAGAGGAGCTTTGTCTTGGGAAGCAGCCGAGTGTAGTACAATAAGAGAATTGATGGTGCTGCAGCACAGCAGAGGGACCAGAACGGCACATTAACAAGACGCAATGTTTCATACATAAATCCACGCATCAGCAAATTTCTTTCTTCAAAATAAAACCACCCTTCATCTGAATGATCAGTTATGTTAACACAAGCAAAGGTCATAGCAAAAAGTCTGAATTATGTTCCTACGGTTTATACTGTAGAGAGAAAAATACAGATAGAGCTGTTCAGAGTTTACTGGTGGATAATGTTGTTGTTGTTTTACTGCAAACAGAGGTCTAATACCAAACATTATACATGTTATGCTAGAGTTATATTTTCTACATAACCTGAAACCTGATTTTAAGACACAACTTGTTGATGTTTTGATAAATTGTTCTGCAATATTGGTCAACTTCTTAAGAGTACGTGATGTTTTTTTAGCACAGCGACAATCTATTAGTTGTCATTTTTTATGCCATGCTGTAAACTTCAAACAATATCAACATGGCACTTGGATCTAGTATATCATATTAACAGTTTGACCTTGAGACTCATCACATGAAAAATGATGATTGAGACCACTTTGATAGAAAAACCTTGTTAGGTACTCTTGCTATATTAGTCAGTATAATTTTCCCTACTTAATAACAGTCTCTATCAGGGTTCAATATATAAAAAAATTCCTCAATGCCCCACTTGGCCACCATGTCAAGTTTTACTGGCCTCCAGCATATTTTCACTGGCCTGGCAGCTAAAAATCAAAACAATGCTTTTTCCATCATTTTGATGATTTATTATACACAACATATACGACAGTGAAATTCTCCTTAGATTTGGTTGTTTATAAGAACCGACAAGATTTGAATTTATGACAATAACATTTCAGCAAGTATGTATAACTGTCATAAACTATTGTGTCAAAAAAAGGAGCCAATGCTAAGATTCAGTGTTTCCAACAAGCTTGATAATTTGCTGGTGGTGGTAGGTGGCACAAGAGTTTGGTTGATTTTCCTGCAGACTCGTAGAGTCTAGAAGGGGAGTGTGTAACCAGGTTATTTTCTGCTGCCACAATTTACTGATATTCCATAAAGGTCTCACATGCAGGGAACTGTTAGGTATCGGTGCACAAAGAAGCACCAGGTCACCAGTGTGGTGCGTCCACTCAGGTTGGCCTTTTCTTCTTCCATTCTGGCCTGCTGCCTACTGTGTGCAGCATTATAACGCTGCCAGGATTCTTTAAAATGCTCTGGCTCATCCAAGCCGAAGCAGCAAAGCCCCAGATGAGAAGCATGTCTTCTACATTGTTTAAGTACTTTTAGGTAAAACATAAATCACATATGCTTTAATGGGAGCTGGGCTCTCCTGTACTTTTACATGAAGTATAAATGTGGACAATGGGCAAGCTCCGTGAATGCTTTCCAGCAGTTCCCCGTTGTTGTTGAAATCACAAAGGGGGTCACCCAGAGAGTTCACAATTGGAAATTAGACACCACAAGACCATTTGAGCATGTGGTTATATTTAAAAGGAGTCTCTCTCAGGACAAACAGCTATGTCATGAGCTTTGGAAGATGACCATTAAAAGATATCTATCAAAGTTAAAGCCTATTAAACATTAAGTTCCTTCCTGTGTTTCACTGGATGGTGTTTCCCTGTTGAGTCCCTGTGGAAAGAGATTACCTCAAAAATATTTGTTTTACTTTAAGAAAATAGCTTTGAAAGACACGTTCTTGATTTGACTATGTAAGATTGCTGAAGCCTCATTTAACGTCTGATAAAGTATTGAATTTATTTGTACAAATAAGTACTGCGGAGTTTGTCCCCTAAAGACGAAAGGATCGCTTAATGGTATGAAGAGTAGGAATGATTACAGCAGACAACTGATATTTTTGTTTTAAAGCTGCTGTGACATAAACATCTGCATTTGAGTGACTCCTGTGCCGTGTATAAGTAATTAATTATGAATGTCTCTACCTGTTAAGCCGACTTATGATGTTAATAATGTTTTTCCATTATATTTTTTGTTGAATAAAAAATATCTTCTCAAAACTACCAATAGTACTATAATAAATGTATGTCAAAGGAAATGCATATCCTTGTGCTCGGTGAAAAGAATATGCCGTGATACTTTTTTTTTTATATTATCACCCAGACATATCCCAAATACTTTCATAACCATAGGTAGTGAGTTCTGAGGAATTTATGGGGTTTCCCTTGTGTAATGAAAACAAAAAGATTACTTGTACATATCATAATTTGCTTCCTCAACATGTGGAAGATGAATTACAGTGGTGTTTTTCTGTACAGCATGTTTCCTCTCTAAAGGAATATACAGTGAATGTCTAATAGAATTATTGACATTTAACTAGATGAAGTCCAGTGACAGCAACCTTTTCATGGTCAACAAATGGCAACAGACGAAAGAGTTTATCCCTCAAACAAGCTACTGCAATATCAACTCACATTAGGATGGAAGAAATTTAAATAGCTCTGTCAATATTTTGTAGACTGGAGTCTAAGTCACAGGAAACAAAAAAATCTAAATTAAATATATTCTCGATGGGGAAGCCCCAATAAGAACAGTACATATTTGTTTTCATCATGAAGAACGTCACACATGATTTGGACATTTAATATTGTTTTCTTGGCAGCAATACAGCTTTAGAAATTAGATTTAGACTTTCTAAGGTTTGCTTGATAAAAGTTCGAGCAGACAAAGTGGGATATTTTACCAACAGAGATTACACTCGTCATTGTGATAATGGATCACTGTCATTAATTAACCCCTTATAGACAGACTAATAAAACCATATCACCATCATATTTCCTCTGGATCTGAATTAAGTTAAAACAGAGTTGTGACTCCACCAAAAGCAAACGAATGATAAATTCAGGTATCGTTATTTCTAGTATTATTATTATTATTATTTCAGGCCCTGCATGATTCCGTTGCTAAATTTGTGCAACAGGATTATTGGTGACCATCTCCGCTCGTGTTTCGTAACAAAAGAGTAACAACCACAAAATGTGTTTTAAAAATGCAGGGGGGCATGCCAAAACGGTGATTTGGAAAACGTTGTTGAAGTTACATTACCAGATATTTGAGATTTTGCTTTCGGTTTAGGTTTAGACAAATCACGATTAACTCATGGGAGGGATTTGATGTGAAGCCGTTTCTCTAATGAGGAGACAAAAAACTAATGTATGCATTGTGACTAACAAGTGGCTAGAGGGGCAAACACACAACCCAGTAAAAACTGAGGCCATCTCTTTCTGACAGCCTTTTTACAGTGAGGGAAAAAAGCAGCAAGAACAACACAGTAAAACAATATGAGGTGGATCAGTGCAGGACAGAAACAGGTCGCGCTGACCAAACCTTTCATGCCTCCACAAACGTCGGTGACCTTTGGGGAGCTACATTGTTGTAACCGCATAAGGAAGCAAAAAGAGTCAAAGAGTAGATGGATTAAGAGTCATTGGAAGTCACAGCCACCGCTCTGACTCAGCAGTGCTGAATGGCGGGAATTAAGAGCAGGAGCGGAGTTTTTTTTTGCTTACCTCTGCGGCCATGATCTTCTTCCTGTAAAAACACAAAAATACTCAAGTGACTTTGGTGCTCATGGTCACAGTATTTAGTTATCAGGCCTTTTGTTGACTCAGAGTTATCTTACGTGATAAGAACCAAACAATACTTAAGTCTAGGAAACTGCCAATGTCTGATGACAAATATAATCCTGAAATTTACCGGGAAGCAGTGCAGGGTTGACTCCGGTGGGTACACGATGAAGTGCCTGAGAGTGAAGCCGAACCCTTGGGATGTGCGACACAAACGCACAGTTTTCGGCCTCGGCCATGAGAACACCTCCTCTTCTGTTGGGTATTGCGCTGCGGGAGAGCCGGCCGAGCCCCTCCACTCTGGAGAGTCGCTCTAAAGAAAAAGAAAAATGGAAGAAGGAATTCAAACTATTTATACAATTAAGCTATAAAATTAAATCTTTTGTCATGGAATCCTAAACTAGAAACTGTACATGCTGGAAAACCCCAATGCAATAATCCAAAGAAAAATGATAACGGAACAACACGTGTAAAAGCTATTTGAAATTTCCACATTAACAAATGACCTTTTCAGTGAAATTACAGTGCATTAACACCAAGTGTCATTTATGAAATTTGTGTAGAGGCGAATGGGCTTTTGAAAAACATGAATGGCTTTCCAGTGTTTACAGTCATTTCACAGCTGGAGCAGAGTGTTTCAGGCTTTAGGGCTGTGGACACCCACTCCTGTGTTTACTGGCTATTTATAGCCTCACACCTCTGTGGTATGGTGTGTGCAGCAACAGCCCCTTTGCTCAGATCTCCCCATATCATATTCCCTGTTCCAGTATGACTTTCAGGAACGCCTCTGTTCAACCAGTCTTGCATTTCCACACTGAAAAAAACTATTTCCCCTCATCCTGACTCAAACAGCCCCCACTCCTCCCTCCCCACTGAAGCATAGACTTTCCCCCACAATGTGAGGAATTTGATGAGCTTGCATTCACGCTATCTCTGCCTGCTCCGATATGTTGAGTAAAATGTCAGAAAACCAGAATGAATTACATGCATGTTAACACAATCAATGATAAACAAGGAATTTTTAAGAGGTTTGTCTTGTTGTGAACATTAAAGCTCCGCTCATCTGACATGTTTGTTTGAAGCAAAGGAGGGCTAAATAAATTGGAACAGCTCTCCCACTTGATCCAGCTGTTGGAGGGAACCATGAATGAGCAAAACCACATTTCAAAAAACAAACACGAAACAGTTTGTTCGCACCGACTTAAAATCTCAAAAGGTCCCATCTAACTTCTCAGTGTACGTCACAGGATGAGCGTTCAGTCTCACTCAATGGCTCATTAGAAATATAGTGTGTGCCTGGAGGTGCGTACCAAGTTAAAGCATGTTTCACTGTGCCCCTTGAAGCCTTCTCAGCAAACTTGTTTTCTTGCGCTTCAACCATATATTTCTGAAAGAGACAACTCACTTGAATCAAAGCTTATTTAAAGTGGCAAGGTGACCTATTGAGTACACATAAAGAGTTCAAATGCGCATACTGCAGAGAGAGAGATAACCCATTGCACTTCTGGCTGGCTGGGAAACAGAGCTACAGGTGCAGCTGACACCCATGTATTTTGATGAAACTTACAAAACAGGTTTTACTGTTTTACTGCGTATGACCAAGCTCTGGCTGTTCTCGGTTACCAGGACATCCATGCTGAAGTCAGTGTCTGTATAAGCCCCCGGGTTCCTTCACAACACTAGAAAACATTTAAATCCCTACCCAGTGCTGGGTGATATGACTATAGATCAACTGGATGTTTAAAATGCCGGCATTGTTGCCCTCATGTCTCCAGGACAAGCCAGACACAGTCTGATTTAGCAGCCAGGGCACAAAGCAATTTCCAACCCTCTGATCTTTAAATGTGGACGTGGACGACAGAAGGGGGTGTGGGCCTCGGGACAGACGCATGCCATGCAGTGTTATCATTGCCACTTGCAGAGTTACTGTTGTGACATTCCAGGACAATAAATTCCAGACGCGCATTTCTCACACGGTTTCCTCTTTTCCCTTATTTAATAACAAATACTGCTATTATTAAGGAAGAGAACACACTCCAGTTTGAACCCGATAGACCAGATTAATACTGCTTTCAAATAACTCTGAAATGAGGTCAAAGGGGAATCTACTTAAAGGAGAAAAGTATAACATGGGAAAAAAGGGGTGACAAAGAAAAGCACATGAAAGGAATAACCACTTCAAAATACACACCTATCTTTTCCTGCCCACAAATGAATGCCTCTCGCCTATTTATGAATCACCAGAATGCCAGACTGATATTTGCAGTGGGTGAGGCCGCTGGGAGAAAGTTTTCAGGAGGCATTTGTTCTTCTGCTGGATATCTCTTGGAAATTAAAAGTGACCAGTCCTTTGGGTTTATAGAGTCAGCATGATATACGATATCAGACGACATGCTTTATCTTCAAAGTCACAAACCTCTATTGTTGTCCGAAAATAAATGAAAACACACCCATACGCAACACCTCCACACTGGCAACTGTTGTTTATTGGGTTAATCCAGTAGTGCTCCTGTGAGTATTTACATCTGCCTGCCATAAATACTCCCCAAAGCACCAAATGTGTATTAATCCACAGATAAAAAAAAAAAACAGTCCGACAAATGCATCAGGTACTAATGTTTGGGTACTATACAGTAACACAGAGCGGCCTGGATAGCTATAAACATTTTAGAAAGACATTTTCCCTCATTTTCTTTCAACAGAGCAGCTGTGGCTACAAACTAAAATCCATTCTCATCCATTCAGACTGAAGTTCTTTACTATCTCACATTATCTTTATGCACTAACATAAAAAAAATAAAAATAACTTTCTTCAAAAGTTATTATTATTTGACAAATGGTTCACCATTTGTTCCCGTGTTTAAAGTACCGATCTAAATCCACAGTACATGTGGTCATCTTCCGAGAAATTACAAGGAGACTACGTCAGTGGTTCCCCCACCACGGAGATTAGAGGGCAGGCAAACCAATACCACCCCTAAATTTCAGGGGAATCACTGTAGATGCACAGCTGTTTACACACCGCACATTTTGACATCGAGACGCAAGGTACCCACTGACAAAGAAACTGGAATATCCGCCGTGTCCATTTTTTTAACATGTAGACCAATTATAAAACCCGACTGCATGGCCTGTTTGTCTAAAACCCTCCGCTGACATCACCAAATGACATACTACAAGCACCAGATGACATCAGCTCTAAAAAACAAACAAAACAAAAAAACAAAGACAAGCACACAACATTAATATGTGAAGAAACCTAGTTCTCTGTGGGCTGCTAAATTCTACACCACATCCCATCCAAACCAAGCACTTGGCTGCAAAAAGCCTAAGATAATGACACAGACGGCCACTGGTGCGCCCTGGGCGTTCCAGCCTTGTAGTGCCGGACAAGGTTAGAAGTATCATTACTCAGTCTACGAAGACACGTGGTGCGTTCTGTGCACGCCACACTTCCAGTTGTAACACATGGATGGGACAGAACAGCTCTGTGGCTGCTGTCTATGTGGGATGCCTTTCTAAGATGCTGGCACTTGTATAACAATATTTCTAGCACTGTCACACACAAAAAAAAAAAAGAGCATGACTCTTTGTATCTCTTAACAGCGGAGGACATTGCATGTATCTTGCTACTTGTAGAGTTGAGCAATAAACAAATTTCACACTTACCTGAGCTTTCCATAATTTTTTTTTTGTGTATAATCAAAAATTGTGTAGCATAAAAAAGAAAGAAAAATACAGGTAGCAAACACTATAATATGAAAACTTGCCCAAAGTGGTGCAATCTAATAAACTAGCCCTGAATTTGTTTTTGTTAGTAAAGCTGTCAGTGTATCTTTATAATGTATCAAATTAATCCACAGTGGTATTGCATTACACAAAGAGATGCTCCCAAACTTATTTACCATCCAAATAGAGAAGCCAAAAACAAATGTACATGAATAAGCCATACTGACGCCATGCTGCATCTACTGGGCTCGGTAACACTGAATTATTAGGGATAGGTAAATCTAAATGAATAAAAACATTTTGTTAAAAGAAAGGCCGCGGCAGCTTTTAACAAAGAGATTGTACTGCTTATACATCGCACTCTCATTGGTGGCTCAAAATTATTTTGATTTCCTGATGACATTTCTTTCACAAAGTTTCACCAAAGCTGTGCACTGCAAATTTACATTTTAGTCAATATACTGTAAATATGTTCTACTAGTAAGAAATGTTCAAAGATGATGGGACAGTTGCTTTTGCCAATATAACTTATCTGTGAACATTGTTTTGCTTTCAGGAAATATATTTAGTGAGCAGTTGTTCAAAAGGAAAACCTCAGTCAGCGCTCTAAAATATCCCCTTTTGTTTCGTTCGTCTCTAATGACTCACTGCTCAAGCTACTATGCGAGTTATCTAAACACAACACACACACCAAAAAAAACCACACAGGCTTTTCCATTTGGAGATGACATGAATGTTTTAGTACACCATGAGGAAAAACTGAATCATTCAGTCCATCTCTTCTGTTTTCTCCTGAGACATTGCAGACACAACCATAATGCAACAGGAAGTAACAGACTGCTTCTATCCAATTGAACGTCAATTTTCCCTTCCGACTGCCATCAGTTAGCCATATGATGCCTGCGCAGAGGGTTCTGTAAGAGGCAGCCTGCCTAAATGACATAAACACTGAGCTTTAATGAAGCCAAGATCGTGGGGACCGGGGGAGTCTGTCTGTCAATAGCCCCCTACAGCGCTAAATATGGATCATGCTTCATCATCCAAAACAATAATCTATCTCACTCCTCTCTCAATTCTGTTGTCTTAGTGGAACTTAAACAGCAGGTAGACCAATATAGAAAATTGTACCATAGACGTAATCACACAACAGCAGACGGATCAACACCCAATCTAAAATTGCTGTGCTGCTAACACGATATCGGACTGGAGGAATCCAAGTAGAAAAAGGACTTTGCTATTTGGATTCAGCTGCAATGTTTGAATGCCATGCACTATTCAGCAGATAAAGCAGATGAGACAATCCAGTGTGGAGGGGAAAAAAATATATATATATATCAGACCACCAGCAATCTCCAAAAACTAAATTTTTGATTTAGACAACAGATAATTTAATTTCCTTTTTTTAAATGTACTACTTGTCAAAAATGAAACTTTTCTCCTGGACCAAGCGCCAAAATGGTTGGGAAAAGATCAAAAGAAGAGAAAAGGCTGAATAACTAGTACAGAATTAGACATGGATGAGCAAGTTAGACAAACTATCAGGAAAAGGAACAGAAGATTCACCAAATACCATTTGCTGTGATACAGAATGATCAAATGATGATCATCTTAAGACCTCGGTTACATTAATCTTAACCAAGTTAGTTGATGAGAATCTCGAAATGGGCTTCACTATGTCTGGGACAATAACTCGTGCTCTTAATGTAATCCTTGCTTCTTGTTTACCACGGCAACAGGGTCATTTTTCTCTGAATATGTAGTTATTAACATCTTTTGACTGATCCCCATCAACCGAGGTCATGACAATTTTTTAAGACACATTTAAAAGAAAAAAAAGAATAATCACCCACCCAGAAAAATTCTGCAGTAATTAAATCCTCAGTGTCATCATTTCCAGAAAATCCCAGCACCAGACACTGCAGGGGGTTTCCGGCTCAAAATTAGCACATGAATTGGTGTGTGTGTGGTAGTCTTATTAGAAGGGCTGCTAAAGGAAGGATTTCCACTCGCGACACTGTACTGAGACTTTCCCATTTACTCTACTAAAACTTACTAAGACATGTTTCTCGTCTACTGTGTAAAAGATTTTTCTATTTTGTGTCACGTGATGAAAAGTTATGTACGCCAGTATATTGCCTTGAGTTGTTTTCTTGGGATATGTGTCCATTTTCTGCACCAGAACTGCTCTGTGCTATTCAGTTCATTCAATCAATTTATTTAGTAGTGAAGACGGTGTACACAGATGGTTGTGTTAACAAAGATAAGCACATGATCCGAGTTTGTTTTCTTAGCTGTGACCATGAACGAAAACAGGGATGCAAGACAGGCTTTCTCTGTAGAATATGTGCTTCAGTGTGTGTCGTTTTCACGATCTACGAGTCGGCTGTGTTTCTTATCAATGTGCTTGTTTTTATCCTATATGAAAAGGAACTTCTTCAATTGATTTAGATTCTCAAGACTTTCCAAAAATATTAATGTCAGGCCTCTGGACGAAACTCATTCATGTGAATAAATTAGAACACAAACCTAATAAGACCAACTCTATTACTTTGTAATTGATTTACTATCTTGTTGAGGCATTATTTGCTCCCCTGAGCTCTGTCCAATGCTATAAAATCAAATTCAGTACATCTAGCCTGTTCAAAGTAACAACATAATGAACTTTACATCCCTCATTTACAGACGATTCACATTGACACATGGGAGTCTTAAATGGCAAGCTGAATACTAGATGAAAGGCAATGGAGGAAATCAAAGATAACTTTAGATTCCATGAATAGGTGCCCTTCAATTTCAAAGACTGCGGGTTGCTACCTCGTTTAAAATGAAGGTCTTCATTCATGCAACAACCTTTCAGAGGAGCAGATGGTGTCCTGTCTGGTATTACAGGGGTCACAGCTTAAAAATCTGAAAGACGGGACTTGAATAAACTGCTTCAGCGCCATTGTCTCCTCCCACTTCCACCAGTGATGAGTTTGATTAAAATTTTTAATTTAATTTCATGGTGCTCTGCAACCAAAACCTGTTTTTTGAGCTGCTTATAAACAACAATCAACCTCAGCTGGCACACGAGAAAACAGGAAAAATATATAAATCTGATGGTTGTTATGATGAAAATAACTAAAGCATTGTTGAGATCAAGAGCAAATTCAATTCAATTTTATTTATATAGCGCCAAATCACACCATAGGTTATTTCATGGCACTTAACACATTAAAGTCCTTACAGCAAGACTTTACAATATTATACAGAGAAACCCAACAATTCAACAATTCCCACATAAGCTAGGAGGGGAAAAAAAACAACTCCCCTTTAAGGGAGAAAAACCTCCAACAGAGGGAAGAAAAAAAACCTCCCTCTTAACAGGAAGAAACCTCCGACAGATCAACAAATCAACCCAAAGAGGCGTTGTAACAAGAACAAACAGCTGGTCCCAAGTGTTAAACAAATTACTCCCCCACCAAAACTAAACTGAAGGAGGGGAGGCACTGAAGCCTCAGTCAGTCGGCCCTGAAAATCACTTTCATGATCACCATTTAAATATCATTCACACAAAGAACCGAGTCAGAGCTGCGGATTGGTTGGGTTTACCTCACAGAAAGAAGATCTTGCTTGTTGTCTCTCATCATCTTCACAAGAAGGAACCCAGCGAGATGCCATCATTCAACTTCACTTAAAATCCTGTCGTCTGTAAACCCCCACATCGAAAAGGTAGCTCCAGCAGGATGGAGGAAAATGTTTTCCGCTCTCAGTTACACCTCCATTATTGCTGGATTTCTTAGTCCATCTGTTTGGGAGAGATACGTTATTATTAGTGCATTTTGTTTAGATTAATTAAAGGCATATTCGTGAATAAACTGCACTGTTAAAACATTTCACATTGTTGAAGAGTCTGTAAAGCAACACGAATCAATACCTCAGTTGTTTGTAATAGTGGACCATCCGTGCTCAATTCGGGACAATCAGCATTATGCAACGGGTCTAAACCAAACTCGACTTTCCGGCAGATGTTTCTGTGTCTTATCTACACAGACCATTATACTCAGGAGCAGTAAAATAGTCTGACTTAATAAATATGTAATACTGAATGATGAAATATGAGCACAAGTAGACTTAAAAAAAACAAAAAAACTGTAATAAAAGGTTTTCACGTAGGGTAAATACACACTCCTACACACACACACACACACACTGAGTATAACCGTAAATTTTGAGAAAATCTTGAAGACAGTGCTGTGACAAACAATATCATCACTGCATTATTTACCCAACAACAATTTGGCCTAGTTGTCAACAGCGTGAAGCACAACAACGTGGACGGTCAAGGCTGCATAATGAATGGCAAGCAACAAGTGGACCACAAACGGGAGGCAGGGCAAAATGAACACAATTGAAATTAAGTTACAAAAAAAAAAAAAACTTATAGGAACTGTGGTTAAAAAAAAAAGTATAACTCACCTACACCGTCTGTATTGCCGTGATACATCGGCTGTTTTGGTGCTTTAAAGAGTGAATTACTTGTTAGAGAGACCGATGGGCAACTCGAGCACGAACGGAGGGAGTCGAGCTGTTGTTCTCAAGCGATCAACAAAAGAAGCTTTGCCTTTTGTTACTTTACATAAAATATCACCACGAAAAACTCTACAAGTCCGTACGAGAAACCTCCAGCGTCTTTTCCACGTAGAGCGTTTAATGAACGCCGCCTGTAAACCTTCAAAAGTGGGTCAAAAGCAGCGACTAAACCAACTGCGGCGAGAGGCTGTTTAGCGATTAGCGTCCGTGCTAACGCCTGGAGTTTAAACAAAGTTACCTGTGTAGTGGAGAAGCGTCATTACAGGCAGGCGACAGCAGTTGTCCATAAAAGCGAGAAGGCGAAGTAAAATCATAGCGTGGGCGCTCCTGTGTGGTCAGGCGTTGTCGTAATTTATTAAATTTGAGTACAACCGACTTCCCGGTGATTAATCCAAACCCACTCAGTGGAGGCGCATGGTGCAGTTTTGTAGCTGGAATTTTTTTTTTCTTTTTTTTTTTCCCCGACTCTCTGGGAGTCCACCTTCGGTCAACAGGACACTCTCATCCAATCAGAAGCGGTGTTGTATTTGACAGGGCCAATCAGGCGCGAGTTCACAAAAAAATTCACCGCTGCGCTTGTAAAAAGGTGGTGTTTTTTTTAACCGTTCCGATGGAGCTCATCCAGTCGAGAGACTATAACACAGTCCCTCAACTCTCAGTTGGACAAAGTAGAAGTAACACTGAGAAGTCTGCATTTTCAAAACACTACCCGTTTTCCTTTAATATACAAAACAAGGGTGAACGAGGAGTCACATGTCGTGGTTCAAAGTGAGGTCGAGCTGGGCTGGCATGTGGATACAGCAGTGGATGAGGAATGCGAGTTCACACATACCACACTGCACATAATCTTTGCTCTCATCGTGCTGCAATAACCCCCAAAGCAGATAGATCAAATTAAATACGGACTCTCCTTTACCACACATATTCAAACCAGACTTTAGCTGCAGACAAAAATAAGTGGACTGATTCTCAAGGCCCTGACAAATGTCCCCTTTATGCTTCTCCAACATAAGGGGCCACCTGTTCTTGGGATTGGCAGCTTTTGTTGCAGAGGTCATTTTAGGGAGGAGACTTTCACAAAGCAGTCCTGTCCAGCCAGTTTCTACTTTTAGAGGGTCTACTGTGGATGTAAACATTGGAAAGAAAAAACAACTTGTAAATGTCAGACAAATTTCAGTGATACCTCACAGACACAGCACGTCTGTGAACAAGGGGGGAAAAAAAGTGTTGCTTAAGTGTATTTTACCCAGTACTTTAACAAGGTACAATTTTTAAATGTCTATTCAATGATATTCTCCCTCACAAAAATACCTGTTTATGTTTTGCTTTGATTTTGATCATATGGGTAACTTCTACGAGTAATGGAGTATTCTATCCAGTGTGGCATTGATAATTCTACTTAAGAATAAGATCAGAATACTTCTTCCAGTACTGCCAAAACATACTGACTGTAATCTAGGGATTGCAAATTCTATTTTCATCAAGATATTACCGTTGGAGCTCAATTCGGTTAAGAGGCCAGTGAGTCAATTCACTGTAATCCCCATGAGATCCTCACAGTCAAGAGAAAAACGGTTTTGCATCCATGCCACTTTGTGTTCCCTGTTTGAAGACTGGGAGTCATATGTCAGGTGAATACAAAGAGCACAGCAGCTCAACGCCACTGACTCACTGTTATTCCTTTTACTCGTTCATTTGCAGTTAACCCATTTTCGAACCAAAGGATGGTAACCTGATGTTTCAGGCTGCGGCTTTGGTCAGTCTTAGAATCAGAAAGCTGCAATCATGCATCAGTTAATAGAAGGTTTAGACGTTTTGGAGTCCATTAAGGAGACAGTTTTATAGATCACTAACATAAAATCAGAGCAATATAACACCATAGACATGTATGTATTTTATAAGAAGGACTCAGAACTCTCCTTTGTCAGCCTGAGATAAACAGATTACACAAGGCCTTTCTGTATTGTGAGTCCAACCAAGGAACCACTTCAAATACATTTAAAAAAAAAAAAAAAAAAAAAAAGCATTTCTTAATGCATTCTAAAATCATGGGAACATACTGAAACATAACTTACAGAGTAAAAAGTACTTAGCTGTATGTTAAACTTCATAATGAAATAGAGATAGGACAACACTATATTAAATACTGAAAAAAAGTTAGTCAGTGTTGACAGAACTACATTGTTAGCCCCTGAGAGTTAAAAGTGGCAGCTGAACTACCACAAACATTAAAAAGGAAACACACAAGTGAAGAAAATTTTAAAAAAAAATCTAAATCTACTCCTTTTTATTATATGAGTTTCCTCTGTTGATTATCAAGTTCTTCATAACTGAGATGGCATTTCTGTTAAGAGTCTGATGAAAAAAAAACAGACAGCAGCAGTTCTGTACCGTTAAATATTTACCATGTGATTAAGCTTTGTAAACACAGACAATCAAGTTAGAATTTTAAAATATAGCACAATATGTACTTTCTCTGCTAAAATTACCAGTTAAATGTCAGTGTGTGTTGTTAAAATAGTTTGATAGAAGGAATGTTATAACAGGACAGGTATGCTTGAGCTCAGATGTCACGAAAGCAGCTGTAAGTGAATGGCATCTCGAAGGAAATGTCTGGGCTTGCTGTTAGATGACATCTGCGTGACAGTCGCCTCTTTAGCCGACCTCTCCTTAAATCTTGTATTTCATCTTCCCACTTTCGCTGATCACACAAATGTGCTAAAAAAAAAAAAAAAAAAGAAAGTAGAAAATAAGCAAGTTCCACAAGATTCAACTAAAAAAAATGTATTGATTTGATGCATGTAAGACAGTCAATGTAACTAGACTCTCATTATGAGCTGCTGTCTGAAATTAAATTTAAAAAAAGGCAATGACTTACATTGAGGTCTCTAAAATACTCATTGTAGTCTAAGGCATATCCAACCACAAAACGATTGGGTATCTCAAAGCCAACATCTGAAAGGACAAAATTACAAAGAGGACCATTAACTGCAAATATTTCCATCGTCCACTGCCTCACTGACTAACGAGCTGCAACAATTGTTCTACGTGTGAATGAACCACTGACTCATAAGCACATAAGAGGGTTGGTCAGGTACATACAGTCAGGAACACAGCCCGTACTGTGTGGCACTCTCTTCACCAGCAGTCTGGGGGAAACAAAAGCAGATATTATTTTACAACATCCGTTCCTGACTGCTGTGTAGGAAGTGAAGAGGCAGTATTATTTAGAAACCTGTGCCACTTATTCCAGTCTTTGTTTCTCTCTGTGTCTAGACTGGAAGGTGGAAATTGAGTAATTCACACTGCAGGGCAACTAGGCTGGTTTTTGTTTTTGTTTTCCTTACCCTGCTACTTTGATCATTTTGGGCCTAAAGGCTTGGACGTGCTTCAGGAGAGTCCTCATTGTTTTTCCGGTGCCGACAATGGCCTGTAAGGAGGGGGGATATGAAAACTGGAATGAGAAAGCAGGAGGATGCCATTGCGAAAATGCAGAAAAAAAACAGTTACATCTGGAGCGCAAGTGAAAAGAAAGTAGCTCACTCATTGTCACACCCTGCACTCATTATGAAACTGGTTACAAGCATTCTCGACAAATAAACCAAAAAGGGAAATCTTAAAACAAACATGTGATATTTGACCCCGTGCATTAGCGTGGGGGGAAAAGTAGAGGTGGAACGAAGCCACAGTTCAGTCATGTCAGTGTACTGTAGGTCAGCATGCACTACATATAGAATGAATTGTCCTCACACACTTACACAAAATATTTTACAGTTGTGACTGGCCTTCAGCAGAGTTAAAGCAGATGAAAAGACCAACAGTGTCCGGTAACTCAAACACAGCTGTTTCTTGACTTAAATATGACTAATGAAGTAGAAGTATGAAAACTAATTTAGCTTTTGCGGGTTTTACCTTTTTATTTTGCTTTTGATTACGTCTTTAAATGTTGTAATGTGTTTCTTTGCCTTATGTAACGCAAATTCAATTACCTGTGTTTGAAAGTTCTACAAATAAATATAGGGTTACCATTTAAGAGACAGCATGATCTTCACCATTTCAGTGCATGTGATATGTCCCTCTAAAATACTATAATATGCAGTGATCGCTGACAAGTTCATATTTAATATAAAAATTGTTCTCTGAATAAAAAAAAGATCTATGACCCTGATTGTAATGTGTAGTTCTTGCCTTTGCAAAATAAATTGAATAAAACAAGAAGATTTTTGTAAAATGGAGTTACATGAGAGCATCTCGCAGCAGCTAAATTGTGGCACAATAAGTTTTCTATAGTTGATTTGGCGCATATATGTTAGCAAAAATAAACAGATCCAGCAGACATGGAGCAACTTAAGCATTACTAAGGAGTCATGTCTTTGTCACTGAATGATTTTAAGTTCAGTATGCACTATTTTAATGCTTTGTCTTGGTGTCTTAAGGGAAATATCTGGCACTTTGTCTGCTAAATGCTCTGACCAGCTAGTTGCTAACTGTGTCTGTTTTCAGTTTGATGTTGGGCGAGCAGCATCCAGCAAATTTATCTGAGCTTCTTAACTGAAAACAGCTGCCTGCTGCAGCCAGAAAATACCCTGCAAAACACAGTGACAGTGAACCAAAATATTAGAAAGACCGCGTTCACTTTATAAGGTAACTTCCTCCACCGTAAATATGAAACTATCAATTACAGCAGCTTTAAATTAGTTCCTTGTTAACGCTTCAACATTTAAAAACACAACCGAATAAAAACATCAAAGAAAACAGACAATTCTTAAAGGTTTCTTTTGAAAATCAAACAACAAAGACATTTTCATTAGTGGAGTGGAAGCTATAGTCTATGAATGACTGAGACATCTTTGCTAATAGGTGAACACTGACTAATGACTGCTGTTTCAAAATGTTCAATCATCACTGATTGAGCACATTCATTTCTTTACTGTTCCTTTTCTTTTTTTAACTCAGTTTTTGTTGTAATGACAAAACGTTTGTGATTGTGTTTGAAAAAGCAGCTCTCTGGTTTCTAAATACAGGTCAGACAATTATAAAGTTTTCTCATGTTGAACTCAAGTTCCATAGTAGAAGAAAAAAAAACTTTAAATGGCTCCTCCTGACCTGGATAGACAACTTCTACAAGAAATACAATAGGCCAGCTTGATGGGGAGGAAAAATAGAGGAGCAATAGCATGGTTGACTTACCTCCACAATCAGTACGTTCTTATGACAGCATGTTGGGGAGAAAAGAGAGAGCAGGAAGCAAAACAATATTTTTGATTAGGAACATATAACAAACTGCTGCATCCTTTGATCAACCTAGTGTAACTGGTGAACAGCAACAAATTTCAAAATAAAAGTTAAAACACATTATTGCGGACTGCAACACGTTTTGTGTTGCGCAGCAACAGAAAAATAAACCTAAAAGAAAATTATATTGTCGAGGTTCTTATTTTATGAAAGCAGAAGTATTGAAACGAGCTATCAGCTGAGTCAAACACTACATCAGTAAGACTCGAATTAAATTTGATGATATCAGCGATAACGCAAAATAAATGAATGCAGCAGGAAACTGTCAGTCTCATCCAGATTGGAATTCCAGTCCCTACCTTCCTGCTTTGAATGCTACACTGAAATAGCTGAAATGCTGCAAATGTCTGTCTAACCAACTGCAGACAACTGGCCGCTGTTTACATTAAAAGTCCCAATTTAAACTTCACTTCAACTTAGGTAGGTCAAGATAAAAACTGCAGCTCTTTAACTGCCAGTTTACCCTACTTTTCCAACGAAGAACTCAACCAAGCGTGTCGTCATGCTTTGTTTAGGCCTCATTATTCATACAGATTCATTGAGAGCACAGTAGGACGCTGAAATATATTAACAAAAGAGCTGTACGTAAAGTTCAAGCAAAGAGAAGAAGTGACTGTCTGTAACAATCTATGCAAAATGTTCTCTGTCACACAATGAGTTCACTTTTTTTCAGCAAAGCATAACCTCATTCAGTTCCAAACTAAATTTAGCTGTACATCACGGAGCTCGGGAATTTCACAAGCACACTTAAAATACTGAGAGGAAAGCAGCCAGCAGTGACTGAGGCTTACTACCTCATTTCCTATTCATGTTTCAGGCATCCACGCCACGCCTGACTATGGGGCGTATTAGTGCGTGTTCAGCTAAGAGATGTGTGCGACTTTAAATGTTCAGATCAGCTGATTTATATTACTTTAAAATACCGTCGCTGAACTTTGACTCCTGTAGTAACATTAGTAACTCACCTATATACACACACACAGGCAGATGTGCATATTATGTGTGGGGCAAAAAAAAAGCTGTTGTGTAAACACTCACACACTTTTGCATAAGTTCTTAATGTGTACAAAAACTATAAATCTGATTTAATGTGACAATCAAGTTATCAATTAGTAGAATGATTAGTATTTTAAATGAAATTTAAAAAAAACTAATAAACCAAACAATCTCTGATTTCAACTTCTTTTCTCCGTTATACTTGTATGTAAAATGTTAAAAAGTGTCTTTGGGTTTTCGACTGTCTATCAGACAAAACTAAAAATTTTTCTTTGGTTCTCTGTGATACTGTGATCTGCATTTTTCAAAATTCGTTGACATTTTAATGAACACAATAATTTCATAAAATAATTGGCATATTAATCGACAATGAAAATAATCGTTAGTTGCACCCCTGACGCTCATGCAGCACATTTTAAAGCATTGCCATTTTTACATTGGTTTTCTATGGTTTTCTATCTGTCTTCCGAGGACCTTAAGGCCAAGAACTGTTATTTCAAAATATAAACACCATATATTTTTTAATTATATTTAAAAGTGGTTCCTATCATTGTTTTTTTCATCCTTAACAACACAAAGTCTGCTTTCGACTCCTGTACATATCTACAAGTTGTGAAAAGCTTGATTAAAAAGTATTTTTTCTTCTTCATATGAATAATTGTTAGGGGCATGGAGAAGTAAAACTATAAAACATTTCACAATAAATTCAACAAAAACTAGATAAATGCCTATTCAAAAATTATACTTTTGTGAAACCAAATTGTGTTTTTTCTTATTTCTAATTGCAAAACCTTTGCAATTAATCTTGTGATCAGCCCCACAGGTCTATACTGTTTCACAAGGCTCTTTTGGAGATGATACACACTCTATCAGAGCCTGATGGCAGTCAGCACACAGACACTCCTGTTTAGTGAGGTATCAACTCTGATTACGTGATAACAAGACAAGCAGTTGAAGAGTGAGCTTGCAGTCACTAGACCACTGTCATCCTCCTGGTCTGCTGAGATACCCTCTCAGTACGTCCTCCCATTCACACAGACTCTACATTTAGTTTCCACTGAGATAAAGTGGAATGAGCCTTTAAACAATTACATTACAACGGCTGGTATCTGATCACCGCTGGGTTTGTCAGAAACTGCCATCTTTGATCTCCTTCACAGAAGCGCTGAAGCATTTCCTCAGGAGGGAGAGTGACATCAGAGTAGAGGGAAGGCTGCCCTCTTGAGGCTAATTTATCAAGAATCCCCATCTTCATCATACTCAAGTGCTTGGGTTTCATTGTAATGGAGCTCACGATAATGTTTTAATACCTTTCCAGCTAAAAAAGACAAGTCCTCTGCTCCCACTATGTGAAGATCCTCTGTTGACTGGTCATTCTGTGGAGATAAAATACAGGAGAAACAAGGTCTTTCTCTTGAAATTTTAGATGCATTAAACATTATTATTATAATACAAGTAAAAACTACATCATAGTAAAAAATGACTCAATTATTTTACCTCCAACTTTCCAATATTTCATAGCTTAGAATCATATCTATACGTGAAGCAAATGAATACATAATATATCGATGCAATTCCATAATATCATCACTCACTACTTTCTGTGCTTGCTTTCGCCTTTTCCTGGGCTTCAGTGATCACACGAATTCGACACATTCAAGAAAAGGTTACACAATGATACCACTCTCATAATGGTCTTTAAAATATAACACACAAATCTTCAGATTAAGTCATGAGACTTACAACCATCTCAACTGATAATCTTAAACATGAAAAGTGCCTCTCTGTTCTCACACTCACGCTACTCGAGTCAAACTGTCAGCGCCTGAGCGCTTCCTGTATGTCGGCGGACGGAGGCTCACCAGGTAGCTCTTGAGGCGGATGAAGTGCACTCTCATGGGGATTGTGCGGTCGGAATTACAGCTCAGAGCCTTGATCCTGTCCACCAGGTCGGCACAGAACTGGTAGCCTCCTTTCAGGACGCACAGAACCACGATGTCATGGTCCCCCAGGTCATCCATGATGTTTCGAGCGAGACGTTCAGTCCTGTAAACATGGAAAAGTGAATTTCCTCCAACACTCTGAAGAAAAGCGGTGGCCTTGTTGAACAAGTCTTTAGCTCAGAGCTCTGAGTGATTTTTTTTAAAATTGTAAACCAACATTCCCTCCAGCTAGTGACGTTAAAATGTGCCATGCCTTCACTCCTATTAGCTGTTTGTTTGCATGTAAGTTAGCGTGAAGTTTCATTAGCATAACCACATTTCAGTTAAATTTGGTGGAAGCATTAGGTCGCAGTTTCATGTTTTGTTCTTTTAGACAAGCCATTTTCAAAAAAAAAAATTAAATACAGCTTGGCTTCATTTTATTATGTCAAGAGGAATGGTTCGTGTTATTGGGTTAAAGGAGTAGTGTGTAGGATTTAATGACATCTAGCGGTGAGTTTGCAGATTGTAACCGCCCAAACACCGGTAGCCTCATCCTCCCCTTCCAAGCATGTAGGAGAATCCACTCATGAAAAAGCACCAGACTCTCCCTAGAGTTAGTGTTTGGTTTGTCCCTTATAGGCTACTCTAAAAACATGCATGGTGCGCTGCAGGGCAGAAGACCCGCTCCCTATGTAGATATTAATGTCTCATTCTAAAGTAACTAAAACACAATAATTCTGAGTTTCAGGTGTACATACACTAATAACAACATAAATTATGAATACTGTATTAATTTTTGTCTATAAGATCCTCCTATATCCTAAACACTGGACCTTTAAAGACTCAAATGGCACCAATCAAAGACTGAGTGGAGCTGTATAAATTTGTCAATTAACAGATTAGTACACTGACATTAAATTAATCTGCAACTATGTAAATGTGAAGACCTTTTGCTGTCCTTGGTAATAAATGATAGACAATTGAATACATGTGTGTCTTGGACTGTCGGTCAGACTAACAAGTCATTTAAAGATGTCACCTCGGGATGTAGAAAACAGAGAAAACAATTGAAGGAGACGATAATCGGCTGATTAAGTGATAAATAAATTGTATTCCTGATTCTGAGCATCTTTTGAATTTAGTTTACATGTGTGAAGAGTTTTGTCTCATGTTGTAAGTAACAGTATAAAATATTCCATTGCATTAAGCAGTCCTTTGATTATATTGTAAAAAAAAAAAAAAAAAAAAAAAGCCAGATAGTGACTTGCCACATTTGAAAACAATTAAAAAATTTTATTTCAATAAAATAATCAAATCACCATATTGCATTGGATTGTAAAATGCTTAAACACGTGTCATCAATGTCTTTCATGTTGAATTTGATACAGTTCAAGATTGGATTTCTATCAATTTAATATTAAAATGACTGACGATGAATGAATTAGTAATTAGTGTAGCAATAGTGCTTTGATTTATGAGCTGTAATAGTTTCTTTAGTGTTTTCTACTTTTACAATGATCATTATATAGAGAATGTACTTTAAAAAAATAGAAAAAGAGCATATATATATATATATATTCTTTTTTTTTTACTTCTAAATTTCCACCTGACTCTTCCATATAAAGACACGTGGAGCAATTATCTGGGAACATCAGGATTGTGCCAAGAGAACCTCCAAAGAAAGCCTCTCCTCATTTAGTTTGAGTCATGTACCTGTCCATAATGACGCCGTGCGGAATGATGACACAGTCTAAATCTCCGGAATAGTGAGCTGGATAGCTGAAGAGGTCTAAACTGTAGCCTGGCCAGTCATCGTTAATCTGGGAGGACAAAGATAAAGGCAACCATTATGACGTAGTCATGTGTTGATCGCTTACATGTACAACACCACACAGTCTGCACTGGAATTACACGCGGCTTGTAAGAAACCACATCTAAGGCGCGCAAAGTTTTTTGCACAGAAAGCGCATCCATGAATAAGCAAACTTTTTCTTGGGCTGCTAGACACTTGTCCACTTCCTGTCAAGTCTTCTTATTTAATTACCACAATCCCCTCGCTTCTTCTTTCGGACTGGACGGCAACCTCTGCCATGTTGTTCTCCGCCGACACACACAAAAAAAAGGCTCTCCTCTCAGGAAAGTGGTGGTGCAAGGCTTCAGAGGGATCTGGCACCATGAGGACGGAGGAGGAGCATCCGGGTGGAGGAATGCAAACTACGGTTTGAAATCTGGGTCTGCCAAACAGGACAGCAGCCGCCAGGGACGCTCTAACACAACATTTGTGCACACTGCTGCATTTTACGGGGGGGGCGCACACATTTCTGTTCATGGCTGCTCGATGGCCAGAGGTCCAGGAGTAAAAGCAATGATACAAAATAAACTGCAAGAAAAGTCCGTCCTTCAAAATGTGCAAGATTTAAACAGTGTTTTAACAATGTTTTATGTTTTAGATATAAAATCTGAGTCTGCAGCTTCTCTAAAATAAATGTAGTTAAGTGGAAAGTGCAGTTTCACTCTGAAATCTGGTCTGACAAAGGAGCGTTACATCAAAACACTCACAAAATAACTCAAAAGTGAAAGCATAAACACACAACTTTTTGCACAAATACATTAATTAACTCGAATTGTTTATGAAGATAGGGAACAAAGAGAATGAGAGTTATTTGTATCATGAACACTCAGAGGGAGGAGGAGAAAGGAAGCGAGAGATCAGCAGCGAAGGCAAACAGACTAGGTCATCACCCCGGGGACATAACGAAAGTTTTTATGCGAACGAAAAACAAAAGAAGTGAAAAGCAAGTTTCTGTGCCGATAAAAGTGACTGTTTTCTTACTGCAATCACAAAATTCCCATCAGGCAACAATGAACTGGACACCTTCAACATTCAAACACCATCTTTGTCATAACATATATTGTGGCTGATGTGAGAGTTTTGAAAGAATGTGTCCATGTCGCCATCTAGTGGAGAGAAACTGTTCTGTACTGCTTTTGTTCTAATCAAATCATTTCGTTTCTAATTTTAGAATATTCACATATCTTTTATTAATACACCCTCTTGAAAATACGTAAAAACACTGTTTACTCTAATTATCCAAAACAAAACAAAAGAAACACAGTGCGGTAGGCTACATGAGATTCCGATGCCACACCCAGCCTTGTGGACAATATAATCAGCATCTGTGTGACACTGTGTGAATGAGTGAATTTTGGAAGAAGCACCCAGTTTGTGCAGCAGCAGCAGCAGCAGCGGGGTCCAGGCTGTTGTGTCACTGCACATTAGAGCAGTCTGCTGGGCTGTGTTGAGAAGGGGAGACAAGGTGTCTGGGCCACCCACCCTTGCTCTTCCACGGCAGCTGTAATTTAAACAGCGCTACAATGACAGCTGGCGAGGCAGATGTCAACAGCAACATTAGATTTCAATCAGCCTGCACAGTGTCACCACCTTGGAGGTGTTAAAACTACGCTGCATGACAACATTCCTAAAAAATTAAACAAAACACTTACAGTCTGCACAACTTGTTTCCCTGAAGATGGTTTTTATTTAGATGATGAAGCTGCATGCTTGATGCTGGAATAATCAAACTCATGAGCGTCTACTGCAGCACTGAGCACTGCACAAGCCAGAAGATGCTTCTGGATGAAGTCTTGTCAGATTGTTTTTGATGCCCTCTCCGTTGGTGAGAGCAGGCCGGCTCCCTCGCTGCCCTCGGGGTTCAGGGGAGCAGTCTGGCTTTGGCATTTCACACTCGCTCAGCAGTCAAGGCCTGTGACCGTCCGCAGACTTTACCGCCAACTGCTCCCTTATACACTCGCTCCTGTTGTTTGGCCAATTATGAATATTCAGTTGCTCTGAAAGTAATTCTGTCAGACATGCATCTGTCCAGCCAGATAATGTCAGCGGTGTGTTTGTGGTATTGGAAGAGGGAATCGCATCATTCTTCTCCTTTTGTACCAGATCTTGATATCTATGTTGGCAGAAAGCAAAAACAAAGAGTAAGATGACCTAAATATATTGAATATTTTGCTCATTTTTTTCCCCCCTCTATGCCCGCTTACTGTGATATATGTTACTCACCGTGTCATTGTTGTCAAAACTACGAGAAAACAAATCATGGGCCTCACAGGGTTACACGTTTCTCCAATAAGGACCCTGTTTTCAGAAATACTCAGAGCTGCATTTATAAATCCGCAGCTGAAAATAGTCCTCAACAAATGACGTGTTTAAGTAAGGTTTACTAAAAAGTACACGACCCAGATATTTTAGCAAACTACCAAATCTGATTTTAAAATGCTACAAATATTTTATGACAATTTTTTTTAAAGACTTTCTTCTTCAGTATGAAACAAAGGACGTGTGCCTTAGCACCACCGACAGGATAAGACAGGCCATACATTTTTACCTAAACTGATTATTTACAAGACTGGATGTTCTATATAACAATGGCCATACCTTAAAAATATTCAAAAACAATTTCAGACAGATAAGACGTGCCAATCGAATGAGTCAATACAGGAGCTTGAGTAGATTTGTGAGCAACTACATGGATCCTAACTTAAAATGCCAAATAGTTTTTACACCAGTCAACTAAACAGCTGACAGTTTCCTTCTTTTCTACAGCAGATGCTTGATTTTGGTAGTTTGTGTTTGTACACTAACATGTTGGATAGGAGCCATTATGGTCGGCTATTAAATGGGGGAGGGGGGGGGAGGTCTGCTGGCTCACTAACCTTTCAGTTATCACAGCAGTGATTAGCATCGTGCCACTGATGCCTTCGTGTGATGGTGAACAAAACGTAGACTTCTTCTCCGCTCTCTCGTCAACTCCACAAGAAAAAAAAAAATGCGGATGTATGATCGCGCTGTATTACATATCATTTTAATGTGTTGAAAACCTTTTCCAACAAAGCAAGTCAAGCACAATGGTGCACATAAACACATGTTGAAAGTTCATGAGCTAATTCACGAGAATAAGAAAACAAAACAAAAAAAGTAATAGCCTACATTAAGCATACCATTACAAAAAAAAAACCAAATACAAAACCAAATAGGCCACACAACATAAAATGTGTCTATAAACAGGGTTAGACTGCTCAGAAAACACATTATTTGACATTATTGCCCCTTCTTTAGTACTTCATGGTTAACATTTGTTCATAAATTTTTAATACTGAAAAAAAATCAGCCTGATTGTACTGAGACAAGCATGAATTCAAATGTCTGTATTTGTTTTGGTGTCACTTCTAGGGCTACTAAAGCAGTACCAGCAGAGTAATATATTGATTATATGTAAATAAACACCTTAAACAGGACACAGTTCGATAAAAATGTGGAATGTAAAATTATCTTCACATCAAATTGTCCTCAGCTGAGTAGCCGTTCAGGTACGTCCACATGCCTCTTTAATTACGATGATCAGTGGCTTCATGCTACGAGCATCTCTGGACCTGCGCTGTGGATTCAGGAGCAAGGATCCACTGTAAGCATGTGAAACTCTATTAACATAATGACTTCCCTGTTTAAGTGGATTGTGGCTTTGTGTACTGAAAAACAAACTCAGTTACAGACGTCCTTGACAAACTTTCTTTTCTTTTCGTATTTCTTTCAATGGGGCAGAATTGTTCACTTGATTGTGGCACCAGAGCTAAGTCACAAAAGATGATTTTAGTTGAGTAGAAAAAAGCAAAAGTGAACTACATATTTGTTTAAGTAATACATTAAAACAGACTTTTCTTGGTTTTGTTTTGGTTACATCAGCATTTTGGCATCGTCAAAAAAAACCTCTCTTCTGCAGTGATGGTGGAAAACAACAAAAATGTCATTAATGGTTCAAGTAAACACTTTCTTCTCGTGCAGCGACAGAAAAGGAAACAAGTCCTGTTTTTTCTTGTTGTGTCAGTAAATCAGGCATTTCTGTAACTTCCACTCCACCAATATGCTGCAGAACCAAAACCAACATGGTGCAAAATGATTGAATATATGTGGTATCTTAATGAATGATGTCAAGCTTGTCTGATTTGATGACAAGTATTTATTTATTGTTTTACAGATAACATACTTCACAGGGTTACCTTAGAGGTAAAATCTCCTGACAGAACTCGGTTTGGACTCGTCGGAGACAGAGGGGAAGATGAACATACTTTTATCGAGCACACATTGTAAACAACTGAGCAATATTTAAGTCTAAATGGCGTACCATAGAATAGGTGAGAGACAACAAAATGTTAAGTAAGAAGATGTGCCTCTTGCTTGCAAAGACAAAAGTTTCATTTTTACAAAACAAATAAATGGTCACTGACATTTTTTCTACTTTTTTTTAGTGGCTGAGAGGTAGAATGAAGTATTTTCAGTTCAACCAATGATTTTATTTCTTTACTTTTATTTTATATTTCATCATAATGAGTGAAAACATTACGAGTGAATAAGGAACCCCAGCCCTCTGATTATAATGTGAAATCTGTACAAACGTCTCCATTGATTGCGATATTGTTTTGATTTTTATTGTGAAATTGTTTTTTTGTTTGTATCCCAAAAGTCCGTCGTTAGAAGCAGAGGAAATATGATTTAATTTTTCTGGTTAGGATTTCACAGTACCCCGCCAAACTGAGGGACAGTGAATTCCTTTGTTTAATTACTGTGAATAGCAACGTCAGTCCATGTTCTTTTGTGGATGAGGTGTGGAGATGGGTAGATTCAGTTGGAAGTATCTGAATGAACGCTCCCAGGTCCTTCTGTGGGCGATGTCACTGACGAAGGAGTCGGAGCATCTTGCCAGCCACCGTTTGTCTGTGAAGATAAGACAAGGAAGAAGTTAGCTCGGTGCAAACACAGTTTACAGCATGTTACAAAATGGGTATAGAACTGTCTTTAAGGACAAAGGTGGCACAAGATTATTTATATATTTAGTTCATATAGTATATACTTGTTTTTGTCGGACCACTGGGTCAGCAAATCCCAATCATAGAGCAAGCTGAGCCTTGAACCCAGGTAACGCTTGAACTCGGGGCCTGATGCTGGATTAAAGACCACAGATTTGGCTTGCAGCAGGTAAAAGAAGTCGCAGAACCGTTTCTATATATTCAAAGGATGAGTTTATTATTTGTACATGGTCTAAAGTGATGATTTAAATAATGCTATTTTTCGACAGATCACAACCAAAAACGAGCTTCTTCCTGTGTGCCATAGACCTTTGTAAAACCTCTTATGAGCCACACCCCGGTGTTGGATAATGTATTTGTATTTATACACTGTATTTGAATTAAATTCTATTCATTCTGCTCTGCTGCTGTACACACATACAAGTTACACCAAATGTGCAATCCACTTGAGACTAGTCCCCAACAAATACACTGTTTGCTCCTCTGTGAATAAAATCCACAGTGTCTGGCAATTTCAAAATGATACAGAATGTACTATTATATATTTATAAAATATCACAATCAGTTAATTGAAGTTTGAAATTTTGGAAAATAGGCTTATTTGCTTTCTGGCCAAGGGTCAGATGAGAAGTTTGATATGACTTTCATGGTAAATAAGAAGCTGGAGCCTGGAGATGTTTAACTGACTGTTCAAATATAAAAGAACATGTATGCACAATGGTAGCCTTTTCACTGAGAAACACATCCTTTTTGTTTAAAAGAAAAATGTCACTGAGATGACGAGAATCAGAGGAAATCGCTGTGCCATGCTCATAATCACAGCACAACTTTTACACTTCAGTTTTTGCACTGATTAAATGAATAAGATATAATGTGATAATGACCGAGCTTTAGAGATGCCTCACAGGAGCCAGGCTCATTGTTTCCCTCCTGTTTACAGTCTTTTTGCGAATCCAAATGAACATATATGAGAGTGGTATCAATGCTCTCATCTCACTCACTCAAAGAGTGAATATACTCGTACAATATCAGAAAATATCAAATATAATGTCTCTTTGTTATGATGAACATTAGCGGTGTAGTTTATTTTAAGTCACATACACCATCCTGCTGCTGTAAATCCTCACTAGAACACCATGTTTGTATTAATAACATAGTAAGAAGACATACTTAATAACAATATGATTTTATAACATAACTATTTTATTTCCCCAGACATATCTTTTACAAAAAATTGGCTATTACTCAAAAGGGATATATCAAATAACATTGTTCATTGCTGCATGTATTGCTTTGGAAATACATTCAGAATGGAGAAAAAGATCTTCACTCTCACATAGACATTGTTTTGAGTTGGTTTATGTGGCTCCTAAAACTACAAAAATAGAATGTAAATCCTAAACTTAAATGAAAATGTGAAAGACTTTCCAAAATGCGACAAAAACTCTGACAGACAGCACTAATAACTGTCTTTAATTAGACTCTTCATTAGTAAAATATTCTTGCACCACTTCGCTCATTTTCCCCTCCAAGCGGCTGACATAATATCAGATAAACAGAGGAGATGAAACACAGAATACACAGACCTTTCAGATATTTCAGAATATAGCCCTGAGATGGTTGATAAAAGAATAAATTATCACAATAAAAAAGATAGCTCTTTAAAATGGAAGCCATCTCAAATAGTGATAAAAGGTTGACTAAAGACCATTAAGGACATTAATTGCAATTTCCACGCTATTATTGAGTGCTGGGAATGTGCTTTGGCAGCCTCTTATTTCCAAACCCTGTTATTTTTGCGTAAAGACCGTCTGTCATCTTATTCAGAGGCAAGAGGGGAAAAAAGAAAGAATGAGAGAAAAAAAAAACATTTCCACTGTCTGAGAGAGGCGACACCCACCAGCAATTTGAGGGGTGTAATTGCTGTTCAAGGATAAAGAAGGAGAGGTGAACCACAAGAGTTCAGTCACTGAATCTTTGAAAGAGAACAAAAATACCATTTGAGCTACATAAATACTTCATTCACAAGCTGAACTGGAACGCTGGAATTTTTGTTTAAGGTGTTTTTGTTATTAAAACATGATAAGAGTGTCACATTGTCACCATTACTGAACATAACTGCTTGTATTCTTCTTTGAGTCTTTTAAAATACAACTTTTTTTTAGGGCTGGATAATGTGGTTTATAATCTGTTTCACAATAAACAGACACAATTCATTTTATAAGTAAAAAATTTTAAAAATACATCACAATGTATTTTTGCATGATGGCTCAGTTCAGATAATTTCTTGTTTTGACCGTATGACCACTTAAAAACCCGGACTGACTGATTGGTTGAACTTCTTGTTGTATGCTACAGGCTGCTATGGTTAAAATATACAAATTCAGACAACTTTATTGATAAAAAATTGCATATTATTCACGGTAGGTCCAGTTTCCCCACTCACTCATGTATTACTATTACATTTGAGCTCAAAACATCAGTTTCTCTGGAAAGTAAAAATCCGCAGACCCTGACAGTCATTTGACAACACGTGGATGTTTCTAAAATCCTCAGTGACTTGTCTAATCATCTAAATGAAACAAAATATACTGTTTGTGGAACAATAAAAATGTAAAAAAAAAATAAATGCAGAACTTAAAATGTTTATTTTGTCCTCATTATTTTTGTAAACAACAAACATGTTATTCGACATTAATAAAGTGTTAAAAGTGGTTTTAAACAATCTTGTGGTTTTTGAAAGATGGCCTATTTTGTTGTGAAATCGGCTGCACCTACATGAGAAGCACAAACTGAGGAGAGAGTCATCCTTTTGGTAATTCAATGCATTTGGGTCACTGCCAAGCTCAAGTACCCACTTAGTTTGGAGGTTAGTCTTGCACTTTTCCCAAAAAAGATTTGCATTCGTCTAAATCACAGCACATTGTGTTAAACAACTCCTTCCAGTTGAGCCTGTTGCACGTCGGTGCAAGCTGGATGCATTTGAGTTCTTATTTTAGCACGGAGGGTGTTGCAGGCTTGGCTGTCAGTGCTGCTGTTCCTGTGGATGAATGATCTGACCAATGTGCTTGGACTGTTAGCCCAAAGCCCCGCTCCTTCTGTCCCTGTGACTGTCGTATTGATTCTGTTCAGCCCCGCGCAGCCTGTCGCTATGGATCTACATGCTAACACACTGCCTCCAGTGTTGCCTGTCCTGCCCTGCCCAGCCCAGCAAGGAGACCCAAACAACTGGCCCAGCCTTTGACAGCCTGGTTAAGGAGTTATTTTAAGAATTAGCGACTGGAAACTTTTTTTTTTTTTTTTTTTTTGTGAAGCCAGTCTCGGAGAGGACGGTAAGTATGCCTTGTCCTATGGTGCCAATGACAGAGCAGCGTCGGGAGGGAAGATGACACCTGTGTCCTTGTTTCTGTCGACTGCAGGTGCCTCGCTAACGCTAATATCCTCCGACAGGCTAGGAGCATGTCCAGCTACTCAGCCTGGTAGCTGCCTCATTGCCTGCCACCGAGGGCACGACTGGAGCACGGGGGGAGGGGAGGGGAGGAGGCTGTGGGGGGGGGGTAGCTGGACAACAGCCCAACCCTGGCAAACACTGCTAAGTGGCGTCCCAGTGTGCACGGAGATTTAGACAATATCATGCACATCCTGCAACTGGTGAATCACTGCAAAGTAAAACAGCAAAGAAACGTTAAGAAGGACAGAAGGAGATTGTTTACAGGTCTTACGTTGATGCCCTGTGGACTGTACATCTGGCTGGCTGCGAGGCTGTCACTGTATCCTCCGGTCTGGCTGATAACATGGCGAAGGGTATCCACCTGGAACAGCGGGGACACAGACAAAAGGACTGGTCAGACAAAAGCTCTGGATAACAAAGACAGCAATGCACAAGGAAAGGTCAGTCTGATAGTAAAAGGGTACCGTAAACAGGAAAAGGTTACAAACACCGAGTCAGAATCATACACCGCTTTTACAAGCTCGATAACAGAGGATGCAAAAGGACAAAAATACAAGAAAAATTACAGGGAATAACTAATGATGAATGTATTTGTAGTTGTGGTTAAATAACTCATCAAAATCAGACTTTAGTATGTAGCTGCACACTACTGACAGTGTCGTTTACTGTATATGCAGACAAGAAGACTTGTTTTGTTTTTTTGCCACATGAAAGTGAAACAAATGCTCTGATGAGGCTTCACAAGGAAACACGCTTATCTGACATGGCTGCCGATAAAAATTAGAGGTCTTTCTTTTTTCTTTTTTTTTTCTTACAAAGTTTTGTTGGAAAACTGCCATTTAAAAGTTCTTCACTAGGGGATTCACGGAAAATTACTTTGTAGCTTTTGGCAGAGCCAGTCACCTTGTGTACAAAAACACACCTTCCATATGGATTTCGCAGCAAATCACAGTGCTACACTAACGAGGCCAATTTAGTCAGAGCTGTGCTTTGTACTTTCTTTCCTGCTTTCATTTAATTGTAAATCTTTGAGAGTGAGGCGATTCTGACACAATCAGAAAAATAACCCTTTAAAGTAACATGAGTTTCAATAATTAACAGCAAAGCCTGAAGACCTCTTTACCTCTTTTAAGGGTCGTCCCTTTTGCATATTCATGAACGACCTAAAGCGTTTGGCGAGCTGATCTGAATAGAAAAGGAGGGTTAAGGAAATGATGCCAAAAGCACTAAAACCAAACGAGAATATCACCTCAGGCGGAGAGTCCTTAATCTATGGTGAGAGTTGTAACACTGTGTTGGTCATAACTGTCCACTGGGGCAAGGTCAGATAGCTGCGGTGCACCAGTGGCTATGTAAACTGTTGTCAGGAGTGCTGATGAGTGTTGCACCGTTTCCAAAACTGTCTGCAGTCGTCTACTCAACGTAGGCTTGACAATGGTTTCTACATTAGTGTGAAGCTTCGGGCTAAGTATAACCTTTGTTTCAGTGTGTAGGTCTAGTCATTGTGGGCATCGAAACTCCCTGACTGGTAGGTGGTTAAACAGAATCATAAATGAGCTCAAGACTTTTACACTTTTCAGTCGTGTAGGACACCTGACGCCTACCTGGGATTGTATGTTGGCCCCAACCTGCCCCCCTTGGTACGAGTCCCCATTGAGGGACTGCACACTCATGAACAAGTCTCCGGAGTTTGACATGTTAAAAGAGCCAGCAGAACCTGAGAATACACAGAGGCAGAGAAGAAGAAAGAGAGCAAGAGAGGAGGACAAAGATCAGAGGAGACAGTGACAGAGAAGAAAGAGAGGGACGGAAAGTTAAAATGATCATGCATAAGCAAAAAGTGCAATAAGTGGGTTAGTTTAAGAGGTTGGCAGGCATCATGAAAAAAGCTTTTTCTACAAACTTGCAGACGACAAATGCAGAAGGTGAACAAAAAAAAACAAAAAAATCATTGACCCACAATTTCAAAGGGAAAAAAAAAAAAAAAAATCAACCGAGAAGAATCAAACAGACTCTCAGTGTAACTGTTTAAGCTCCAGTTAAAACAAGCCTTATGGATCACATTACTGTTAAATGTCCGTGCTGCTAGTGTTTCATTAAGGAAGTAATAATTGATCTGCAGGAAGACCAAAAGAATTGTCTTCGTCCTTTAATGGACCCAAGCTCCCCAGATGTAAAGAGACCATCGCGTAACTTGATTTCAACACCCGGTCCTAATCCAATACAGTTGCAAAGTCGGTATATGACAAAAGACTCCGATTGCCCTCGGAGCAGCTTAATGGCATACATGAGGTCAACCGGACAAGAGGCAGGAAAAATTAACGTCCACAAGACCAAGAGGTCAATAACAGAGAGAGAGAGAGAGAGAGAGAGAGAGAGAGAGAGAGAGAAAACGAGTGAGAGAGACAGATGGCAAAAGGCTGAGAAGAAAGAGAAAAACTGGAACGAGGAGAGCGAGAAAGCCAAAGCGTATTACTGCGTTAGTTACAGAGAAGAGGGGCTTTCTGTTCGCCTCCATCAAACAGCACCAGAGACTGAATTCCTGAGTCGGGGCTCTGGTATGAGAACATTTACTGTACTCCAACTCGTGCTTCTATCTGCTCAGGTATACAAAATAAAATTCTTCTTTAATACGGTATAACCCAGTGGCCCTTTATCCAGAGCCTGCAGCTCACCTGCTGAATTGGGAGTCGATGGGGAGTTGGCCTGGCTGCCGTGAGCCGACACACTGGTTGCATTGACTGCAGTCCTCGCTGCATACATGTTGGCCTCTTCTTGGAACTTGCCGATGTTTTTCTTATATCGGATTCTCTTGTTCCCAAACCAGTTTGATACCTGTCAGGAATGCATAAAGGCTGATTAGAGCAAATCTATAGCTGATTATTATTACATTTTGGTATGTGTGACGCAAATGTGACTCCTTTATAATGTTAAACACAACAGGAGATTGTTTTCTTTGCAAAACATTTCATTTGACCTATAAATATTTATGAATCAAACCTAAAGGAAAATATTACAATAATTTGTATACTGCAGTTTTACACAAATCCTGTGGAAGTGAACCAGTGATGGTCCTATAGAGCTGCCTGTGATTTGATCAGCGATTCATGGACCATCTCTATTGTGTTACTGTAGTTGCACTAATGATTAATTTAACATTTTCAAGTCCTATTAATCTATATATTCTTTCATCAGCAGCACTGTGTATGAAATACTATCTCCTTTCAGGATATTTATTCTTTTACAGATAACCTTTCTAGTCCTTTGTATTAGTGACATTTACAATAATCTCTGAGATTTTAAATGATTGCAAACATAATGTACAGCAGAGCTGTTCAATGTCAAAGCAAGATGGCTGCATAAATTACAGAATTTTCAGCCAATTAATATCAACAAACAACTCTCATGCTGCATGATGTTTTTCGATACATTAGCACATGCAAGGACACACACTTGGCATGTGTGATCAAATAGATATATTAGCAGTATCTGGCCTGGGGGACATAGATTGAATAGGGCTGTTGCACATTAAATTGATGCTGTTACTTGGCCTGAAGTCAAAGTGAAACTTAAAGGTAAGGATCCATGATAAACTGAAAGAGTCATTTCTTGCAACACTGTTCATAAAATACTGCATACATTCCAATGCTTGGTATTAAGATATATATTTTTAAGTCACTGTTAATATTTCACATTATTGTGTTCATTATTAACAATGCTTGGCTTCAAGTGACTCTCACAAGCTATTGGTGAGGTATTCTCAGCACTGGACACCCTGAAGCTTACTCTAACCCAGTGTAGGATTAAAATTGATGTAAAGTACTTGAGAAAATTAACTGCTGTCAATCTGAGTATTGCCTGTGGAAACTTCAGTCCTGCAAGGCCGTGACTGAAGCCCCACTGATTTTGAATCTTCAAATTATAATTGACTGACACGTTTACCACACAGTCAAAGAAGATTAAACAGTTCTTTGTGGTTACCTGTGACACTGTGATGCTACATTTCTTGGCCAGCTCTTCTTTGGCCTCCTCGCTGGGATAGGGGTTACTGAGATGGGAGTAAAAGTACTCGTTTAGGATCTCTGTTGCCTGTTTGTTGAAGTTCCTCCTCTTTCGTCTGGACAGAAACAACAAAGAGAGACACAGGACAGAAAGTTATACGAATATTTGTTCAGTAAGTAAATTAGTTACATTGCTCTCTTGCGTCTACTTTTATTGAAGGCAGTTCAAGAAATGGATTTAAATATTACAGAGCAATAATTAAACAAAGTCAAATAACAAAAAAGAAAGAAAAATAAACCATGAATTGAAATTGACCATTAAAGACACAGATCTGTCTGACTGATAACAACAGAAAGTAAAATAAAAAAAAAACTTCTTATAAAGAGAGCAAAATCCATTAAAACAAAGGGTTTGGTTGTGCCCAGTCAGGAGGGCCCACACAGACCTGGCATCAAGAAAGCGTGAGCGCAGGATCATGACGGCCTCGCAGGTGCTCTGTTTCAGCTGCATCTGGATGGAGCTGAACTTGCGGTGGATGATGCTGACCATGCGCTCGATCTCTTTGGGCGAGATGGGTCGTGTTCGAGACTGCTCCCTCAGCAGGTTCATCACATGGGTGGTGAACTCATTGCACGCCTGGATGCACAGACAGACAGGATTCATAAAAAGAATAACTATCAGAGAGGCTCGACAGCTTCAGACAGAACAAAAGGATGAAATTGGATTCTGGAGAGGCTGCACCTTCACTGGGAGGCTTTGGCCTCACAAGCAGTGCTGACAGTCTAACAGCAGTAGTGTTAGAGGTAATAAGAATAGTCTAAATTAAAGCAGCAGACACACCGCGATGTTTCAAGCCAAACAAATGTGGCAGCGGAGTCATACAGTGGAGGCAGTGAGACTTTCAGTGCTCTGAATATTAAAAAGACTTCTCTTCAATGGAAGAGAAAATGTGACAAGGGAAGAGAAATCTAAAATGACAGCAGGCTTTCAGTCCCGTTCACGTTCAAGAGGTTTAAACTGTCTCCCTCTCTTTTCACTCCATCTTTGTGTCTACCTCGTTCTCTCTCTGTCTGAATCAGTCACTGGATATGACTGCATTCAGAGTCAAGGTGTCTGTTGCTTGTCAACACCAGGGTTACGTCAGTCAAAGTGATGCACCGAGCAGCCGTTCTGCTTGCGCACACACACGCTCGACACTACTCACTCATACGCGCAAGAGGTGTACATAGCGTGGTGACACAAAAATGCTCAGGTGTATATTGACTGTGACAGTTAGCGATGACTAGCCTTCCTCAGAGAAGATGACAAACCCGGAACGCTTTGACTTCCGATGGAATGACAAGACGTTACAGTCTTTGGAAAAGAGCTGGTGTGTGACTGATATAATGGCTGCTTGCCTGCTTAGAGATAGCATCTCTGAAAGCTTGGCTTGTCATGAGTTGTCCTGTGAGTGCTGATTTCAAGAGCATTATACCATTATACCGAGAAAATGAGCAGAAAACTCTCAGGAGAACTTCTCATACATTCTTTATACCGACTTATTTCTATTAAGGCTCACAGGATGGAGCTTTTCCCAGTTTGCAGTAGACCAAGAACAAGAAAAAGGCCCTGGGAATGGTGCGAGGAAGTCATTGTGCTTAAACAAATGTGTTCAAACTACAAATTCACAGTGTAACATAAAAGATCGCGTGTGTTTGATCCAATCGACATTACCACGAGATCCTTTATGACTTTTTATATCAGTCAAGTTATGCATTTGTGTATGTCAATAATTTCTATACGAAACACTTCTATTCATTTGTCAAAGGTTTGTTTCTATCCCGATTCATTATCCATCAAAATACAGTTAAGCCTTTTTGATTGTTTAAAATAATAACAGCTATAAGACAGAATAGGAAAATATATTTCAATATTTTCTACTTTTAGCAAATGAGAAGAATCTATTCATGGGAGAGGAGACAACTTTGATATGAATTATTGTGTCGTGAAAAAATGAAACTGATCATTCCTTCAAACTCACAGAGGATTCCCCCACATGTGGACTGGAAAGGCACTATAAAATACAAGAAAAAGGGGGTTTAAACTAGTGCCTGGTTCATGGGCACAGCAACAGGGCAGATAATCGTATTACGGAGGGTTAAATTTATGCTTCTTTGGTTGAGCAAAGTGCTAACGTTTTACTGGAAAAACACATATGAGACATGGGAATCTGATGCACTTATATGTGCTGATAATATACCTAAATAAAACAACAATATAAATATCTTTTACACAAACAGGAACTGAGTTAAATCCATGATCCATGATATAATATATCTGAGAAAATGCTGAATGTGTTTTGGAGCAGCAGGTAACAGAGAATGAGGTATCTTGTCCCCACCTGTTCATACTTCTCCAGCTCTGTGTGGTAGATTTGTCTGATCTGAGAGAGCTTGGCCCGGTAATCAGAGTGTTCTGCTGAGTTGTCGGCGCCGACGCCACCGGTGGCTGCCGCTGCGGCTGCTGCAGCTGCCGACCCGCCGCCTTTCTCCGGCCCGGCCACCCCCTCTGCCAGCAGCATGTTGTCCAGTCGCATCAGCTGGGGATCTGGAGGCTCCTCCTCCTGGGCCCCTCGAATACTGAGCACTGTGGATGACAGCAGGAGAGAACATGAGAAGTGCGATGGTACACTGCATCATTTACTGTACATGGATGTTCAAAATGGCTGAACAGCAAAGTGTACGAGTTTTACAATGGCTGAAAAAAGGGTTTTAACTATTATTCCTGCTCGAGCCTACTGAGTGAACTCCCTGAAATATGGCCGTCGTTATAACAGTTCAAGTCTATGTCATAAAAACTTGTACCCTCACAGAGACTGCCAGCTAAGCAAGACCATAAAACTATCATTTCATCGATTCTGACTATCATTTCATGTAAAAAAAATTCACACAACCTTCCACCAGAGTTCATCTTTCATTGCTCTCCGTATGCTCAGACTATGTTTAGTTTCTACCTGATGGCTTTATTATCTTGTCAGATACTATCTAAACAGAAAAACAAACTAATAACACAAGTCTGATGCAGTTTATTAACGTAAAAACACCTGGCTCAGATAAATCAGCAAAGAAGTATACAAAATTTAATAGTTTGAACAACAGATCACGATACACAAATAAAAATATCATGACTACTTTAAAAAGTACTAAGAGGGTAGTAAAAGGTTCAAAATTCATAATTCATTGGGGCCATTAAAAAAACATTTTTAAGACCCAGCAACAGTGATCAAACGACATTTTTTTTATCAAACTGTGTGCAGCATTTTCAATTGTTTCTCCCAACTGTTAAATTGGCATTCAAACAGCACACCTGAACCCTGCTGCTGTGTTCATAGTGTTATCTTGCAATCTTAATTTAGCCAGACTAAGGATAGTGTTACCTCTGACACTGAGGTCTGTTTACACTGATGCTTGGACAGGACAGTGTTTGAAACTAAACTGAGCTCTCAGTTGACATTTATCTCCGCTGTTGTGAGGTGTAAACACAACAAAGACGAAATACTGAGATAGACATGCACAAACAACATACACTGTATCAGCCTAATACGCGCACACACACACACACACACACACACACACACACACACACACACACACACACACACACACACACACACACACACACACACAATGCAGTCTTGCACATGTTCACACACCAGAGAATTATCCTGAGAAATTTATGTGACAGAGGCTCAACTCCCATGAACACTGCATGCTGCTGATTCTTTCAAACACCATTTTAACTGTGTCCTTTGGCACAAACACACAGGTGTTTCACCACCACTCTCGATCTGAGGATCAGTGCTATTGCCCTGCCTCTTTCTGCCACCAGAAGGCTCCCTTGGTAAAGAAGCAGCGTGTCCTGCTTTTCTCGGAGGTGCTGAAAACAGCCTACCAGGTGCAGCCCTCCATTCCATCCACTGTCTTCAAGGACAAAGACAGAGCTCTCACTGCCACATCCTTTGTCATACACCAAAATGCTTCGAGCAGGCGATCCTACACTATATACTGTATATCTCCTACTTGATGACGGCAGACAGGGAGGGTAAATGACAGGCTGTGTGACAGAGCAGCCAAGCCATATTGTAGCTAAACAGTCTCGGGTCACAGCGGCGGCTCCTTTATAATGAGGATGTAAGGTTGAGTCGCCCCTGTGACCTTTTTGGTGAGTAGGGGGTCCAGATGGATTCCTGGATCTGCGTGGGAAGCCTGTCCTCCTCTTTTCAACCGCCAACAACCACCACCACCCTTTTTTTCCCCCCCTTCCCTCCCTTTTTCTCCTCCAGCAAAAACATCATCCATTCCCATCAGCTCCAACACGTGAGCAAGCTCAGCTCAAGAGGCAAATGTCAATGGCTATCAGACGGCTGGAAAAGGTCAGGAGTTCAGATGGGGAGCAGACAGCATGCATGCCTGTGAGTGTGTGCATGTGTGTGTCTGTGTGGGGGGAGGGGGGTGCATGTGCTGGTAGAGGAATATGTGGATATTTTTCATGTGAATCACACCAGCGGGAAATTATAACACTCGCCAATTTGATTCTGACAAAATAGTGGCACATCCCAACCAGAGGGGGAATCTAATGAGCCTAAGAGTGATTTATTCATTCCCTCCAAGTCCCCGAGTGCACAACTAAAAGCATGAAATGGATTAAATAAATACAATTAATAAGGAAAATCAAACAATTCACTGTGCTGTGGCATAATTACCCTAAACCACAGCCATCAGCTTTATTTATTTCTGTTCAGTAATAGCAATGAAATCGATTAGCCCTCAATGCCAGTCAGAGTGCTCGTTGTGAACTCTGCAACCGTGGACTATACATTAACGTAATCACCTGACAGAGGGAAGTGCCCTCTATTACAATAAATCACACGCTCCCAACACTTGCATAATAACACCAAAACCCTTTCAAACACACTTTATAGTCCATTGTAGCGACAAAGGCGTGGAGTCCTCAGCGATTCTCTTATTCCATGGACAGACACAGATTAGTATCTATAAAAGGAAGATGGCCATCATCTCATCTTGATCATTACCGACAGACTTAATTGAACAATGAGAGGACACAATTCCTCTCTCTGTCGCTTCCTCCCACCCTCCTCCCCTCCCTCCCTCCCTCCCTCTCCTCCTCCTCCCTCCCTCTCCTCCCCCCCCCCCTCCTCATCCTCCTCCTCCTCCTCTCTTCCTCGCTCCTTCCCTTTGTGCACGTTCTTCTATAATTCCTTCCCTGAGATGTGGGGCACTAAACCCAAAAAGGCAAGGCATAAAAAATGAATACGTATCATAAACAATTCTACAGCCGGTTCCTGAATAATGAATGGAATTCTAAGAATAAGCCTTTGTTTTGGTTATTGACAAAATTAATTTCTGCTGTTTTACTTCCTTAAGAGCTGGCTCGGGCCCATCGCCACAATGCCTGCTGTTTGCAGACAACGGGAATGTAAATAAACATGGCGATTAAGCCACCCACTCATACAGGGAGAATCAAGGTGCAAGGCGCACGCACACACAAACGCACGCACACACACACACACACACACACACACACACACACACACACACACACACACACACACACACACACACACACACAATGCAAACAGACACTTTTGTGAACAAATGTAAGCACTCATACAGGCCCATGGTAAAAAAACACACAGCTATGCACACTAGCTGACTTCCCTGAGCACCCGGCCAGCCGCCCTGCGAGCGCTTTTAAATGAAAACATGTTTAATTAATGATGTTGAAGTATTCTGTCACAATTAGGAAGATTTACAATCAAACAAGGCAGCAGTGATGTCCCTGACAGCCATGATGAAAGTTTACCCCTCTTTCCTCTGACTGGCAGCGAGCAGTCAATGCTGGACTGGATTCATTTCCCATCAATACAGTAATGCAATACACTCTGCAGCCTTGTTGTGTATATATATGTGTGTGTGTCCTTTCTTGCTGAGCTCTTGTCCACGTCACATGACCCCAGAGAGGACCAGGCAGTGGCTGTGCTCTCTATTGATTGTGTGGGCACACGTCATCTAGGGTTTCAGCAGTTAATAAATCAGGCCTGCTCCTGACACAAATGTGTGTGTGTGTGTGTGTGTGTGTGTGTGTGTGTGTGTGTGTGTGTGTGTGTGTGTGTGTGTGTGTGTGTGTGTGTGTGTGTGGGCCTGTCACAGACCAGTCAGCAGGAGTGAAAGCGACAGCCACATGATAATGTAACATCACCACCATTCATCCCTGCCACACAGCATTCTGAGACAAAACAACAACAACCTGGGAACCTGAAAAAAACAGCGTGATTTACAGCAGACATGACAAGTATCACTAATACAAATCCTCCCCTCCCTGCTCCTTCAAGGAGTTCAGCATCCTACCCTCATCTGCATCTGATACAAGCCCAGTCACGCAGTCTGCAGAGGATGCAGCATTGTGGCATATTTCATACTGACCCACAGAGTAGAAGTGAACTACAGAGCCAAACAATGCTATCATCATTACTGAGAACACTATATGAATATCATGTTTACATTACATCCAGTTTACTGTATGAGTGGCCATTTCTACTGAAATGAATCTGAGCTCTAATAAAGAAATGATAATCATTACATTACACAACAAAGTCTATACTATGAAAACAATTGATACATACAAAATATTGTGCTACTGTTAGTCTCAAAATTTGTATTATTGTGTTTGTACTTGACTGCTGCTGAGAGTTGGATTTGTGATGTTTGCATGAAGTTACATGAAGTCTGTAAACAGACCTTGATTTGTAAAATATAAAGAGTTTTCTTTACGCAGCTCTGTAGGAATTTAATCAGGTTGAAACTAATCTTACAAAATGGTTGAAAGTCAAACAGTCGTGCAGTCATTAATCTCATAATGCCTCTTTAAGTATTTAGTAAGTACTAAATATATATAATATAAGTAATTATTGTTTTTAGGTCATATTGTTGTATGAGAATGTAAGAATATTATCAAATTATTAATTTGTATTTGTTGTATGTGAATGTATGTCATGCAGAAACAACAGATATAAATTAGCAGCACGCTATATCTGGTGCAATACATTTATTGTCCACTGTCCCTGTTTTAAATAAACAAAATAAATGAAACTAAAAATAGCTTTACTTAAAATGGTTTAATTTAAGACTTAAAATTCCCCGCTTCTCTACATAGGGAGCAGGTTCTCTTCCTCAGAGTGAGCCATGTTGCACCGCCATGTTTCTACAGTAACCCAGAAGGGCCAAATCAAACACTGGCTCTAGAGAGAGAGAGACTTTCACATTTTTCGTGAGGTTTGTGGCCACCATATTGACTCTTAATGCTGCAATTTGTAACCTTGCCATTAAATGCAATTCAATTCTACACACTGGTCCTTTAATGATGTCTTGTTTTCAGAAATAACTCAGGGTTTCAGTCCATCAACATGAAAACATGTCACTCACTTCACCCAACGTTCTTGTGGATTTTAAAATAAGGTCATTTAGTTTGGACGCATTGAAATTAAGATTGCAACTGACACGTTATCAATTAATCTGCTGATTATGTTCTTAATTAATCTATCAGTTGTTTGGTCAATAAAATGACAGAAAATAATGAAAAATGTCCAATACAAATAACAAAAGCCAAAGATGCTCATCTTCAAAGTACTTGTCCTCTTTCTAAACCGCCGCACCAAAACAAAAGATATAATTTACTATCACATGAAACAAAGAAATGCAGCAAATCCTCACAACGGAGAAGTTTGAGCTGGGTAATGTTTGGCAGTTCTGCACAAGAAATGACCCCAAAGATTATCAAAATACTTTGCTGATTTAACTCTCTGTTAACTGACTTATCAGTTAATCAGTTTTTCAGCTCAAAAGAAGAGAATGAATCTTGTGATCTCAGCTTTCAAGCTTGATAGGTTTCAATACTCAGTTCTATAAAAAAAAACATTCCAGTTAACAAAGCAATCATCAGGAGACGCAGCATTGTGCCACAGAGCTGGTATCATTTCTGAGAACACTAAATGAATATTATGTTTACATAATATCCAGTTTACTGTATATTATAAACATACTATATATATACATATACATATACACACACACATATATATATATATATATATTATACACACACACACACACACACACACACACACACACACACACACACACACACACACACACACACACACATACATATATTACTGTATGTTTTATTTCATTTGAAATGAATCTAGGGCAGAAAAGGATAAGTCATTATGAATTTACTAAACAGAGCTCACGGTCTACACCATACAAACTTTTGTCACTCAAAATATTGTGTTGTTTAAATAGTCGTCACATCTACGTTAATCTCAAAGTGAGATTTGTGGCTATCCATAAACTCATGGGAAACTTTTTCAGGCCCAAAAATGCTCTCTACATCAGCAGATAATGGGAAGCTGTTCAGCCTCAGTACACAAGGGCATAGTCATAAAGTACCTCTGAAATGGCTTTATGTTTTATCAGCCATCTCGAGTATCATGTGCAGAAAGGGGGCAGAGCAGAAAGTGTTGTATCTGACACTAGGTGGGGGATGGGGACAAGGACAAGTGAAAAATACCAAAGAAATACTGGAGGGACAGGCAGACATGAGGAGATGTGGATGGTACAGGCAAGGAGGCAAGAGAGTGATGGAGGAAGAATGAAAGGCGAAAAATAGAAATGGAATAGGAAAGCGAGGTGTCAATTAAAAAAATGAACCCCAGTGCATTTGGGAGGTGACAGCTGGTGGGAGACGAGCTGACAGGCGTCACATTAGGCGGATTTGGTGGCCGCTCTCCTCATCCCCTCCTTTTTTTTTTTTTCCTGCTCTCCCTCTGTCTCTTTCTCTTCTCCGGCTTTCTCCACTGGCGATCGGTAGTTTCTCATGCGGCAGTAGTGGCGGCGGCAGGCGAGGCAAGAACTCAGCTTGGTGTTTTTCAGAACAAGTTCCCCCTGCAGCTACTCCTAATAACGGTAATTATCGTCATCATCTGAGGCTTAAGCAGGCCAGTTTGAGGCCTGAGGGGCTGGCCTGATAATGAGGCAGCCAGCGCCAGAGGAGAAGACCATTCAGAGCACCGCCCTGCCACCAACGCAGAGCACTCCCATTTAAAAGCCTTCATTAAAATAATTCATTATTCAAAATAGGCAATACATTAGCCTCTGGCTGTCAGTCTTTCTTAAGGTGTCTTAAAATATATATCTCCTTGATTGAATCAAACTCATGCTCGGCTCATGCAGTTTGAACAGCTCCAGGCTGCACTGGAAACCACGGTGGCTGAAGGAGAAGTCACGAGCTCGTGGAGCAGCGAGCTGCACAGTCAGCCTGTGAGCAGAGAGACAAAGACATCTCTGTGGAGCGAGGACAGTCCACAGGAAAACACAAAGTACACAAACGACTGGTCACACTCATTTTTGGATAAACATTGAGCAGGGCTGGGCATTGCTTCAACATTTCTAAAGTCATTTTCAGGCGTGCTTGCCTTTTTTTGACACCTCGATAGATAACAGATAATAAACGGATGAAGACGAGGGACAAAAAGAAAACAGGTGCCAGTACTTTTAACCAAAGTCGGGCGAAATTATTGTTCAACTATTTATATACTTTACAAAATCGACAATCAGACAGTCACACCTTCTTCAGCTGGTGGTAAAATCGTAGGCAGGGTTGAAACTTCTCTCTTAAGCCCTTTTTTCATAATTAGTAGAATTATTTTCACCACTTTATCTCTCTATAAGGGCCACCTTTTCACCTCCCCTTTGAGCTCAGAACAGCTATGAGCACGTTTGCCTTCTAAAAGGATGGAACAACACGTCATAGGAAGGAGTTCTCTTCAAGCACAAGCCCGAGTTTCAGTTCTGATACTAAAATTATACTTTTTCAATGCCTTTTCTGAACATGAACATGTTTTTCTATCAATCCCTTTTTATTTAACCAGAATGCCAATCTTCTCAGTCTACTGCTGTTAAAACAAATTGCTGTACAGCAGCTGATTTATGCCAGAAAAAATACAGTCTTAGTCAAGTTAAGATTTTACTATTTGATGGAAGGATTAGAGAACAGGTCTACAAATCAATACTTTACAGTTTTCAATAGTGTAGTTTCAACAAGCACATTTCTGTTGGTACTGAAAAAATATTGCAGTCTGCAGCCCAAATGTTGTGAGGTTAGCGTTAGTAGTAAAAGCTCACATTTGTCTGCTAGTTTCCGGCAAATAAATGGCAGCCTCTGATCAAATGACAGCCAGCATAGTGATGCTGTCCCAAACAACAGTTGGTGAGGAGGTGATGTGTGAAGCGGTCAGAGCCAGGAGGAGATTGTCCATGACCGTAAGCGGTTTGCCTGAACTGTTGCCCTACAAGCCCTCCCCAGGCACCAGGACAAGACATGAAACAAAAGGTCCGGTAAAACAATCCTCCTCAAGTCCCCGCGGTGTGTGTTCCTGTGCATGGCACATTTCATAAGGCCCCGCTCTTTGACTGGTGATGAGTTTATGCGAAGGTAATTAACAGTAATTAATCCTTAATTACAGCAATTAGCAGAGTCGCAGTAAATTAAGCCACATCTGGAGGCACGGAGCGGGGCTAGACAAGTAGGGTTGGGCTTTTTGACAAGTGGGGAGGCAGAAAACACGTGATAGAGATGGTTTAGATCTACCTAGGATGTCCAGGTTGTCATCGCGGCTCCAGGCCGACTGATGGGACCTGTGGTACTGTGTGATCTCAGAGGTGGCTGATGGGGCAGGGTCTGACGAACACGAAAGGCTGGGAGAGGGGGTTCATCGCGAAACAAAATTGTTTCATCTCAGGGAGAAAGGCTCCCTTAAGCTACCATGCAAGGACACCCGCCATATGGCCGCTCATAGACAGGAGTGCTCGTGGTTCTGCTTGGCTGTGCTCGGCTTCACTTGACAACATGTGAACATGCATTTCACCCAACCAGCGCAAGAAAGCAAACCTGGCACGCAGTTTATGGAAGAAGAAAACTACACCCACTATACCCAGAATAAAATAAAACCAAAAACATTTCTACCGTAATGCACCGAGTCCATTCAGAGTCAAATGGTTCAGTCTGTATTATTCTCTACTATTAAAAATATTCTGAGAGGTTACTTAGATTATCCCATGATACATTTCATCTCCAAAGGGAACAATGTCTTCCATGATGACAATGCTCCTCTCCGTAAAGCACGAGTGGTCACTGAGTGCTTTGTATGGCATTATAATGATGTTAGCCATATGCCTTCTGTAAATAGAGATGATCCCATTGACTTCTCTATATATAGATCAAATCCAAAGTGAGCATCTATGTATATACATTATCTGTGCATCACGGAAGTCTTGCATCAGGGACTAAATATGCTCCATAGAATGATCCAGATGGACCACATGAATTCACAGATAACGTCGGACGTGATAAATGTTATTGTTGTGTTCCCTTCAGCTACTCAGACATTTGTTTCTTTCATTTGCATCAGTAACTCAAAGGTTTGATGGGTTAAATCGTTGGCAGCCTCTTCAGCTTCCCTCATCTCTGTCACACAGCAGAAGCCCTGAAGCTTTCTACAAGTTCAGATCACACCCCCACAAAACTACAAAGGACACTTTTGTTGTCCCATGACAAACCATGGCAAAGCTAAAAATATCAGTGTACTGTCAGTGCGGTGGGTCTTGCAGAACGACAATCCAGGATTGAAGTTACAGCTGCAAGAGCAACTAAGAATCTTCACTCAACTACTGTACTTAAGTACAAGTACAGCACTTGTACTGTCATTTTGAGGTACTTGTACTTTATTGGAGAACTTAACGCTACTTTATACATTTACACCACCATATTTCCAAGGCAAAAATTTTACTTTTTACATTTTTATGATAACTGACAAATGAAAATGTATAAATTTATATCGAACAGAAATGTGTAATATATTATACAAGCTATATTAAGGTTCATTCAATGTCTGCTAACAGATGAATGTATCAATAAAAACAATTAAATAAAATTGTTTTAATAATAATAACCTCAAAAGGGGAAATCTGCTTAATCAATACATTTACCTTTGACACCTCATTAATTACATATTATTTTTAATGCAGAACTTTTATTTGTAAAAAGGTATTTGAACACTAGTATTACTTCTTGTGCTGGTAATGAATCTGAGAACTTCACTGTGATTCATTAGTTAATTGATTAATTCTAGACTGAAAGTTGCAATTATTTCCATCCATCAACATGCAAATTAACTTCAATTGACTACTTTTTTGTCTACAAAATCTCAGAAAAATTAAAAATACTCAGGATGATGTATTTAACTTCCAAACCACTAAGATTTTTAGTTTACTGTAATATATCTAAACAAAATTTCAAACACTCATATTTGAGAAGCTGGTAGCAGTGAATATTGAGCACTTCCCCCCCAAAAAAAATTACAATGACTGATTGTTTATTTAAATAGATGCAGATTACTTTTCTTTTCATCCACTTGTGGATTAATCAACTAATAAATTGAGCAGTATTTAGTCTCAAAGTGTCAAAAAAAAAAAAAAAAGGTAGCCATCGCAATTTTCTAAGGACTAGGGATATCAGCAAATTGCTTATTTTGTCCAACTAATAATCCAAAACATGAAAACATTCTATTTGTGATGATACAAATTTGAGAAAAGCAACAAATTCTCACATATGAAAGGCCGAAGCCAGTAAATGTTTTATATTTTCTTGATTAATGGTTGATCAACTAATCTATTAATCAAGTACTCAGTCAAGACGTCGTCACTCGATTGAAATACTGTATCTTGTATAATTGTATGCTGCAGACAAGTATCACTTGTCTCATAGTTCATCATCAAAGTGTCAAAAGTGCCCCAAAACTTCAGCATGAAGTTGCAGTGTAATCTCTGGGAGGTGGGCTGCGAATGCCCAAATGTTTGATGGGCTACAAGGTGCCATTAATATTGTAACACTTCAGAGATTTGCTCCAGCAGGAAATATTATTCTCTCGCTGCATTTATCAGGGAGCTTCCCATCAAGGGAAAATAAGTCAAACTGGCTTTGTTCTGCTGCGTGTGCAGTTTGTTTGGACGCTGTCACAACTACAGAAATCCCTGTGAGCTTTACTGTTTTGCCAGGCCTGGCGTTCAAAAGAGACTAGCAGCGCTGCTTGGTCTGCCCTTAGCTGTAAGGAGAGAAAAACAATGTAAGCGATCACTGTCCATGAGTGAGAGCACCTCTGTTCCATATTTCTTGGCCTACATTGTTGTTAACATCTGCTTGTAACCTGACATATGGGTGATTGTTTGTTTTGGATAAAGAATTTGTGGCAAAATTTTTGCATCAACAAAAATACTTAAAAGACAAATGAGAGAACTTTTTTATTCATCACCACCAGAACAGTCCTAATGCAGGAATAATGCAAATAATATTTGACTGATGTTTGTTATGCGAAGGTGCAAGCATTATCATCGAGGGAAAAGCAAAGCATCTCAGTTCATGCTGTGTGAATGCATGTGTGTATTACTGTGTGTGTGTTAAGGGGGGTCAGCTCGGGACAATGTTTTAGAGCTGTAACAATGGATATGACAATGCAATGCCTGTAGGCAGACAGAGTGAGACGTAGAGAAACACTGAGGCAGAGAGAGAGAGAGAGAGAGAGAGAGAGAGAGAGAGAGAGAGAGAGAGAGTGTGCTTACAGCAGAGGTAGTGGTCCGGGCAGCCTAAGTGGCCTGGCTGGCAGGCCTACCACACCACTAGCGGATAAAGCCTAGTCATTAATCACAGGCCTGTGGGATCGTCCCACTGTAGCAGAATACTGGGTCAGAGGGAGCTCCTGCTGTCAATCAGCACTAAAATGTGTGCGAGCCTGAGTGGAGTGGGATTGTAAGCGGGGGAATGTGTTTTTGATGTGAATGTGTCATTTTGCCTGCAGCTACAAAAAGCATACAGAACTGAGGAATTAATGCATTAATGCAAACACCAGTGTGCAAGTGCTAGACGTCATTTACATGAAAAGCATATCAAGTCATCCGTTGGGAATGAAAGCAGCATTTTCTGCCCTAAAAGCTGGAGCTTGATTTAAAAAAATAAAGACAACGCTGCTCTATTTAAGAAGAGCAAACCAATATACTATGCAGACAGCCCTGTGGCACCAGGAGCACACGCCAGAAACACTAATATCCCACTCAAATGAGAGACACGTGTACGACGAGGGACAACTGAATGCATGTTCAACCAGTGTTTGACCCAGTTTTTTTTTTTTTTCATGCTGCTGTCACAGGTTAGTTCAGAGGCATCACGGTGTACAAACACTTGAATCTTCCAGTGTGGGTGATGGTCAGAGAGGGTGATAAGAGAGGTGTCATCTTCCAAAGCGCGGTACACATGCAGTCATCACACCAGCTCTTTGGACATAGAAGTCAGAGAACTTGTACGATGAAACATTTTTAAAACTAAAGCTACTGAAACAGCCCACGCTGCAACCCTGCTGAATGACACGCTGAACATTACAAAGAAAGATAATGACTGACGCACAATACAGAATTTACAAATCGTAACTGATTTTTTTTTTTAAAACGTGGGCGACCAGAGGCTTAACGACAGATTTAATTGATTATAATATTTTTTTATCTTAAGAAGCAGGAACACGCTTTTGGCGTTCTTAGTAAATGATTTCAGAGTGGCGACTCCGGGGACTTGAGATCTCACAGAAACTCGCGAGATTGATCGTGACCTCAGAGCAAGAGTGGACCGTCGTCGTGAGCTGTTTGCACTCGTTTGTGCGATGTTTTGTGCCAAAAAAAAACCGAAATATGCAAACACAAATGAGCACGGCTTATGTATTTTGTAACGCGAGCTGGAGGCAAGTTGGAAATAAAGTTTTATTGCTCGTCACAAACGGGGCTCATGCGAGCTAATGCTACAAGCTAACGTTGTTGTTATGAGAGTGTAACCTTTGATCATTAGAAATGCAGTCATGTCTATAAATTCTCTGACCTTTCACTGCAGTGGAGATGCCGTTTCACATTACTATCACTGTGGCCTCGTCGGGTTGGTGACACTTCCCGGTCAGCTCGCACTAATTGGCTATTTTCTCGCTGTTCCTTCGTAATCGTAAATATCAAATATGACTGATATTAAGCGGTAGCAGTTGGCAACATGAAAGATTATGTCTGTAAACTCCTCACGCGACAGAATCATTTGGGCAAATAATCCGTTCAGACCCGCCTTGAATCTGGAGCACAGCGGCAATTGTCAGGATGGGGGTGAATCTGGCCCAAAATGGCCCAATTATCCTCACGTCCAGGGGCATCTTACGCAGCGTGTTTTAATTGATACTAGAATACTTTCGCACTCTCTGCTCTACTGAAGCTTGTTGACACTTTGATTATCTGTGTTGAGACCCTGTACTTAATTGAACTGCTTGCGCTGACGCTGTGGTCAGCGGTATCTATATATGGAGATGCATTGTGCAAAAGTGAGGACGTACCTGTCCTAATGGATTGAACGATCAATAGAATATATGCATCTATAAATATAAGTTAGTGAAAGTGAAACCTCAAATAAGACCATCATCACTAAATGAAATTCAGTCTATATGTCTTCACACAGCTGTAACGGTGACCTGCACGTTCTGTTTTACTGCTCACAGATTTGTCACAGTTTTTTTTTTTCATTTTCTTGGCGAGCTGAAATTCCCGATGTTTCCTTCAGGGGTTGAACCTGTTCAGATCGCACCGAGATACTGAAGAACAGAAGAAGCACCGTTATAGTCTGCAGCAGAACGACAGTCAGATAGCTGTAACCATGGAAACAGTGTCAAACATTTTATCAGGATTACAGACACATTCAGTTGATCCTTACTTGTTTACCAAACTGTTGCGCAAAACGAAAACAAACATAATCGATCAAATACTACAATTGTTTTTGTATATATGTAGCATCATTTTATTTTGAAAATAAATCACATGCATCTCATTTCTTCACACACTCACAGACTCTTTTAAGTGAAGAAATGTAAAATAAATGTCTGTCTGCAGTTATCACTGCTCATTATCATTTTTTACTTTCTTACATTAAGAAAAAGCAACAACTTACTCCAAGCAAAACTCATTTAAAGGAGTAAATATCTACTTAAATGTCATAATCTCTTTAACAAACTAAAGTATCGCCCAATAAAAGCAATCATTTAGATGCATAAAGGATTTTTTTTTCTTAATCTTTTTAAGCAATGACAGAGAAGCAATAAGAAAACAAAAAACAAAGTCATTGTTCAATTGTGAAACAAAAAATTAACTATTACATGCTGACGTAAGAATGAAGATGCTATTTAAGCACGGGGATACACAGTATGTCAGTGGTATCAGATCAAATTTAACATTATTATTTTGAAGTTTTCACTTCTAAAAGTGGATCGTGCTGCAGCTTCACAGCTCGCCTCCCCCTCGGCCCCCTGGGTGAGACAACAGTCGTATTCTGTCGGTCAGCCTCTACACACCTGCATCCCCAGCTGGACCTCCACTCCCCCACCTCCTCCCCCCTGCTCTACAGTGCTCTACTCCCAGCTGCCTGGGCTATTTATAGGCCCTGTTTCATTTCCACACCTGCAGGGAGGCAGAGTTGTCACAGCGGGCCCACAGAGCCTCTCTGGAGTGCTGCATGGGAATGAAAATGCACCTTGCTGATGCAGGAACTTATTCTTGTCACTCTCTCCCTGCAGATACTATTTTGTTGTGCATGTGCAGTGCAATATGTGCTGCAAAGATAACGCGCAAAAGAGGAACCTGTGTAAATAAGATTCGCCTGTGAGGAGTGTGAAGTATACTGACATGGATTAGTGTTTTTGAATAATCATCACACACACACACACACACACACACACACACACACACACACACACACACACACACACACACACACACACACACAGAGAGAGAGAGAGAGAGAGAGCAGCTTGATATGTTATCTGTACATTTCTTCACAATATCCTGCACGGACATCACTCCTTTATAAACTTGATTAACTGGAACCAGCGAGGTAACGCGCAACAACACGTAAAAGTTGCTATTTTCCTCCTATATTTCCGTTTTTTTCCTGTCATGCTTTTCTCCTCTGGATGTAGTGGGCTGAGGATCCAGTCAGCGGATTACATTATCAGTCTGACCTAGTTGCCAGCTATCTCCTGAGACCTGAGGAGCCAGGCTTTCTGCACAGCCTTCCGCTGCTATAACACGCACACTGTGTAACTTTAATTTATCAGGGGGAAGAGGAGGGAGAAATGTGACAGGTTGACAGTTCTCTTTGCCTGCCACTCTGAGCACTCCCTCTCCCCGCAGTGTGCTGGTTAAGGGTCCTCGCTATAGAACAGTGCATTACCGAGAGTGGCTGCTATTCAGCACCCTGGAAACTCATCAGCAAGGTTGGAACCCTCTTATTAACGAGAACATTTAAGGTGAGACTCGCATAGAATTATGTGATTCGGGATGTGGGCGAGGAGCTATTTTCTCTGACTGAAAGAGCAAAAAAGCAAATGTTTATTATCATACTCTTCTCCAGTGGTGGTATTCATATCATTCACAGCAACGCCAAAGCTTAAAAATACTCCATTACAAATGCTGCATTCAGAAAGATTTCCCCCCCAAAAATACAGAAATACTAGCAAGCCGACTTAAGTACTCATTATGGTCCTTTCATTGGCATATTATGATGTTACTACGTCATAATTTTTTATGCAAGAACAGTTAACTTATATTGACATCTTTGATCCATGGTGATGCGTCATATTTCATACTCAACTCAAGTGCAATATTTCCCACTGAAATGTTGCATGAAAGAATAAAGTAGCATAACATGCAAAAACGCCCTGTGATGGACTGGCGACCTGTCCAGGGTGTACCCTGCCTTCGCCCAAAGTGAGCTGGGACAGACTCCTGCCCCCCCGTGACCCTGTTCAGGATAAAGCAGGTATAGATAATGGATGGATGGATGGAACATGTAAAAACAGGGTTGTACTAAGTTGGACTCAGTTTCATTTTCTACCACTGGTCATCCCACACTGAACAGGGCAGCAGAATTATATTACAGCACACACCTGCCGGATATCAAACCTTCTTAAGAATATGGTCTCCATAGTGGACAGCTACAGTAGTGTTCAATTATTTTCATAAAGGCAATCATGTAGCAATTAGTCAAGGAAAGACATAATAGGCATCCTAAGGAAACAATTTGGAGCTGTTATTCAAAAAGCACAAAGGACTAAAAATCACAAAGCAGTTTTTCAGTCGCAGGATTAAAATCATGACACAGTCAGTCATGTGAAAGGCGGCATGATGGCAATATACTCCGGGAACAAAAGACTGAACTAATCAGCCTGCAGATTAAAAAATGAAAGTTTCCAACAAAAGGAGCTCTGACGTCTGGAGAAGGAAAGAAAAGGTGAGTGTAGAAGTGATTCTGCGCAGCTCAATGAAAGAAAACCTTGAAAGGGGAGCAGAGGATACATTCAGGAGAGGAACCATTATTCATGCTCCTTGTTGAATGTGCGGTGAAAGACGATCGGCCAAAATAGCAAAACAAGCTGGACTGATTGTGTTAGTGATTGCACGCTGAAACATCCTGAAATGGTTAAACATGAACATATTCATGCTGAACAGAGCCATACATGCAAATTAGAGATATAGGTGTAACACTCGAGTCTTTTTGGGTCATGACTGTTTCCCCACCAGCTGCAGAAAAAAATAGCCAATATCGTTTTTTCTGTGAAAATTTAGGGGGGTGGGGGGCTGGGGTGGGTAGGGGGGATGTGCTGCTGCCAGATTAGGCTACAGCTTGTGCCAAGGTTATAAACAGGCTGTTATCAGGCTTCCAAACAGAATAATCCTCCCTGTATCAGCGCCCAAACATATGGGGCCACACAAAGCAGCAGCAGCCCCTGACAGACACCCCCTTTTAATTACACAGAAGGGGGGGGCAGGACCTTTCTCCCCCTGCCTTTCCCTTTTCTGCTTTAGTTTGTGTCTGTCTGCCTGTCTCGGAAAAAATGCGCTTTTTTTCTCATGTAAGATCACATGTAGTGTCAAATAAAGCCAACTGATGAACCTGAGCGACTTTGTATTGCTGAAACAATCGGTAGATTAAACTGTTCGTTACTATTTTCATTTGTATTTTGTTTGTCTATTTTTAAGCAAAAACACAAATTCCATCCTTAAAAATAGCAATAATTAACTTTGTTTCTTTGGCTTATGTGAATATGAACTGAATCTCTTTGATCTTTGGGTTCTGAAATGTTTTTCAGACAAAATAAAACATTTGAAGACGTCAGCTTCAGTTTTAAGGAATTGAGATGGGCACTTCAGTATTTTCTGAAATTCAGAGACCAAAAAACTTGAAATAATTGATCAGAAAAAATAAGTGATATAATGACCTTGGACCTAATGACCTAATGTCTCATTTTCTGTCTGTTTTGGAAACAAAATAAATAATTGATTCATTGTGGGGAAAAAAAATCTCAATCTCTATCAATGAAGAAAGAATTTGCTAATTGGAGCAATAATTTTAACCCTGGGATGTCATGTCATTGACAACATGTGGTATTTTTGTATATTCTTAAGAAAACAGCGAGGGGCACTTTCCACTATTTCCACTATGTTTAATTGTACAAATTGAGGAAACAATTGGCAAATAAATCAATAACTAAACTAATGGTTAGTTGCAGCCCTGTTTCAGATCAAATGTATTTTAAAAATCCATTAATTCTAAAATATACTTTGAAATCCAACATAACCGTGTCAATCTGTTGCAGTCAGCTCTCAATGTTGGGGGACTTTCCTCCCATCTGAAAGAAATAAATTCCTCGATCTTTTATATACTGCCTACAGATTTTAAAGTCTTGTTCAATAAAGTTGAAATGTCACAGAGGTGTAATAACAGGGATCATATAAACGCTGGGCTTGGAAAAGCTATGCAAAAATGACGGCGTCCCTTTGCGCTTGTGCAATAAAGTTTTATTTTCCTGAATCGGCCAATAAAAGTGGGCTTTGAAGGTTGTCAATGGGGAGTAATTGGTCCATTTTACAGGAGCGATCATATTTCTCAGAAGCTTCTTTTTTTCATACAAGCGTGAATGAGTCTCGACACCGACACAAGGAGAATCTTCTTGTTAGCGATGTGACTTACCCAGCAACCTTCAACTAACACAGAAGGGCAAATAAAAAACATCTGGAAAAGCAACACGGCGCAAGTAAATGACACCACAAGATGAATATGCAGGTCTGGCCGTCTGTGCTGCGAGCCCTTTTGTGAGATTCCACATGAACGATGGAGATACACAAAAACAGTCCGCGCTTTTGGCAGCAGCAGGGCCCATTTCACACACCCCCAGACAGAGGAAAGAGTGTAGACCTTAATGACGTCCAATCTTCTCTGTCACGCCGGGCTGGAGGCTCACCGGGGCAAAAATCGACCGACAGCTCAAAGTGCTGTTAACCGGTTTTGAGAACCCCTCGCTGATGCACAAAGCACACCTTTATTTCAAACACAGGTCGCAAAAATGTGTGCCATCACTGTCTTTTCCCACAATTAAAGTTCAAGTGTTCATGTTGCATACAGGAAAACAAACACAGCCTCAAACATGCTGCGTGTTGAAGCTTTAAACACTGGCTTTTCAAAATAAGATGCATGGTCTGAAGTGAAGTCAATTTGAAAAAAAACTTGCAGTCATAATGTGTTTTAACATACCTAGTAAGACATAAATGTCAAACATTGTGATGATTTATAAGCCAAACAAACACAGACCAAAGGCGATGACAAGCTCACAGAAAATAAAAGGGGATGTCTTTATTTTGCCACAGTCATTTTAAGATCTGAAGGCCTCTTTGTAATCTGCTTTTCAAACTATCCCTGTCTGAAGTCATTTCTTTTTTTGATTATGACTTCAGTTTTTAACTATAAAGATGTGTATCACGTTGTAGCTTGTAACACATAAAATCAATGACTTCCACTTGTGATATTTTTTAATTAAAGTCAAACATCACCTTTATAAAACAAACCTCTAATTATTTTAAGATCTAAAGTGGTTTTAATCCTTTTTTTTTTTTTTTTTTTTTTTTTAAAGGCGACGCTTTTCCTCAAAACAGCTGAATTGCTTGTGGCGAAGGTAATACTCAGTTAAGCAAAGGAAAAGTCAAGGAGTTTTGTTTTTGTCATCAGGTCTGGGCTGGCTCTTTGATTTGATTTCACAGCTGGAAAAGCATTTGGTAAGGAAATATCTGAGTGCAGCTGTAAGCCAAAGTGTCAGTGTCTATCCATCCTGGTAAGAAAGGCCCAAAATAATAATCAACCACTCGAGCCTCTTTGGAGCAACGCTGCCAGCGCCACAGGAAAACAGACAGACAAACACAATGAGTATCTCCACACCCTTGCACTGACAGGAGGCGCTGGCAGAGTCGGGGTAAACGGACTGCGCTGAGCGGCACAGCAGCCCCTAATGATCTCCCCTCTGTTTCAGCGGACTGAGAAAAGCCATTACCTCCCGCCACATTACCCTGCCATCCCTCACATGGTGGATGGCTCCTCTCTCCCATGAGCACCTTGCTCCAGTCATGGCTGGCAGTGCTCACCTCCTTACAGCCTCCACCTCAACCCCATCCACCCGCCTCCCTCTGAAACCCCCAGCTCTATACATCACATTTAACACTTTGACACTAACAGTCTATAATGTTTCTATTCTACAAAATCACTCTGCCAACTCCAGGATAGCAGAGCAGAGTCTGAGGAAAATAAATACCACTCTCAGCCGGTGGCAGTAAATTCTAAAGGAAAAGGAAAAGTACAAAAAGAGCCTCTTATACACTCTGCCTCTTCACTCGGCATCAAAGAGGTGTTCTGGCTGCAGTGGAAGTGAGGGATAATTTCAATCGATACACATTACAGCTCCTACTGACAGCAACATCTCACACTTTACATGGAAGATTGTCCGTGCCGTATAAAGAAGCCATATAACCGGAGAAGTCAACAGTCCTTGCGAGCACTTTATTGCGATATGAAAGAAACATTTCACTGCATTAAATTATTAAAATCAAAAAGTGCCATGAATAAATAAAACCAGCCTGAATAAGTGATGTGACAAGACATACTTGAGGCATGACCTTTGAGAGTGTCTCAATGTGTCGGCAGATGAAAATAGAGGTACCTACTTAAAGGTTTTTGATTTAAAAAAAATCAACAAAGAGGAAATAAAATAACCAAAAAGAGGTTGAACTGTGGAAAAGACAGGAAATATTTTTTTTTTTTTAATAACGTCAGGAAAGACTAGTCACCTCAAAGAAACAACAACCACAGAAACCACAAACACCTCACTGCATTACAATTTGTTTCTTTTGTCTTTCTCTTTAATATAAGTGTTTACTTGAGCAAAATCCAATCATTTCATTCTCTTCGAGCGTATTTCATGTACATAAACAAACATTTGCTCGACCTCACTGGAGTATTAGCTTTAATGTATCGTCAGCAAGCCTGGCTTTGAGAGGGCATTAATTTCAATTCGCCGATTTAAACACTCCAGTTTGTCGCAATCCTTCATCGCAGTAAGCCACCAAGTCAACACACACAATGGGCCTATTTTTCAATCTAATGGCGGAGCTTACTTGCCATTAGTGGGGGAAAAAAGGGGGCTTTTGCCTTTGAACAAGCCACTCAAAATGTAACCCTACATTTCAAAATGAATTTGAATAATTAATTGCGAGTTAAAACAGACATGAACCCCAAGAATCGGGCTGTGGAGGTGGAGCTCTGGAATATATTTTTTGCCCCAAGGCCAGGAGATGTCTCATCTTAGAAAGCTGGAAAATCTAAGTCTTTGAGGATTGAGTGTGTAATCTCCAGCGAATCTAATGAAACAAAGTAAAAGATAACGCCACATTTCATCACATCGGAGACAGAGTGCTTCCTCTGGTTTGCCCTTGAGGTGGCAGGAATCCATAATATGAGGAAATCAGTCTTTTTATGTAGTTGAGGTATCACAAGCCCCTGTTTGACCCGACTCTCAAGACAATTGATTTATGAGCTGATCCGAGACTCAAGCCCAAATTCTACACCTCTCTCTCAAATGATTTATTTTGGAGAGAAGCATTTCTGGAGAAAAATATTATGAGACTAACTCCTGTCACACAGCAATTTAGATGGAATATGGCCCCTCATTCAATATGTATAGTGACACAACAAGCCACAAACACACAGTATATTAACCATTGATGTATATTTGATGGTGATAAGACATTTCTGTCACCAAATGTTATTGCTATGTTGCATATTTGCAGCGCTGCATTCTCATATATGTCAAAATTACACATTTAGAAAACCCACCTCTCCTCCTGACTTGTCCTTGGCCCATTCCTTTGCAGTGAGCTTGCCTTTATTATTTAATTAAGCCACTACGGCCGTTACATTAATAATTGAGTGTGAGAGGAGACCCAGGGCAGCCGCAGGCTCTGGCGCATTGGGCTTCCTGGTGAGGAGTGTATTAAAAATGTGTGTGTTTATGTCCCCAGGGCGTCTGTCCTGGCTGCATAAAATTGAATTGGTTATATCTAATATATCATCCCCTAAGGGTGGCTGGGTGGGTGAGGAGGAGCAGGGGGAGAGCTGGGATGGCCGCATCCTGCCAGCAGGGAATGAGTCGCAGAGATTCAGAGAGACGCATGAGGTTGTGACGTTAATGTCCCTCAGAATCAAATCGATGGTTGTCCGAATCCTCAACGAGCATGGCCTTAAGCTAGGAAGCACAAGACAAGCCCAGAACCAGATTAAACCCACTCGTTACCGCAGTCTTTGTTCACTTCTGGTGTCTGGTGATGCATTCTGTGCATCAGTGAGAATGGATGGAGGATTTCTTATGAGAACGGATTACAACCAAATACCAAATACACAAGAAAAAAAAAAAATAAAAAAAAAAAATAAAAAAAATAAAAAAGCTTACGGCATTCATATGGATACTAAGAGGATGAATGTTGGTGACAATGTGAGAGTGTGAATGTAGAAGAAGGAAAAACATCACTCATGATCCCTCCTTTCACAGACCGAGGGGCTGACTGCAAATAAACTCTCCCTCCCTGTCTTTCTCCACCTCTCCTCTTATCTGCTGCTCCCACCATCCCCCACTCCCACCTCCATATCCAGCCAGCTCCGTGCCTTTATCCAACTCTGCACCTTTAAGGCCTCCAGACTCCAAAGGAATGAGCGTTTTAACACCACCATTAAGGTCAGGGCCTAAATTATTGATCTGCCACCTCTATCAGCATAACGGTCACGTAGCCAGTATCACAATCTAACCCTGCCGCCCTCGGCCAGCTCGCTGCAGCTCCCTCAATTAGAGAGAGATTCTCATTACAAAGAGAGACAGCGAAAGCGAGAGTGAAAGAGAGCAAGGTAGAGGAGGGGGAAAAAAAGAGAGCGCGAGAGAGATCCATTTCAGATGATGAAAAAAGGGGGACAGCAGGCATTCTTTACACACACCCTCCTCCCTCCCCATCCCCCTCCTCCTCCCCCTTGAAGTCCCCCATCATCTCCCCAGACAAGACCCAAAGATGACAGGTCTTATCCTCACCAAAATGCGGGCGATAAGGCAGCTGTAAAAGAATAATAAAAGAATAATGCACGGAGGATGAAAGAGGAATGCAGACAGGGAGTGAGGCAGAGAGAGAGGGGCAGGCCAGGGAGGGGGCAGCAACATAAATAAAGATGCGGCACAGTTGGGCTGGATCTCCTAATGAATTCGGAAGGTCCTGGATCAATAACATCAGCACGCTGACGACACATCACAAATGCCAAAGGAGCTCGCCGCTTTAAGCAGAGCTGGAGGAAAAACAGACATTTACCGCATGCTTCTGCTCTACGAAAATGACCAAAAAAAAAACGACCGAACGCATCGAAAAATGGCCTTTGCGGATGGTCTGGAACAGTCAGGAGTGTGTTTGTGTGCGACGATGCTCCAAGGAGCATCAGGAAGCAGGAAGCGGCCCTGATGCTTGGTAATGGGGATGATTTCCACCTAGGAGATGCGGTGATAGTGGCCGTGCTATCAGTGCCATTAGTGATGCTGATGACAGATGCTTTCTTTGTCTCTATTCAGATATATTTTCACAGCTGTCAGAGAAAAAACACATTGAGTACATCATTACGCAGTACAAATAGCCTGAAATGAAACAGCCCCTGACACGACGGTCAAACTGTACGCAGCGCTGAAGATCTATGGGTGAAAAACTGGAGACCGTGCTAGACAGTGTTTTGGCAAAGACTCTCTCAGAAGTGGATCCAAGCAGACGTTGACTTGGGTCTCGAAAACGTGCCCTCTCTCCCCACTCGCTCATACACAATCATGGCCTAATGGCATTCCATTAACATAATTGCCAACATAACTAGTGTTCCGTGTCTGAGAGCCGTTCCCCAACTACACGGTAAAAAAAAAAAAAAAACAGAAAGATGAGAGATGAAATTGAGCCAAACTGGGACCATCCCTGAAAACATATTGCGGGTGTTGAAGCTGTATTCCCCTCCTCTTCTTCCTCCTCCTCCTCCTCACCCCCTTTTCAAAACTACAGTGCTTTGTGGAGACCCCCTGGGAAGTCTCTGGCATCTCAAGGAATGTGATGCCAGTGTGTGTGTGTGTGTGTGTGTGTGTGTGTGTGTGTGTGTGTGTGTGTGTGTGTGTGTGTGCGCGCGCGCGCGCGCGCGCGCGAGGGCACATGTTTGTATGCAGCAGAGACAGCGGGTGAAAGAGCAGAGCTTCCTTCACATGTTGGTGGCTGCCTCCGCGTTCAAAGATTGGGCCCCGACGCTCGCTTCGCACCAAACACAACCTGCCAGGCGAAATGAAATTCCCATTATTTTTAATTAATCCCTAATTAAAATATATTACTCCACAGATTCCTCAAATCTCTCTTAATATGCAAATGTGGCCAATTCAAGGATATTTACATATCATTAATTAAGGCAAGCACATTCTCTTAGTCTAATGAGCTGTGGCCTGGGTCTGCCAAGGAAAACTAAACGCCGGGCTCAGGAGTGAGTAAGCACAGCCACGGGGGGATGCCGACTCTCTGTTGAGTCAGGACTATCAACTGTTAACACCAGGGTGAAGTAGACAACAACAACTCTGCTAAGCTCACCAGAAAAATCCACCCTGAACCACTTCAACATCATTAAAAACTGCTACGGGTGATGCAGCTTGCATCTTTGTGCTCTTCTCACTCCTGAGCGTAACTGGCCTAACGTAGCAGAAATCACATCAAACTGAGGAATTTCCAACAACAGCAGAGAATGTGAGTGTTATCACCGTCACAAACACTAGTACTTTTTCCACCTACATGCAGTAATTGCAACAAGTTCATACCCTCATCTCCTGCTGAAACAACAACTATAACAAATCTGGATGAGGTAAGGTGAGGTTAACCCCTTCAGTGCCTTTAAATAATGTTACTCCAGTCTCTCTGACAGTATCACATACATTGTGCATCTGTTTGTTTACACTCCTAATCCAAGCTACAGTACATGGTGCAAATTAACATCTGTCCTTGTTCTGGCTGTGCTAGATCATCAAATTCAAAGATTATATTTTATCAGGCCGACATATATTTTTTTTTATCTTTGGAGATTTCTGGGATCCTCAGCCAGCATTTTCAATAAAGTTCTCTGAGTTTGAACCATGTTTGGTTGCTCAGCTTGAGTTTGTGCATGAGACAAAAAATGAAAGGAAAACACCTACGTCACTTGATATTTTACATTGTACTCCTACTGCACTGCATTTCAGAAAGAAGTATTGTATATTTACTTCACTAAAGGAATGTGACACTTAGATTTACTGGTTACTTTGCAGATACAAATTTTCAAAGTAGCATTTACAGTAACATTAATAATGTAATGTTGTGTTGTAAAGTACATCAGTGGCTTCCAAGTTGGAAATTGGTAGTTTGCTGCAATATATTTTTTTCAAATTTTTCTGTAGTATGTTCTTTTTGCTTGTTACTTTTGGCAAAGTTTTACCTTTCAAGTTGAAGGACAATATATACCTATCTGAGATTTTAACTCTTGACAAATGCTTTTAATGACTCACTAACTTACTGAAATATGCAACATGTGCAAAATGGTTTCTGATAGTCACATTTCTTCTTTAAAGAGCCTATAAAAAATAATCTCCACCTTGACCAGCTGCGGCATTAAAATTGTGCTTATATGTTAATAAATAAATAGTAACGCTCCTACACTGTAATATATCCTAAATAACGGTGACAGCGGTCAATCTATTGCATAACAAGTACAGTCACATTTGATTCTTTAAACACATGCATACTCTTAGAAATTTGAAGGCTTAGTTTTTTCCCGTAATTAAGTCGTTTTTTTTATTGTACTATTATTTTTACTTAAGTAAATGATCTGAATAGTTCATCCATCACTGCACTGCTGATTAATGAGACTGTACGTAACAGAGTCAAACTACCTGGTGGTGAATTCTTCCTCTAACTGTACTTTCAGTGCACAGCAGTGCATGAGTAACATGTTATTAACTGCAGTACCAACTCCTTTATCATTAAAGTGAATACGTGAAGTGCATCCAACCATTTTTGCATAGTTTTTACATGGATACTATTCATGAATATCATGTTGTATTAGGTGATTTGAAGGAGAATGAGGAAATGAGCTGGGTGTGAGATGTACCTTGCTCATCTCCTTGTTCTCCCCTTTTCCAGCTGCTCTAATTTGACACCTTGAGCATTGGCGGGGGGAGGGTGGGGTTAACTAGGTGGGGGAGTGCAAAGACACAGCGGAATTCATTAAGAATAGCAAAGCCCTCTCTCCCCTCAACCTCCCTCCAACGCTAATGACATCAGAGGTTACTGGAGAGCAGACTAGCCAGAAGACAGGAGGAGAGGAGCGAGGAGGGAAAAAAAAGCCCAGGGAGAAATAGAGAGAGGGGAGCTGTGTGAAATTAGAAATATTTCATATGAATAGATTTTCAGCGGAACAAGTTCATGGTTCAGCTCGTACACGAGGTGCTTTGACTGAACAATCTCACTGAGGCCTTGTTTGCTTAGTTTGTTCTGAGTGTATTTCTGCATCCTTTTAACATTCACACGAAATGAAAGAGGTTTCAAAAACGGCTATTTTGCCTCTGACAGTCCTAATGCACTATGATGACATACCAACAACCGACTGCAGACCTTCGAAAAAACCCATTTATGCCACACTTTGTAGGTTGGATGGAGTGCAATCAGACCTTTTCAACACTGTGATTACTACGTACTGGCACAGTAATCTGTGGCTGAGGAATTGGCTGGCTAATAGCAGTTTCACATCAGCCATCTATAGGGACCTTGCAGACAGGTAAAGTGGTGGTTGCAAAATATTGAAATGGTCAGTGCCACCTGGGATGAAAGGCCTTTACAAAAAGTATTAAGAAATTATTTTATTTTTTTGCTCTAGAAGCTGCAGCACCGTGTGTAAGATGAGCAGCTTTATCTTTGCAGTGACTTCCAACATCAAACACGTCGCTTTTCCTCGCAGCCACTGAAGCTGCGGCTTGATTTTAGAGCTGGAGGGGAAGTGATTGAGGGGTAAAAAAAAAAAAATGTTTCTGAGCTGAGCTGAAATCCTTACTGAAACGGTGTCCCGAGACCTTTCAAACGCTCATTTCCATTTATCTACCAATGACATTTTTCATGACGTACTCTCTGGCAAACTATCTGACTCATAAATCCAATTCAAGCCTATTACTGAAGAACTTTTAAAGCTATCCTTCATTAATGTTAATGGGGTTTTTTAGTGGAGGCCAGTGGTGGTTAGGACTACATGGCTGCTTTCCCAAGCTTGTTTAACAGGCTCCAGACAGAGATGGATGCTCCTTGCAGTCCGATAGGCTCTCTGAGCCATCTATCACCCAGAGGACCCACCCACAGAGCTGGCGTTCCATAACAAAGGGCAGGCAGGAAAGCTCCTGATTGACAGCTTTATGTGTGTGGTGGCCAGTCAGACAGCAGAGAGGAGACACTGTATCTGTTTCTGGCCTCGGTGCTGGCCCCCTTTTCTGAAAATGAGTTGTGAAGAACAGAACAAAATAATGAGTGAGCGGGGGAATCAATCAATATGCCGACACATGAGATAAATGAGAGAATCAAACACACACAAAAACATCCCTAATGCTGCTGAGTAGGTACAAAACTAATCAGGCAAATGAAGCTGCCCGGGCAACATAAACTGCGAATGGAGAGTAGAGTTAAGGCATAAACAGTTATTATCACAAAGATTATTACCCTTACACCTCCAGACTCACTAATTAGCACAATAAACAGCCATACTTTAAAATGTATGGTCGGAACATGCAATAAAACCGGCTGCAACATGTAAATGCAGATACTTCACATAGAAAGTCACAAATTAAGGGCTAACAGACTGTTGTGCAGCCACTAAAATCCAGCTCAGAAAACATTAAAATCTATAATAACGTAAGCACAAACATAAACTGCTTTGCTCCTGTCACAGCTGTCATCACTTTACGAGAGGCCACAGTTCCTCTCCGGGTGTATATATTCTCGAAATGCAGACAAAAAGCAAGGGGGGAGGAGGGGGTTGTGTTTCAGAAGAGACACACTAAATTTGGACAGTAAGTAGTATCACCCCGTCGGCGCGGTACACCGCACATTCGCAACGCCCCATTTAACCGCACACGGCGCTTCCCTCTACTGCCTTCATTTGCATACTTCAGCGGGGCCCTGACGGATGAAGACGGATGGGGCAAAATCAGCCTCACTGAAACAACTGTTTTATCAAGGTTAAACTATCCAAGAAGCTCTTAACCCCCGCGCTTTTATCACACTACAGCTCTCCCAATATCAATCTATCAATATGATCTTATCGGAAGGGAGGTGGGTGAAGACGCTCTTCATAAACTCAAGTAATAGGAACATAAAGGAATTTTATGTGTTTAGGGGAGGAGACTGCTAAACATGGTGCTGAAGGACATGTCCAATAAAACAGGCTGCAAGGTGGTGCCAGCAAGCCAAATAAAAAAATAATAGAAGAAGAGGAGATGCTCGCCTCGAGGCATGTGGAGTCACGGGGTCGTCGGTTCAAATCTTGTGAACGACTCGTGAAAGCGCGAAGAAGAAACACTAAAATCCTCCTTTAACAGCAAGGTGAACTTGCATAGACTGGCATTCGTTCTGCTGCAGTGAAGGTGTGTTTAATCTCAAAGACAAAAAAATATAGCGGTGTAGCAGGGTGCTGCAAGTCTGTTCGATCAATAAAATAAAATATCAGTATGTCCAAAGATTTCAAAATAAAGTTTATGATGAAAATCTAATTATTTGTGTATGTTCCCTTCTTGTTACATATTTAATTTATACTTTTACTTGTAATAGATGTCTTGGAATTACTTGTTATCATGTCATGTGGTGTAACTTCATGTAATACGAGAGTTTTTGTCCCATCAGTGTAACACATTTGCCCTCCTATTGTGAGTACAGTAAAACGCAGCAGTTTTAAGGAGTGTCAGTCGATCTACTTGTGATCAACAGACAACCACATGGTCCATGCTAGAGTTTATGTTTGCAGACAGAATGTGATTTATTTTAGGTGGAATTTCCAGTTACAACAGTCACATAAAGCAAAAAAATCTGAGATGGAAATGAGAGTGTTAAATATAATAAACAGTGATAGGCTTCCTGCATTTCTTTCATCTTGGTGTTTGTTCGTCCATTTTATGTGTGTGAACGCCTAAAACTTGTGCAGTAACGCCAGAACCACCTTACAACACGATGCCTTCCAGTTTAACTACACTGCAAAAAAAAGTCGAATTTGTTTAATCGCTGGTTATCATGTTCTGTGGTGAAGCTTAACGTGAAATGAGAATAATTTTAACCCAAAAATACAAACCTGACACACTGTCACATTCAGTGTATTAATATACACATTGCAATACTCGGTTGTACTTTGTTGTAACTAACACCATGTGTGCATCTCCTTAACATTTCAGAGACCAATTTGACACAGTCCAGATGATGTAAAAGCAATCCAATACACAAAACAAATTGCTGATACCGAACATAAAAGGCGCACATAAACGCACATGTATGCATAAATCATAAGCGCAAACTACCTCCTAACTTTTGATCTTTGAAGGGTAAAAACTGCGTTAGGAATGGCTCAGTAATAAATGAACAGAAGTATATAATTTGCTGATTATGCTCAAGTAGAAAAAAGAAAATGACAGCAATTAACATAATTTCAGTGGGAGTTAACTGTCCAGAACTAACACCGCCAAAGGCAAGCTGGCAGACAGAAGGCACAGAGGAAATCCACAGCTTTCACTCTTTGGGTTGGGATACAGATTTCTATAGTACAGGGAACCAACAAGGAGGCAACAATGCATTATCAATCCTCATTGCTGCTGCTGGGAGAATTGTTGACATACGTAACCTTCTTAAATATCAAAATAGAAACTTTCACAGATTGCACAGATTTTCTTGCTGAAACAAAATAATAGTCTGGTAATGAGGCCTTTCATATTTACATAAGACAGATTTTTCCACAATAACTAGTAATCTAACAACTTTAACAAGTGAAACCTGCTGTTTTGTGGCAATAATGAAAACTGATTCAACAGTATTTTTGAAAACAATTACATTTGCATAAAAAAACAAACAAGAAAACTGATCTCACTCTAATGGTACTTCTGACTTGGTAATTGATATTTCTACAGAACATCCATGCATAATTTCAAATAGGGCAAATAAGAGAAGTTTTGATCTGCATTGCAGTGGCTATTTTTTGGATTCATGCAGGGTTCCTGTTTTGCCTGAAAGAACAGACAGTACTTCAGAAGCAGATTTAAGAGCCCTTATCTGGCTCTCACAGATTGTCTGTCCACTGCCGGTCAGCCTGACCAAGTACTGCCCTCTGCTAACATTCATGCTCTCGCCCTACTGTGCTAAATGCTACCTGTGGTGTCACATCTGCCCCGGGAAGTGATCCAAAACTGCAGCTCCCCGTGTCTCTATAGGCCCCGCAGAATTAGCAGCAGCAATCCCGGGAGACAGCCTGGCTGCCTATTTCTGCCCCTCCAACACACACTCTAACACACGCACAGAAACAGGAGATACCACACACCACGCTGAAGATTGCCAGCATGAGACTGTTTGATTTTGCAGCCACAAAAACAACTCTTTGTGTGGCTAAATTTATCATCGCTCTCCGCCACAGTATTTGTGTCTTTCTCTACAGTTCAATATCTCCTCTCGCTTTTGCTGTGTGTGTGTGTGTGTGTGTGTGTGTGTGTGTGTGTGTGTGTGTGTGTGTGTGTGTGTGTGTGTGTGTGTGTGTGTGTGTGTGTGTGTGTGTGTGTGTGTGTGTGTGTCTGCATTGTTCTTTGTCTGCGCCTTTCCTTCCAGTGAAGGTGCCGAGGTTACCAAGGCTCATCTGTGGCCCCTTTGTCTCTCACGGCAACGGCAAGGTTTATTAACATAAATTAGAATAGCTCAGCAAGAGAGTACCTTGTCGCTATGCGTTACCCACGGCAACCTCTCCTCCACTCTCAATCCACCTGAGCATGTGCATGTGTCTGTGGATGTGTTTGTGTGTGAAATAAAGAGAGAGCGAGAGAGTGAGAGAGTGTGAGAGAGCGTGAGAGAGAGAAAGAGAGAGAGAGAGAGAGAGAGAGAGAGAGAGAGAGAGAGAGAGAGAGAGAAAGAGCGCACACTCCTCTGCATCTAAATGTGAAACTACTCTGAAATGAGGGAGACACATCCACACCCATCTCTCCCCTGTCCTGATTAAAATAAATGGTGCTATCTGCACTGCATGACTCACTACACCATGGCATTACTATCAGTAATTGAAACATCCAATCACTACTGAGCCATCAGCCTCACTGCTCTTCCCCATCTGACTTTGTGGCACCTGATTGAACATCCTACTGTATGGGAAGTAATACAAGATATGCCTGTGACTTTATACTCAGAAATGCTGGAGGGAGACGCAAAAATACTGCATCAACGAGGGTGCAGCTCACGTATCGTTTGCATGACATTTGTGTCTGCATGTACAGTATAGGTTGAAATGTGCGTGTGTGTCTGTGTGTGTGTGCGTGTATCTGTGTGTACCACTCAACATCCTAAGCAGATATCCAGCGAGAGTCGGCAGCCTCATTGATTGGTGTTGATTCCATCTGGGCAGCGAGCAACGACTGACAGTGGATCTAAGCCGCTGCGAAAGGCAACCATTAATCTTGGTCCTGTTTAAGCAGCATGTATTAATTTGTGTCATTTTTACTAAGTCAGGCAGGGAAGAGCGCTTGCCATTTTATGTTTGACTGTTCATCGAAGTCAGGGGGGTCCTTTGTACAACCCCAGCATGCTGCCAACACGCCATTTACATCTTAGTGGCAGGGTGCCAGAGAACCCACCTCCATCAAAGTGAACAGGAAAATCTGCACACACAGATTACGTTTTTGATATAAGAACGGATATGTCTCTTCAATCAAACGGTGGAGAAAAGGCCAGGGCTGCATGCACGTAACCATATGGATCTAACGCTGTGAAAAATGGAGAAACTAAACAGTATAATTCAAAGGTAGTTGGAGTGCACAGTTGGAGCCCCATGAACATATCAATAATAAGATCTGCAGGTATTTCAACTCCAACAATATGAGGACATACGCGTTTACCAGTCGCACTGCGTGAGGCAGTTCCATGAGGCTGTGGAAAATCCAATCAAATCCAAACAGCACCAATAAGAAAAACAATGGCCGAGGTGATTGCAACTGCAATAATGTCACCGGAGCTGTTTTGTAGACACTAAAAGCTGCTCCAGAGACAAACATCTGATAAAAAAAGAAACTCCACTCCACCATAGAGCAAATTTCCTCTCTAAAGCAATTTTATATTCGATAAGTGGGAAGGCATTCTTAGCGTAATGGATCTGAATATGATCTCTGTCAGAAAACTAAGAACACAGTCGTGTATAAAAGCACAGCGTGCAGAACGGCCAGTACTGCTGCATCAGATAACCAGATTGAAAAGTGCAGGAAACAAACTACAAATAGAGATGCATTGAAATTCTATTTCTCTGGAATAGGTGAACTGACAGATGTCTGTTTCTCTGTCCTTCTTGCCATTTTTGTGAAGGTGAAATCAGAAAAAAGTACATGAAAAACAAAATAATTAATCACTAGTGTGCACGTAAAGAGGCAAAACAACTGAATTGCTCTCTCTCACTCACTCACTCACTCACTCACTCACTCACTCTCTCTCTCTCTCTCTCTCTCTCTCTCTCTCTCTCTCTCTCTCTCTCACACACACACACACACACACACACACACACACACACGCACACACACACACACACACACACACACACACACTCCCTCGCCATACGTCGACACGCAGAATATGACCATTCTACAGCCAGATCTGTTATCACGGCTAATTACTACTCCCACCTCATATATACAGGGCTGTAATTAGCCTCTTAAAACATGATTAACATGTCTCAATTAAGCCAGTCAACATTTGCATAATATATTAGCTGTCCTAATTGCAAGTGAGTTTATATCAGAGGACAGCGAACAGCAAAAATACTTGCTGTTGCTTGTGAAGTGCACTGACAATGTAGTGAATATAAATATGACTATAGAGGAAATGTCAGAGAATAAAAGGGAATCCAGTCTATTTATGTCTGATATAACTCACTTTAAAGGCGAAGTTAAACTTAGAATCAGCACATCCCCACTTGGACTACACTTACAAATATATTACATGTTTATTATTATTCACTCAGATGAACATTTCTGGTAAGTGGAGGGAGAGTTTCCTGTGCGCTCGCAAATCAAAGCCTGGCAACATTTTCTCAGGAAAAACTTTGCGTTCATTTTGAAGTTATTTATTTGAAGTTATTTATGAGAGAACAGACAGCGTCCTGTTCAGCCTTATTTCCGTGGAAACTAAAACATGGGGGGATAAACTGCTGCTTCGGCACTTCCAAGCCGGGGACAGATATACAGTCTCCCAGTGAGCGCGGGGAAACCAAGGACATAGCCATTAGTTTCAGGACAGCGCCACATTGGAGACTAATGCCTCCATCTGTCACTGGAGATGAGAGGAGAGTAACAAAGAGAGGCAACACTAACCCCTGAACTCATCATGGACAGCCATGTCAATTAAATACTGAAAAACAGCAGCACTGGGAGCCATAGTAACCAGTTTATCCACTGCTGCATGGGAGCTCAACCAGTACCACCGTTAACGGTTAATGTGAAGGTTACAGAAAATACCATAAATAGTCATTTGACATCATCACCCTGCACCTTCACGTTTAATTCAGGCCCACCAACTAGATCTGAGATAATCACCTGATTAATTGATGAGTCAAAGTACAGGATATTCCCCACTGTTTTCATACTACTTTTTATATATATATATATATATCAGTTAATCATTTGAGTACTATCTTGAAGCAAAATGCAAAACCTTTGTTATTTCTATCTTCTCTGATGAGCGGATCTGCTGGTTTTTCAGTGTAAACTGTATCTTTTGGGGTTTTGGTTTGTTGGTCAGACAAAGTAAAATACCTGAAGAAGTCACTTTGACCATTTTACTTTGTTTTCCGATTATAGACTTAATAGATTAAATAAGAAAGTAACTGGCAGAACAATAAATAATAAAAATAATTCTTCATTGAAACCAGCACAGTTGTCAAAACAAACATCTGCTTCGTCCCAATAAAGAAAGAGTATTTCCTCCAGTATTTATGAGCCCTGGCAGGAACCTTGAAAGTGACCAGATCAACATCACTGTGGATATCTAAAATGTGTGTACATGTCTAATTAGCAGCGCAGGCTTGGGGGAGTGGGGGGGGATTGGTTAGTGGGATGGACTGATTCAGCAGGTCTAGCTTTGATAAGTTCAAGCGGTGTAATGCATTATCCGTCTGATCATATTAGTCATGCAGGAGCTCTCCATCTGACCCGAGCCTGCATGGGGGTAATGTGAGGCTGCTGACACCGAGTGGCCTGACGAAAACAGTCCCAGGCCCGCAGATAGAGAGACACAGGCAGAGAGACAGAGAGAGGGGGAGAGCAGGCCTGAAATCTGACACCCAGAAACACTGACTTGGTGTCTGGCTTCTCTTACTTAGTCAACCTGTACGTGCCAACTTCCCTCACCGTAATGGTTCCACACAAACAAAGAAGCTCTCCAGCTCTCTTGACAGGATGTGGAGCAAGCACAGGAAAACAAATTCAAAGTGCTCTCAGGAACTGCAGAAACAATGATGATAGTCTAAAAAAAGTTGCGAGGGGCCGGGAGATGGGGCAAACGTTTTCGTGAAATACAACCCCGGTGGCCAAAAGGAACGTCGGTAAGTGGTAACACAAGCCTCCGGCGTTGGTTTACTATAAGCCAGCGTGTGAACCTGAGCTTGTTTAAGCTTGCTAAATACTCTTGCACTGTGACATGGGAACGACCCCGGCACAAATAAACGGAATGGGGTGGTGTGGGGTCATCAGTTAAGGCCCGTTCTGTCTGCTATTGGCATGTGCTCCCGCCTTGTTTGTCAGCTGCTTGCCAATGGACACCTCACTGCTGCAATGTCCCATATTGCTGCTGTCAACACTCCGCTGATATACCACGAATAAGTGATGCATACACCACACATGCAAATAACCACGTGCAGCAAATGATAGCTGATGTGAGGAAATGTTTCTTCTCTGGTAAAAGGTTGAGAAAAAAGGAAATGCTTCGAATCTGAACTGCTGTACTCGTCTCCTCCTGCTCACACTTCTTCCCAGAGACTACTCTGACTGCAACAATGTAAAAAGCAAGGAGAAGCTGACTCTTTATAAAGAATATAAAAAAGACCTGACAAATTACAGGCTGTTCTCCACTCGCACACACTGCACTCAGCACATTTGGCTGTAAATGCCATGGTGAAGGTTTGAGTCATTTTCTCTGTCACTGCAGTGAAAGGATTTTCAGTTTCGTCTGCACAAACCTCCTATGGGCGAAGATGAGCCGCAGCTCAGCTCTTCAAACGGAGACAGGGAGGACACAGAGAAGCAGCCAGTCAATCTTGATTCTCTCATAAATAGTTTGGGTTATTCTTAACTTTTAAATGCTGTTCTGTCTTCACAAAAACAATGTCATTATTTAGAACTTGCAGAGTTGTGGTAAAAATAACTGATACAATAAAAAAACATTTTTAAAAAGAGAGAAAATACAAGCAATGTTAAAAAACATTTCCAAACTTGGTACTAAACGGAGGGGAGGACAATTTGCAGTCTGAGGGGAGCCTCTCGTCAGAAGCTCTGTGAAGTCCTGGTTGCCAAGAACGGTGGGAAGAGAGGAGAGGCAGGGGGAAAAGCCAGGAAAAGGTCCAAGTCACTTTGTTCTTCGTTTTGGAAACGAACTCTGGTTGAACCCGAGGAGACGCCAGACAGTTTACAAAGAGCCAGGCATTACTCTCTCACTTTTCCAAGCCTTGCAATTTAGAAACAGGGCCCCAGCCTACTATAGCTTCTTCCTCACAGGCTGCATTCTTTAACCTTTGTAAATCTGATGAAAATCTCAAGTGTCTACATGTTCCCTCTCCTTTCTTTGGAAAAGCCTGTGCCAAACTCTGACTCATGAATGTCAGTGAATAACAGTCCATGTTATATTAATGAAAACGGTATTGCCTCCATAAGGCACAAGCCCTGTGTTTATTCTCCGTTGCCTGTCTACATGGCTGCGATGCAGCCAGCAGACAAAGTGACAAGGCTCTCTCAATAATCTCAACAACAGCTTCAAAGTTGTGCTCACAGATAAGGCTATATTGGATATTTTGTTTTATTTCCTCTCTTGAAAAGCAGCACTCTGCCACATCCCTCAGAGAATATTCGCGGGCTTTCATCATGTGAGCCGCTCTTCCTTTGATCTGCTGTTAAAAGTGAGTAATAATTCACACATTCCTTTTCATGACTTTGACCCTTGTTGCGAACATAAACAGAAAATCCCTCTGACCTGCCCCTGCATGTAAAACAGCTCACTTAGCAAACACCAATAACTCGGCCAAGGAAAACAGACAGAGAGGGGTGAGAAAGCCCGGCCCCAGAAAGCCCAAATGTCGGCATGAAAACATTCCTGTCCAGAGACTGCAAGTCATCCGCTGCCAGCGCTGTGTACATGCAAGATGTGTGACGTTTGTCGATGAAAACGTGTTGTAAAAAAAGAAAATGTGAATTTTATGCTAAATAAATATACAGTGGCTGAAGAGACCTTTAAATCCACATTTTCTCTAAAAATGTTTCAAGTATTAAAGAAAGACATCCAAAATAAAGAAAACAGGTGATGCTAGAGACAAAGAATACGCTTTTAGACCCTAAAATGGACAACACTGTCATCGGTGTGGATGCTTACCTGTTTTCTCCTTTATTTCACACAAGACATTGAAGAGGGCAGGTTTCATTCTGTGGCAGTTGAGTGCATGTTTCCTAAAAAGAGGACAGGACACCACTTTCCAAATCAATATTCAAACAAGTGGACCCCCCTGAAATCCCCAAAATATCATAATATAGATACATTATTCTTCCCAGTTGTTTGTACCACAAAGTATGCTAATTTATAAAGCACCCAGGAGCCAAAGCAGGGTAAAATATTAACAAAGATGAATCCATATTATTTGGATTTAATCATTTGTCAAATAATTAAATCCAAAGACTATGGATTCATCATTGGATTCAACATGTTTTTGAAAAACAGTTTGGTCTTACTTAAAATGCCACAAAATCTATCCAGTTATTCAACTGTACCATGCCTCATATATTTCATTATATTTTTTTTATAATTATTGATGCAATAGGTCATAACTATAGGAGAGGATCTGCAACATGTTATTATAGCAGAGGATTACAATGTAAGCTCCTTTGTAACAAGGCAGAAGAGTCTCAGTGTAACTGAGGTGCCAAATGCTCCACAGTTAAAACACCTCTTATCTTAATCCGCTATAATCATGCCATAATTGATAGTTTTGATAAAAAAAAATATTCACGCAAAAGTTGTTTCAAATAATTAAATGTGAATCGTGACAAGTTTTAAGGGTCTTTTTTTTCGCTTTCGCGCAGTCACGGCACTTCAGTGGGCGTAATTGCTTTCATTTACAGGCAGTCTTGACACAAACCACAATGTTATTATCTCCCCCGGTCCATCCCCAATATCTCCTATTAATTATACAAGTATTTGTGTGCAGCCTCACCTCGCCTGTGCCTCGTCTAAGCTTTGGTCTGTGATGGTCATTATTTGCTGTAATATGTCTCCGATGTCCTGCTTTCTTCCCTCTCCGTCCGTCCCTGCCGTGCCATCCTGCATATGCTGCGCCAGGCCGGGGTGTCCGGCCATGCCTACCCCGTGGGAGTGCATCAACCGAGGCTGCTCGTCCATCCTTGACCACGGTCCCTGCTGCCTCCCCTCCAACTTTCAAATTTTTATATCAAGAGGGAAAAAATATAAGAAAATATCCTCGGAAATTCCTCTGGATTCCTCGGCGTTTCTCTGAGCCCCGACACTCCTCCTTTTTCCTTGGTAAGCTTTTCTGGATTTGGGAGGAGGGAGACTGACAAACCCTCTCTCTGCTCTCCCTCTCGGTCTCTCTCCCAGCTGGTTTAGGTGAAATCTGATCTGAATCGCTGCTTTTGGCTTTGGCCACTCCTGCACCGCTACTGTAGGGACGGAAAAAAAGGATTGAACATTAAAGGCTCCTAATCTGATTAAAAGTGGAGCGCGTTGTGCCCCTCTTATGAAACCTCCGATATTCTCGAGAGCTTGATGCGCCAAAACGCGCTAAAGACTTAACTTGTCTGTGAAGGATTTGGATACAAAGTAACCACCAACTGTTATTGTTTCGCTTATGTCTGGTAACTGACTCATAATCAGAGTATGGATGAAAAGCCTCCGCCCCTCGAGCCACGATTGGAGAAGAAGGAGCGCGCAAGTCCCACCTCGGTCCTCTCCGAAAACGTCAATCATCCTCCTTGGAAAGGTGGGACACTGTAATAAACATAAAGAGATGTGACCGGACCGGGTGGCAATACAGTGATGGATAGAGAGTGAATATGTAGCCTAATAAATAATTGTGAGTGGCAGTGAAGCTCTGACCCAACAGGACAGCATGGTGGTGCTTGGAAAAGACACTCTGTCACCCGGACTATATATTTCCCTGCTGAATATTTACATCCGTGTAATCAGTCAAAGGAATAATAAATCAAGAGGAATTTATTAGAACATGCAGCAGTTTGTGGAAAGCATTTTATAAGCCCCGTGTCGTAATATATGCCCACAACAGTCGTAACAAAATCCAGTTTATCAGCCTTGTGTTTAAACAGCTGCCTCCGTTGGCATCCACCATGCATTTGTGACTGATACAAGATCTAATCTGTATATTAATGATTAGTCCATTGACCGATTAGGCAATTAATATAAAATCAATCTGACAAACTATTTCTATAGTTGATTAAAGGGGAACTTTGCACAGTTCCGTTTTCAGGCGTTGGAGTGTAGGCTAATACCTAATTTACAGCAGTAGTAGTATATAGTAGGTTCAGCAGGCCGTTATCAACGACATGATGGTTGGACAGTACCACTGACCTTTGTCGTCATGGTAACAATTATTAACATCTGGTAAACGTTTTGACACAGTATGGTAATGTACCAAAACTACTTGGTGAGGTTTTGTAAAAAGATTGCGGTTTGGGTTACAAGTGTATAATTTTAATCACGTAAATTCCTTCACATACCTTACTTAAAAACTGACTTTGTCACCCTTTATAGTCCTTCAGCAGACTTCCTCCTTTGCTCCCGTGATAATTACAATGGCCACTAGAGGTTGCACTTATTACAACATTTTGGCCAAGTGGAAACTAACTATGACGTCACACACTGGTCTGCGAACTGCTGTTCTGAAGCCGCGAGTTTGTATTTTGGCTGTCGCCATCTTGCTGTTTAAGAGACAGAAGTGAGCATCTTTGGATGAGCTGTGGAAGAGTGAGAGGTGGATCTGACTCAATTTGATTGGGAACCTGAGGACAGTAGCCCCACCCACTGATCATGAAAACCTGAGGGCATCACAGGCCTGTCAATCAAACAGATACTTCCCCAAACATACTGCTTTTTGAGGCCGAGATTATTTTCAAATGGACTGCCAGAAAACTCAAGAAAGAATGGCTTTAGGAGTCGAATGGGAGTTGAAGCCCTTTTTGGAGACAACCCCTTGTGGACCTCACTGGTATTACAGTTTAAGGCTCTTACGCATTGGCCTAATTTTTCAGACCCAGAGGCTACATCCACTTTTATATACAGTATATGGTTTTGGCCTGCTAGGATGTGCAGTTTGTCACGCAGGTTCAGGCCCCTGCTAGCCCATATATTCAACAGTCTGATAACAGCCACCTGAGAAACTCCTGATGAACAATGCAGCTGATGTACTGCAATATTTAAGATAATGGTATATGGTGTGACTGCTTGCATAAAAAGTACGAGTTTGACCTCGAACAGGGTCTATCTGCCTGCAGGCTGTTGGTTCCACTTGCAAGTGATGATAAAAGGCAGACAGACAACTTCTCTCTGTGAATCCTATTTTTATTAGGCTACAGAATTTCCACAACACTGCATTAGCTGCTACTACCCAAATCACTGCCTTAACTGTCAGTGGTCGGGTTGCATTGTGGGTAATGTAGGCAGAAAGGACAGAAGAATGTGTGGAATAAAAATTACGGTATCGCTGGTTAAATTTGTGCCTTTTTTTTTAACTACTAGTTAGACAATGCAACAGGAGCACAATGCTAAAATCAGCAAATCATCTTTAATGTTTCAAGCAAAAATGTAAAAATTTCACCAGATGCACCTGTGCAAATGTGAATATTTGCATGTTTTCTAATTCTTTGATTAAAATGATTAAAAAAATATATATATAAACCCTTAAAAATCAGTTTTTCCTCTTAAAAAAAGCAACTGAAGGTCAACTTGGGCTCAACGCATTTTATACTTTACTATTTTCTGACTATTTCTGGACCAAATAATTTATCAAGAAATGCATCAGTTGATGATTAAAATAATTGTCAGTTGCAACCCTATTTGTGATAATAGGTTAATCCTTTCTCATTGAAAAATCTAAATCCTGATATGGATACCCTGCAGTCCTGTGCCTCGGAGGCTTGTCTGCCTTCCTTTACTGGCCGGACAGAAATCGATCAGTCAGTTTTCTCATTACGTGCTGAATAGGGAGGTAGGGTAGTAATTGTCACAAGGGGCAGGGTGAGGTTGAGGGTAGTGGTGGTGATAATGTCTGACACTCAGGAGCTGCAAGACTGCACAGCACAGCCCTGAAATGGAAGTCTGCAGTCCAACAGCCATTCTGCTTTATTTTATTCCCTATTTAACAGGGTCATAACGTGAAGGAGGGCTCATATTTGTTTTGTACATCTTACAAAGGTTCAGCTGTAAATGTGCTTACTCTGAAGTGAGAGGACAGGGAAATTATCGAGTTTTTCTTCTATGTTTTAGCACTGAAACAACAAACCCCAGTCTTGTGTCACGTTGGTTCTTTGCATCACGATATATTTAAACCTCCCACGCATAAGACTTCTTAGCTCTGATTTAAAAATCAAGGCAGCATTGATTAGTGTGAAATATGATCTGAAGAGCTCATTCTTTTTGCTTTAAATTCAAATTTATTCCACTGAAAGCCAATAGACAGAAATTACCTTATTGCTTGGTTGCTGGTGGGAAAGTAAACTCTGAATAAAATAAATATGACCTTGTTTATGGCTCTGATTGCTGTGTTTCAGATAAAGCAGCATTTGCAGCCTTAATGAAAGAGAAGAAAATCATCTGACATTGCATATTTCCCCTCCATTAAAACCAAATGTGTTGTAGCAGCATTAATATTCTCATAAAAAAAAAGTGGGATCTGATTATAATTGCAAATGAAGTTTGATGTAAAAAAAAAAATATTCTTATAAATAGTAGATGTTTTTCTGCAGAAGTTGCAGAGTTGTTTTTCAGAGAAAAATGTTAATGCTAAGCATGTCGGTATTCCCAGTAGAAATGTGAACTAGTTGAATTTGTTGAGTCGTGTTGTGTTTACCATCATCCAGTGAGGCTGCTCTGATGAATATAGAAGAGGACAGAATGTACCAAGGATTAAAATACATTTGTGACTGGAAAACAACTTAACTAAAGTAACGTAAAGTCTCATGTTTGGGATGGCGTCTGCTAAAAGTAAAGATAAACTGAGCATAAAAATGTTTAATGAATGTATCTTGAATGTTCTAATCTTCATTTGAGTCATTTAGATTGTTTATTGTTGCATTTATATGCATTTACATTTAAAGTCTTGAAAATACATTCTGCATTTTAAGACTTTCAAATGACCCTATACTGCATGATAATTTGTTGGAAACTATTTATTATTTTTACACTGCTTATAAATGCTAAATTGATATAATAACATCCATGTAAGCCAAACAATGAGCTTTCAAGCTTCCTAACAAACTCCTGCGACTCCACAGCACATATTCTGGACCAGGGTCAAGCAGCTCTTCCCAGAGAGAGCTGCAGGTCAGAGTAGGGTAAGTTATGTATGAGGTAGGAACCACACCGAGGGAGAAAGCAGCAACTGCATGGCACATCTCACCAGGAAGTAACCTTGATGAAAAATTCAGTTGTTTGCAGCTCCTGGCGTCCCTCAGGCATGAATAAAGTGAGGCCCAGACAGAGAGAAAAGACCTGGGCTCAGCTTGAAACTACTCACCGACCCTACTGCTGAGGAAGACACACGCACACACGCACACATGCACACAGACACGCACGCCGGCCAGCATTAGGAGATGGGCACGAATTAAACTTTAATCACGCCTCAAATAGATTAAGCGACAGGAGCCGAGTCAGCATTTCTGAGCCTTTGCTCTGCTTCGGTTGACCATCCTCCTCTGAACTCCTGCTAAATGAAATACCCACCAATTCCAGTTTCGGTGTACCTCAGATTAAGTTTCAAGTGAAACACACCAGGAGTTGAAAACTAAACCTGCACAGTTGCCCAGTGATTAATGTGTTATTATATATTAGTCCACTCCAGCAGTGTTCATGCACTCTGGAAAATCTTTTTGTAAATGATGTTGCAGTTTTTTAGGATTTAGGAATAATCCGGTGAAGATGGAGATTATTTGCAGCACTTTACTTTCACAGTAAATTGATGCACCTGCCTTTAACCCAGCAGGATTCACCTGTATCTTGTCGTTAATGATAATTTTTGGTGTGCAGGAGCCCGATGTGTCTTTGTGCAGCTGAGCCTGGGTCAGGTTGAAGGATGACTGATATGAAGGGGTTGACCTGTCACATAGCATTTGAATTACAATCCTTGGAACAGGATAAAAGGGGAGCCAAATGTCAAGTGATACAAGTGACGCATCCTCAAACACACATATCCACACAGAGAGGGATGTGGAGATGAATGGTTTATAATAAAACCAAAAACCCACCAGCAATTCTGTGGATGGCATGTAAAAACAGAAAGCTTATCATTTTCATGAAAATAATAGTCACCGGTGGCGCTCGCAGTGTGTGTCAGCTACAGGATTTCCATGCCCTTTTTTCATGAGTGTGTCTGTTCTTGCTGCAGGGCCCCTGTAAGCCCTTAGACCTCTTGGCAAAGCGTGGGTTGTGCCTGGTGGGGGGAGATGTGACGGATGCCGGAGCCTCGGAGCCCGCTAGCTGCTCTGTGAATTTTCCCAGACTCATTTGCATTCATAAAGAGCCTACTCCTTGTCACAGAGTGTTTTCTTTTTTAGACTGCCTCCAAAAATCCCGTGCGACTCTTGGTGGGAGTGCGCCGGGAAAATCCGACTGTCAAAGACGACAAGACGAATGAATCCCTGTGTCAGACGCGTGTGGCTTCAACGATGACAGATGGAGGAGAGCTGTCCCTCCGTCGATCGGCAGGCTTCATTTTGGAATAAATAAATCTGAATTTCGCCCCCTCCCATAATTACAAGTGTTGCTTTATTTGACAGCTCTCTGTGTTTGTTGATGGGAGTGTGTCTGTTGGTGTGTGTGTGTGTGTGTGTGTGTGTGTGTGTGTGTGTGTGTGTGTGTGTGTGTGTGTGTGTGTGTGTGTGTTTGGTGGGTGGTGGCACTGACCAGGTGACAGCTTGATTTAATTCGATGTAGGCGTGACTGCAGTGTTGTGCAGTGGTTTTCAATTGTGACTTTTCATTCTGGCTTTTTAAACCCGCACCAACGTACACTCGGAACAGCAGGTGAACATAAACATGCAATAAAACCCAAATAATTTACAAAGCTCTACCCTCCCCTAACCTGCTCTGCTGAAGGGTCCTTGAGCAAAACGCCACATCCCTCCCACCTGAACTCTGAACGCTTGTGGAAGAAGAGCAGGGACATATGCAGGAACTTTGGGGTCTGCTCCCCCCTCTTTTAATAAATGAATTAAATAGATGAGTCCCAGCCTTTGTATATTTCCAGCAGTGGTTTTCTAAAGTCATTACCACCTTTCACCTCACTAGCATTAAGGAATGATGAGAATTAGCTGTATTAAATGCTTGTATCACTTTATTACTTTACTTTTAATGTTTTCATATGGAAATCTGTGAGGCGTCTTACAGTATGTGCATTTAACTCTAAACGAAGGTTAATCTGATGATGTATATTTATAGACACAGAAATAAAAAATGCATTTTCACATTTTTCTAATCCTGTCTTTGTGTTAATTATTCACTTATCTCTTAAAATAAAAAGAAGTTCCTCCCCTTCGTCTTCCTGTAAAACGTTAAAATATATACAAAAAGCACAGAAATGTGTCCAATCAAATGTGCTTCGAGGTGACTAGCTAACACCATCCGTCATATAAAATCACACTTGACCTTGGATCACAGTCAGCAAACACTTTGTTTACGTCTCCGAAAGGCACTCAAATATATTTATTTCTCCCACAGTTTATATTTGTTACTATTGCCGTGGCAACAAAGCCTTTTTGAGCACTTAAAACTAAAGTATTTGATTGAAATAAACCTATTCCTTATAGTACACTCCACTAATATATTCCATTTCACTCAGAAATAAATAAAAAGGCAGGAGATATAAAAAAAAAAAAAAATGCTTTAACTTCTCTTTTGCTATGACATTGAATTAATTCCCGGATGTTTTTAGTCTTTGCCATGTTTTTGTTTCATATGTAAATTAATTTCGTCTGGTGTAATGATGTGGAGTATTAATACAAAATAAAATTAGCCACTGTTTATGTGGATGTCCAATCAGTGTTGATGATAAATGTAGTCACCAACAAACAATTCCTCAATAAATTTGCTCCATCTCTGCGAAGCAGCAGCAAAATCTGTTGTTCTTCCGTAACCAGCTCCATCATTTCATGTACAGTCACGAAGTCGGTGGTCACAAGAACTTCAAGTTAGCTGCGCCGTTTGGGTCACGAGGGGGCACTCTAAATGGCACTCAAAATAAAAACTTGTTCTCTTGGCTTGTACTAAAACGAGCTACAATTTCCAACAGCGAAAATGGCATCCCAAAATATGAGTGCAGAGGATGTTATGGACGAGGATACATTTTACAGAGTTTGTCTGGCTTGGATATTCAACTGCTTTTAATCAAACCAGCGTATACGGCTGAATAAATGTGCCAACGATGCAGTTGCATTAGCCACGCAGGAGGACTATGGCCGGTGGGGACCGTCCAGAGACTGAGCCACCGAGGGAAAAAAGTGAGTTTTGATGCCTTTGCTCTAATTTTCCTCTGATGCCAAAAGAAACTAAATCATTGTGCTGCAATTAGTCTCTGCACACGATATCCTCTGGCTGCTAATACAGTTTTTTTTAAGTGCGGGCTACGAGGGGAGAAATCTGGCTAAGGGAACTGGGACTCGGGACATCCAGTGTCAGAAGCTTACGATTAGAGCATTAGAGCATCAGTGCTAGTGCTGGCAGGAAAACTCAGAAAGACTCGTTCTTATTCTGTCAATATTGCAAACGCTAAGAAATGTATTACTTCAGCTGACTACATTCAACCTTGATTTCACCACAAACATTTTTTTTTCACCATAACAAATAAATGGGTATCCATTTAAACAATAAATGTTGCCCATTTACAGCAGTGACGGTGCTATTCAATAAGAGGACGTGGCTGAACAAATTCCTATCTTATCATTAGCTTCTAATAACCCAACAACTAGATGATAAGCTACTGCGACTGGAGGAAACCTTCATTTCACAGATTTTTTTTTTTATATATATACAAATGAAAAAAAAAAAGGCTTTGAAGAGCTTGTCCTTTCTCCACAAAACAGCAGAAAACAACAGAGGAAGTTGAATGTGAGCGACACAGATTCCCTAAACCTCAAAGAACACGGTGCAAGTGGAGGATGATAAAAAGGAGAACATCTGGTGAGCCGAGCACGGTGCCAGGACAAGACAAAGCCATGTGTCTGGCAAACACATATCTACACACGTAGCTAAACACAAACACAACACACGCACACACGCACACACACACACACACACACACACACACACACACACACACACACACACACACACACACACACACACACACACACACACATTCATTCATGCATGCACACTCACACCCGCCTGCCTCCAAACTTAGGAACAAGAAAAAAAAAATCCCCCATACACACACACACACACACACACACACACACACACACACACACACACACACACACACACACACACACAAATTCATGCACATTACATTCATTGTGCCAGCACTCGTGCACAGCAGGGTGCAGTTAGAGCGTAGGAAAAAAGAAAAAGCAAAAGTAGGATGTGATTGGAGAGTCCACTGTTCAGACAAGACTAATCTGCATACTCAGAGGCTTAGAAGTGAATATGCATGAGAGAATAAAACGATATGCCTTGAAGCAGACCACCCGCTCTCCTTGGATTACTGTACCCACCTCCGAGCCTTTTATCTTCTTGTTGGCATGCAATCAAGCTGATTTAGTGTGCACTTGCTGATGGTTTCACACAACAGATTGGACTTATAAGATGATAACCTGTTGAGAAAGAAAAGAAAAATGCCATCACCAAAGCTAGAAAATGGATGATTTGTGCTTAAAATCTCACCAAAATATGTAGAAAAATGATCCTAGAAGGAGTTTTTTTGCCCACATTTTTATGCCTTATTCAGTTAACTGTGGGTAGATTTAACCTACTGCAGACAGAGAGAAGCAAAACAGAGGGAAAATGAATACTTGGAAGAAGTGTGCAGTATTAGACACAGAGCTCTGATGACCCATCAAATATTGAAGAAATGTCTGCTGGAACCATGAATTCACATTTCAGACAGACTTCCTCTAAGACTGTCCTCACCAATGAATGAATATTTCATTTCAGAAAATAGAGTGGCCCTGAAAGGCACCATTACCAAACCCTAATGTCAGGGGAAAAACATTCTCCACATTTAGCTGAAAGTTAGGGTGAAATGATAAGAGCCGTCCATGCATAACACAATCTGATGGGGTAATGCATTGGCATCGCATTAGCATGACTGTATTTGACTGAACGGCAGAGTGTGTGTGTGTCTGTAGGTTTTCCCAAATGACTAAAATGATAAACTGGAGAACTGCGAGCACATGGGTTTTCAATTTATCATCTCGCTCATTTGGTGAGAGGGAACAAAAGTCAAACATGTTTAACTAACATGCAGTCAGGGCAGTTACGGACATATAGAGCAGTAATGTGATGCTTTTAGGTAGCAGCCTCATTTTAGGTAGTAAAGGTAGGTAGTTCTTTTCTTTTTTTTTTAAGCACAGATTAATCCTCTTAACACAACTAGACTCCTGCTGGAGGAGCTTCAACTTTTCTTTAAGATATTCATTTGATGGTATAGTTTTCCACTACGTTTATCTAACCCTATATTTGCTCCTTGACTGAAGGTTTGTTAAGATTTTACATACAAAACATGTGATCACATCATAATGCATACAATTCAATGGTAAAAGAACACCCAACAATAACCTTAACTAATAAATAACGTAACCTTAATTAAGCTAGCTTGCTAAAAGTTATCACAGACTTTTGAAAGAACAAATTAAAAACCGTTACCCAAAGTGGTCAGATTGCGCAGAGAGATTAAGAGGTGGTGCCATTGCACAAATTGAGGTAAGGACCGATCTGTGCAGATTAAAAATGTTTCAACCTGTTTCAATTAGCACCTACGCAGAAACGTTTTGATGACATTTCAGAAATGAACAGTAAGACAAACAGGAGGAAAACAACAAAAAGTCTAAGGTGTCACAAAAACTAAACACTCACAACCACTCTTCACCAACACAGCTGATGTGCATACGGTTAGCTGCACAGAATATACAAGAACTGCAAAAAACAGAAAATGTCTAAACTGCAATCGTATTTAATTAGATGAAGTCCATTCATATGCATATGTGCAATGAGCTTCCTGCACATAAATTTGACAGGCTCAAACCAATGTGAACATTTGTTTTAGGTTTGTTACTACAGGCTATAATATATTAGCTTTCCTGACGGTTAGAAGGGTTCAGATCAACATCATCTTTACATAAATCTACACGTAAAAGGTTAAAGGGTGGAGAAGTGTGATTACTGACAACACTACAGGTACAGGTTTTAAACCAATGCATCACACGCAAACGCTTCATTCAATGTCCTGCCTTTATTCTGTTTTTTGTGTGTGCATTTAAACACAGTCACTGACACTCGTGTCGTAGTGTGCTCAGTATGTACCAAGAGGAGGAAGAGAGGTCATCCCTGAGTAACAACACCTGCAAAATCTCTGTTTCCCCTCCACCCTTGAATTTTCCTGGCAAAGGAAAAAAGACAAAGAGAAGGCAGAGCCACAGTGAGAGAGATGTCCGTGGTGGTGAAATAGTTAAAGCCATAAAGACATACAGTACCTCAGCCCTGACCCCGTGCCCTCCTAGGTATCCCCCTGCGCAGAATTCTTATTCCCTACCAAACTGACAAAGTGTTTTTAATCTTTTCTTTCCCTCTCTCCTGGAGATTGGGGAAACAAAAATCAATAGCTCCTGGCAGGCGATCTAGCAGGCTGGTGAATTACAGGGTCTACGCTGCAACTAGAGCGCTGTATCACAGGGACCTTGGAATGAGAGACCTTGGGAGAGGCATCAGAGACACAGAGGTTGCAGGGTCACTCTGGGTCCGCAGTCAGAGGAGAGGGGTATTTACTGCCTCCACCAACTCGCTGCTATGAAAAATAACTACCACGCAGCACAGAGAGGGATGGCTGGGGTGAGAGGGATGGTGAGAGAGGCCGAAGAAGAGATGAGACGGTGTGTATGCGAGCTGCTTAAGTCTTGGGAGAGTTTGCTGTGATGTGTGTGTGTATTCACATTATGTGCTCTGTGCAATACAGGTATGATGTCAGACAGAAGACTAATGCTGTTTTTCCTTCTCTCTCCCAAACGGGAAATGATTCATTAGCGTTTGGTGATTTAGAACGTGGCAGCGCTGGCCGATCAATATGCATGGGCCCATCTGTCAATACGTGATTTCTGCTGGTAATTAGCTGATGTGGGCCAGTGCTTGTGAATATTGCCTGGCAACTGACAGCCTGGTTGTGTCTGTCATCACTGGGGGGTGCACAGGTGGTGGTGGTGGTAGCTCACTGCTGATCAATAAAATACTGCGCTTCAAGGCCCGAACCAGATTCATAAAGACATCTACTGTGATAAAATATGGAGTAAAGAGGCCTTTCTACATTTTCATTTCGATATGAAGCAGGGTTGAGATTTATGCTGAGAAAAAAAGCCAAAGCCATTCAATCAACAATCATAAATAATAACAATGAAAGCCGTGTGTTTAAAAGAAACTTTGAGCAATCATTTCTGTAAACATACATGTATGCATCTCAGGCACTATTGAGAAAATGTGTCAGATCACTCAATTATAACAACTCGAGACAGCTGGCAGCAAGATAATTAGGAGTGTGAAAATGATAATGATGATTATGATGAAGAAATGTTTTAATTGCTTTGTTTTCAAAGCGAAAAGATATTTACTGGCTTTGGTGTGCAACTGCAAGTTTGTAGCGAGCTAATATGAGTTTCAGTGTTGGTTCAACTGTTTACTATGAACTACAGAAACTTTAACAATGATCGTATACTGGTGTCCACTGAAAATATAATCTATAAGATCATATGTTCCTGTACAGGTTGAGGTAATGTTCCTACTTCTTAAGCAGAATAAATCAAAAATTTAAAACCCACTGAATGATCTGAAAACGACATTGTCACCAGGGGTGGATTACTGAGCAGGTCTGCTGGGCGCAAACCACAAAGAGATGCAAAGCGACCACAAAAAGATGCAAAAACGACCATCAGGAGACACCGAATGCTCACACAGAGAGACAAAAAGACCACAAAGAGATGCAAAAGGACTACAAATGACGTGTATGTGTTTCGTGTCTCACTGCTGTGTAGGAGGGATAGCGCTCATTTTATATGCCTCTGCCCAAGGGCCCGTTGTGTTATAATCCGTCCATGGTACTATAATACAAAGCAGTAAAGGAAATCAAAAATGACCAAAAAATTCACACGTTTTTATCTCTCTGCACAGAAACCATCCCTGTCAACAGTCATAACTCAAATATTTGAATCTTTTGAGCTCCTTGCATTTAATCAGCTAAACCGAGCTGTCAATTTACACATATTGACTTTGTTTTGGCTTCAATTTGCTTTCCGTTACACTAGTAGCAGCACTATAAGGAGTTTATTGAACGCCTGGTGTCAATAAAACAATGCCATTCATTGAACTCGCACATTAAATCCGGAGAAATCCACCTTTACTCTTGAACAGTTTCTCTTCAGTGCCAAACCTGAGCCATGATGCGTGTTATATTCCTTAATTTTATCCTCATAATATGTGTCCAAGTTCACAAGTTAACTCAGGAAGAGAATCCGACAAGCAGAGGTGGTGAAAACCCCTGCAGAAGGATGCCTCTCTGTCTCTCCCTGGCATTTGCATATTAGAGTGTTTTCTGGGGAAAATGAGCTGTAGAAATTAATTCAGGATTAATTGGTGCCTTTATCTCGTTAGGACAATCTAATTTAGGGGATGATGGAATTGTTTAGACTCCCTTTTGCATAATTGGATTGCGGTGAATGGCTGTCATTACCGTCTTTTTAGCATCGTCTGTGGGCCCCCTCTCTCTCTTGCAGGCCCCAGCCTCATAAAGAGCGATCATGTGTTACGCCAGTGTTTTGCTAACCCCTGGAACACACCATCCGATGCTGCAAGAGGCAAGCATGTGGCTAACCGCGCAGCAGTGATTAACTCTCTTTTCAGGGCCATTAGCATTACAGCAAGTGGCGCGCTGTTGAGGAGATTTCACATGAACACATGGGCATGTGGCTAACAACAGGGCGATCATCGACTGTCAGACACAGAGATTAGTTTTTGGTCTCAGCCTCTATCATGTTTTGTGGTTTGTGGCTCTGACAGCATTACCTGACCCCCCCGCCACCCCCACTCCTTCCCCAGTGGAGCTGGACATGACATCTCAAAAAATCTCTCAATGCTTTTTGAGAGGCTTTTCTTTCTTTCTTTTTTTCTTTGTCCAGTACATTTCTGACACATTTCACCCTTTTATTACTTCCACAACATCTCTGAGATGGTGTGCAGTGGGCTGGGTTTTTTTTTCTAACGTGGGATGAAAATCAATAGGAAAGGAGCAAAGCTCATGTAAACGATCACTCGCTGGAATACCTGATCTTCTCACTTCAACAACATTGATGTAACTATGGAAACAAGTTCCCAGGATGAACAGGGATATGCCTATCTACTGACAAAAGGCTTTTTTATGTCTCTCCCAGCCACTTACCCCCATACCACAACACAGGAGAAGCTTATATGTGGTGCTCCCCGCCATGATACCATCATAATTTTTCTGAAAGCACAAATTGTATAGATATTATTCTGCCGGCCGCTCTCTGGTAAACAAGGCAGAGTGAAATCTAATCTATGGTGCTGATACTCAGGCTGTGCCAGGCTAATTGAGTTGATGTAGTCTGTCCCTGGAGGAGCTGGACATACAGTAAAGACAGACTCGATCAAGTCATATAGCTCATGTACTGTACTTACTGGAAGTGACTTGCGTTTACATTGTCACAGTTGTCAACGGCCGCCGTGCTCATGAAACTACTTGTTTCTACTGACCTACAATCCCATTACTTGCTTGCTGTTATGGGGAATAAACTACAGAAAAGAAACAACGTGCCAGTCTCTTTCCTCGTGTATGCCATCATTCTCCATGCCCCCTCCCATGTTCGTGATGCATACCGTGTCATGTTTTGATGCATTTTAACCCCCCTATCCTCCAGTCTGGTGCCATTTCCATTCTTTGCATAAATACAGTCTAACAGTATTAAGTATTCATGCGTGTTGGGGAAGGTGGTGCCTGTCCTTCAGGGTAAGTGTCAGGCCTGCGTGAGGCACAAGAAAAGCCCCGGGGAGAGGAGAACATTAGGATCCATCAGCCTGACAGACAAATCATTCTCTCATGTAAACATAAATATGAGGGTATGTTTCCACCGCCATCCCACTATCTGTTGCTAGGCTACCTTGCATTAAGCAGTGTAGCTGTCCCTGTTCATTTTGCTCCAGGGATTCCAGCAATACCATCATATAACCTGCTGAGTCTTAATGAGAAGGCCTGCTCATATGAGTGGGTACGAACATGGTGAAATGTGAAATTTATTCAAAACACAGGATTTCTGCTGTCTGTCAGCGTAGTAGTGGCACGAAAATGTTTATGAATTTGAAGTGTTTTGGAAAAGAGGCTTTGAGGGAAATATCTCTCTGCCTGTACACAAACACACCTGACACAAGAAAAGGTCACAATGGATCAACACACACACACACACACACACACACACGCTCGCTCACTCGCTCACTCTCTCACACACACGCACTGATGCAGTACACAGGCTCACACTTGTTTAGGCACGCATGCGCGCACGCGCACACACACACACACACACACACACACACACACACACACACACACACACACACTAAACAATATGTGGCGCTGAGCTCCATAAAGGTCATTTGCTGTTGAGAAATCACTGATCCCCAAATGCATTAACAAAGTCAATTAACCATTCTCCCACAAAGAAGAAAGAAACCCATCTCCAATAAAAAATAGAGCGCAGAGCGTCGTCCAAGCACCCCCCGCCAATTACAACAACTGCGTCCCCAGATAATTATGTGAGCCATAAATGGGGAGAGAAAGACAGTGGAAGGCAATGGTCACTGAGAAGAAAGAGCAGGGAGATGAGGGAAAGCAGCGCCAACAGCTGGTTTGAATAGATTGTGTGTGGGATGAATTAAAAAGTTGAACCTTTCCCTGGCCGTATTCAGATGTCTGCCTCTGGGTGATTAATCATGGCCGTCAGGACCTGTAATCCTTTTCAATAGGAAACAAATGCAGGCACTGTCCTCTCTTCTCTAAAGCGCACAGGGCCCAGGGCCACCAGCCCGCCTGCCTGGTCACAATACCTGAACCACAGAGGAGGCACCCTCGGGAGCAGGGATGTGCGGGACACACTGTAATCTGCTCCAAACATGATGGGACGAACAAAAACGCCGAATTTCAACAAAACTATGTGGCATCCTTTACTGGTTTTCTGCATCCTTTTTGTATCTCACGTTCAATACTTGAGGCATTTGGCATAACTAGAGAAACGTAATTGAAGCAGCCATGAAAAAAAAAAAAAAAAAAAATCACCTTTTGAGCTGCAGCATCTTTTTTCTTTTTAAGAAGAAGGGATGTAAAGGGCCTTGTGATTGGTGTCAGGACATGTGACAGGATTTCAGATGACAGGGAGTTTTCTCTCTGACTGATATCAGTCCTCTCCGCTTGCAGCTGCTTTAGTCAGTGAACTTCATGTCACGTTCTACATGGTGGTAAACAGCTGATCTAGTTTAGAAAAGACAGTGAGAAAGTCAAGCGCCAGCAACATTGAGAGCCCAGGAGAAGAAAGTGTGTCATCAGCATAAAAATAGAAGCCCGCTAACGAATTCCTAATCATATCCCCCCGTTTCCTCGAGGGGCTGTGCTAAAGAGGTTAAAACACAAGCCGGTGATGAGAATGTGTGGCGCATTTGCTCGAGAGATTATTTCTTGGTGTTCCAAAAGTTTACAGTGTTATTGACTGTTAAATTCACCATTATCTCCCCAGAACTACAAAGCAGGACTATTCTCTGTGCAGCCATGTACCCTCTCTGTAAATGTTAAAAAATGCCATTATAGGGGGGGATTTGTCCTCAGTTTCAAACATTAGTGAGGATATCCAGAAAATGCACCACTTACACATCAAAAGCAAAGGAAAACCATCAATCTTGACTTTAGCTCGACTGAATCAAGTGATGCCTGTGTGGCTTTTACGAGTGAATAAATTGAATGTCCCTCAAAAGAGCCCCCATACTGATTCTAATGGTGTATGTGACCTCTGAGTAATCACCTTAAAAAAACTTAGTATTAAAAAATCCTTTATAGCCAACAAAAGGCAAATGTCAGTATTCCCACTGAGTGACAGAGTGCTTTTATATGTGTGAAAGGTTGTGAGGGTAGTCATTCAGTGTGGCTGCAGAAGGTGGTGTATGTTGGCAGCATGGCAGACTGTGGAGAATGGGCCACGGCCAGCCGTTTCCAGAGCCTTTGTGTGTCTCTGTTTGACCAGGCGTCTCCTGGTCCACAGGAGCACAGCTTCAACACATCCAGCAAAAGAACAAAGCAGCCATTATCAGCTCTATCTCATCCCCATCCTGCCTCGCTGACACCCGCGGACAAACAGCGCCGGGGCCCGGCCGCGCCGCTTTGCTGGGGGGGACCCTCAAGCGGACACTGAAGCGGACTGGGAGGTCCATTAAACACATAGGCGACACCTTAGCTGTGGACAAACATCAACACAATAGCATGCAGCGCTGGTTGCCACGGAGATGGGAGAAAACAGAGTACAGCGCCAGCGGTGACAAAGAAAGGGAGGGGTCAGGCATCACGGGCCACTGCCAAGTGAAAAGCCTCAGCAAAGTGCCCTGAGAAACACAACACCCTTTTACTTTGTGTCACAAACACTGTATTCTTAAAGCATCCATTCAGTGACAATGTGGCGAGCAACATCAACTAGTCAGCTGCACAGAGGACCTCCGTAAAAGAATGAAATTTGTTTGCTATAAAAGAGGAGTTAAAAGGTAAAGTAAAACCAAAAACTTGAACTACTGCACATGCTTTAGTGTTTTCTTGAAGAAGCATTACTTTTAGACTACGTACTACTATACTCCAAGTATCAGTGGATCTCCTGTTAACTCATAAACACTTCACAGTAAGTGTGTTACAAAATGCCCTACTTAGTAGCAGACCTGCTGTGAACCTGACAGACCCTGGGATTTAAACATTTTAGGATATATTTGCAAAACTGCTATTACAAATTTTGAGGAAAAGTACAACCCTCCGTTTATCATTCTACACATGGACAACTTTACCAGTCAGCAGATAAAATAACTTGTAAAGCACAAGTTTACGTTTTCTCATTTCTCATTACTAGTCAGCAAAAAAAAAAAAAAAAAATTACCTGCAAATGTATATTACATTTATATTACATCATTTTGAATTTTTCAGATAATTTGGAGGATTTAACAACTTTATGGGCTGAACCTTTAAAATCTGCTGCACACCACCACAAGATCAAAAGGTGCCAGATTTAATAAATAGCACATGAATGTCTGCGCTTTAAAATATGATGGCTATTCTCTGGTGAAAGAATCGGCTGATAGTAGAAGCTTAGAGAGTAAACTAAGTGTTTGCAATGGAGGTAAGTGAGCAGATGCTTTGTTTTTGTTTTTTTACCCTGAGTGGGCCGAGAAAGTTCTCCTTTTTCTAAATAATAAATAATGAGCCATCTTACATTGGACTGAAACATCTACAGAAATGCTGCATTGTCAAAAAGCTTAAGACAAAGCTATTTTTTAATTTCATGAAGAGTTGACTGTTTGGAAATTAAAAAAATAAACTGCCTTTTGTTGGACAGCAACAATATGCTGTCACAAGCGCACATGCTAATGCTGTGCTATCACTTTTTGTTTATTGTCATTTGATTGATGTCTCACATCGCTGACTGCTCTGAGAAAAAAGGAGTTCAGGATAAACTGAACTACGTTTCTAAATTTGCACATAAATTGTCAAAGTATAAATGAGTTTGGTGAAGACAGAGAAGCTCAAATCTGTGTTATAAAAATGTTTCTATACATTCATATAGACAGAGAAGAGTTTACATGTTTCTGTCAATACTTTCAGTGGATGTTGATTTGAATACCATTAATTCAAATTAATGAACTACAAAACTTGACATTCACACAAACAAAAGAAAACACATTTAAAGTCAGTTCATTGTCAGAAAACTGTGCCATTGAGTGCTTTTCTATTATCAGAGTATATCAAGTCGGAATTCATGTACATTAAATTATTCAATTTTCTTGCTGGCATGCTACGGCCAAGTATTTTCTGCCCACATGCCAATCGCGATGTCCATAAATCATAATCATGAAATATTTGCAAATTAGTGGAGTTGAGGTTTCGCCTTCAAATGATTATTCCAAGTGCAAATTCAATTCAAAACTGTGTGTGCCAAATTCAAATTGGATGTGTTAGCTCAGGAGGCAATTATGCTGAATTTATAGAGTTTGAAATTGTGAAAATTGGCCACATATTCGGCAAGTGTTTCTTGCTTTCAGTTTTCACTCAGCGCACACTCTACGTGGTGATTTATAGTGCGTTTCTGCATCACAAGCTTTCGCTGCTCGAGCCCTGCTTTCTGACTCTTTTTCACTTATGACCAGCGAATAAAACCTGTCGATACAATCATCCCCTCTGACCTCTGAATCTGACAGCATGTCTGCTAAACACTTCAAGTATGAGACGCCGACAAGCAATTCATTTTTCCTCTCGCTACTCCTGCGGTGCTTGTGTGCACAGTGTTTCCTTCTCTCCACCTGCCTGAGCTGCTGTGGCCTTGTCTGAATCCTCTGAATTCCCAGTCCATTGCAGTGTATCCGCCTGGAAACACCACAGATGCTCGGCACTTGGTAAGTTGCAAAAACAGGGGGAAAAAAAACACAAGCAAAGTGATGGGATGAAGATGTCCGTTATGGCAAATAGAACTCTGTCACACTCCTATAACATCTTTGTCACTGATTATTAGACCGGAGATTCACACACAGACACATGCACCTAGCATGCACGCACGCGCGCACGCACACACACACACACACAGTCGACTTGATGAGCGGGAAGCACAAGAAGAGCTCTAATAACACCGAAGGAACCAGACGACACAGATTTGGATAGAGTTGTCACAATACCAACATTTTTTTACTCTGTACCAATACCACTTAAAATCCAGAATTCTCAATACCACTGTTGATAACACGATATAATAATAATAATAAGAATAAGAATAATAAGAATAAGAATAAGAATAAGAAAAATAATAAGAATAATAATAATGATAATAGTTAAATAATAAAATGAACTAATGAAACGAGTAAGATTCAACTTGAGTTTATTTATTTGAGTAAGGGGTGTGGGAGAGCAAATTCAGATATTTTGTCGTGATATTTGTCCTTTAATAAATAAATTTTTTTAGTTGCACTTTCGTTTCACTTTTAGTAAGGTACAACTTACAGAAGTCGGAGCGGTCCGGTTGCTTGACGTGTTTTCCATGTCGGTACCACAGGAAACAAGTTCTGTCACGTTTTTAGAATTTGGGTACAAACTTGACAAAGTATCAGTTCTCATGACATCCCTAGATTTGAAAATTAAATATGTTACAGGCAGGGGCATCATAGCAACAGTGTTTTGTTGAAATATGCGTTAACAGGGCCGCAACATGGCAATGGTCCTCAAACAGCCTGTATTTAAAGATTTACATATCTACAGTTCTGTTTTTTAACATTTAACAAAGCTAGCTGACTAGGTAGGTCAGGCTTTCCAAATCTGACGATTTCACCTCATTGTATCCTCAAATAATGTCTTCCTCTCGTACACAAACCCAGCCTATATCAAGTGACATCAAGCCTACTTCACATAGCTTTCTAAAACCTCCCACTTTCTTGGTATGACATTTGGCATTTAGGTGTTTCCCCACTTGGAGGTTGGAACTTGTCCAGTTGTTCATGAACGCACCATGAGATTCATGTCTGTAATGCTCGAAGCAGCTAGCATAAACACAAGCGCCCAGCCTTTAGGAAAACGAGGAACCGGTCAGACATCTGGTAAAATAAGCATGCTTCTTTTCAATACTTTCTTTTTGGGCTTCACTGTCAATTTTTTTTTTTCTCACATAAGCAGTGTGGTTACCCGAGAGTTGTAAACGGGCTGATGAAAGAAATGGCGGAGTTCCCCTTTAACTCAGTTTTACAAGTTCAACTGTTTGTTCAATCAAACTTTTATGTTTTGTTTATTAAACTTAAAACCAGTAATTCAAACTGATACTTTTGTGATAACTTGAAAGTCAAGATTTGATTTGATTTCCTATTTAATCAAATTTTCACTATTGAAGCACTTTCAGATTTGATTTACCACGCCGCTAAATCACGACTGCTTTTAATAACAACTTCATTCAAAAATCACTCGGTGGCTCATGGTTTAAGATCTGTGGTTGGAAGTATGTCGGAAAAGAGAACCCAGTACTGATTTCATATCTAATTTATTTCTGTCCAGACAGGGGCCTGAGCAAAGGGAGGGTCTTAAGCACTCGGGTTGTTTTTCTTGAGTCCTTTGGGGTGGGAAAGGAGGATCAGGGGGTGAGGAGTCAAGGGGAGGACAAGGTGACTGATTGAGTCGAGGCGTTAGGTCAGCATCGGGCAGCTGAATCAAAACCAACCACAACCCTCCTCACAACTAACTATGATCAAATACATCATCCGGCTCTGTCAACACATGTGTCCAGCTGCACACTATATCACTTCCACATGTGCGTACAGGCCTGGCAACGCAGCAACACACATTAACAGGCTTATCAGCACACGGCTCACAGCAGAGTGCTGACAAAAGCAGCGTTTTGGTGGAATAATGGATGCATGAAATCAATCTGTGAGTTTCAAAAGGTCATCATGTGCAAAGCAAACCCTATCATCTCTAAAAGGGTCCGCAAAAAGAGATTCGGCAACAGGACATTAATTCAAAACGTGTGTGCTTAAATACATTAGCCGGATAATGAATGTGCTGCAATCATCACTAGTCGCCATTGGGATGAGAATTAATCTCCACCAATCGCTCCATTTCAAAGAAAATGTATCACAAAGTACATGGTTCTTTTCACTATTCTTCTGACATTCATCCACAGTATTTTCAATACAGAATTCAATTATGCGGAACACCTGAACAAACAATATCTCACAGCCAATTATTCAGCGCCTTGGAAACCATTGGCAAACAAATTAGCAATGTTAATGTGAGAGAGTGTCTTGATATTTTTGGCTGTGTGCTTACAAAGGCAGCAGCACAGCCCCCCCGCTCTATCATTTCGGGCTATTGTTGACTGATGAATTAAACAGGTTGGACTTGATTTGAGTGTAAAAAAGAAAGAAAGAAATCTGGAGTGTCAGTCTGCCCCTTCTTCCTCAGACTGGAGTCATCTTCAGACCGCAATCACCGTTTTCTGCGTTCATTATTGTCAGAAACGTCTGGGTCATAAAAAAATGATGTTTTTGGCTACAGACAGCCGTATTTCAGCTCCAGTTTGAGCAGTGCTATTCTGGTTGACATTTCAGCTTCCAGACAGAACAATGAAAAGTTACCATGAGATTTCTTGGCAAGGCTATTGCCCTGTGTATTGATTGGGCAAAGGCCCAACATCCCCTCACTAAAAAGAGATTAAAATATCAGACTTGTCTAAGACATTTATGGAGTCTGTGACCTCAGCCAATGCTAAAGTGGAGTACATACATCATAGTCCATCTCTGTGAGCTGCACTGAGTCTTGAGTAGCACTGACAGAAAGAGGAAAGAGAGGGTGAAAATTCAACTGCACCTTCATGGGCTAATGCAGAGGGGACTTAACTCCAAATCATGGGTGTAAATCAACTTAGCTGCTGTTTCATTGAAGATTCACACCACGTCTTTGCATGTAAATGTTAAAACACTGAGCTGTTGTTTGGGATGCTTCTCTTACACCTTCTTCTTTGGTTAAAATGGATGAGATAGATTCTGTGGGAAAGGCAGGGAGACAAAAGCGTGAAGGATGTGTGTATCCATTCACAGCTCCAGAGGACCTTCATTACAGAGCAAGCAGGTCCTGTCAACGTCTTTTCATTACATGGTCCCATATATCCACCCCTGGTGTCCAAACGGTCCGCTCCGTCGCCTGTCAAGAAAAGGCACTCTCGGGGAAAGTCCTCCTATCTCCCCGATCCCCCTCACCACGCCTGAATCCAGACTGCGAGGCGGGAGAGGCCAGGCAGAAAGGGAGGAATCGTGTTTGCCATCAACAGCTCAGGAGAGTAGCATGGCAGCAAGATTGATGACACCCTCCCTGAAAGTAACAAAAGAACTCCTGTGCACGAGGGCCCGCTTATGGGGCTTGATAGAGTTGTCATCCTCTTAATAAACAGCTCTGATATGTCAGCGACAGTGGCAGCAGGGACTACACCACGCTCACCCACCAAGCCACGGGCAGGACCACCTACTGGCATCGCAGCACACACATCCGTGGGTGATCTCTCCAGATGGAGGCCCCTGTGGGCGTCAGCAGGGCGATTACTGGAAAAGAATAAATAAATGACAAAAACATTCCTGTCTCTAGATTTTGTTGCTCGGTAAGAGAGACTGCAGGTAAATTATGCATTAGCATCTGTGGAAAAATATTAGAATTCAACCTGGTTTTAGTGGGCTGTTTATCTGTGACAGACCCAAGTGGCATTTTATGATTCTCAGCTTTATACATACAGTATGACACGGGCTGGTAATATTTTTCCCTGAAGGGGCTGCCCCCACAATATTCCTTGTTTACAGCAGGCCCTTGTAAGAGCGCATCTGCTTCACGCCTGACAAGAACAACCAACACAACACAACACCTTTGTAATGCTCACGCTGACTGACATTCAAATACTTCTGCTGCTTGGTGACCCATATACTTTATTTACATGAATCACACGTGTCATAGATTATCTCATTTAATATATGTATGATATACTGAAATGTTCATGCTAAAGAAATAGTGATGGATAAAGGAATAATTCCACATTAAAAAAAAAAAAAAAAAATTGCTTTTGTTTTTGCTTAGTTCCATATCATCAAAAGAGAAAATCTCTCGGGTCATTAGGGAGATGTTTACTTTAGCTGAACTTCACATTACCATTTATTATACTAGTCTCATATCTGTTGGCTAAATATGAAGCTACAGTTAGCAGCTGGTTAGCTTTGTCTGGCACAAAGACTGGAAACAGCTCATCTGGCTCCGCCCAAAGTGAACAAAACCCACTGCAACAAAGTTGAAGACGACGTATGGTTGTGACATTTATTTTACAGGTAAGAGCTCTGATGGACCTCCCTGCAGCCTCTTGCAAGCTCTCTTTAAAACATGTGACATCTGCGGCACTGTGTTGCATGAAAAAAAAATTACACGTTTTAAAGTGGCCTATTATTTTGACCGTTCCAAAGCACACCTGACAAGGTGACCGGCCATGTCTGTCAGGTGAATGAATATTTTTTTGGCAAAGGTGAAGTGCTCACTAACAGATTTTAACAAATTTGTAAACAAAATTTGACGGAAATAAACATTTTGTGTGCATAACGGATGCTAAGAGCTTTTACTTCAACTCACAAAAACTCAAAAAGGACAAACTAAAAAAAATAAATAAATAAATAAAAGGGGAGCGATACCAAATGTGTTGCTATTCTATATTTGTTAGAGACGTTAATTAGTGAGTTTTTTTTTTTTTTTTCATTTACACAGAGTCTTGCAGTTCCCGCTGTTTCCAGCCTTTATGCTCAGCTAAGCTAACAAGCTCATGGCTGCAGCTTCATATTATTTCTCGACAAGTTAACAATGGCATAATTTACTACAATGTCCAACTACCCGTGTAGTTCAGCAACAACAGGTTCATAATACAGGATGGCAGATATAACTGATCACATTTAAAATGAGAGTCAGCAAATGAAGCAGTGATGTACTGTCATGTTACTGTAAGTTCTCCTTTTCCCAAAGTATTATATATATTAATAAAATAATAAGACTATACAAGTTATTTAGAATCCATGTAGGGGGACACGAATGTCTCTAGACATTGTAGTTCGAGGTAACAAGCCCACAAAATCTATGTAATTTAACAAAAACACAGTTTTCCTGAATTTGTCAAAAAAAAAAAAAAAAAAAACTAAGCTCTTGAAATACATTTGTCTTGTTACAATAAGCTGAAACTGGAATATTTCTTACAATTTCAAAAATTAAAAGTTAGGTCAAGCGGACAAATTAAGTAGCTGTAAATCCATAAGTGCATATGTACATGTTAAGAATAACAAATTTAAAAGATAAAAATCACGAGAAAATCCATATTATGAACATCTGAACGTCGGCTATGAACATAATGTATAAATTAAAAACCAAAATAAAGCTGTCCACATGCCGCATAAATTTAAGAGACCAAGATGACAAAATGCCAAGAAAATGGAGCCAGAAAATCATTTTATATAGTCTGCCACTTACAATATTCACTTATTTTTCACCAGAAACATTGTTGTCTCTGTCACGATTCAATCTGCAGCACACTCCCCACACGCTGTATAATACCTAGTTAAAGCCAGCAGGGTGTGAAATGGTATTTGGAAATAAATGAAACTGACTATGAAACAGTGGAGTTGGGAGATATTGCCATGTCAAGATGACAGACAAGTCCTGGAATGGAGCAAAAAAGTTATTATCCCAAAGAACAGCGAGGCTGGATTAAATATAACCCATGATGCCTCATGCTGCTCTGCCTTCATCCTTGCCAACACCGGAGAGAGAATAGACAAAAATCTGGCAAAGGCAACGATCCCAGCAGCGGCAAGGGCTCCTGCTGATTTTCATTTGAACAATCAATACTCTTTCATGCTGCCGTGCCAATAAGTGTTATTGCAAAGTGTTTGGTTATTGATGCTCCATATAAAGCGTTTTGAAGGAGCTTTAGAGGAATACAATCCCTCGAGGCTACTCCTGGCCTGATTTACAGCTGAACTGATGAGTCACAGAGGACATGCTAGGCATTGAAATAGCGACAAGTATGTTGTGAGCCTTATTAATTTTTAAGGTAAAGTGTTGTCCTGTGGTTTGCAGAGGACATGATGATAAATGACGGCCGAGGGAGCACAGGGGTTAGAGCCTAATTGTTAAAAGGTTGAGTTGGGTTAAGGTGTAAGAGGTGCGCAGGGTTATTTATCAGCCTCTGTGTTGAGTGAGCTGCAAACGAGAAGGTAAGCACATGCAGACAAAGTTTGTGTGCACTTTACTCAAAATCCTTTTCTGAGAATATAAAGTTGCAACTGCAAAGGAAGAGTCACAAAGTCAAAAACATCTTTCATATGTATGTCTGACTTCATAAATCTCCCTTTAATTGACATTTAAATGATGGCTTTAAAAAAAAAAAAAAATCAACTACTGTAGCCAGATCTGTCAATTCAGTCGTCTCCATGAAGGCGTTCATTTATGTTTTGTCAAACCAGTTTGCAGTTCATCGTACAAGATCTGGCGTGTAATGATTTCCGTCAGTTAATTGTGGATGTTGCCTTTAAACTCGCAGATTTACACTGTCTACACTGGTCATGCATGAAGTCCTTTGGTTTGAATATTTCCCAGTTGAATGCATTCAGTGTCCAATAAGGAAAAATCTATAGTTTAAGGGGGGAAATGTAATTTTAGATGGTTCAAAATACAAAGCCATGGACTCCAGACGACGTCCTACACTGGTAGCTGCTGCCCTCTGCTGGAATATCACACTACTTTCATAAACAGAGAAAGTGTATCACAGTGCAGTGAGTACATAATACTATACATGCACATTTCAGTCAGTTTGATTATATCCACTCATCCATTATCCATAATACCTGGGGGGAAATGCTGGAGTTTTAACCTCTTGTTTCCCTTTGCCATATAGCTTTGTGAAGTGAGCTGATCCCAAGAACCTCTAAGCAAAGACCTTTTTTTCCCCCCACATAGTTCAGTTGGATATGTAAACAATAACTAGAACTGTTTAAACCACAACAGCTAAAACCACAATCAGGGTGTCACTACTAAAGTAATAAACTAACCGAGAAATAATACTGGTTGTTTTTTCTTTTCGCCAATGAACTAAAGACTTTGTTTGCCTTACTGCTTAAAATCTTTGATTTCAGTGTTACTGGGAAATCAGTAGGCGCTGCTTCTCTCGCAGGCCTGACTGTCCATCAAGCTCTTGAACAAATCGACAATAAAAAGGCTTCAAAACTGTTCCTTATAATTTAACCTTGACAAAATAAGGCAGAGTGATTGTTTGCTGTTATTGTAATAATTTTTACATTTTAGTTCATCTAAATTTTGAGGAAATTACATAAATGAAGATAAATAACTACCATGGTTGAGGGCTAAAATTTGCTACCGGACTAATTATTATATCAAATTGACTCAATGTACCAACAATATCATTAATATCATTATTATGTTTTAAAAACTATCTGTAAAGAAATTTGTTAAACCTGCAATCATGATGCAATCTGGAACTAAAAGTAAAGCAAGTAAAATTTAAATAAAATAAATATTCTAACTACAATAAGTGTTTAATGATCTTAAATTCAGTCAATTTGTTAATTTAAGTGGATAAAGAACTTTTTTTTTTATTGGAAAATAAGTTAAACATTTCAATCTCATGACTAGTTTCCCTCCCAAAAAATTACAGTCTTTGTTGTAAGCCTGGCTCTAAAAATTAATGCCTTTCTAAAAAATTACACAAGCTCCCACATACAGAGAAACAACAGGTAAACCTTTTCAGTGTTGATGAAACTGGGAAATACTGGATCAATCTTGGCATTAAAAAGGAGACCTGTGGGCTCTTTGCCTTTGAAGGAAGCCTCTATGATCGACGTGCTTTGATATGTTAATCTACATCAGGACAATTATAGACTGTATGACAGAAATCAGTGTGATAGAACAAGATGGGAACAAATTCATAAGTGTAAACACAGAAAAACTCCTTCACTTCTATAATCCAATAAGTGTCATCATATCAAAGTGAGTGATAAGACTCCTACAGTGCCAACAAGTTTCAGACGTCTGCAGTGAGATACACAACATCTGCGTGAGTCTGGGAGGTGTTTCAGTATTTTAAAATGTTGTGATAATAAGCAATATTATTTAAAAAACAAAACAAATGATGTTACGATTAAACTTAAATTAGACACAAGCAATAATCAGACTGAGAATTGCACTTATATATACACTCATACAGTATATTGTATTAGAACTGGCTTCCTGATAAATTGTATTATCTGTCTAATTTCATGATTCTATTTATTATATTTTTGTTCTTAGATAACTTCAGATGCCGTGTTTTATTTTACTGCAGGTAGGGCTGTTACAATCATGACATTTTAGTTGACGATTAATTGTCTTTCAAATAATTGCAATTATTGATTGAATTGTCTGTTTCTGTTCATTTTGTGTCACTAATATTATTTGCCTAAACATAGCTGAGTAATTCACATATATATTTTGAAGAAGAAAACCAATTCATTGGCATTGATCATTGGATTAATCAATTAAAAATTGTTCCTTAAATATAGAAAGAAATTACAGACAATAACCAAAATAAACATTGTAAAATAGTGGCGCTAATTCTCTAATCATGCCTTTAAAACCACAACAGATGAATGAATTGCAATGAGATGGCATCGCTAAAGGAGTGCCAGTCAAACCTCAGACCGTGGAATAGTACTGGAAATATGACATTTCTGTTAGTTTCATCCAGTTGATTTTAGACACGTAAATGGAAACAGTTCTGTCATTTATGCACAATGAATCCAGCCAGCTCAAATAATCACGATCAGGTGATGCAAAGAAGGTTTCAGCCTAATAAGCAAAACCTCAATCACTAATAATACAACTACAAAGATATGTTAGTCGCTGACACAACTTCACCGCTGACAAAGACAAGACTGTTGTCCTCCTCGCACTATCAGGACGAGGGCTCAGTTTGGACCTGTAGGTAAACACTTAGCCATCGTTTTTACATGAAAGTTCAACTGTTCAATCTTTTTTTGCTGAATATATGCTGAAATAAAATAAACATCAAAGACGAGACAAAATTAAAAGACCCTCTCCTACTCTCCCAAAAATTTCCGACAACTCTCTCTTCTCTGTTGTTCTGCACTCCATCACTCCCTGATCATCTTTCTACAGTCACTTATATTTCTTTCTTAACTTCTTAAGATATGAAATAGATTGTTTGATAAATTTGATGAGCTGTGACAATACCAGACAACAATCTTGTCATACATCTTGTATTTTATAGATATGTTAAATAAAAAAAATAAAAAATACAATTCATGTCAAATAAACAAAAACAGAGAATAACAACTAATAGAAAGTCAACTGATGTTACTTTGTTGTCACAAACCCTGTCACATGTACTCTTACGCTTCGAGTGAAACCGGTGAGGAAAACATACTCTAACATGAAGAGTAATGTTTCTTTGGCTAATCGAAGAGATCGTCTCTGAGTATGAGGCCTTAGTTCATAGAAAACTCACACCAGACCGGTGCAGCAGCTTCCATTGGGGCATCCAGACAAAAAGTGACAATGAGTAATCTGTGAAAACTCAACATGTTCTGTCTGTCTGAGAGCAGAGATTCACTCACCATGGGCTGTGAGATTCACAGCAGCGATGGCTGTACTTGTCTCTAAATGAAGATCTCACTATATTCAGAATTCAGAATTTCAGAAATAATAATGTTACTGTTTATGGTAATCAATTGTCCAAATAATTCTTCAGATTAAAAACGTACTGAGTGAGTCATATAGGTTTTCACTGAAGAGTTTTGTCTGGTGAAAAGTCTCAGTTATTTAATATTATTTTAATTTTGATCAAATAATCTTGACTTAAAGGGTCTCCCTGTGTGTGTGTTGTTTTTGTTGTTGTTGTTGTTTGTTTTTTTGGGTTTTTTTTTAATGTATGACTCTAAAGGAAACCTGCCAACTATACTTTTTGACTTACTTGTGTTTCTCTAGCACAGAGGAAGAGGGATTTTTCTCTTCTCAGGTCCTTCATCAGTAGGACAATCAAGATCTTCAGTCAGAGTTACTGTAGCCTCAGTGAGCCTTCAACAGATTCTCCGTCCTCATCTTCATCATTCCTCCGGAGCTGTTCATCCACCAGGTGGTGCTCGGCACCCGCTTAACTCCAAACCTGAGGAGAAAAACACAACAGAGGTTTTATGAGGATCATTTTATGATGTCATACATGATTTTGATAAATCACTGCCGCGGGTTAAATTATGTTCAAACAACGAGCTAAACTTTTAAGGGCATTAGAAAGGATGTGTGGATGCCAAAGGAGGGGAATTTTACTTTCATGTCAACATTTATACATGGAAGAGCGAGTTAATATGGTAAATTCACCAGCTTTGAATCCAGAGAGGAGGCATGTTTGTGGTGCATTTCTGCCTCTAATGGCAACACAATCCCAGCTGGTGCAGCGAGGTGTTTTCAGTGACATCTCATACGGACTCTCATCTTCTACCAGGACAAAGTCTGGACGAGGTAGAAAGGAAGACAGGATTGACACTAATGGACAATATGACAGAACACTGTCTGGACATGTTGGCATCATTTTTGTCCTCATTGTTTAATTTGTCTGATACTCTGAAGTGGCAAATGTTTGTGGTTTCCACTACCAATCTGCTCCTAGTGTGCACTTTGTATGTATGCTGCCTCCATATCCTTGTACACAGTAATCACAACAACAGGCCTGTTCATTCATGCCTCCCAGCAGTACCACCACCTTTGCTAAAATTCCAGGAAAGCTTAATGCCGCATGGTGAGCAGGTCTCTCAAGAAATTAGGCCTGAGGTGACACCTTCATGCTCTTCAGCAGGGAGGTAGCAGAGAGTATCTGAGAGGACTGGCGTCTCCACAAAGGTTTGGATCTCATTTACATAATTCACACTAACAGCCAATCAAAATTAGAATTATAAGTCAGTTAATCAATAATTTGGTTGCAACTTCTCAACTTTGGGGATTTCCTCTGCTTTACATCACTGTCAACTGAATATTTTAGGGTTTTGGGACTTCTGGTCAAACAACATAGCCAAAGACATGAAGACATGAGATTTATCTCTGACTGCTGTTATTATTATTATAGTTTTTCATAGAAAAACAAAGTTTCATAGCTTAATTGTTGATGAAAGTAATTGTCAGTTCCAGCCCTGTAGATGATTTCACGAAACTCACGGAAAACCAGTATCTGTATTTGTCTTTGTCTATGCTGACAGATGTGACCTCTTCCAGGATGGCAATGTCCACATCCACAGGCCAACCGGGTCACTGAATTATATGGTGGCTATCACAGCCCCCAAAGGACACATTTCTGCCTCACATCAAATGAGGGGAAATTCTTTTAAGGAAAACGGAGTTCATCGGCTTAAGTGAAACTTGTTTCAAGGAGCACGTTTTAACCCTGTAGGGTTATGTAGGATTTTTTTTTTTTTTTACTTCAACATGTCACCGTCTACTCTGCCAAAAAAAAAAAAAAGTACCAAAAATGTGTTCTATTAAATAAAGCGTTATTGAAGACCAGACCCTGACTCTACCATATATAATACTACCATTGCCCAATTAATGACCAAATGTAACGTGAGGATCTGTCGACCTACAAACAAGATACTGCTAATAATAAGCCAGCCGGCTAGTTAGCTTTACCCGAAGCTACGTTTTCCTTTCTTCCTGCTTATTTCCAGTCACTGAAAAACGATTTGATTTATCTACAATTATTGCAATAAAAAAAATAAAATTAAAAAAAATGTTTTCCCTGTAAGCTCGAGCCAGTAGCTACAACTTTTAAGGCAAGGTACGGGGCAGCTCGTTTAACAGATAGCAGCCACGTATGACGTCACCCATCTCAAAGTTTTTGGTACAAGGCGTGTTTGTTTGTCTTCAAAGTGTTCAATAATCGGGTTTAAAAGGGTTTGAAAATTACAATCGATCTTTGTTGGCGAACCGGTTGTAGCGAGTCCATTTGGTGGTGAACGCGTTGCGTCAACCCGAAACATCTTTTATCTGTCGGGAGGAATTTTACGCATACTTTTGCTCACGCTGTTTAAAAACCTGACTGCACCAACATGTTGGATATCTTGCGTAAGCTCCAGTTAAAACCAGTTTCTTTCAGGGACTGTTTTTTTTTTTTTTTAACCACACGATGGCGTCTCGGACTGAGGAATAACCCGGTGGTCCGTGGACGGGTTGAGTTTGTGATGTACAGTTTATCCTCCACGGTTGAGTCCTTCTCCAAAACTCCAAAAGGCGTTTTTTTTGTTGTGTTGTTTTTTTTTTCCCACAAAAGAGAGCGTCCTCCACGCTGGACTGCTTTTCCTTTTCTTTGTTTTGGTCTCATTTCAGCAGTAACGCTTCAGATTAAGTCTTTAAGTGGTAACAACGACGCGCGCACGCATACGCACGAGGTCACGCATAGTAACACGCGGCTCTGCTCCTGCTAGAGAGCGTTGTGGAAGCTCCGCTTCTGGTCCGTCCAATGAGGTGCCTGCATGTTCCTTCAACCAGCTCGGAGGAAACGCACTACAGCCTTCTCCAACCAATCAAAAGGGCGCCGTCCCAGTTCCTGCTCTTATAAAGTCGCCTGGATCCGGAGTCTCGGTACCGGAGAATGAGCGAGACACTAGCGAGACATCACACAGCAAGACATTGGACCTGTCTGTCCTTTAGTTTTTATTTCGATTTTCTTGTTCCTCCAGGTAATTTTGTCTCTTTTTTTTTTCCCACCCTCCTCTGTTTTGGTTCTGTGTTTAACTTGTAGGATAGGAGTACAGCTTGAGTACCAGACTTTTCATTGTTACAGACGTAAGAACGTGTTCTTAACATGGACTTTTATCTAATTTCAGTAATTGTACTTTCTGATTTAGTCTGTTTAAATCGTTGATTGTGTTATGTCGTGTTTAAATGGGGCTTTTAATTGTAATAGGTAGATGGATCTCAACGAGGAAGCAAATGATGTCATTACTTAGACTCAAGCAGCCAAATACTAACCACGATTACAACAGGGTGAAGAAATGCGGTTAACTTAATCTTTTGTCTCGCTGTGTTCGTTTTCTTTGTAATCTGGGTTTCCACGAGACGATCTTTGTGTGCCAGTCTGCGCCGTTAGATTTAATCAGCATAAATGGTGAAAAGTCGCCTTTTCTTTTGTTTCCAATGCGGAGAAAGGAGTAAATACTGGAGATAATGTGCCTTTCTTTTGCATTCTCAATGTGTTGTTATCCCTTCCCCCATTCTGAAAAAATGAGGGGAAAAAAAACTGGTGGTGTCTTTGTGGGTTTTTTTTTTTTGCGCCCCCGAACCCGCTTATGCAACATGTGATCCAGAGCGCACCGCCGTCTCATACCTGCGCTCCTCCTCTCTCCTCTTCAGGTGTGTTATAGCAGCAAATAACATGGCCACGTCCGCCAGCGCCACCTTGAGTAAAGCTGTGAAGCAGCAGTATATGGAGCTCCCTCAGGGGGACAAAGTCCAGGCCATGTATATTTGGATTGACGGAACCGGAGAGGGGCTCCGATGCAAAACCAGGACCCTTGATTTTGAGCCCAAAAGCATCGAAGGTAAGGCAGCCATCCTCCTGAATACTCCTCGGACAGATGACACTAAAAGTGCTGCGGGGTAGTAAAGCTGCTCTCCTCCTCCTGTAGATCTCCCTGAGTGGAACTTCGACGGCTCCAGTACCTACCAGTCTGAGGGCTCCAACAGCGACATGTACCTGATCCCTGCAGCCATGTTCCGCGATCCGTTCCGCAAAGACCCCAACAAGCTGGTCCTGTGTGAAGTCATGAAGTACAACCATAAACCTGCGGGTAAATAAAGCAGCTCGGCTCCTCTGAAGTTTATATTTTAATGAATAGAATAAGCTGCAGCAGCCTACTGTAGCGCGAATGGCAGCAACTTTAAAGGGTTGTTCGCTGTTAAATTATGAAAACCTGTCAGCAAAATGGACAATTTATTTTTTTAAGTTTCCTATAAATCGAGCAGCAGTTGATGCTACTTAACGTGAAGCAGTGACTCATTGGTGTGAGGGTGCCAAGGTGGGTGCGGCATCACTTTTAAAGAGGAAATGGCAAAGAGCAGAAAAACACTTTGATCTAGATGTAAAAAAAAAAAAACCTGTAGATTTCAACTATTTGTAGCTGCTGGACATTTCTTAAATTTTCATTAAAATAAGCACATTCTAACCTGAGATTGGCCACCCTCTGAATTTATGATTTATAAGATAATCAAAAGACAGATTTAATAATATATACAGTCATCAAAGAACTGTGGCACATGCATGCACCCAATCATTCTCATAAGCATGGAAGCTTATGTAAAAGGTGTACATGAAGTTAAATGAACTAAATTATCATAGATTATGGCAAAAAGTGAGACTGAAAACTGAAGTTATAGTTCACAGTTTCAATGGTCCATTTTACATGAAACTGCAAATCTTTTGTTTGTGTGTGTTTTGAGGGAGGGAGGGGGATGGGGGACCTGGAAGCGATTCTTTAATTGTTGCAAAACTTCCACAATGGAAACCAAAAGTACTTACTCAATTATAGCTTGCCTGGGTGTTTAAACTTGAATGCACTGGTGTTGGCCCTCCTAATCTCAATGTTGCTCTCTGCAGAAACCAACCTGAGGATCGCATGTAAGAAGATAATGGAGATGGTGGAGGACCAACATCCCTGGTTTGGCATGGAGCAGGAGTACACCATCCTGGGAACAGACGGACACCCCTTTGGCTGGCCATCCAACGGGTTTCCTGGACCACAAGGTTAATAGCTAACGTTTTTGTATAAATGTGTCCTGCATGGTGACGTGGATCATCGTCAGGGTGGTCTAACAACTCTCATTTGTTACAGGTCCATACTACTGTGGTGTGGGAGCTGACAAAGCTTATGGCAGAGACATAGTCGAGGCCCATTACAGAGCTTGTCTGTATGCTGGAGTCCAGATCTGTGGCACAAATGCAGAAGTGATGCCTGCTCAGGTAATTATAAAGGCCCAACACGTGTTCAGATTTTAAACATGTTTTTGTGCTTTTTAGCTGTCAGTTTAAAAAAAAAAGAAAAAAAAGAATGCAATTTTAATAATGGACTGTTTTTTGTTTTGTTTTTCTGTGTTCAGTGGGAGTTCCAGGTTGGCCCATGTGAAGGGATCAACATGGGTGATCATCTGTGGGCAGCTCGCTTCATCCTGCACCGTGTCTGTGAAGATTTTGGCGTTGTTGCCTCATTTGATCCCAAGCCGATCCCCGGTAACTGGAATGGTGCCGGCTGCCATACAAACTTCAGCACAAAAGAGATGAGGGAAGATGGTGGATTGAAGTGAGTAGCGAGTTGCCTTGACTGTTCTGCCACTTTTAATGTTTTTTTTTTGTTTTTTGTTTTTTTTTACATTTCTGATGTGACTCTTGTCATTTCTACCTCCAGGGCCATTGAAGACTCCATTGAGAAGCTTGGAAAGAGGCACAGCTATCACATTCGTGCCTACGACCCCAAAGGGGGGCTCGACAACGCCCGCCGTCTCACCGGCCACCACGAAACTTCAAACATCAACGAGTTCTCCGCTGGCGTGGCCAACCGTGGTGCCAGCATCCGCATCCCTCGTAATGTCGGCCAGGAGAAGAAAGGCTATTTTGAAGACCGCCGCCCATCCGCCAACTGTGACCCGTACGGCGTGACTGAGGCCCTGATCCGCACCTGTTTGCTGAGCGAGGAGGGAGATGAACCTGCGGATTACTAAATCCACAACTCCTGGACTGACTCCCACTGTCCTCCTGACTTTATCTTTTCATTAAGCTAGTACTGTATTTTTTTTTTCTCACTTTCACCCTCCCACTGAGATGATTTTAACTTGCAAATTTAATGGCTAAAAGTTGGCTGGTCAACTTAAAAACATGAAAAAGTAATGCTGTCCTTGGTAGTTATGAGCTGGTGATGGCAGGGTATGTCTTTCCCCTCGTCTTTAGAAGGGATCGGCTTTTGTAACACTTTTTTTTTTTTTTTTTTTTTTTAGCCCATGTCATATCATTCCCTTTTTGTCTGTCGGTGACTAAAATGAACTAAAGCACATGAACACTGCAGAGTAGAGCTGCTAAGGCTGGACAGCATGTGTAACTTAATACATTTACCTAGTTCATGTACTGTTAATATATGTTGACCTGCCTTTTCAACTATCCAGTCTTCAATGTTACTAATTCTTTAAGAAGTGTCTATTTTTAAATGGCTTCGTTTTGATGTCTTCAGATTTTGACACACTGGGTCAACTTGTATGGTACACTTTGTAGATGTCTGTACCCAGATGTAAGTTGTTCAAATGTCGTGGATCTGTCCATAATGCCATTTGTAGATTTCCTCAAGGAGTTTTATCCTTTTGTTAACTGCGATATTGTAATGCACCTGATTTTGGTAAAACATCAAGTTTACTGAAGCTGGTGTTTTTTATTGATACATTTAAAACTTTTATTTTTATCACAACATGGCTGTATGACTCTTGACTTTGAGACTTGGAAAGTAATAGTTTACTGGGGAATGTGCGTCTTTGCTTCCTCACAGAGAGCTAGAGGAAAGAATCAACTACCTGCATGTATGATTAAAATGTGAGGCCAGTTATTGCAGCTCAGCAGAAAGGCTAGAAGCAGGGTGCCGACGGAGGGTCTTGATTGCCGAAGGCTTCTCAAGTTTACTCGTAAACATGTTGGTGGTCTAATGCTTTTATTCTCAGAATGAATGACGCAAACAGTTCACCCTTTTTCGGGCTTTATGCCAAGTTATTTAGCAGCTGCAGGTGCATCCTCGAATTTGCTCTGCAGACATCAGGATCGTTTCGATCTCCTCTAACTTGGCAAGAAAGCAACTGAATGCATGTCTAAAAAAATGCAAAACAACGGTTTAAAAAAAAAAAGAAGAAAGGTGAAACTGAACTGCAGCTGCCAAATGACGGTATCAACTTGTCTGTTGACTTGGGATAGACTGGTTTATTTATAGAACTTGACCCAAGAGTCTACACGAGTAGATTATTTTGTGAAAATTAACATTTCAGTTTCTAGTTGACTCGAGGAAGAGGTTAGGCTCAGTTTCATGACTTAAGTATAAAAGCTGTTTGAACAGCTGGAGCTTGCAGCAGCATTTTACTGTAAGCAGTAAACATGACAGTAAAGTGAAATACACCTAAAGGTAACTAGTAAAGTCTCCACGGCTCTGCTTTCTTTTGCCAAATGCTCTGATGTTTCAGTCTGACTGATATCTTGGCAGGAGCTCTGCAGCACCTTTGTTCTGGCTGTTCTTTCGGGATCCTGTGGTTTGTAACTGGAGACGGCTGTTCTCACGAGACGGTTTTTATAATCCTTCCAGGGCAACAGCACGAGGTCAAGATTCCCAGAGGTGCTGTGTCATAAGCAACCACAAAGCACCACAGATTGTTGTGTCAAGAGATCTTGACTTGAGTTTGTCGGTTCTGCCATGAACTAAAAAACAAACCATAAAAGCAAGTTAAACTTCAGCTTTTCAGTTTAAAGCTTGGCTGAATTTGCCATACATTTTTACAAAAATCACGTCAACTTATACAAAGTGTGACTGAATTGCTACGGTAAGGATTTCCCGACACCTCAGCATATTTATAGTGTCTGCATATTTTGTCTGAGACCAAGCTTTGCAGTCCTTGAGGAAGAGTTGTGCCAATTCGGCTGTATTTAAACTGAAGCTGTGTTTAAGGAACTGTTTTGAGTCAGAGCCTAGCACCTAAATACTCAGAAGGATTTCTTTGGTTTTTGACCAAGAGAACAAGAAAACATTTCAGCCACACTTCCATGGGAGCACACAGCTTCCTCATTTCACGGGACATAAACTTCTGGTGTCCTCTCTCATGGGGGAAGGGCTGCAAAGTTTGCTTTGAGACCTTTCCCCTACATCCCAGCTGCCCTCGCAACACCAAGTTACTCATTTCACTGATTGGCTTTTCTAGGAACAAGCTAACCAATCACACAGTCGGGGCAGGTTTAGAGGATGCTGACTGCATTGAAGCCAACAAATGTATTCTAACTTTGTTTTGGTCTCTTTTTTTTTTTTTTGACCGAACGTGAAACTTCCCCACCCTTTAAACTTTGTTTGTGCCTGCCTTTGTAGAGTTTGTGGAGTTCATGGAGTAGAGTTTAAACTAAAACGTGCAGACTGCAAATTTTTTGGGGGAAAAAGTAACTTCATGTGGAATAAACTGAAGTTAGTAATTAATAACTTCAATGGTAATCTAATCTGGAACAAAAATATTCTTTATCTAATTTCTGCTCATTAGTTTATACAAACTGTTGTGCAGTGCAGCTAAAAAAAAATAGGGTTACAGTGGGCGAAATGCAAAGTTAAAGTCCCTCTCACATACATATACTTATTCTTGCCATGCAACCAAAATCAGAACTAAAACTGAGACTCTAAAAAATATTACATAAACATACATCTTAAAAAACATAACAGGTCTCAAAGTAAAACTTCTAACATTCCCAGAAGCAAACAGGGGCACCATGTTCATTTCCATTTTTTCCAGTATTTTTGATTGAAGAGTCAAACTATTAATTGAAGCACATGTTACTCAGCCCCAGTCCTTCATTTCAACTGTGTTTCTATCTGTATCTTTGATAAACTGAACAGATTTGTTGTATTCAGCTATGATTGGGCGTTCTCTTCTTCTTATTTGACGCTTGAGTGTTGTAATCGCAGTGCAGGATGTGTGTAGTTTACCACCCTGCTGGGATCTGTGAAAGCCACCTAATGGCATTCAGTCACCATCTAAAGTCCCTTCCACTTCCTCACTTTGAAGCTTGATTAGCGGGGTTCGATTTGCATGCAGAATCCAAACCTCCTTCTGCCTGGGAAGCTCAAACGATGGGGAGACACTGGACAAAGGATGATAGAGGGATGCTGCCCTGTTGCTATGACAACCACCGGAATGTACAGGCTGGATCGTGGTGGTTCTCGTGTGGAGTGGGAGAGAAAAAAAAAAAAAAAAACACATCCATGTTATGTAAGGAGAAAAAAAAAAACATGAAATGGGGTCTCATAAGTGGAGCTGCACAACGGCCCCGCTGGCCAAACACAGCTTTAAGATGCGAGTCAGCTTGCATGCACTCACACGATGGCATTCGGCAGTGCAAATTGCCTCCAAATTTATGCAATATTCTACATTATAAGTGTCCAGTTTCTGTAATCTAATGTAAAATGGCGTGTGGAGCTGCGGGGAAAAACTGCATGCGAGGTGAGCATCTGTCAGTTTTATAGGTCCCGACCCTGTTATCAGTGATTGTACAGCACCATCCTCTTCTTTTGTGCTGTGTTGTTGTGTAACGTATCATACTGGCTCAAACCAGTCCTGGATCCACAGTGTAAAAGAAGAAGAAGAGAACCCTGCCATAAAGTCATGACTTAACACAGACCAGGGAGTGATTCAATTTGCAAAATACCTTAGAAAGGAAAATTGTCTGCATCTGGTTGTTTTGTGCAAAATGCGTCAAAATGCAGGAGATGGAGAAGAGATGTCGGAGGAGGACAAAGTTGTCTTGTGGCTTATTTCTTGGCAAGAAGCATGTCTAATCCTATTAAAAAGAAAAAGACAAAAAGGCGATGAGTGTCTTCATATCTGAACTGTGGTCTGAATGTTTTGGCACATTAACAGTGACAAACATTTCTGTTTATGCAGTTTTATCAGTAACTAAATGTTTTTTGAGAATAACTAACTTACCTGGAAGATTCCCTCTCCTGGACATGAAAACAATAATCACTCACATGTAGTTACACAAGGTGGAAACTGATTGCACATGCTGACACCGGGTCTCGGAAGGACATGTGCAAGTCCAGCCCTGTCTGCAGGGGAGGAGAATAGCACACCGCTGCATGTTTATATCTACAGTCACAATCACACAGTTAGGTGTTTTCACAGACAGATGCTGTGCACTGACTAGAAGCATGCTGATTGGCTGAGCACTCCACCGTGATTGGACTGATTATAGATCGCCTCCAGCCACTCAATCTTACCTGTGCAATGATTGGTCACGCCATACGCATGACACAGTGACACACTTCTGACTGAACTGCTGCAGTACAGTCTGCTTCTGTTTCATGTAGAAAGTGAACTAATAGTACAGAGGAAAGTGTGTTTTTTTTTCTGTACTGCAATGGAGTAACAAAGCGTGAAATGAACAGAAAAGGGGAGGAAAGTTTGACAATGATTCATTGGGAGAAATGTGTTTGTATATATTTTTGTAAATTTGGATTGAAGCACAGATATCTGCTTTGATAAACCAAAGTCATTTCCACATTTAAATCATTCAGGAAAACAACCCCCCAGCTGTAAAATGTGGTGCCTGTTCTTCCACAGTAATACTTGACCCACTTCCAGGTCAGAGACTGCTTTTAAACTCTTTGCAGTTGAGCAAACATTTCTTTTGCACAATCATCCAGCGATATTTGTACTTTTGTTCTTTACTGTAGCTAAAAAAAAATATATATTCCTTATCAGCTAATATGTTACTCCCAGGACCACAACAGAAGTTTCTTTATAATCAACCATGTGTAGCTTTTATGTTTTAGGTCACAAACTGTTCCAGTCACAAGCAGTCCTACTCAGTTTCCCCAAAGTTCAAACAGTCCACACTTCCATGGCTTGAATAGTCGACTCAGTAAATGACCAGATGCCAGTTCTCTGGTAACTCCAAATTCACAAGACATGCTCCCCTCCCCCTCTGAAGGCTTCTGCTGATTTATCTGCAGGGGTTGTCCCCTTTTCAACATACAAAACAAAGGATGACCAGTGCACCCCCAGAACTCCACTTACTGGGTACTTTTCCATAATGTAGCAAAAGGCATGGAAAAAAAACATCCACGTGGTCACGGACATTTTTTGAGTTTTGGCCAGGACATTTTGTCCTTTGTATAGTGAAGGTAAGTCAAGTCTGTTTCAAAGACTGGGGCGATATGAAACTTTATTGCTTTACGTGGGGACACTGGATCACTGCAGCAGCGCAAAGAATATGTAAAAATTTGATATTTTAAATGTAGATACTGACTATAATGTGATCAAAAATATGGGTGTATTTTCTACTCTAATACAATACAATGATTTAGCAAAAGCAGGTACAATCAAGCTCCCTTATGTTCTTTAAATTCTATAATTCATTTCATAGAACAACAAAAAAAAAGATGTGATTTGCACGTTTTCAACAGTATAGAAGTTTATAATAATAATAATAATAATTAAAAAAAAAATTATAGCACCTTTCATACAAGAAATGCAGCTCAAAGTGTGTCTGCAGCTCAAAGTGCTTGTTTAGTTTAGTTGAAGTTATGTTAGGCTCACAGCTGCCTCTCACATGGCAACCGTTATAGTGAAGCTGTTTGTTTTAAACATTGACCCATAAACAGTTCGACCTCTCAGGTCAACTTTACCAGTGAATGCGCCCTTCTGCCAAACAGATGTTAGTGATGACTACCACCTCGAGATGAGTCAGCCATAAATTTCAGCGTATCAAAAACAGCTTCTCCCGGTGACACCCTTTCTCAGAATTAGTCACAGCTATGTCGCCATTTCCTACTGAACTGCATCACACAATCCTGTTGGATAACTTCCTCAGCATTTTGTGCATCATGTAAAATTTCAGCTATAAGACTAACGGCAACAGTTGCATACCACAAAATCACGACTGTTTGCTGTCCTGGCTCCTAAATGGTGGAATGAGCTCCCCACCGACATCAGGACAGCGGAAACTCTGTACATCTTCCGCCGCAAACTAAAAACACACCTCTTCAGACTTTACCTTGAACAGTAGAACTTTAGTAGCACTTAAAATGACACTTACTGATAGCACTTTGTAATTTGGCTTTCTTGAAGAAATTGTATTTTCTTGATTCCTGTTGTTCTGGGTTTTGTACCCTCATGGTTGAAATGCACTTCTTGTAAGTCGCTTTGGATAAAAGCTTCAGCTAAATGAAATGTAATGTAATGTAATACCACTTTGCAGGAAAACAATGTTCAAATATCAGAGAAATTCAGAGGTGGTAGAAGTACTCTGATCCTTTACTTGAGTAAAAGTACCAATATGTAAATGTGCTAAAAGAACAGAAGTCTTGTCAACTGAGGAGTAAACTAAAGTACTTGTTTAAAAAAATGGCTTATCTCTAATTCTTTTACTTGATTGTTCATATGCATTAATGCATTTTGCTGTTGTAGTTGGTTGAGTTAGTGGGATTAGGAGGAAAGTTGTCTATTATATATGTAGTTAGTCAGTGCACTCCAGTTTCCAATATAGTGAATCTTCATAAAATAAATCTGAGGTGCAATGAGACAATTAATGTGGTAGGAAAGATGAAAACATTTTGTTCATTGACCTCAAGTTGCAATTTTTACTTTTCTATATTCATTATTTTATTTTTTATTTCTTAAACATTGCATACTTAATATTTTGGAGTCTTACAGTTAATACAATCAGACGTATAAATGGGAAAAGTCTCTTTGGTGTTTGACTCTGATCAACTTAGACATCTGAAATATAACAAGAGCTTCAACTATGCTCAGCTATTTTATTATTGGTCATAAGCCAAAAGATTGAAAAACACTGGTTTAATCTTTAACTGTATACTGTATTTTTAAAGTTTGATATATATAATGTAAATTCTTGATTTGAAAAGAAACCAGTTGTCATATAAATGTAAGAGAGTTGAAAAATAGTTCCCGCTGAAATGTGGTGGACTGGAAGTAAAGTAGCATAAAATGCTCAAGTAAAGTACAAAACTTAAGTACAGCACTAGAGTAAATGTGCCTTGTTATTTGCCAACATGTAACTTGAGCAAATCCTTAGTTGTAGCGTGAAACTTGTGTGGAGTGAACAGGTTTAAACTGGAATGGCCGGGTGACTCAGAGAGGCAGATGACTTTAATTGTAAAATAGAGCGAAACTTCATGAAATTATCCAGTCACATGCAACCAATGAAACCTGCATCGTTTTTGTGTGTCTGTCTTAGACTTTGGGACACACATCACATATGGCTACTCATTCAGCTCCTTCAGGTGTCATTTGATGTTGTGAGATGACCATACAACCCAAAGTGACACGGAGTTTCAACCTGTAACAGTCAGACGCACTTATAAAGCTTCCTGAGACGCTTTATTTACAGCGCTGACAAATGAAAAAGTCCTCAAGATGCAGATCATAATGTGATTTTCTGCAATCCTGGAATTTTCTTAAGCACTTCCTTGTTGGCTCTTGGCTCATTGATCCTGCTGTGCAAACAAGAACAGTAACCTGGTCACAACTAATATACTGAAAAAAAAAAATCAAACCATAGGTCTCGTGGGAGAGTGCATAACTTAAGGTTTAACTGAACACAGAACACACTTGCTTGGACATGGTCCAAAAATAAGGCGGATGCCCTGTCCATAAATGATTGAGTAGACTGGTCATGTATGTAGCTAAAAAATGAATCCGCAGGGAACACCTTGACTTTCAATTTCCAGATCAAATACTAACTCAGAATAAGTGCCTTTCATATTTTATGTTTTTCTCCTATTGTTAGTGATATAAGCTGCCCTGACGATCAGCCTCAGATGTGACCTGTCTTCTCTCTCATGTTTAAAGATCTAAACTGCAGCCACCATCAGGAGTAATAATATCAGGAGTGACTACAATTGTGTCCAGAGAAGATTTGTGTGGAATAGTAGTGTCTAAATACTCACGTCCTCTCTTAGGAATCTACTCTCTCTGAATTTGCTTTCCTTCCCAACTTGTTTCTTCACTTCTATTTTCATTCTTTTTTCAAAACTGATTTGTTCCGCATAGATTTTTTTGTCATCAAAACCAGAGGAGAATTCAGGAGAATTCAGGACACCGCTTCGGTAAAGAACAAAATGTTCAGAACACACCAACAAACAAAAACAGCAAATTCTGAAGGAATCCTAATTTGTGTTCACATGCTCCGACGATAAAACTGATTGACAGATAATGCTTCAAATGTGGATGTTGTTACAAAGAAGCTACAAATCTTAAAACGTGGATGTTTCACACACGTCTTCAACCTGACTGCACAGAAGAGCAGAATAATCAGCAGAGTTTCAAGGTGGACACCCAAAATTAGAGTCACCAATCAGTACCTATCCCTCTATTCCTGATAATTATGGCCAGAAAAGGGTTTTTGCAGAATATTTGGGGAAGGGAAGTTGACCTTTGATCTTTTGGATGAGATTTCACCTCTTCATAATTTTATCCTATTAGACATTTGTGTTGAATGAATTAGTGTATGAATTCTTGAGTTATGGCCACTGATGTGTTTTCTGAGGTCATAGAGACATTTGAACTTTGGCCACCATAACCTAATCAGTTCATCCGTAAGTCCAAGTGAATGTTTGTGCACAATTTAAAGAACTTCCCTCGAGGTGTTCCTGAAACGCCACATTCATGAGACTGGGACAGACAAACTTGCGTACAGACGTACATTCATATTTTTGCTGAGTTATGTGAATAATGGTCAAAAAAGTGTTTATACAGAATATTATGATGTCATAGTGAAGTGGACTGAGAATGGGATGTGCGTGACCACAGTGACCCTGTGTGCCAATTACAGGTTTCTGACACATCTCATGTTTATGATCAATGATAAAGTCCGGTATCGTCACAAAGAAGTATTGCAGAAGAAGTGTTGTAAAGGCCAGATAAAATATTTAAAATGTGTGCAGACTTAATTACAGTTAGAAGATAACATGTACCTCCTGGTATCTGATAGCTTTAATTCAGCATTGTTGGCTTAAGTGCATGACAACAACTGCCCCTCCTGGTGGCTTCTTTTTTACTTGTGCTGATGTTTATTGGTGCTTTATGAGAAAAGTAAACTGTTTGAACAAGGAACCGCAGTGGGCTGACAAATAAAAGAATTAGGCAGCTGACTTTGTAGTTTGTAGACAAAACGGTGCATACAGAATTATTCGTATGATTTACACTTTGAAAAGCGATTACTCCAGTCCCACCATCCCCTGCCTTCATCATCATCTTAGACTGTACCACATACACAGCTCAGGACAGAGGATATTAAGACAGGCCTGAATTCTGCATAAAGCAAACAACCTGGGTAGAGTCCGCTGTTGGTTATTTTGAACAGGCACTTCCTCAGGCACCAGAGCATGGCAGCGTGGGACAGAAAGTCATAACACAGCTGCTTTGTCTTTTTTGTTCATCCATCCATGTGCTTCTAGTCCCGACCAGCTAAGACAGGAGGGTTTCCCTATTGAACACCTCTCACTACTGTTTACAGGCATAACAAAGCGAATGCTTATTCTTCCAGGATTCCTGATGGCCTGTTTTTCACCTCCCTTTAAGCACACTCACGCATGCACACACAGATAGAACAATGCACACACATGTCTCTGACAGTATTGAGCGTGTTTAACCTGAGCTCATTAAAGGTGCTCAAAATGGAGGAAACAAACCACAATGTCTTTCATTAACATTATACAGTGTGTCTAATCTGATAAAGCACACAGTTAGATGGGAAACAAGAGGTTATACCTTCTACACTTTACATTCATTTAATCATGACTCTGTTTACTTTGGCTTCAGAGACAGATATGGCAGGTTGTGTTAATTAAGATAACCTGGAGACTGTGTAATGTAGCGTCAGTAGCAAAAAAAACTTGCCTCGAAACGCTAAGCAGTCTGTGTTACAAACGACACCTTCTGTCTTTACAATATTGAAGAACAACTCACAAACTCCTCCTGTTACTGTTCAGAGACTTTAGGTGAGCCTCGTTCTGTGTGACCTAACCCTTGATATGCAGACAACCCTCCCTCACGCTTCAGTTGAGCTGCTTAAATATAGACCAAGTATTATCTCCGGTTAGTCATGCCGGGGCGGATATTTCCGGAAAAACCACAAGTTCTGAGTCAACTAGTTGAATAGGGCTGAACAAACACAGGCAACCTGAAGACAACCAACAGTTTGAACAGTGTCCACACCTCAAGTAACACTGTGACGTAACCAGGGAGGTGAAATCTGAAACGGTTTTATCGGTAACAAACACAGAAAGAAACAGATATTTTAAAGCATGTTCTGCTCTGCACCAGTGTTTCCTTATAGATATCCATGAGTGATGGAGACCAACACTGGGATTATGTAATCTGCAGGACGTATGGTGTTTGTGTGCGAGCAGATTCTACACACATGATTAGGATGTAGAAACACACTGACCCTTTGTCTAAACCCTGAACATTTCTGTATTTACTCATGTGAGACGGTATGAAAAGAGAAAGCTCCCATGGTGGGTATAATTTGATGATGAAATAACATTTACATTGTGAGAGCTGCACATTCGTGTACGGTGCATTTCTCCGATCTTTTCTGTGTTTTGGCTTTTGTTAATTTCTTGTTCATGTCAACCTAAGTTTAAATTTGTTACAGATAACTTTAAAACATTTACAAATAAAGGTCAGTTTTCCAGTCAAATGTAATATTATACAGCCTGTGAGGACTGCTGTTTATTAAGTTTGACAAAATAACTTTTACACAAGTGTTTGCCTAAGTAAAGATCTGGCATTAGGAACAGTGATGTTGGTTGGTCTTTAAGCCAACAGTCCACCACAACGATCCTCTCGGAAATATCTGTTGGACTGGTATTAAATCTAGCTCTGACCTTAATTGTTTCCAGGGGAAGAAGCTTCCTTTAACTTTTTATCTTGAGGTCAAAATATAATTTTCTTTTCCAATACTTTCTCTTGTGAGTAAATTCTGTACCTGCAAAACTAAATTACATCCCCGTTAGCATCTGTCGGTTTGAGCATGTTAGCATGCTGGCATTAGTATTTAGCTTAAACCACCACTGCACATGAACCTCACAGAGCTTCACAATGTTGTTTAAAGTCTTGTGACCGCAACTTTATTACCCAAAATCTTTCAAGGACAGTTGCATTAAACTCATATCATCTTCACTGGGATCGTTGTGTAACTTTAAGAGGTCCTGGACTTTCTTATGGTTCTGTTTTTGTATTAAAATATTAGTGTTTTGTAAAGCAGTAGTTCTGTATTCACATTACAGTGCGCGCCTCATATGAGCATGAATTACATGGGTTTTCACTAGAAAAATATCAACTTTATAGTTTTAAAAATGTTTAAATCTTTTTATATAGATTTTGATTAATTGTCACTCCTTATTCTATTTTTTTAGTTTGTGTGAGAATGAAAACATTCCAGACTCAGTTGCTAATCTTTCTTCCCATCAAGTGCTGATTCAAATCAGGGAAACTGATGAGCTGCAGTTGTTGCATAGTTGCCAACAGTGTGTCAGGTTTAGCGAGCCATCTCAGTCCACACACATACACACAAACACACACACACCCACACACACACACACACACACACACACACACACACACACACGTACGTACGCACATACACACGTCACAAACTTGTATGCAGTCCTGCAGGTCTCTTTGTCTTTTTTTCTCGCATTCTGCCTGCGCTGCATTTGTTTCATTGTTCACTTCAACGAAAGAAAACAATATTCAATATTAAGATGATGACAAAAACAACAAATGAATCGCTCACTGAGCACTCGAGGCCTTGTTGTAACCCAGAGATTTAAAAATGATTACACGAAAGCAGTGCCCTCTCCAACCCCCTACACCCTTTTGAGCTCCTGTGAGATTAAAGGCTGATCATGTATCTGATGGTGCCACAGCAAGTTTCTTACTGCTATTAGTCTGTCGCAAAAGCCTAATCCCATCAAATCCTTTATTTTCCTCGGTACATCCAACACACACACACACGACTGCCAGCTTTAACTCAGGCACAACAACGAGGGGGGAATGAGCGAAGTAGGAGCAAAGAATCGAAGCTGCTATGTTGTTTGTCAAATTATTGTCATCACAGCAAATACATTTTCCTCTAATCTACGGCCAGTAATCTAAATAGAGTGATGCACAGCAGACGGGAATGACGCATTTTCCCATAAAGCTGTGTTCTTGGTGGCCGTCTGCAACCTGTTCGGAGTAATAGGATCACTGCTGGGGAGGGCAGAGGTTTTAGGGAGGTCACAAAACCATGGGAGTGCAGCCTTCCACTGAGACACCAGTGATTAGACAGATGCATGTCTGTCCTCTTTGAAGCTGGAAAACATGGAGAGAACGAGTCCTAGTGCGGAGAAGATCACATCTTGATGATGTGAGTTGCATAACAAGTGCTTTTTGCAACATACCACTGTTTTGATGCACTAAATTCCCATCATCATATCAATTAACAGAGGTATGAACAGTAACATATAGCATACTTTAATTCGATAACTTTAACTTTACAAGCTGCTTCACATCAAACAGTTCAGAGACTACCTCCAATCTGTCTAAACGGCACCGTGAAGTGCAGTTATATTCAAGTTATGTCACAGGATCTACATCAATATTTGAGTTATACGTTTTGTAAAACAGCGGTACGTGTACACAGCAATTTCACCATGCCCCTGAAGCTTGAGCAGAGAGCCCACATCAAAGTTTGTTTTACATTTTGTGGGAAGAAAATGAAGTGACAGATAGACAAATCTGGTGAGTAGGGATGGTGGGGACCAATGAGTGTTGTTGCGGGTGAGAAATTTGACCGTTTTCAAGACGCCGTGAGCAGGCGTGGTGTCATGTTTGAGAACCAAAGTGCCATCGTGCCATCGTGCCACAGTTGTTCAGGTTGTTTGCATCAAATGTTTGAATACTAATTCAGTGTTAACAGTCTGAATTTAGGGACTAACTCGCGGTGCACAGCCCTCGAATGGCCAGTGATGTTCTCCGTCTCTTCAAACGCGAATGCAAATCAAAATGCTTTGTGTGAGACTCATCGTTTTATTGCCGTACGCTTTCTGAAGCAAGTCAAAGGTCTGTGTTGCTGACTGCCTGAAGAAAAGGCCGAAACGCCAGGACTTGTGGTAATAAAAACGTGTGTAACTTCAGTGCTGATGCTGATCAAGCAATAAAACCTGGAATACATACTCATGAAGGTCACAACTCCTCCCTGCTCCGAGAACATCATGATCCTGTAAAGCATTCGTGCACAACGGCAGCAGGCTCTAAACCTTTTGAAAAACATAAAAAGGCCAAAGTCAAATTAATGGGTTTTATAGTATGAGTAAATTTAAATAATCCTTTTAATTTCCATTAGTTATCAGTTATTAGTAATTTGTCCTCTCTATAAAAAATTGTGATGCATCTCTGTGGGAGACAACCATAGCCAGAGACATTATGTTTTCAGGTTGTCCATCCGTCATCTGTCTCATTCCTGTGAAAGTGATATCTCAAGAACACCTTAAGGACATTTTTCAAACTCGCCACTGCTCTTTACTCAAAGCACAGACATATAAGCAGTATTGATCTTATCATCGAACTGTCCAAAAATATGCATATTTGTAAAAATATTGAACTGTCCCTTTAGTTCCGATGTAGTGCATCTACACCTTTAAACTATTATAATAATTCTTGTGTTCCTCATCTAACTATGATAACCATCAGGACTCTTCTGTCAGTGCTTGACAGATCCAGGCTCTGGTCTTTATAAAGTAAATAAAGATAATACATATCTCATTGATAATCACTCTTGTAAAAAGGCGGCAGAGCAGGTGACAAGACAACCTACGTCAGCAGCAAAGTGAAACAATTACGATTTCAGGGTGGGTAGACGGACCATAATCTCCCTCACAGATATTGGACTTTTAGCAGCTCAGACGGAGCGCTAAGGAGATGGAGACAAACAACTCCTATAAGATAGTAACCAACTTTTGTATTGCCGTTAATTAGCATATTTAGCATTTAGCATTAGCATTTTTGTTTGTTTATTGGCAGTTATGACACTAAACATGTTCATGTTTATTTAACTGGACAAAAAATGCTCTCCCATCTGAGAGCGGCTGAGAGGCTCAGGGCTGAAAAAAAGGAAGGTTTATTTCCTCTCCCTGAGGGGGTTTGTGTTTTTGCACCTGTTAGTTTGTTGGTCCCTTGTCACGACATGTCGGAAACTTTACATAGCCTTTGCTGGACCTCTTGTTCTGAGAAACAAAGGCTCATGTTTTGGAAATTTCCAGATCTTGCCATGAAATAACCTCAGAATGAAAATACTGACGCTGTGTTTGCAGGATATATGCATCTATGTAATTTTAAATTGAATTGGTTGAAATGATTTATTTTTTGGTGTAAGAGACATTTAGAGAACAGTTCAGTGGTTCTGGGGAAATTTGCTTCCTGTGTGTCATTCACAAGTATTTACAGTATTTTAAATAAAAACCGGTCAAGTTTACATTCACGTCTGTCTCAACTCATATAATCTACGTGGTGAAGACTTTGAGTGCTATCAGAATCATCTTTATTGGCCATAATCCTTCAAATTTACAGCCCTACATCAGACAATGCTTTGACCCTCCCGTTGTCCTCGGGTCAAAATTACCCGCAGCTGTGTTCAACCAAGTTCTATTTTATTTTTATATTTTTTTGAGGGATCATTGCTAACAAGGAGGCTGTTTCCTCTAAAAATAAAAACTTTTTTTTTATTTATTTTTTTTAATAAAATAGAACTTGGTTGAACACAGCTGCGGGTCGTTTTGACCCTAGGACAACAGGAGGGTTAAATATGGATGTTGCTGCTAAGAAGCTACAAATCTTAAAACGTGGATGCACAGAAGTTCTTTACAATCAGCACAGTTTTAAGGTGGACACCCAAATGTGAAATATGGACACAGTGATCCCTTCTGTTCCTGAGTTTCAAAAGAAAAAGTGCTTATTCGGAACATTTTGAGGAAACAGTCAAACTGACCTTTTGGACATAAAATGTCATCTATCCCATTAGACATTTGTTTATCTTTGAATTAACGTATTAAATCTTCAGTTATAGCCAATAATGTGTTTTGTGAGATCACAGTGACCTTTCACCTTTCACCACCAAAGTCTCTTTAGACGTCCTTAAGTTTAAATAAATGTTTGTGCCAAAGTTGAAGAAATTTTCTGGCGTGTTCCTGAAACACTGCGCTCAAGGATTTGAATTTTTGCTTCATTTATGTTTAGTGTCTTCACTCCTGCAGCCTTTTAAACAGAGACTTTACAGATACTCACATTCTCTTCCCGAGTCATATCTGTCCTAACAAACATCAGCTTTGACTTTTACTGCTTAATTCAACATGTATAACAAATAACAAACATCGCTGACCTTGTTGTCTGTGCTAGCAGCTGTTGTGTTGTTAAATTTAGCATTTTATAACTGCTACCGCCTGCTTGAGCAGGAGAGAAGCTATTATCGGAGTGATTTTTAATAAGTCCAGCGTACAGCGGCGTTATCAGTTTGAGATGGAGCGCTGGTGTTGGTGACTCATCAGATTCTGTGACCTGCCCTGATATCCATATATACCCTAACCCTCTCACTGTTCATACCTCAATGTCACCAAAACCACCGGTCTGAATAGTTCTGAAAGAGCTAAAAATTCTGGCGTGGACAAAAATCGTTTTGGTATACAATTATATTTTTGATTGGTTTGAATGCCGTGGGTCTGTTACAGTGAACCACAGACTCATGACCTCCACCTGCAAGTGTCAGTAGAGAAAATAGCTAAACAACATAAAGACGTTGGAGGGTTTGATGTCATTTTAGATTAAAGGATCTAAGGATTTCTGCAGAAATTGGCCGAGTCGTAAAAGGACACCACTGATGATTACTGAACAAATATCATGCCGACTGGACACATATTGAGGAGATAATCACCTAAGAAAAAACTATTCTTGAACAATGTTAGGCCGGGCATGATCATTTGTGTATTTTCATGAAGTAAAAAAACAGTTAAAGATGGGACAGGTAACGCTCCAATTTATGGAAGTAATATAATTCACAGCTGCATTACACTGACTGCTTTTGATTTTACAACATTTTTTATTTGTCAAGAAAATATAAATTATGTTCCAATTTCTTTAAAAAAAATAAATAAATAAATAAAAAAAAAAGGTCAAAAACTTTATTAATAAAACATGTCTGATCTCACTGTTCAAACCATTTACACTGCTGGACTCTACTCTGAGGTTTAAAGAGTTAAAACCCAGTGAAACCAGAGTGAACTGTGAAGCTAGGGATTGCCCTCCAGTGGCCAGACGAGAGGGGATTTGCCCCCTGGAACACAATGTATACAGCACTGCATCATCACCCACAAAATATTTGTACAAGAGAAAAAAATATTTTATAATTGCAAAGATCTGGAAAAAAAAAACATGGCAAAGTACAATCTGTTCAGACTATGACAGTTGAATTATGTTTTATTTCATCTTTGTTTATTCATTTTCTTGATCAACTTTTCAATGTTGCAGTTTTGTTTTGCATCTCAACTGTGACAAAATCCACAAATGGGTTAAAAGAAATAAAAACTGTCTGTCGTAACCGAAAACACCGGCAGCATGGAACAATATACTCCACACATCTGGATTTATTTAGTGGAAATTTTGTCTATCTCAAACAAAAATAACAACAAAATTTATGTAATTCCTAGAAACCAAACATTTAATCAAATTTCATGCAAACATGATTTAATTCATTCAAGAGTTTTTTTCTTTGTCTTTTCTTTAACTCTTGACAAACTGAAAACTGTTGGGTTAAATCAAATAAATGAAATATACTGAAAGAAGTGATCGCCTGAGTCAGCATGAAAGGGTTTACAAAATCCTTCCAAAATAAAGTTGCCTAAAGGGAAATTCTTCATGTTGAAAACCAACAGCCTGGCAGCACATGGCTGGAAAAACACACACCTTGACCTGGACACACTTTCTCTCCATTTCCTCGTCTGGCCCGACTTCCTCTGCAGCATTTTCACATCTTCTTTGTCATGCTTGTTCCCCAAAGAAGGTTTTAACAAGAGTACGACAAAAGGGTCATTCATTTCTACTAGAAAAGCTTCACAGGTCCTTTGAACTCTCATGGTGACATGTTTCTGCTCTATTCTTTTTATCTTAAAGTTTCCACATCCCTGTACACTGAGCGTCATTTAATCAGTTCTCTCGCCTGCTAAACACAGGTAAGCACACACTGGTGCTCTCTTACACGTCTAAACGCACAATGCGTCCCAGGTTGCCCAAAGAACTGTGGGAACTGCGTCGGTGGAGAGCAGTGCATTGTGGCACAGGAGCTGTCAAGAGGGACAGTGGGATAAAACAGGAATTGTCCTTCAGCATGGACCCAATTCATTTAGCTGGCACACAGCGGCCTGTTCGTGTAACATCACCCGACTCGACCCGAGTCAGGCCAGGGGCATCTGATTGTTCCTCTCTGGGGTGCCACACTGAGCACAAACTGAAGGCACTATTATTCAACCTTCCCTGTTGCACTGACATTTAGCTGAGCCATCTCAATTAAAACCTGAACACAATGAAAACAAATGGTCTCTATGTTTCCAGTGAGCAAAAGTCTCTCGTGTGTTCTATGATGACCCTTGACGATATTTGCACATTTTAAATATTTTTCTAGACCAGAAATTCAGCACAATGAACATGAATGAACATAACAATCCTTATGTACCAACACCTAAATTATGGTTATAAACTCAGTATTGTTTTCAGTTAGCCTTTTATTGACAGTTTATTGTACTTGTCAGTTATGATCTAACTTTATGGAAAACGACTTTGAACTTTTTAACTGGGTCAGGTCGCTTCCTCTGTGACAAATCAGTGATGAATGGTGACAGTGAAAAAAAAGTACACTTACAATTAGAGTTGAGCCCACTCAGTCCTTCAACAGAAAATTGCTACGCAACAATAAAAAAATAAATGCCCAAAATATCCTGTTTCAGACTTCTCGAATGTGATAATATGCAGCTTTTCTCTGTTCAATATCATTTTACTTTGAAGACTTTATCTGACATTTCATGGACCAAAACAATTGACAACTTGATAGAAAACATTTTATCAACAGGTTCATTAATAATGAAGGTTCTTGCTGGCGGCATCATCTGACAATTGCTACATCAATCAATCTGCTAAATGGCAATTTTTTTAATTAAACAATTAGTCATTTAGTAAGTGAAATGTCAGGAAATCCTAAGAAAAGCTCATCACAATTACTAAAACCAAAGATGATGTCTTAAAACATATATTTTTGTCAGCACAATTGACCAAAACCAAACCTATTCAATTTGTCATGTAAAAAAAAACCAGCAAATCCTAACATTTAAGAAGTTGAAGCCACAGTAATTTTACTGAAATAGCAGTGCAAATTGATGCCAACTAATCAACTTATTATCAATAGATCAATTAATTAACTAATCATTTGACCATAATTGCATATTTAAATGTTTTTTTAAAAATCGGGTTTTTTTTTTTTAAATATAATTAGGGCCCGAGCGCAGATGGTGCGAAAGCCCTATAATTTGGACAGCATGGTATAGTATGACTTTTTTGTCATTAGATTAAATTAAATAATTACATTGAAGTAAATTAAATTAGTTAATTGAATAATTGAATAAAATAAATCTAATTAAATAATTCAATATAAACATTTCAACTTCACTAAAAGTTGAATCACCATCAACAGGTGGAATTTGAACCATTAATAGCAACCTTGGTGAAGTAGAATCTTTTACCTGTTGAGTTAACCAGACTGTCGGCTGAGTCGCTGGAAGCTCTGAGTGAACTCCGTGAAACACTTTTTCCGCCGCGACTCATTCTTCAGCGCTGAAGATAGTCCACTGGTCTGTCCGAACCACCACAAACTTTATCCTCCAAAATCCCATTAATAAATTTTAATGCTATAGTATAACTTTTTTTTTTTTTTTCAGATTTCGGACGACATTCTGTAGTATGACACGTTGGTGCAGTGGTTAGAGCAGCTGTCTCACAGTGAGAGGTAACTGGGTTCGATCGCCACTTGTATACATCAGTTCAGAAAAAGGTCATACTCCAAAAAGTGATTAAAAAGAAAAAGTCATACTGTAGCATGTTGTCCAAAAACTTATAAAAAAAAAAAAAAGACATACAGTATATAGAATAGCCAGGGAGATGCAGCTAAGTTTGATGTTTCGCCATGACACAGGAAGTTGATGTTTAAGGTCAAACGATGCTCCAAACCTCACAAAACTTGCGTCAGGCACCAAATTTCATGAGTTTTTTAAGATGTTAAAGCTGCCAAAAAAAAAGGCAATTTTTTTTAGAAAGAAGAATAAGGAACGAGATTGAGAAAAAAATTTAAACTGCAAGCGGGAATATGTGGGCCCTCGCGTGCTGCCGGCGGCCCCGACCCGCTGGATCCCCGACGTGCAGCGTCCGAGGGCCCGCATATCACTGCTTGCCGTTTTAATTATCAGTTTGTTTTTACATTTTTGTATTAAAGGCCACAACCTTTCACAGTAGTCTAGCTCCTGAGCTACATTTGACCTCGGGTAACTGTGAACCCCAGTTGACTGGTCACACGGTCAAGGATAGGTTGACAAACATCATGAAGATGTGGTGATAGCCATTACAGGAAAAAACTAATCAATAACTTTGCTCTTTGACTATTGGACCAACTGTAGGATGTCCTGCACCGAGGAACAATGAGCTCATAGTACAACATCGCAGAGAGGTACACGTTTATTGTGTAAAAATCCCTGGAAATCGGAAATACTTTGAAATCAGATCAATACTATTTAATCCTATTGTTGCTTTTTAACACTGGATGTGTTCTTCCCTCACACAGGTTTCATTTACATCTTCGATTTCATGATTGTCTCACACCGCAGTGAAAGGCAGGGCTGTGTCAATAAATGTCCAAACCCGTCAAAAGACAAAAACCAAACCCATTCTGACACCATGAAATTCAGCTCGAAGCCCATTGTTTGTGGCTGTATGATAATTGGAGTTGGCCTAGCTAGCTGTTTATGTAAGAGGGGCTCGTTTATTCATACAGAGTTCAGTTTATGCGAAAGCCCCTTCAGATCTCAATGGCTCCATTATTAGGTGAGTGGTTAAAGCCTCTTTAAAACTTCAAACATAAGAAGCCTCCTCCTCTGGCAAACTGGCCCAGTGATTTGCAAAAATGAAAAATGAGAAGAAATCAGCCTGCATAGGCGGCAACGTGCAGAGCAGTGAGGAAATCTGAATACAGGAGGCCTGCTTTCAATTACTGTGCCCCAAAACGTTATGCAAGTTCTGCTCTCTTTCCACCTTTGATGGTCAGTCTGGGAAACACATGAGCGAACCGTGTCCCTGATGCAGCCCATGCAATAAAGAACATGCAGCCGTGTTTCACCTGCGGCCATGACACCACAGAAACATACGTACCGATGGGTAAGGACTCGTTACATTTCCACTGACCTGTAAGCAAAGCTTTCTGTATGTTGCACCAAAGAGAAAACGGCCACACACACAGCTGGGCCATTGTTCTGGACGGGGGGCCCGGAGTGTGCAAAGCCTCATTAAGAGCCGTAAGCCTCTTTGACTGTACTCTCACGGTGCACAGGCCGACATTGAACCAGGTAACACGGCAGCGCGGTAACACCATAAACTGCATGTTTAAATCCTGCAGACTCAGTTCACCGCACATTCCAGCACCAGATCAATATATTGGAAACTGCATTACTGTATTACTGCTACACTGTGTGTCAATACATGGCCCTCCTGCTCTTTGTAGTGAAAGTTGGTTGGGGATTAGCTCTGAGGAAACTGGACAATAGCTCTTCTTCTTCCCCCATCTCCCCATGCACACTTCTTTCCTGAAAGGCCATCTCCATCCTGTTTTGCTTCCAGATGCCAAAAAAAAGAACCTAATCCTCACACGCACACTCAGCTGCTCTACAATCTGTATGTTCTAAATGTTTGATTTTCTTAACAAGGAAGATGACAGAGCTGTGGTATCGCAGATGTGCGAATCCCATTCTCATCATACTTTATATAAAATTAAGATTGTCGTCGAGCTGTTTGTAATGTATTGATTATGAGAGGAGGCCCTCTGACAGGCGCCATTCATTGCCTGGTGGTGTCAATGCAGCGTCTCTTTTTGGCTTTTTGATTACGCTGATCTCACCGTCATGCTGGCTGTGTCACATGGTTAACCATATGCCGGTCACTGGGTAAGCAACACTGACACCAGGCACAGTTATCCTTGCAAAGCCTTTGAGCTCAGCTGAGAGAGAGCAGACTTGGCCCTGAAGGACAAAGTTATACGAGAGGCAGAGTTTTCTGCTCCTAAATTTACAAAAATGTGGAGTATTTTTTGAGGAAATGTAACTTGCTAGCTGAGGTGTTTTCATGTGACCTTTTTTTTTTTATATATAGATTTTTTTCACTTAAGTTAATGTCTTTCTAAATGGCTTCATAATATGATTCATCCACACATTAGGTATACAATGAGCTTTGTAGTTTGAATCTTTACGATTTCCATTTTATTCACCTTTTAACTTTAATATTGGATTTTAATGACTGCAGTTAATGTGAAAGGGGGTCGTACTTTTGGAGAGTGATTTTGCTTTAAAAATAAGCCCCAAGAACAGCACTCGGTCAAATCATTCTTATTCCCTGGCCGTCAAAAACTGACATTTTATCAAAGTTCTTCGTGTGTCATACGCACAACGCGGTTTATGTTTAGGTACCAAAAATGACAGTCATGGTTAAGAAAAGTTTGGGTTTGGCTCTGCAGAGATTGTGAAGTGGCCAAATTGCATTAGTACAACTTCTGCAATCATTACACAATGGAAAGGTAGTTATGAAACCGTAAATAAATTTTTCTGAGTATTTCAAACCTTATGAAGTTTTACTTTTTATATTTTCACAATTTTATCCCGGCCCATGTGCAGTGGAAGTCTCAGTTGCACATGCTCTCTATTAGTTTGACTGAGAAGAAAATCTTGTTTGTTCTCGAGCGTGCAACATGGCTGTAAAACTGCAGAAGCCTGTGCAACATTGGAGATTTTTTTTGTGGCAGCAACAGTCTCTGAAGTTTTCTCGTACAGTCAGTGGTAGTGTCCCGATTAATAACCACCTCCTTTCCTGTCTTTTACTCTCTGAAAACAATATCATCTGACTGCCGGTGATTTTTGTGTAGTGCTACACAGAGAGAGACTTGGAAAAGGGAACTTGAGGATTTGAGGGTTAGGTGTCACAAGCTGGTGTGCAGTGCATCCTGGTACATGTAGGCTCTGCCAGCACGACTCCGCTAGCAGAAGAACTGTGTCAGTATAAAACACAGTCAGGAATTTATTGCATCAATTGACTACATTTACCATCAACACTCAGTGGATATCAACATGAAAGTGGTGAATTGCCCCTTTATGATATTAACATTGTGTCTATGCAGAAGCTGCTTTCACTCAGGTCAAGTCTAAAAGAGTTCTATCTATATGTCATCCATTCAGGACCATGAGATCTATTTGAAATTGTAATCTTGGCTTTGCTTTTTTTGTTGTGCAAATTCAAAATTTCAAGAATCAGTTACACCCTTCACTTTTCCAGTCAACACATTTGTAATCATGTATCCTGTGAGGGAAAGAATGATCACCTCAAATGTGTTCACAGTATCAGACCTCTAAGTAAGCACCGTGTGCACATGACGAAAGTGACCTCGTCCTTCAGGAGTCAACTGCGACGACACCATGAGTCAGGGAAAGTTAAGGAAGCAGCTGCTTCCTCGTGTCGCCTGACTTTTTTTTATATTACCACTCTGAACCCATAACGCTGTGAACCTTTTATTGAACTTGTGAAACAGGAAGCACTAAAGGTCTGCCATATAATCATATGTAATACCTCAAATCATATCATTTATAGGTAGTAACATCTCCAGAACAGAAACAAAAATGAAATTGCTGCTACCTCTGAATGACCAGGTGTTACAACAATTGTTAATTAAGGTCGTCTGTCTGGACTTCGACTTGTTTTGTATCTGCATCTCAGTTACACATGCTAATGTGTGGTTTTGAGTTTCATGAGACTCTTTATTTTCTTCCTTCTCTCACTTTGTACAGCACAAAGGGAATACTTGTAATCAGATCAGGAAGAGAGGATGAGTTTTTGTTCAGTGTCAGGTGGTAACTTCCCTCCATTATCACGTATTTAAAAACTTAACAGGAGCAGAACAAAAAAACTGGTCTGACCAGCGCCTTGATTTCAAAGCCTACTGTTTGGATTTAAACTTATCAGGTCATTCTTTTTTTTTTTCTTTTTTCCCCCTATTATTTCTGCTTCGGACGCCTTGCTAGCCAGAACAACGAGACTTATTTAAATACACATTTATGTCTGCTTTCAAGATGCATTTTGTAGCACTAAAAATAAAACACTTTCCATGACTCTGTAATACTTCGGCGCTAAAACATGGCGTGACGTGAGCAGCACGTTAGTAAAGCAGCAGCCGTGGCGCTCTCTCGGTGTCTACTTACGACACGTTGAGACAGAGTATGATTAGGTAACCCACATTTCGGCCAGTTATTAGAGTGTACCGTCATCTAATGCCAGGGCTTTAAGCCTACCGCTTCTGTAAACATGCTACAATGCCAACATACTGATTTTGTGCAGGTGCCGTGTTTATAGTTTAGCATGGTAGCGTTTGCTGATGCGCACCAAATGTCAAAAACAGATGAGGCTGACTGTGATGGGATTACTTTTTACAAATATTTTTACAATTATTATTAAAGTATTGAACGGTGATGACGGTACACAACACGACTGCGAACAGTTTAGCAAGCCAGCCTGCAGGTAACGTAATGCCGGAAATGCAACGGCATAATGACAGAGGGAAAAGATGAGAACATAAACATTTTCCTCAGACATATTTTTAAAGTAAAAAAAAAAACTGTACAACAACTAAAATTACAAACTTACCATCTGATGACAAATGAACTTCAACAGCCTTTGCCATTTCTGTGAACGTCAGCAAACGAGTCTCGTGACCTTTGAGCTTTCTGAAAACTGAGTGATACGAGATCATTAATTCCACAAAAGAAAAAAAAAAAGGGGTGGGGGGGGGGTGATCATATGGACTCCACTCTTGAAGACACGACTCTATTTGAAAGCAAGGTCAGTCTCATCAATACACCTTTTCAATGACTTGTTTTAGCAGGAAAATAACAGGTGTATTTAATGACTTAACTCCATTCAGGTGTGCCACAGTCAAGGCTTACAGATGGCTTAATGCCCATCTCCTGATAACCTGAAAAAGGTCTATTCCACTCATTGCCATGCACCACCTGTCCACCAGGTGCCCCCTGACTTTCCCACCAATCCTACTCACCTGACCCTGTTATTGGTAACCTGTGGATTTTTAACTATCTCTGTTTGGGATTTTCTGCCTCAGCCTGTAATCCTTTGTTATCAATGTCATCATCTTTTTCCATCATTAAAATCACTGAACTCTGCCTGCCTTCCTGGTCTGATGGGTTCTTGGCACTCTGTACATAAACCATTAAGAGCTCAGTGTGAACGGAAATAACAACGGTATCATCACTGGGAAGATTTGCATAAATGCATTAATTCATTCATTATGTGGGTGAATACATTTATTAGTTTTCAATACTTCACAACAATTAAAATCATGTAAAAAGCAAAACAAAACATACATAAGACAAAAGAAGAGTTCAGTCCTATTCCTGTTTATTCTTATTTCTGAGGTGAAAGCAGGACTTGGCCTCACCCAGCATGCATTTGACAGTTAACAAAGCAATGTCCTGGACAGGTCAGCTGTCCATCACTGGTTTTTAGATAACACATTTAAAATTACATTACACACAACCTACTTAGTGTGGCAGCAGATATAAGGAGACATTTTATTTGCCTATCGTATGACTCCATTGGAAAGGTTAGACAGAGCACATTTATGATTGGTTATAACACATACAGATACACACAGCAGGCTCACTATGGATTTACAGCTACAGCAGGATTATGTTTTATTACACATGCCATCACTGCCTGTAATCCACTTTAACACGGCCCTGTTTGCTGACACGCTGCAGATGGGACACACATATGAAAGTGAGAATTGTTCACTCAAAGTCACGGCTAAAATTAACGTTGTTAATTCATGAAACCTTCACCATCAACTGTGACGACACAAAAATGACTGTGGATTTTGATGCAGGATCATCACCAGTGCAACAGAGGTGACAGTCACATCCCAAACCAGGAGTTTAACAGTTAAATAAATCTGACAAAGCCTGTGTTTCTCCTTCTGATCTCTCAATTTTGAAGAACTTCCTGATCTCAGTTTACTGTAAAGTTGTTGCTGTGTAGCTCTGTATAATGAGTTAAAACGTTTTTACACTGATGAATCAATCATTCAGTGACGAATCTCACTAAACACATGGATTTGAGGCAGGTTTTGCATAATTTCAAAGAAACCTGCCATATTTAATAGAGATCAGCACAATTACTGTCCACAGAGTCATTTTGTAATAGTTTAAAAATACCTATTCATGGCAGCAAAATGGTCATCTATTTTTATAACGTCCCAGGAGAAAAGAACTAAGACTGCACAGTACTCCACTTCATACATCTCAGCAGTTACATAACGGGCTTGGAAATCAGCACTCACTGGATCTTGTGGGGCTGACATGTGGATTGAGTGTTTAATGTTAAGTTTGAGGCAACTATTGTTGATATTATTCTGTTTCAATTTAAAGTAGCTCTGTATATTAGTCTATTTGCGGCATTACACTGGCAGTGTTACCCTGAGTAATCATCCACAGAATAATGTTTACCAAAGACATGTTTTGGAAAGAGACACGGCCATGAGATGAGAGTAAACCACCTTAATCATAGCTCTAAATATTTACCTTTATAAACCTGCCAACAGAAGATCTAAACAAGTACCTAGAAAAAGAGCACACATTGCCTCATCTGTTTACTTTGAACTGGATGTCCACTGGCTGGTTGGTCCAGACTTTGTTGGAGGAAGTAGATACACAGACCTTAGTTTTTGTTGTGGGGGTGTCTCAACGTGACCATGATCCCGAGAAACAATCAAACCGGGATGAGGGGGAGGGCTGTGGGGACAATACAGAGGCTGTTCCCTGTCGGCCCCATGCCACATAAAGATCTGATTATCCCAAACCCCCCCCCCCCCACCCCCCTCCCGCTTACCCTCTCCCTGTTGGCTGGCCTTGCGGAGTGGACAGACAGTGGACTCAGTATTTCCCTTCCTCTGTTGAGCAGTGGGGACTCTCCTCCAGTCTCAGCCAGTGCACAGCAATTTAAGGGGAGCTGTTGTTTTGGAGAGCCACTGTGGGAAAGTCATTAAAGTGTAAAGCATCTCTCTTTTATTTGTTTCTAAAGGAGTCCTGGAAGAGGCTTCCACTAAGGCGGTGGATGGTAATGAGTGCTGACACAGACCGGCCACCCCCATAGTGCCGTGTGTGCCGATAGCCGCTGCCATGGCAAACCGATTCATAGCTAGAAAAACCAGGAGGCCGGACGCGCAGTAAGAAAAGCTTCCCCTCTTCCACAGGTGGCCAGTATCGGCAGATACCAGCATACTACTAAATCAAGCCTTTTTCACTTGCACTCATTCTGGTGGCTGTTGGTGGCGTGATATGTATTGGGTATTCTGCCATGTGCACCAAAGATCAGTGTGTCATTATTTATTTAATGAAGACTCTAGTGAATACCTGATACCCAACACATGGCTACCAGGGACTCTGAGATGAGGCTTTTCATTTTTTTTTAAAAAAAGGGTCATTCCCCAACTGTCTCCTCTTACTCATCATATCATTACAATTCCATGTAATATATATTTAAGTGGTGCTAGAGAGTGCACAGGTAAGCAGAAAGCTACCTTTTGCTTTCTCCGGTGAAGTGACCGTCATCATCGCATTACAAAACCACAAAAGCAGACGTAACAGCATGCTGAGATAAAGGTACAAGTAGCTATTTGCACTGCATTGCAATGCCTTTACAGCCAGAACACTGCATGGGTAGTTCCCGATATGTAATTTTAACAGCTGCACATAAAATAATAAGAAGTGATTCACTTTGGTTCTTCAATGATTAGCATGTAAATGGCCCTGATTGCTGTGGTGCAGTGAGACAAGTGGCAAACACAGAAAGAGCTGACATCAGTCCGTTGATGTTCAGAGTATGACAGCCTCAGCCTCCCTTAAAATGTAGAGCACAAAAACCGGTCTGAAGCAGTCTGCTATGGAGACGTGTTTTTCATTGTCCCAGCATTTCTTTGAAATACAGGGGCCTCTGCTGGAATTAAACGGTACCACATGTTGTTTACCAACCCCATTTTGCACCCCAGGACATCCCAATAACAGTATTCATTTGGCTCTGCAACCAGAGCTTGTCGTGGTCTCATCAAACATAATCCACGAAACACTGACTGTACACACTAATGAGACCCAGGAGTGTAGAATTCACAATGCTTTGGAAACCGTGTGCATCTTTTTTACACAGCGCACTCACCACAATGTGTTATATTGGGTTGCGGGATTCATGAGTTGAATATTTGACCAATCGTCAGACTTAAATATTGGCACAACACTGTTCTATTTTCAGTTTGTCTATCAATTTGTTTGGTCAAACAGAGGGTCACATGTAAAAGGATAACATTTACCGAACAGGTCAGCAAGACCACGTCGGGTTGAAGAGCCTCTGAGTGATTGGTGTCCGAGCTTTACTGAAGCAACATTGATAGGCTTTGTTAATGGCTGGATATAGGAAAGAGTGATTGATTTGACTGCGTCTGCATTGATGCTTTTCACCCTAAGCTGTGGCCACCCTGTTATTTGCCTGGGGATTTTTGTGCTTTTTACATTTTTCCAGAGCTGCGCTGGGGTCCGCTCTCTGTGCACCACTGTGTATGTTTCCTTCTGGCAGGGCCCACGTATAGATTTGTGAAAAGCAAGGTTATGCAACAGCCCAGGCCACTTGAATATGCTGCCATTTGCTGAGGGTGAATGGAGGAGTTAAGAATGGCAAGGGAGCCATTGTCAGCGCTCATTGGTATGCAGAGTGTCGCAGCATTACTATTAGGGCCCTCATTGGTTTTGATCAAAATCTGATGTATCTTTACCCCCTGATCTATGGGGAGCTTTCTTCTCTATCGCCCTCGGACTGCTTCTGTCACAGAGACCAACTGAAACAGCCCAGCAGTCACGAGGCCTACGCTGGCACATGGAGAACCAAAACAACACTATCAGCACTCAGAATGAAGTCAACTTTGTCTGATATGTTTCCTGATTAAATCATTTGTTCAAAGGTACTTGGGGAGCAGTCATGAGTAAACCTTCACTTGCAGACGGCCTGAAAACAGCTGTACTCACCAGTGCAATGAAAGGATAACCAATGGTCATGAAAAGCCAGATTATTAGCATTGATTGCTCTGACAGAGCAATCTGTAATCTCCCTGCTGACCTGGAGAAACAATGTGTGAATAAGAATTTGACACCCATTGTCATCTGAACTGACAGTGCATGCAGATACCCACTGGCCTCGTTCATTTTGTCTAAAAACAAGGATTCACTCCAATTCTGTAAATCCTCCATCTTCCTCCCTCCCGGTCTGTCTTTGGAAGTGGACTGAACCGGGTTAGAGTTATATAACCAGTGTCTGTTCTCATAGATCTTCAGCAGCTCGTCTTCCCCTAATCTTTTCAGCTTGATTACTCCCTCCATCCCCCTCCTCTGCTGACTCATTCAGCGGCGAGTCCCCTCACACACAAGAACATCCACACTGGAGCACATGAACCAAGTGTCGAGATCCGCCGTGCTCTGGTTCAGAGCGGATGGGATGCTCGTGATTGCAGGTGTCAGTGTGTGTGTGTGTGTGTGTGTGTGTGTGTGTGTGTGTGTGTGTGTGTGTGTGTGTGTGTGTGTGTGCACGTGCGACTGCTATTTTGTCAGTGTGCCGCATCATGTCATGACAAAGACCCGCATCATGTCATGCCAAAGATGAAGATATGCAGTGGTTGCATCTGAGGTCAGCTGTGAATGTTCACCAACCTGACAAAACATTTCCTTAGCTTTCCACGTGTTTGTACTTTATCCTAGAACCACGAATAATCAGTAATTCCAGCCTGATTTTTGGATAAACAAGAGGGATGTTACAATCTGTCAACAAACACAGACCGTACACTCACGGTCGCTGACACACCAGCAGCACAGCAAGTTTTGTAGCACACAGCGGTGCTGGAAAAAGGCTGCTGATATTAGAAGTTTTCTTGGAATTCATCAAAATTTGGATGCAAAGTATGAAACAGACATATATTGTTTCTGCTTGTTTACAGCATGTTTGCGCCACTTTAAAAGTTTTCTTCAATTTTCTGACGGTTACTGCTCTGTTCTGATTTGCATTTTTCACTGACCCACAAAGGGACAAATTTTGGAGTCACACTGGACACTGGACGACTGCTGTGATCAAAAAGAAATCCAGGTCAAAGGCTTAGACAGTGTGTCTGCTGAAAGTGTTTATGATTACCCATCATTTGACACAACACAATCATGTCAAATGATCAATCCAATAATTCTAGCTTAATTTTAGCAATAAAAACATCTTTTATTGTGACGCTGTAAAACAGTCATTTGGCTAAATGACCGAAAGGACGTGGTGCATCACATGTTAAGAAAATCATAGCTTTTTCCACTGCAGTGCTCACAAAAATTGGTTTTAAAGACTGTCCGAGGGAGACCTGGGGGTTCAAGGGTCAAAGGGTGATTTCCATTTGTTCCCATTTTTCTGTGACAAGTAAGCTAAACTGCAGACGTTAACCATGACCCGTTCTCCCTGAACTTTGCTCACCAAGACCATAAACATGTAAATATTCTGCTCAGGCTGCAGCTTAGCCACAAACCTGTTCACCTCCCAAAAGGTAGTAAATCTCCCAGCCTCCAGGTGGCTAAACATTTAATATGCTTTACAAGGCTATTCATTCAAGGCCAAGAAGGGGCAGAAGTAGCAGGAAGTGGTAGCATGCTCGACAGCGGGCCCTGCGGGCAAATGTTCGGTGTAACGCAACATGAACCTGGAAGCAGTTGAAAGGAAGAGGGGATGAGTGAAAGAGTAGTTTTCATCTTTTTCCAAAATAATAACTGTTCTGGTGCACATTTAATCAGAGAAAATCCCATTATATGCAGTCGATACATGACAGGCTCAGTGTTTTGGCTGAGTTCCTCGCCTGGCTCATCCAGTTACAGTGACCAGCCTCAACCTACCATCTGCTGCCTCTTACTCTTACTAACACTTCTTATCATCACTGTAAATGTATGTGAAAATGCATCAGGCATCAGTAGAGAACTTGATGAGACACAGTCTTGTTTTTATGTTAGACAACCAAAGTATCCATCATCACAAAATTCCCTTATAAATCAATGCTTCTAAATCCCTCCAGGTTTCATTACTGACAACCAAGAATTTGTGGATGTAAAACTCACTTTAAATACAATCATCAGTCAAAAATTAAAATGAGAAATTGAGTCAATGTTGTTTGGAGCGGCAGAAAATTATCCCGAGTCCATTTTTGTCACCCGTGTCCTCAGAAAGTAAGGCACCCCAGATCTGTCCATTCATCAGCTCACGTGCATGTGAGAGCTTTATTAGCATGATAGATATTCCAGATGATACTATTGTAATAAGAGCTATCATCAGATAAACTGACCAACACTACTGACTGCCATGTTTTCACGCAGTGAAAGACAATCTTTTAGATACATGACGAGGACCACAAAAACTTTTCACAGTCCCTATCTTGAAAACTTCTTTTCAATCATGTAAAGGATTTTTTTTTTTGTAGGCCAATAATCTACACGCAGTTTGCATTGTCATCAAATTCATTTAAATTTAATCTGCTGCAGCACCGGATCTCTGAGAGCCTCAACAATGACCAGAGACACTCGTTATGATCTACTGACATCTCGTGGCTTGTTGTGATATGGCAGCCACATTTTATGTAACGGCCCTGAAACTTAAATATGAAGCTCTAGCGCCCTCCAGTGGCCATAACTCCGTCATCACATGAACGCTTCGTAGGGGAGCCAGATGGAGCTCATATTGAGCTCTTCACTCAAGGCCATCTTGATGTAATGTGTTACATTACTGTTATGTGTCCTCTACACCAGATTTCCAGCCAGCACATCTCAGTGAAGATTTTTACAGTACAAAAATCTTTTGATGAATGATTGATTAAGTAACTTGTCAAATTCTGCTCCTGTTTTATATCACTGTAAATTGAATATCTTCAGGTTTTGAGGCTCCTGGTCAGACAAAACAAGCAACCTAAGGACATCCTTTTCTCCACTTGGAAACTGTGATCATACAGTTTATGATATTTCATAAACCAAACACCTATTCAGGAAAATAAAATGCGCAGGTTAATTGATGATAGTAATTGTCCGTTTTCATGTCCGTTGCAGGAAGGTGTTATGCAGAGGAAATATTTACTGAAGGATAAAGGCACCAACTTTTTTACACCATCTTTCTGACATCTGTTAAAACATTCATACTTCATGTCTTTTCTCCTTACTACTCTTTGTAGACTTTTGGAATAAATAATGGATTTAAGGACCATCAAGGCCTAAAACATTATCGTTATGCTACAAGATCACACTGAACTCTCGCTTGAAATTTCATTATGTATCAATTGCTGTTGGATATTCTTACTCTTTCACTCCATGATGACACTAAATGCAATGTAGTGGGTATATGGTGACATGCCACGCATACACAACCAGCAAGCTTGTGTTTTACTGAAAGAGCCTTTTTATTTCTTTCTTTTGAAGGAGTCACATTTGGATTGGTTACTTTTAAATTATAATCTCCACAAAAATATTCTATCCTTTACACGTATTGTCAGAAGTGCTACACAAATTTAAATACACAAACAACACCAATAGTTCACAAAAGGGTGTTTGCATCTCCATAACTCTGTTTTCTGAGCATGCAGAATTAAACTCAGCACTCTAATTTGGTATGAGAGAGCCATGAAAGAAAACAATTGTACTTTAGAGGAACGGTGTCACATATAACGTCAGGTATTAATGTATAAGAAAATGCTGTGGTCAGTGGCTGTATGTCTGAATGCAGTGTTTACTCTCCAACGACTCCATATAGATTTCTGAGATGGAACATTTAACCCGTTTGCATGCATTTCTTAACACTCACAAAAACAAAGACGTGTTGAGGCTTTCCTAACGACAGGGAATAGAAATCCAGAGCCAGACAAAAGGCTTTCTGAAGAAAACTGCTATTGTGCAGTTTCATATAGCCCTCATTTAGTTTGATCCTGATATCTCAGTCTAAGGCAACTTTCCTTTCAAAAGGAAATCAGGGTTTGAATGTCTCTTTTGACCAGTCAGGTTCATAACTGACAAGAAAACCTCACAGTGATGGGGAACAGATATCTTTTAAAATGTAATCTCAATATCTAAACTCTGTTCTTGGCTTTCCAATGTTATAAATACTAGGTCCAGTGGAGATAAACATTGGCTGTGAAGTTCACGTGTTCACATGTGTAGTCCGTCTGTAAATTCAAATTAGAGATGACGAAAGAATCATCTTGACACATTGAATGGGTTCCTACTCCACTTGGATCATGACCTAAACTGCATTAAACTGTGCATGAATTACTGAAAAAAAACCTATGATGAACATGGTTGCAACCTGTTTCAATAAAATGTACACATGGAGTCAGATACTGTCAAGACCGAGGACAGAAACATAATATTCACAGTGTTTATATAAGGATGACGACAGAAACTACATCAAAATACAAGAGGGCTGCTTCCACAATTCAACATTGTGTACATATTAATATACTGAAAATGTATCGGATGTAGTGGTGTGTCATCACTTACTCGTGCCAGAAATGTAATCTCAGGTGAGAGAGTATTGCTTTGGGACCCCTGTGACCTATATTGTGTTTTGCCCCCAAAACAAGTTCAGCACTGAGCACGGCAAACGAAATGCCAGATGTCAGTATACAGGACATTAAAATCCTGTACAGTCCAACTACTGACGTCTCACGTGTAATCTCTGACATTTTCAGAACAAATAAAGAATCAAAATTTTCTGTTGAGCCCTCTGAAATCACTGCTGAGGTTTCCTCTAACCAGAGTAACAGTGACAAGTAAATGTTTGTGGTATGTTTCAGACACTTTGATTTGATTTCCACATGAAAACTGTTCATAATGCCCCACATTAAAAACAAAGACCTGTAAGAGAACAGCACAAGAGAGGTAAGAATTTGAATTCCAAAACCATTGATTCATAAACACTTGGATGTTTCATTAACTTTGCATGCTAATTACCAGTTGGCACAGCAAGAGAAATAAAAAGCATACTCTTGATAACTTGTCACAACCAGAAATATGGCACTACGTAAACTAGAGGAGACAATCACACCCAGCAAGCGCTCGACTCAGAACATATTTACACTGCTAGCGCTCTGGCAGTTTCTGCCCTGCTAGGTGACCACTTCTTCACGTGGCAGGTTGAGCCTCACCTCCCCGCCTGCTGCTGCGGAGGCTGAATAGACTGCAGTGGCAGAAACACAAGAGGGGCCATTGGTCTCCATGGTGAAGAGCCTGCAAGGTCCTGGCAGGGCCACATCAGGAGGCTCCCTGTCTGGGCTGGAGGCATGGGATGATCCGGGGGAGGATGTGGGGCTGAGCTGCACAGCTGTGGTGTCCTGCAGCGTGTGCTCGCTGGTCTCTATTTCAAACGCTGCCCCACCGGCCAGCCCGTCGTGTCCCATCAACCCAGCGCCCCTGCCGCCCACCGTGGACCTTCGTGAGCTGTGGGGAGGAGGGAGGCGGCTGCACACACAGCAGGCCCCAAAAAAGGAGAAGGCCACCAGCAGCAGGATAGGTCCGATGATGATCGGGGGGTTGGCAGAAGGCACCAGTGTGCTGAAGGCGAACGCTCCCACCAGGGTGATGTTAAGTCCAGCCAGCATGATGCATAGGCCACAGGCGCAGCAAAGTGCCGGAGACGGCAGGCCATGAGGGCGAGACTTCCTCCTCTTCTTCTTCTGGGGTTCCTTTTTAGGCACAGGGGTGCCGTTGTTTCTGTCAGTGATGACCATGTCTTCAGCTCCGGGCTCTCTCTCTTCTATCTTCTATCTATCTTTTCGTAGATACACAAAATAAAATAAAATAAACATGTGCACTAGTTACAATGCTCCTGTTCTGGACAACTATATAATCACTGTGGGCATACTGAAGAGTCCTCCCTGTGTATGCAATCATCAACAAGCTCTGGTCTGTCATTACTGCTCTGCTACTTCTCTCACTTACAACCATCAGGAGAGGTTGTAAACTGACATGATAAAATATCTAATAAACTACATGTAGAAAACACTTGTCGCTGTGTTCTGCCAGTAAGTCTTATTGTCGGCGTCTGAGAGTGTTAGTCTGTTGGTGACACCTGCAGCTTTTACCACATGATCTGAGAGGACTACTGGGAATACTGCCCAACACTGACCACTGAAGTCTAAAAACATAAACTAAACTCTGATATGTTTGTAATTATAATTAGCATCTTTTTTTTAAACTAAACTTTTCTGTACAGTAAGAGAAGTGCCAAGCATGCTATTTAATTTAGGTAGACAAACAACAGATTAAAATAAACACTGATACACAGGCAGCTGGTTGAGATAGTACGAGGAATTCAACTGTTTATACTGTTAAAGCACGATTCAATATTAACTGAGCCTTAGTCTTTACTGCTACTTAATAATTTAACATGTCTGATCAACATTACTGTTTATTTTTACTCTTGATCTGTCAAGTTAAATGTGTACATTCGCGGTGCAGCTGCTTCATTGATGACAGCTAGGCCATGAGAGGAAAGGATCTGAGTGATTAGTTGCAATCACATCATTCCAGCATGCAGCCATTCAACAGCATAAATGAGAAGAGGGGATGTGAGAAAAGGCTATAAGATTACCGGTAAATATGATCCTGTATATACGACAAACTGTTTGAAGTAGCTCTGGGTGCATTTAAATGTCCGTTTACTGCACTGATATGTTGCATTGCTGTAAAATTTAACCGTAAAAAAAAAAAATAATAAATAATAAAAAAAATCCTCTTACCGTTTATGTCGATATTCTGAAGGTCTTTCCATTGTTTCACAGGTCGATTTTCACCACGATTGCCAGTTTAATTACGGGGTGTGATTACTGAGAGGTTGAAAGGATGCACCGACACCAAACGAGGGTTTTTCATCCTGCTTTCGTTGCTATTACGGTCCTGAGGGCACAAGTCATGAAAGCCATTCAATCGGAGGCTCGGGAAACACGAGGTAACGCGACCCGAGGAATACAAAAATCCAACAAGAAAGAGGAGAGATCAGATGGCATTTCTTTGGAGTTGACACGCAGACGCAGCAGCAGCACGGCGCGCTGCTCCTGGTGTGCACCGAGACGCATGTAGCACCTGGCAGGTCACCCTGCGACGGAAATGGAGGGAAACGTCCGACGGGTGCGAGGCAGCCGGTTTAAAGTCGTCATATTTCATGACTCCATATCTGATGTGACTCGCAGAGCATATTTATTCTCTCCTCCGTGGACCACTGGATGCGACTCTCCTGCTTCCTCCTCACCGATCCATCCTTCATCAGTGCTCACCAGTGTGTGTGTGTGTGTGTGTGTGTGTGTGTATAAAGGGGGTGATGAAGGTGAAAGCTGTTGCTCTCTGCCTTCAGCTCATTTACTTAACGCCTATTTCAGCATTTATTTTAAAACGGAATAATTTAGTTTATCATTAATTGTCACTGGCTACTATCTGATGAAATCTTTGATGATAGTCACAAACAAAGTTTCTACACACCATCCTCCTGTTGTCAGTAACACCCTTAAATAAAATGACACCATCCTGTGCAGCTGTTTTTAAAGAGTTATGTGTAACTAATGGCCTAAATAATGGGTAATACATCTATTATAATCTTGAGTAAGTACCAAGGCTTGGCTTATTATGTTTAAAAAGGTGTGTCTGGCTATTAAGTCATTATTGAGTAATGACATTATTGATTGAGTGATAAAGGGAACATAAGTGTCTGACTTTCTTTGTAAGTCAACAAGTTAGCTTTTCTAGAAAATGGTACACAGAATTATTGACTTTAACTCAGACTGTCTTTTTCTTTTACCTGGACATGGGAGGATGGTACATGTGGCTTACATATTCAGGCTGTATATTCTTGTGTTTCAGTTGTCAATCACCTCGACAGATTGTGGATAATGCACAGTTAAGCATTCATTATGTGTCCCTCCATTGTTTGACTTCCTGCAGACACACAGAGGGATTGTGTCGAGGCATTGTGATTTGAGGCCCGACAATCAAACTTCTGGTTGCCATCAGGGCACCGCAGACTCCCCGTGCTCCTGTTGCTGCGACTCATCAACACACCCCTGGCGTTATTCAGCCTCACAGCACGTTCGACTTTTTGTCAGGCCACGGCGTTCTTCCCCACGCCGCTTTTCATAAAGCAGCCGTTCTCCATGTGCTGTCCTGAATATCGATGTATTGTGTTTCACGGGGCCCCGGTGTGCATGCAATAGATGGAGCTATCTGTGTGAACGTGTAAGTGTATGCATACACATGTGTGTATCCCTATTTGTTTTTCTCAAAGCAAGTGCACGCAGGGGAAGTTGAACTGAATAAAATATGAGTCCCATCATCACATAATGACCATAATAATTTCTTAACTGGCAGCATTGAACATTGTGTGATGATGAGCAGCGCACAAGTTGGACTACTGGGCTTAATTTGCTTCACTCTGTGTCAGGAAGAAAAAAAGTAGCCTACTTGTAGTCACAATTTAATGTCTGTATGTTTATTAGATTACATAAGTTTTATATGATGAGGTGATCTCAACCAGCAGCTGATAGAACGGTTGCACAGATGAAAAATATTAATCTGAAAGATTCATATCAGCATCGTTTGTCCCACATATGAAGGAAGCCAGACAGTCAGGGGGAAGATGTTGATGTCCATATTTGTCAGTTATGTCATATGATGACTTCACGGTAGGTCTTGATCACAAGGTGACTGCTTTAGTTTCCGTCTCGATAAGACATCTGGCATGTCTGAAGACGTCCTGCAACAGACCAGTGTGTGAGTCATGCAAGCAGGGGATGTTGTGTCAAGTGTGTGTGTGTGTGTGTGTGTGTGTGTGTGTGTGTGTGTGTGTGTGTGTGTGTGTGTGTGTGCATGCGTGTGCGTGTGTATGTGTGTGTGTGTGCATGCGTGTGCGTGTGCGTGTGTGTGAGATGAGGCTGATGAAGCTGAACTAAAACCTCCTGACTAAAAATTCAGAGCATGAAGCATCTGTTCACAGCATCTTCCTTCCTTATGAAACAATCTATATTACTTTATGCTCCTTTGACAAATCTTTCAAAAAAGGATGTAAAGTTTTATTAAATTTCACAGAGCTGTAAAATGACTGAACTACATAAACAGTGTAGTGCTGCATCGTCTGGCTGCTCAGCCTAGTTTAAATCAGGCTTTACTGTCTAAATGTGCCTGTCCAACTATCAACTATTAAAAATGACACTTTTTCACCTTTTTGTTTTAAAAATCCTTCGGTTTTGTACACAAGGTATGTTTTAAGACAGGACAGAACATGGCATTATTGCATGACATGATTGGAATTTTTCCAGTATCTGAGTTACCATAGCAACAACATCCACAGTGACTTTTTGACTATGGAAAGGAGGTGATACCTTGGAAAGTTCACTTTCAAAAGTCTCACTTTCTCCTATAAATTACTTGGCAACAAAACATCACACTTTCTTATATAAGCTGTTTTGTTGGTTCATCTACTGAATATGATTTAAAAAAAAAATTCTTTAATTTGCAAATAAAGGTATTACTTACCCGAGCCCTGATATTATCAACTACAAACAAGCGAGGTTTAGAAGAGACAGAAATGTCAAAATAAGGTTCACATCCTTAAAGATGTACATCTTTCATCATAGCTTGACTCAAACTACATAATGTCCAAAATCATTTTGTCCATATATGAGTGGAACTGCTCAATTTTGTCGAAGTAAATGAAATATGGTCAGTGGCTATACCACAATGAGAGAAACACAGCTATTAGAAGACTTACATATATCATTAGATTACTATTAAGTGACAGTGAGTTGCTGGCTAACAAGGCATCATAACCTTATGACAGTGAAATGAAAGAAAGACAACATCCCTCAAGTAGCCAATAAAATCTGTTTTATATATATATATAAATGATGGTTCCAATTATATCTTCAATACAACAATAGACTGGTAGAAAGCACTGTGTGAAGATTGTTCTACTAAGAATATTCATATACAGTATGTTGGATGAGCTTAACATTTTTGGATGAAATGCACCTTTTATCGACCTACTGACATGTTTGCTATTTTTTCTGCAACCTTGTGTGACGACACCTAAAGGATATAGTAAAGTTTAGGGAATTTAAATCACTTTGATATTAGAAAGACACTGTAGTCATTGGAACTACACTGTAGATAAGGTAACTTTAGGTTTAGGAAATAAGTGCGGTTCCTCTGGTGTTCAAGTCTACTGTATTGCTCTGCATTCAACGCCCTGTTTTGTTCATCCTAACCTTTGTTTACACTATATCAGACTACTATGTGCTTGTGTGTGTAAATCACAAATCCACATTAATTGCACAGAAACATGATTTGTAAAAAGACACAGTGTTGGGCCATACCCCTCATCTGGGTTGGTCTCAGCCATCGGCCCGCCCTCCACAAAGGTTCCCATTCGACTCTTAGAGCGTTCCAGATTCATCTGACTTTGAGTCCCTGGCAAGACCACAAGAAAGCAGATAAAACACGCTGCAACACCGAATGCAACATAACGTGATGTTTCACTGGCCTGTGTAAATCTGAGAGCTATGAAGGCTGGCCGTGAGGAAAAACACAATCTCAGGAAACAAGAATTATGGAATTGTGTTCATAAGAATGGGACGAACGTGCAGTCAAGTTTGTGCCAAATATTTTTTTTTAAATCCCTTAAGGCGTTCCCAAGATATCATATTCACAAACCTGGGATTAATGTACATAAGTACGGACAGACAGACAAACCGAAAATGGCCACGGCTGTCACCAGCGCACAGGCGTATAAAAGGCACACACATACTTCAGCGCTTGGTGTACAGCCGACACTTAAAAGTAGTTGTTACAGGCAGGTATGAACTGCAATCCATAAGCAACTCACATGAGTGAATGGGTGCAGTTAAATACCTTAACATGTGTCACATGCACACCTTGTGAAGCACTGCGGCTCTTTTCTTTCTCACATCTTTCCTTGATCTCATAACATGTTCCACTCAGATCAAAAGAAGTGGTTATGAAAGAGGAAAGCATTTTTATTCTTTTACTGCACCCAGTGAGATATTAGAGACGGTTTGTGCTCTCCCATAACTGCCCAGACACAACATCTCTCTCACTGGCGTGAGCTCTCCAGTGTATCTACAGGTGCCGGTGTGTTTTTATCAGCACATAACACGACAGACTCGATGGATCAGTATCAAGTACCTTTGAACGTTACGTGATAGCTGTATTAATTAGCCGCCTCTCTGCTGAGACATTCATTTAACCCACCTTCTCGTCTCAGTGTCTCAGCTGGTTGATCAGGAGGATTGGCAGGCGTAGGATGCACTCTGAAGTTTCCTGAGAAGTTGAGAAATGGAGAAACATTTCTTGGATAGAAAGAATAGTGTCTTCTATTAAAGAGTTAAAGATCAAATGTATTGATTGCGGCACAGCACATGTGATGAAACAACAATATGTGTAATTGATCAAATAATGAATAGAAAATATCGAACCACTTACCAAAGGATGGAAGAATGTGATTGATGTTCAGCCAGGCTTTTATGAAGGGGTAGATTGATATGAGCAAACCTGCAAATCACCAAGTATATTCAATGTGAGGAATGATAGAAAAACACTGGTTTTACTTTATGGTTAAAAAAAAAACAAAAAAACAAAAAAAAAACAGATTTAATTGCAGTGTTAGCTTGAATTCAAGAGAAACAGTAATGACCCATGTTTACTTTTTGTCCTGATAATTGACTGAAAATGAATCAAAATAACCCAAAATAAACATTATGCACTGCAGGCTTGAAGGAAAATCTCATTATGAAGGCATATCACATTTTTACAGTGATATAAAAGCATAAATCTAATAACCTGCATATTCCAAGTTAAAGCAATCTGCTAATTTAATTTATTCAAGTGTTTGAACTACAAGCTAACTGCCTTCGATGCCTGTGAGCCACGTCAGGAGGTAAAAATAAAACTCTTTAGAAGTTCCCCCACTTGGAGACATCATGACCAACAATCAGATTGTTTGATAAAAAGGTGTAATCCTCCTGACGTAGCCTTCAGATTATTTTCAGTGTACCAGATACAGTGTGTGATGTCTCTTCCTGTTCAACTCCAAGTATAAAGTAATATCTGAACCGCGGGGCTTGTGTGCCTCTCAGTGGCACTGCGCTCCGATTCAACACAGTTATTGATTTCCCTTATAAACCAGAGGAGCTGGCATTAAAGCCTGGCAAGTCCTGAGGGTGGCTGTGATGCATGTCTGTGCTTAAAATGTCATGAAACTGCAGAAGGAGTGAAAACAATCTGCCGAGAACACTCTGTTCATACACATTAGTCAGCCTATGTGTCGGAGGAGGCCTCGCGTTTCTCAAGCCTCAAAACACATAATTAGATCAGCTGCACACATGCTGCCAGGCTGAACATATCTGTCAAGCGGCTGTGCACAGTTTTGATTTGCCAAATTCTTGTGCACATTAGAAAGACAAATTCATGATTGAAAGCCGATCAGATCATCAGTGAGAATGTATTTCACATTAACTATGCACGCATGCTGATGTTGTCGCCGTCAGATCAAAAGCCCTGCCCTTTGCTCTCGTTCCCTCTCCAGGAAACCAGTTAAGACACTCCTTTATCTTGGCAGGGCAGTTCCTGCAGCTATCAGCTGGTTCCAGTTACAGTCTTGTATCAGATGGATGGTGGATGGAAAATGTCACAGGCTTTCACCTGAGTTTTTAAAATGTCTTTTTTTTTTTTTAAACAAATATCCTGCTCTTTGCCAGTCAGACAGGAGTGTGTCCTCCTCCAACCAGACAGCACACTCACACACTTTTTAACTGTTTTGCTGTTGTTGTAGTTTGTTTCGGCCTTGCATTTTCTTTCACGTGGTTTCTCACAGAGGCTGCTGTGAATGTAAAAATTATTTAGATGACAACGGCAAAATCCAAAAAATGTTCTTTTAATCCCAAACAAACTATTCAAAATATGAATTTTTTTTTTTTTTTTTTTTTTTTTTTTTGTCAATAACACATTCACAAAGAAATGTAATGTCTGATATCCCACATAGTTCAATGTTTGAAAAAAAGTTCTAACTCACAGTAAGACCTCTTTTAAACAAACTATAAAGATTAATTTAGAGAAGGCCTAAAAAAAGTATGTCAACACTAACCACAGATATAAAGTACAAATACCCAAATCCTTTGTATTTTATCATGTTTCACAGTTCAATGGCCCCCTAAATCATGTCATCAGCTAAAAATGACATCATGAGCCATTCTCATAAAATTAGGAAAAGTCATGCATTATGATGCTGATCGAAGACATTTTTGAGAAGTCAAAGAGCCAGGGATCTCCACAAAACGAAGTCTTCTATCACACGGATAGAAAAACAACAACAATTTCACATCTTTCTCATAACTCGGGTCAGTTTTTTTCACACACACACACACTCACCGAGGCCCCCAGCTCCCAGGAAGATACCTCCTACAGCATCGGCGTCACATTCCCTGGACACCCCAATGATGATGCAGCCCGCCACGATGCTGAGCAGAGCCGAGCCAACCCGCAGCCCATGGTACTCCCCGACACTGACGGGGTTCATTCAGCAGGTGGAGGCCCCCCCACCTGCCACATACACACAGCCCTTACACTGCTTTACCTCTGGGCCCTCACCGCCACTTCACTGCCATCTGCACGAGCCTCGCCCCTCCCTGCCTTTCACTCGCTCTGACACAGAAACACTTTCTCTTGCAGAGCCTCCGTCTCCATTCTCTGTTTCTCAAGACGCCTCATGCATCTTTAAAGATGGAGCTCTGGTTTCCATTACCACTGAAAATTAGAAAGCGTGACGGCGCTGACTCTTATGACAGCGATACGAGTGCCACAAATCTGATCACAGTTTTCTTCCTGTCAGCACTGGCATCCAGTATTCATGTACACAGTGAGTGTAACTTACAAAACTTGAACACTAAAACGACAAACAAGACACGTGGCTGTCTTGGAGTCGTGCAGTGAATGGAGGACTTAAAGGTAAGACACCACGGCGAGGGCAGAGCGGGACGGAAACACAAAGAGGGCGGAGGGCAGAGAGAAAAAGAAGCACGACAGTTGGAAGAGAGAGTTCGACTACACTCGTGTGATTTGTCTGTGGGCTTGAAGGGAATGTGTAATGAATGGTTCAGAGAGTCCTCTACGGTGGGGGCCCGAGGCCATCCACAAATGCACGCAGTTGCCATAGGAATCGCATATCCATGGCAACAGAGGGAAAAAGAGGGCAAGCAGGATTAACACCGGTGAATAAGATAACAAATGAATTTATTGGGTGGAGGAGAAAAAGTGATACATTTCCTGTTCAACAAGTAAACTCCTTCCGTCTTTCTCCAGATCCACATGTCGACATTTATTATTAATCAGTGCTGATGATATGGTGTCAGCATATTATGTACACAGTATTGGAGGTGTGTACATGTGTAACACACAGCCAATGCTGATTGTGTCATGATAGCCTCTGTGGCCCTTAAAATGAAGCTAACTTGTGCCCCTATGTCAAAGGTTATATATTTACTGTATAGTTGCATACAGTATGTTTTAAAGGCCCAAAGAGGTAAAATCTTTAAAAACATCTGAAAAACTAATTTCAGGTGGCATATATGGCTTCTTTTTTTTTTTTTTTTTTTATCTTTCCGGGTTTGTTAATCATCTTGTAACCCCTTGAGTCTATCTCTCCTCCATCAAAATTGTAAGTGTAAGGAAAAATTTGGAAAAAACAAAACGAAACAAATTGCCACCATCACAGTTATACGTTCTCAATGAATACATTCAAAGGCCCTGACACAGCCTGTGTGTTGTATCTTAATTTTAATTTCGAAGCAGGTGTCAAACAATTTAGTTATTGAACACACACTACTTTGCATACCTGCTATGCCTTGCTCATGTGCCACATTATAGAAGGACAGAACTTAAAAAGTATGTTTTGCTCAACCAATCTGTCCGATACACATCATTCATTATGTACAACAGGAACAGTATACACACAGGATACGACGTTGATACAAGACATTTAACATTAAAAGACGACATTAGCAGTTAGAGTCTTGCAAACACAGCCATAATTATACGTTGTCCTTCTTCTCCAAGGTAAAACAAGTCAGTGCAGGGGAAAAAAAAAAACCTGCGTTGGCCGGGAATCGAACCCGGGTCAACTGCTTGGAAGGCAGCTATGCTCACCACTATACCACCAACGCGATGGCTATCAATGTCGGCAATACCGGCAATACCGGAAATGAGGAAATGGGAAGGACTATTTTGTTTGAGTCGTTTTAATTGTTCATGCATTTCTTCCAATGAACATCTTGCAAGGCTAGCTGTAAATTACGTATTTATCTGTTTGTTTGTGTACGTATAATGAAATTATTATTATTAACCCATTGTAATCAGAAAAGACATTTCAGCAAAAAAAAAAAAGGCTAAGTGGCCCGTACGGGGATCGAACCCGCGACCTTGGCGTTATTAGCACCACGCTCTAACCAACTGAGCTAACCGGCCAATGACGCTTTATGTTACTTTTTACTTTAAAATCTTAAATGGATCATGTTTACGTGATAATTGTGCAGTTTCTCTTTTCTGAAGTGACTCCATCTCGTGTCGAAGAAGTAATACACTGATAGAAATGCATAAGAGAACATAACGAGTTCGCCGCCATGTAATCGACTTTATTTATCTATTCTGCCGCTGAGCTTTCCCAGACCTCGTGGCGCAACGGTAGCGCGTCTGACTCCAGATCAGAAGGTTGCGTGTTCAAATCACGTCGGGGTCAAATTCTTATGTAATTTGTTTTGCTATTATCATTACCACTTCAGGATTCTTTCACTCTTTATTGTTCCGCTAACTCTTCCTATCTTCATCCACATAAATAGCATGGAGGCCTGCAACAGATGGCATGGCTGCCAAACAGCTCCAACATCATTAAATCAGTCTGGGATTACATGAAGAGACAAAAGACATGAGTTTATTCACACCTGGCATTATGATCACCTGCACTTATCGAGCATCACCAGTGACCACTTGTGATCGGATCTCACTTCTGTATGCAAATAACAAAAACATTGGGTAAATATACAACTAAATAAGCACATAGACACGTACAAAAATGGAATCAAATGAATGTCTGAACAATAGAGTTTATAGTTCACAACCTGAATCAGAAATGATACGTCCAGGGTGCGTTCATACCATAAACTGTATTTAAAAGTGGGACTGAAAAGTGAGGGCAATACAAAAGTACCATAAAGTGCAGTACCACTGAGGGCCAGCAGGGGTTGGCTCCACAAACCCTCTGACTCCATAGATCATACCGGCATTTCATCTGTCATCTATTGACTCTCATTCA